>NC_050069.1:24848292-25467042 GCF_009764565.3 Dermochelys coriacea
CTAAATCTGCATTTTTAGTAGGTACTGGGGTGACCAGATGTCCCGATTTTATAGGGACAGTCCCGGTTTTTGGGTCTTTTTCTTATATAGGCTCCTATTAGCTGCCACTCCCTGTTCCGATTTTTCACATTTGCTGTCTGGTCACCCTAGTAGGTACCTGGTTTAGGTGCCTAAATATAGATTGAGGAGCTGAACTTTGAGCATGCAGATTTGAAAATGAGGGCTGAAGTTCTCATGAAATAGCTGGTTGAGCTGTAGTGCTTCAAACTCCAAGGACAGACAAGGAAAGACATGAGTTGCATCCATTGAGCTTATCTCATTTTCAAGTTGGTGTAAGTGCAGCCTGTTCAAATCATGGTTTTCCTTCTTTGTGCTTGAGATTTGCAACTGTGCAGCTACACTAGTTACTGGCAGTTGGTGCTTAAAACCCAAGTGTAGACAAGGCTTAAATTTTTAAACCTGAATACAACTTTTAGAAGGCTGACGAAGCAAGGTAAGTGTAGGTCCTACGGATTCAATTAACACTACTAGGCCTAAAAGCCTGAGCAGTGCATGATCTGGCTTACCCTAATAACATGTAGAGAAAATAGCTTGGAAGAAAAGGCTTTGCCTGAAAGAAAAAATACTGACGGAGGACAACCCTCTTTCTGGTAATGCATACAGACACAGAATATTATAGCTGATGAAAACCCAGATCGACAAAGGGAAGAGAATAGAACGAACTCTGTTACACCACGTTAATCAGTCTTCCAAAATGCTTCTGCATTAGCATGATTTCTCAATTTCTTCCTCAGTTGCAAAAAGGAAGGATGCAATTATGTTCCTCTTGTCCAGGATTCAGTTATCTGAATAAGTCTTTACTGTAATACTTGGGATTAAACCTATACCCCACAGAAACCTGCCCAGTTATTGTGCTAATTATAGTCTGTGTCAAGATGATGGTTAGACATTAACAATATAAAGAAGCAGTTAATGGATGGATATGCAAGACTTGCTGGATAGAATGGCAAAAGTTCATCAAGAACTAATCTCTGCAAAAAACATAACCTAATTCTGTACACTAGACCCCCATGTTAGGAACGTAAATGGATATTAGGTGATATTCTCTGGGAATAATTATTTCCCCTCCGTTAACAGCATCTCCAAACTTCTTTTCCTGTCTGTATCTGGCTTATATGGATTCAGGCTTATTGGACCTCTACTCATCATGGTGCTAATCAAAACTGCAGCTACCCACCCAAAATGAGATAGCATTTATTTCTTACAAACTTCATAGTTACCAATACTTTGAGCCAAAATAGCCCTGGCGTAAGCAGGTGTGACTCAACTGAAGCAAATGGAGTTGCATCTGTTTGCCCCAGGCCTGAATTTGTGTAATCTTGTCTTGAATCCTTTGGGGGTGTATATATATGTATGTCTCAGGGGCGGAGGAAGGACAGGAGGCAGGTTAACCAGTGATGAGCTGCCAAAACCGTAACAACGGGTTCCCTCCTCACCCCATGAGAGGGTCGTTGCCCACCCCCGCCCCCCAGGACTCCTGCCCCATCCAACCCCCCCGCGTTCCTTGACGCTGCCCCCCCCCGGAACTCTGCCCCATCCACTCCCCTCCCCTGTCCCCAACTGCCCCCAGAACTGGGCAGGAAAGTCTTGTGGGCCACCGTAGTGGGTGCCCACCCCACCTCTAAGAGCCAGAGGGACCTGCTGGGGGGCAAGGTGGGGAGTCCCAGCAGTGCTTACCTGGGGCAGCTCCCAGGAAGCATCCGGCAGGTCCCTCTGGCTCCTAGGGGTGGGGGAGCATAGCTAGGGGGTGAGCAGGGGGAGCGGCCGCTCCCCCCACTGATCACATCAAAAGTAGCACCTTAGGCGCCGACTCCGTGGGTGTTCCAGGGCTGGAGCACCCACGGGGAAAATTTGGTGGGTGCAGAGCACCCACCGGTAGCTCCGCACCTGGCGCCAGCTCACCTCACCTCCGCTCCGCCTCCTCTCCTGAACGCACCGCCCTGCTCTGCTTCTCAGCCTGCACCAGCTTCCTGCGCGAACAGCTGATTCGCGGGAAGCCGGCGGGGCACAGAAGCAGAGCGGGGCAGAGCGTTCAGGGGAGAAGGTGGAGCGGAGGTGAGGTGAGCTAGGGCCGGGGGTGGGGTAGGGAGCTGCTGGTGGGTTGCAGCACCCATGGAGTCAGTGCCTAAGGTGCCACTTTTGGCTGGTTAAATTTAGAAGCCCTTTTAGAACCGGTTGTCCTTCGCGGAACAACCAGTTCTAAAAGGGCTTCTAAATTTAACAACCGGTTCTAGTGAAGTGGTGCAAACCGGCTCCAGCTCACCACTGGGGTTAACTGAAGAAACTGGAAAATTCAGTAAGGGCCAGATTAATCTGTGGTGTAATTACATTGATCAGGGTGGAATATAGGTCGGAAGTCCAATAGCAAACATGGTACTTCAGTATTCTAACATTATTGCTGCCTGGTGAAATAAATTGCATTGTATGAAAACATCAGAGTTTCAATGAGGGAAAAAAGCTAACCAAAACAGAGATGAAGTAATTTCAGTTCAACCTCAGCAGTCCTACCGTGTCCTCATAACTAACAGTTCATAGGTTCTGCTGTTGTCAGCAGCGCTTTTTGATACAGAACATGAAGGGGTATACGTTTTGTTTAGCCAAGGCACATAGCTCTCTGTTGGAGATTAACTCTGATCTTGTTTCTATTGTAACCAGGAGACCATCTCAATAGAAAGGCTTTCTGGACACAGAATGGATTTGCTACATTGTTAGGATAACTTTTGGCCTTTGCATCAGTCCCCTGCGGCAACTAAACAAAATGACAAATTCCTGAGAGTTTTAAATTTCAGCCTGACCCTTATTGCTGATACTAGACTATAAGTATGGCAGAAATGTCAGGGCCTCCTGTTGTTTTATTACCAGAAAGTAAAAAAAGAGATTATTGCCTTTTGAATTCCTTACTCAAGCTGCAGTATGTTCTTTATGCTGTGGTCAACCTGGACCAGTGGTTTTCAACCTTTTCCATTTGTGGACCCATAAGAAATTTCACATGGAAATTTCCCCCTTTGGAAATCTTAGACATAGTCTGTGGACCTGTAGGGGTCCATGGATCACAGGTTGAAAACCACTGTTATTTGGTAACAACAATCTTTTGCAGACCCCTTAGCCATAGTCTGTGGAACCCCAGGTGTCGGTGGACCACAGGTTGAAAACCACTGAACTAGATTGCCTGGGTCTTGAATAAGAATGGTCAGGCTTGGCTCTGTGCTTTGGTTGGATGTTTTAGGTTTGCTTCTCTCTGATTTAAGGTAAACCTGCTGTTTACTCTTCCTCAGGCTTTTTTTGTTTCCCCCTTCATTTGATGTACATTGCAACCATGATTCCTCTCAAGATACTTTCTAATAGTTTGCTTGAGGACATTGAGCCAGAGGCTCCCTTCCTCCCCCCCCCTCCAAAAGGGAGGCCTACAGCACGTCTCCTAGTTTCTTTATAAAATCTAAAGCCCTAGATTATATAGCTTTCTAAAATGTTATTTAGACAGGAGATTCCACATGTCTGCAGGGAAAAAAAGAAGCTGAAGGGCAAAGAAAAGGACACATGTCAATTAAGTGTCACTTGATTTATCCACTTGTAGAGCTGCTTAGTGTGGTGGTGGTTTACGTGATTTAGTCTGCTGGGGCTAACAGGATTCTCTCTTGCAAACAAACTGTCACATCTCAATGAGCTTCTCATTTTCATCATTTTTTAGAGTGTGATGTGCATTTCTATTCATGCTGTCTCTCGAAAAGGTCAGTGTTCTCTGTGAGCATGGATGATTCTAGGGGATTTCATGGCTCTTCCTGGTGGTGGGTACACTCTCTCCAGTCCAAGAAATGTGTCTCGGTTGTTCCATAGCCTTTCCCCCCAGAAATTTTTCTCAACAGCACTTTCACTCTGTGGTGTTCATTTTTCTAATCTTCTCTCAGGACTTTTCAGTATGAAGGCCTGAGCCCTACATTTTTAAAAAGCAGCCACTGATTTGAAGTGCCTCAAGTTTTGATTGTATAATTTGTGACACTTTGGGTCTGATTTTCAGAGGTATTGAGCCCCTAAAACTCAATTTGACTTCAGTGGGAGCTGAAGATGCACCATACCTCTGAATCCAAGACAATAGACTCAGATTATACACGCTGGATGAGTAGCAATGTTTGGAAAAGTATGTCTCCAGTTGTTAAATCAGAGTGCTAGTGAAATACAAGACCAAATTCTGCCTTTGGTTATTAAAGTCAATGGAATGGTGTGGATGTAGCTGTGAGCAGAAGCAAATACTTGTTTCTTACTACTTCCCAGAAATATTGTCAATTTCATTCTATTCTGAAATTGTTCTTGCTAGTTCGCAACAATTGATGCGACTCTGATCTCTCTTACGTCAGTGTAATTCCAATGACTCCAGTGAAGTCACTCTTGATTTAAATGAGTGCAGTAAGGAATCTGGCCCAATGTCTCCTGGCACAAGCTGGGGAAAAGGGAATGGACATTAGCCTTTGCTCAGTTTTCTGACTTGATTTAAAATTTTGTCCCACAACTTCCTTGTTCTCTATAACAAATCAAACTGTGGGTAACCAAAGTATTTTATATACAAAACCACAAGGCCAGTAACATTTTTTATTTTAGTCTCCTAACTTGTTGTTTTAAATGTACATAATTTTGCTTTGCCTTCATGTTAATAGGAGTAATGCAGGTGCAATTTAAGAGCAAATCCTGAATGAGACTTGGGAAATCCAAAGCCCTGTCCACAACATGGCAGAACAATCCACGTTAGCTACATGTGTGTTCCTCAACCAAGTATCCTGAATAAGATGGACATTGCCTTGCCCCTATGGTAGTCATTTACACCTGTGCAGAGTGAGTGTCCTATGAATCAGAATTCACTATTTTCTTTAACTATTTATTTATTTGGGAAGTATTAGCAGGTTTACAAACATCCTTGTAATGATTATTGTTTTGTTTCTGATATTTACATGGTAACAGTGAACATTTGTTTACAGAGCCATTAAATGGGAATATAGTCATCAGAACTATTTAACAAGGTTCTACCACATTACAGTATGAGCATCATTATATATGTAACATGTCATTTCTAGTGATTTTTATTCAATTGAGTGAAATCTCTAATTGTACATGTTTAACGGACGAGCATGTCTATCAAATGGTTATATTAAAATGGATGGGGTGCTGGATTTTTTTCCCGGTGAATGTACTTTGTCTGAGTATCAAATAAGAGGTAATTAAATACCTAAGTATCTACTTGTCCTCTTTCTGTTTTGCTGTGTATGTAGTTGGTGTGTTACATTTCCATAATCACAACCTCCCTTATTTTTTGAACCATTCCTCTACGGTTGGACTATTTTTCTTTTTCCAACAATGGCTGATTGGCTACTAGCAGGTGAGAGATTAATTCTTCATTTTCTGTTGTGTGACCATTTCTGCTAAGAAGCTCCAGGAAGATTACCAAGAGATCATTTCATAACACATATCCAGAAATTCAAAACTCACACTTATGTATCAGATGGTTGCTTTTTAACATTCACTTTGAATAAATATAAACGACTATATAAGATTCAAGGAATTGGAGAACCAGCTCAAGTGTCTGGATGTAATAAAGTATATAAAACATTGAATTGTGTTTGACAAGTGATCTACAATGAGAAGTACAGTAAGCATTTTCTAGTCTTGCAAAGACCCTTAACCTTCCAGTGCAATAAAGGCTTCCATATACTAGTATGTGCTTCATTGCTAGGCTTATAATTGGAAACAAAATCTGAATTTTGTTTCATAAGATGTAGAGTCAAATTCTGCTCTGTTACACTTGTGCAGCTTTTATTGACTGCAGTGGGAACTGGACCCGCATGACTAAGAGCAGAATTTGGCCTGGAATACAGGATAAGCTGCTTAATTTTATAAACTGAATTTGTAATGTAATTTTGTAACACCAGTTAGCTTGTGGTGTAGACCATTGAATTTTAATATCTTCCTATTCGTGCTGCTACTCTTCACATTATTTTTTTACTATTCATGTTACACTGGGTACACATGGAATTACAGTCAGGAAGATAACTGAAGAAAGCTGGACAGGAATAACAGTTCTGGTCTTAATCTGCCTGAATCTAGAGGCCAAATACTGCCCCTTTCTCCAAGGGTATGGCTGGGCTGATTGTACAGAGGTTTTGCTGAGGGAAAGGGAGGGAGGATTTGAAGAGCCCATGCAGTATCAAGTTCTTCTCCACTGGGGTTTCCTGTGTACCTACATATAGGGGGATTTGAGATAAGCCAAAATCCACCGGCCATCCTCTTGGATGGAGGAGGAATGTACTGGCCATGGGGCTATACTACTGTTCGTGAGCTGGGGTCAGTCATTCCCACTGCCTCTCCAACACTCTAAAGAGGTCCCCTGCAGGCATCCCAACTGTTGGGCTAGGTACTAGTTCTTTGATTTGGCCCTCAGTGAAATTATACCAAAATAAGCATCTCGTTCTCCAGTCCAGCAAACATCAGGATTAGAGCTCCATTGGATAACACTTAACAGGAGATAGGCCCTTTCCCAAAGAGATTAGGATCTAAAGACACAATATGTCAAGTGGGAGGGAGGATGAGGATAACAGTGAAAGGAAAGTGTAGTTACATAAACTTATGTGTACTATTACATGATCTTGACCCATTGAAAGTAATTTGTTAATTATAGGAAACAAGTAAACAGACAATAAAACAGATAGTGGTAATCCCTATTGTCCACCCGCCTAGACATTGTTCATTGGAAACCTCCCACAGGCTTCATGGTAGAAAGTCGATCTTGAGGATGGACAGAGGAGTAGCTTTATGGATTAATATGGTCAGGGTATCCCTATGCGCAAGGGGCACTTGGGAAGAAATGCTTGTGGGAGAAGAGGACACATGGTTAATTGAGGTTGGCATCACTGGCAGAGTAGAAGATATGGTGGAACAACCCAAATAAGATAGAGAGGATAAACAGGGAAGGGTAAAGTTTGAGTATTGTTGAGTTTCTTTCATTATCTGTGATGAGGTTAAATAGCTTCAGCATACAGTAGCTATGATTACATTATTTTTCTGGTGTGTGATTTGTTTTTCTAACAGAGCAGAGTGGTACATGCCAAGAACTGGATGTACCCATAACATGGACCCAGTAAAGTGTGCATGTGTATGTATGTGCCACTATTTTATTTTCTATAAATGGTAAATATTAAATGCTTAAAGGAAAACAATGAAGATCTACATAATCTGTCATGGGAACGTGCTTCTACTCAGACTAACTCAAATAGTTGGGATTACAGCTGTAGTTTATTTTAAAAATAAAAAACCCCACATCCTTTATTCTGTAGAGCACAGAAGCCACAATCCCACAGATTGAGCTTTCTACGTGTCTTGCTATAAATGAACTGTAACAAGTCTGTACAAGATTTGCTTTGCAAGAGGAACAGCAAAATGGATTTTGTCTGTGCTGTGCATCTTATTGCTCCCTACAATGGGATATTATCAGTAAAATGATGACTCTGGCATGGGAGGGAAGGGGGGAAGTAGAAAGAAAAAAAAAAAGGCAGAAAAGTGGTTGTTATTTTGATAGTACCTTACATACACATGATATTTTACAGAACAATAAAATGTATGGTCCATGCCCTGAAAAACTTACAATGGAAGGACCTGATCGTACAATCATTTACGACTAGATTAAGTGTTTGCTACCCTGAGTAGTTCTACTAATATTGGAAGTGTAGGCAGGATGGGCCATCAGGTTTGGACATAGATATAGCCAGTGATGATGATAAACAAAAGAAGGGATGATGAGGGAAAGTGAAGACAGTTATGTGCACATTACTTAGTTTAGCTTCACTGGCCGCTTGAGAATTCCCCTTGTGAAAGGGGCATAGAGCCAGCCTGGCAGCTCTATGCAACCCCCCCTCCAAGCCCCCAACCTTGGAGGTACTTTCAGGAAAAAATGGGTGTGCTCCGCGAATTGCTGTGCCCGTGAATTTCTTGCTATTGTAGCAACCTGCAGCTGCTGAGATGGTTGTTAGTAATGCTGGGGACTGGACTGTCTCTTAGCCAGCCCCAGGATCAGTGGAATGCAAAGCGGGCACCACTGCGCATCCCCTGCCCCTCAGCTGTGCTAGTGTCTCTCCTCCATCGCTGAGACCGTAGCTCCACGTTTCTTTAAATGGACTCAGTTGTGCTTGGACTCAGTTTAATGGATGGCTGTCAGTCACATAATTATGGTTTGGATTTTTTTAACACAAATTATTATAGATGCTTTACAACGAGAGGGGACTAAAAAGATCACAACTGTTTCTGTGGGGTATATGAGGAGGCATTTGTAATCCCTTTGGCCAGTCTCTCTGGATGCTGAAACAGTGCTTAGTTATGTGGTTTTTCACTGAAGAACCTTTGAGCTTTTCATCATTTGAGCACAGTGGGATCCTATAAGATTACTGCAGCCTGATGCAAAAAGAAAAGGGCGGGGGGCAGTGACAGAGTGTTGACTGGAGGATTCTGGCAAATGTTTTTTAAACTGTAGGAGTGCAGCAGATTGACTATCAGACCATTAATGCTGATAATGGTACTCACGGACCTTGTCAGTGTTCCAGTGTCACGCTTTATAACCATTTAATTAACGCCTGTATTAAATATAGTCAAGATTTACCATTACAAATAACTCTGTACGTGTCCTGTAGACAATAACAAAGTAGAGTGTGTTAACGGAGTAGATAGATGGTAATTGCTATGTTTATCCTATTATGTGTGTCTATCAATAATAGCCCTAACAGTGGATCTAATTTTCCTGTTATAAAAGATGCTCTTTTCCTATATTTACTCTTTTAATTTGATAACATTTTCTTTTCCAGTTCAAGCATTAATCCTTTCCTCAAAGTTACTATATGTTATAAAATTAAACTTCTTTATCCTCCTTGTGAATGTTACAGGTTAGATGATCAGCTGGGTTAGGGTACCTTCATGCCTACGATATCGGTGTTCTAAAGTCATCTTAGCGGGTGCCAGAAGGATCTCCCCTATGTAAGGGGACCTTTGAGTGGTACAGATCTCCTCTAGTGACTCAGTGCTATTGTGGCATATGTGGAGCTGCTATGTAATAATCTAAGAACACCGACATGGTATGTAATGGGATGAATACTATATATGACCTGGTCAGTGAGGTAAAGTTACTGTAGAAATCTGGGGGTTATTACAATTTCCTGTATGAGTGTATCAATCTAACTTAATTAGAGGGCTATTGGAAATACAAGCAGGGAGCTAACACAATGGCAGACAACTGAAAGACAATGGAGAAAGCTCTTATATTGTGTCTCCAGAGAAGTGCTAAGTCTCGTTTTGCCAGTGCTGGGAGCCTAGCTATCAAGAGGACACTAATGGTTAAAAAAAACGCTTTCAAGGGCAGCTGTCACAGAGGAAGGCTTGGTGGAGGGAGTCTGAAGAAACTGGGCTTTCCCCAGTTCCCGGGAATGGTAAGCCTTAGAGAGAGGCAGGCACCCATGTGGACTGCTCATTTGTTTTAAGATCTGTTTTGTCTTCAGTGCTTTGGTTCTCAGTGGTTCTCAAACTGTGGGTCAGGACCCCAAAGTGGGTTGCAAACTCAATTTAAGGGGTCTCCGGGGCTGGCGTTAGACATGCTTGGGTCTGGGGCTGAAGTCGAAGCCTGAGCCCCACCGTGCAGGCCTGAAGCCCTTTGGCTTTGGCCACCCTGCCTGGGCAGTGGGGCTCAGGTGGGCTCAGGTTTCAGTCCCTTCTCCTGGGGTTGTGTAGTAATTTTTGTTGTCAGAAGGGGGTTGCAGTGCAATGAAGTTTGAGAACCCCAGTTAAAATAAATACATTGCTTTAAGAAGGTTGTTTGGTTCCTGGTTACCAATGTCATTGTTCCTGGAGGGAAGAAAACTGCAGGTACTGAACATAAGCCATGTCTGCTGAGGTAATCACTGTTAGCCCCTGCGTCCGCAGCCTAGGGCCCGGTTTGAGAATGGGAGAATGTGATTGCCCTTTCCACCTCCCCCAAGAGTCTCTCTCCTTCCTCACTTCTCCCACAAGAGTGATGAGAGCCCAAGGCCTGAAACCTGAGTGATGTGCACTTGAAGAGCGTAGGGATCAGAGATGCAGTTAGCCGGTAACTATGATAGCCAACCCCTCTCCCTTTGGCTGGCACAGGGGTCATGAATAGGAGAAAGGAGGTATATCTAGGTAAAATGCTTGAATGGCCCGTTGGGGCTCTATGCAGCAGTACAGCTTAGTACGGGCCACAGTAAATTGTACAAAAGAATTAGTCTGGTGCAAATCAGTAGTAGTTTTAGGCCTCCTTGGCACTGATCAAGTCCCACAGAGTTGCACTGCGTGGGCTGCACTCATTCTAGTTATATGAACTGTGAAAGGTGTTTTATGCACTTCCTAACCTGCATTGGTGTAATCTAGCCCTTAGTGTAATAGAGAGCATACACAACTATTCAGTCCTCTCAGTACCTAATTTTAAGTAACTGGATGCCCTGTTGTGCCTCTGACCATTCACATAAGCAGAGTGAAAATAACTCTTAAAAAAAACAAACATACAAACAACCGAACCCGACCCACGTCCGCCAACTTTGTCTTGTTGACTGAGCAAATCAGAATCCTATCTGGGTAATTTACCAACTCAGTAACCCCCTGACAGCACTGATACTGATAGATTAATCCCGATGGTGCAGTATATGGGGTCTGTACAGAGTACAGTGAAGTGAATAGATTGGTTAGGCTCTGATCCTGTTCCCATTGAAGTCAATAGAGGTTTTGACTTTGATCTCTAAAGAAGCAAGATTGGACACTTGAATTCTCTGGGGTTACACCAAAGATTAATTTAGCTCTTTGACTATAAGCTCCTCAGGACAGAGGCCTGTCTTTTTGTTTTTGTTTGTTTTTTTGTCGGTGATGCACTAATTTACCTGTGATACTATATCAATCATAAACAGGAATAAGATAGCTGAGATCATCATTTTGCTTAGCTCATGACATTTTCTTTTTAAATGTGAGAACAAACCAAGCAGACTGGTGTTACAGAATAACATTTCTGAAGAATGCAAACCCATCTGTCTGCCACTAGTTCTCTGTTGCAGACTTTTGTTGCCTCAGGGAGGAACTAGGGAGGTGGGTTTTGAAAGGTCGGCAATGAGGGCATCCTGAGCATATTATAAATGTTAAATTGTTTATCGGTTTGTGACATTTGCTGAAATCTAGGGTTTCAAAGTTGTCCTTTAAAAATTGGAGCGCGCACTTGCTTTGGAAGGAGCCCAAAGGTCATCTTGCTTCATGTGACTGATCTCTTTGGAGCAGTGTTTACTTTACTCTGATGGCCTTTCTGGTGTGGGGAGTAGAGAGGAAAGTCATAGGAACAACATCCTGAGCTTGTGGACCTCAGCAAACATTTAACTAACATTGTGGCTCTTGATGTTCTCCATAGGAGCCTGACTCTGTGCCATGCAAGTCAATGGGAGCTCTGCCGTTGGCTTCAAAGCCATAGTACGTTCATAGATTGTAAGTCCCTGGGTGCAGGAACTGTGTTTGCACAGCGTCTAGCACTGTGGGCTCCTGGTCTGTAATTCACGCCCTCCCCGGTGCTATGGTAACACAAATAATAATAGTTATTTGAGCTGGGGTTCATCATCTAGTTGCCCAAGTGATTGCTTGACCGTAATATTTTCTCCCAATTCCATCCCAGAGCTCCAGGTTATCATCTCCTGTTATTCTGATCTGAATATTGGAGGTGAGCCAACTCCTACTGAAGTTAAATCTTTCAACTGGCTTTATTAGGAATTGGAACTGGCCTTTAAGATTTTGGGCAGAAATCCTGCTTTGATTTACTTAGAGTGCCATGCTGCTATAAATAATAGTACTAAAACCCTGTGACCCAAGGACATCTTGATGCCAACTGGCAGAGGGCACAGGGGTATGCAAGGGTTACAGAGAGCCCCTACAAAGGGGTGCTGGAATATGGGGGGGACTCTGCCCTCCCACTTTTTCTAGGAGTAAAGTGATGGGGGGAGGGGGATTGAAAGGTGTGAGGAGGGGCGGGGCCTTGAGGGAAGGGATGGTGTGGAGGCGTGGGTTCTGGGTGAAGGGGCAGCGCGGGGGGGGCAAGGTCTCAGGAAAGGGGTGGTGTGGGGGGACGGGGCCACGGTTCAGGTGCCAGTGGCCCCCCCACTTTTAGGGAGCTTCCACCGCTCTTGCCTCTGCATCTGGCATCTATCTACTTGTCCTTCAAAAATGTCATGTAAGGTCTCTAATAAAAGCCTGTGTCACGCTTGTCGTCATAATCATTGTGAGACATATATGGAAAATATGTGACGAGCTCTGTATATATGTTACAATTATGTTCTCTGGGTCTCTGAATTAAAGGAAGTCTCTGAAAGGTGAAAGATATAGGCCTGTCAGGCAGGGGGAAGAGATATTTATCTCACTCTGGCTGATCATGTGCAAATGAAGTATTGTATGGTTCACAGTGGGCACCCAATTACCGTCTCATCAAAATACTAATCAATAGATTGTGGGAGTTAGAGGGGGAAAAACAGCAGGATTTATCCTGATTAGGAGCAAGACAATGAACTTTCGAAACAATGGGCAGGTCTACATTACAAACTTGCATCAGTGCAGCTATGCCTCTGTAGCAGCTTCTGGTGAAGATGCTCTAATGGCATGGCTACACTTGCAGTTGTAGAGTGCTGGGAGTTAAACCAGCCTTTGGAGACCGCAGCAGGGAAAACGCTGCCGAGTGTTTACACTCTCAGCTGTATGCACACTGATGTGGCCCCATTAGCAGCTCTTGCAACACCACAAAGAGCAGTGCATTGTGATAGCTATCCAGCATGCAAGTGTCTGCAACGTGCTTTTCAAATGCGGGGGCTGGGGTGGAGCGTCACGGGGACTGTGTTGTGTGTATGTGGGGGAGAGAGAGTGGGTTTTTGGGAGGCTGAGAGCATGTCAGCATCCTAGCAATGGTATTGTTCCATTAACAGATGGAAATGGTAGAATTATCAATAACAATGCAAAAAAGGCAGAAGTGTTCAATAAATGTTCTTTATTTAGGGAAAAAGTGAATGATGACATATCATATGATGATGAAATACTTTCCATTCGAACACTAACTCAGACATTTTTAAATCAGCGGGTCTTGATTTCTTACATTCAAGGGTTTTAAAAGAGTTGACTGAGAAGCTCTGGACCATTAATGTTGATTTTCAATAAGTCTTGGAACACTGGGGAAGTTCCATGAAACGGAAGAAAGCTAATGAATGATGTGCCAATATTTTAAAAGGGTTAATAGGATGACCTAAATAATTATAGTCCGGTCAGCCTGACATTGATCCCAGGCAAAATAGTGTGATGGCTGATATGAGACTTGATCAGTAAAGAGTTAATGCCAAGCACATGGGTTTATGGATAACAGATTTTGTCAAACTAACTTTATCTATAATTAATACAACATAATATAATTAATGTGTGTGGGTGTGTGTGTATGTGTAAATGAGATTATAAATTTGGTGGATAAAGGTAATACTGTTGATGTAATATATTTAGACTTCTGTAAGGCACTTGACTTGGTACCAAATGACATCTTGATTAATAAATTAGAATGATACAATATCATGAGGGTAATTAACCGTTGGAACAATTTACCAAGGGTTGCAGTGGATTCTTCATCACTGAAATTTTTAAATCAAGATTAAGTGTCTTTCTAAAAGATATATGTTCTATTTCAAACAGGAATTAATTCAAGGAAGTCCTAATGCCTGTATTAAACAAGAAGTCAGACTAGATCATGGGTAGGTGGACTGCAGGCCAAATCTGGACCACCAGATGCTTTTGAACGGACTGCAAAATCTTTATTTACTTATCATTATTGTTGTTGTTTTTGTATTATTTTGTATTATTTTGTCTGGAGTCTGGACCTTGACAAAAAATAATTAGACTAGATGATCACAGTGGTCCCCTTTGGCCTTGTAATTTATGAATCTATTGTCTTCTATAAGAAATTAACAAGTGATATCATCTGATTGCACTCTGTGTAATGTGGCAACAGATTTGCTCTTGAACTAAATAGGCAGATAAGCCTCAAGCACATAGCTGTCGCTGTTTTCTGTCCCAAAGTCTGTATATAACTGGTAAAGATGTGCTTTCAGCCCCCTCTATAAAAGGTGCTCCTGCACTGGAGCATGGAGAAGATCTATTAGTATAACAACAAACAAGCACAAATAGGGTCTTTTTTTCACTCTTCTTTTGTGTTGCAAGTTTTGTTTTCTTTCTTAGCAAGTTTATCTCCAAGACTTGAGACACAAATATATGTAGGCCTTTCTTTGCACCTCTTTTCCTTTTTCATTAGAGCTGTTTATACCGAATGGCAACTACATGAAGACTAATAAACTGAAAAACAAAGCTTGGGACAAGTAAGCTTAAATAGTATTGATACAGGGTCCCCAGTGCTAAAATCTCCCAACCTTGCAGTGGCACCGAAATGCTTTAAACTTGATTGGTCCCTGAATACAGTGTGAAAGTACAAACAGTAAAAATTGCTCACACAAGTTACTTACAAATGCATCCTAGCAACTGCATAACTCTTCTCTGATTTCATTTACTTCCTTTCACAAACACCACCTACTATGTCTGTCTTTGTTACAATGAAATACATTGCAACTGCAACAATTTTCCACATGGGTGGTCAGTAGGGTTTTGAACCTAAGACCTTTAGCGCTGCAGCATAGACCTCAATCACTTGAGCTAAAGAGTACCTTCATTAGATGGTGACAAAGTAGGCTTTTATCCCTTCTGTGGACCAATCATTTGAGGGGAATGCAACACACATTTTGCCATTGAATTATCCAACCGTGCTTTTTTTTGTTTTCACCAGCAGACACCATTTCCCATAGCAGTTTTATTGCTTGTAGTTGAGGTTGGGTTTATGTCTGGGTTCCATCCAGAATACAGAAGTCTAGTATAGTATCATGGTTCAGGGTAATCCTTGTACCATTTCCATGTGTTCGGAACTGGATCGTTATCCTTTTCGTTAGGGTTTACAGGTAAGTAATACAGTGCCCCGTTACAACCGTTGCTTCAGAGCTGTTAACATTTCAGGAGGTTAGTAAAGATAATGCAACTGGACACAGAACTGTAAAGGAAACTTATCTGGAGGATGTTCTGCAGCTATACACTTAATAAAGGAATATTTTGATGATAGTCAATAGTTTTAGACTCGTACAGGCTGTTAATCTTGATTAGCCAGCAAACATACAGTTTTCAGAGCAGTGCTGCTCTTGGAGGAGGTTGCCTGGCCCAGCGTCTGTGCAATACTTTAGCATGACCTTAACCCCTTTTGTTCCTTAAGGAAAAAAAGCGAAGTCCTACAAAGAGGCGCTTATATTGTCCCTTAGATGTCTGTGGTCAGACTATGGCTAGCCCTGTGCAGATAAACAATGGGGAGATGCCATGAGCTTCTTTCTCCCACCCCCTTCCACTCCTGCAGGATCCAACTATATAAATATGTGTAGAATGCAAGCACTACATGATACAGCTCTACTGTCATAGGGCTGCATCTTTAAAGTCAGAGTCTAGCCCCTAACATGCATCCAAAAAATATCACTACCTTGAATTCAACAAACTGAGTTTGATTCTTCTTATGGAGCTAGGGAAATGTTTTGCTTTAAAGATGAAAGAACTACAATATAGCCTCACTTAAGGAGATATTTATTTTGGTCCATTAGACTGTGTTAAGTACCATGTAATGCTTCTCCAGGTCTGTAATGACACATCTCCAGTATAGCATACGTTACAATTACTAAATCAAAAAGTAAATAGATCTACAAATGAGTTTAATGTCCTCCTGCTGTGAAGTTGCTTTTGGTTAAAAATATTCAGTTTTTTTCTCTGTTGTACGCTGGTGAGGTGTTGAAATAGATAAGGGTGCTTTTCCTTACAACACTCAGGATATGTCTGCACTACAACATCTACTGGAGCTCTACTGTAGAGGAAGATGCTCCCTATATTGATGGGAGGGTTTTTTCCTGTTGATGTAGTTAATCCATCTCTCCGAGAGCTGGTAGCTAGGTGGATGGAAGAATTCCATTCCAAAATGTTTTCAGGATTAGGTTGACCTAACTACATTGCACAGGGCTGTGAAAAATTTTGCACCCTGAGCAATGTAACTAGAATGATCTAATTTTTAGGTGTAGACCAGGCCTTAGTGGCTCAGCCAAGAAAAAGTTGTCTGTTTTCTTGTATCACGTACAGACTCTAACTTAATGGTTCTCAAACTTTTGTGTATTGCTGACCCCTTTCTCACAGCAAGCCTCTCAGTGCGACCCCCCCATTATAAATTAAATACTTTTTTTTTATATTTTACACTATTATAAATGTTGGAGGCCAAAGCGGGGGTTTAGGGGTGGAGGCCAAGAGCTCACGGCCTCCACGTAGTAACCTGACTCCCTGAGGGATCACTACCCCCAGTTTGAAAATCCCTGCCTGCCTATTATCAACCTCCTGTGCTGAAGCTGACCAAAAACATGTCTGACAAGCATTTAGCTGCCTGTGAAAAACAATATGTTTTATTGTTTTAACCTGATTCTGACCTGACCTGGTACACTCTGAATTGGCATTTGTGGTCAGTGGAAAAAATCTGTCTTGATATGCCAAGTCAAATGCACTCACTGCTCAGCAGCTGCTACAGGCAAACTATATCTGCCTTGTCCTATGGAGAAGCTGGGTGAACGTGCTGGTGTTAACAACTGAACAGTGCCAGACGATTCTGAGTAAAAGCCTGGGTGGATGGAAGAATTTTCTTGTCAGTAAATTGAGGATTAATGAGATTGTGTACTGACAGGAAACCCTTGTCCATTTTCTGGGGGATTAAGTGTCCACTGAAACACAATTTTATTTACAGGATAACTGCAGGGACATCTGTGAAATAAGTGGTGTGTACTATGGTGAAGGGCTTGAACCCCCCCCCCCCCAAATTATCTTTAAAGCTACATGTTAAATGTAAAGGGTAGATTTGCCTTCTTCTTGAAAAGGATTTAAGGCCAGATCCCATTGACTAAAGGGCTTAGCTCATTGTAGGAAATGCTCAGTATCTAACAAGATCAGGCCTATTATAGCATGCCATTCCTCAGAGAAGCTTCCCAATACTATTTAAAAATGATAAACCTGCTATAAAAATAGTTCCTTCTTTCCCCCAGCTGTGATGTTTTTTCCCTAAAGTTATGGTGCCCGGCGGACCAGGAGGGCAATCTTCAGTCCTGGCTCAGTGACAAGTTTAAGGTCCCATAGCTTGTGACTCATCAGGGATATAGATGGGAAAGTTATATTGCTGTTAAAAAGAGATTTTTAGCTGCTTGGTGTGGTTTGTAGTGACTAGTGGGCGATGTCATGGTTCTGTGAATGCAGAGTTAGGTTTCAGTAGCAGTTTGTTCAGCCGTTTCGTTTCTGAGAAATTCCCCTGTTCAAAAAAGTCCTGTGCTTATTGTGACTCTCTGGTCGATGTTTTAAGTTAATTCTTCTAGTTTGTTGCTGGAGCTTTGCTGTCTATTGGAAACAATAATCTCCGGGAGGAAGGAAAGTGATTCAAATAGAATCTTTAAACACAAAAGCCATTTTTTTTCCTGTTTCTTCCATCTCTCTTCCTTTTCCAGTCCTGGGGTTGTCTTGGGGTTTCCATCTCCTCCTTGTGTTGTTGCTTCTTCTCTTCCTCTCTCCACCTTGTGGGTCTGTGATTCCTGCTTGCCATTGAGTGATGTGGAATAAGGCCCATCCCTCCTTGCAGAGGCTCAGCAACTAGCCTCATTGGCTGAAGTGCTAGGGACTGAACTGAGGGCTGTTTTCAGGAGCTGTCTCCTTCTCCCATGCTTTGTTGTAGGTCTCCCCAGGACAAGCCTTGAGCTTCAGTGGTCGAGCTAAGCAAGGTTAGAACTGGATTCAGCTTTTCCCTTCCCGGTCCGCCTTGCATGCAGCCACTTTGAGCAGGTTCTATAATGTCAAGCGGAGGGTTCTCAATCTGCAGATAGATTTGTCCTCTTCCATCACACAGCAAAGGACTGCATGCCCATTCATCCGAAGCCAGCCAAGTCAAATTGTGGGTGCCATGCTATCCCATAATTACACAGTGAATATAGCCCCAGGATGATGGGCCTAGATATCAGGTGTGGTTCCTCCCCCTTTTTGGTATTTCTTATTCTCCTATCTGCATCAAAAATCCCAACATTTCTGTGCAAATTTCCTCATACTTCCAGTTGGATAAGCACTTATGCTCTTCCTGCCCTAACCATTATGCTGTTATTGTGGGTGCTCTGTTAAACAGCTGCAGCATGACATCCCTAAGATGGTTGCAATTCACTGGTGGGAGATGTGATTCCTATGTGCTGTTACCAGCAAGTTGTATGGAGTGTCCTTAATGTACATATGGATCTTTTTAGATAAACGTTATTATGTATTGTGGGTCCAGTTCTCACTTCCCTGTGGTCCCTCGATGCTGTTGTGGCAGCAGAAATCTACAAAGGGGGAAGAAACTGCCTCCTGAGAATAACTCCTGCATAGGGCCTTCTCAGGCAGCACAGAGCTGATGTAGGAGCTTTTTATGCCAACCGTATGGAATGTATGATGACAGGAGGGGAAGGTGAGGGAAGGGAACAGGTGAATTGAGAGTACGTAATGCTACTTTTATTCTCTACTTCCCAGGGTCTATTGGGGGAGGCAGAGCATAAGTTGGAGCAGCCTTGAGACTGCTGTAATTCACACCAAGGGCTGGACAAGCCCCAATTGCCACAGAATATGGGGAGTAGAGGGTCAGACTAACTGAAAATTGAATCCTGGGTGGAGCAGAGGACTGAGAGTTGGCACCGATATGTGTTTTGTACCAAACCTGGTTATTGATTTACTGTGGGACTTTGAAGAAGTCATTTAATTTGTCTGTGTCAGTTTAGCCAGCTGTAAAACAGGTATAATAATGCCCAGTGTAATAACTTCCCTTGATGTGTGCCAATTCCGGTCTATCCTGCATTATTTCATGATTTGTGTGACTGCTGAAATAATGGCAGTTCCAAAAACATAATGCCCTTATGTATCTTCACATAATTGCTAGAGGTTGAAATACTTGTTCTGACACTTGAGCTTCCTCATGTAAATAGAAAATTATAGTGTACAGCAGGGGTAGGCAACCTATGGCACATGTGCCAAAAGCGGCACGCAAGCTGATTTTCAGTGGCACTCACACTGCCTGGGTCCTGGTCACCAGTTCGGGGGGCTATGCGTTTTAATTTAATTTTAAATGAAGCTTCTTAAACATTTAAAAAACCTTATTTACTTTACATACAGCAGTAGTTTAGTTATATATTATAGACTTATAGAAAGAGATCTTCTAAAAACATTAAAATGTATTACTGGCACGCGAAACCTTAAATTAGAGTGAATAAATGAAGACTTGGCACACCACTTCTGAAAGGTTGGCGATCCTAGTGTACAGGCAACACCAGACAACTTGAATTTTATCTGAGAGTATGGATGATTGGAGAGGGAGCTATACAAACTAACAGAAGAAAAATCAGCACACTTGTAAGGCACATAAAAAGCTTTGACTTCATTTCTGAAGTTTAGATAAACTATTTTAAATACCAACCTTACTTTTAAGAGTATTGGTGAAGAATGCTTGGCATTGTGAAGAGGAGAAAGCCCAGGCAAATGTAAGTACTGTACTAGGCTACTGAAAAAAATTTGTAGTTTGTTGCATGTGCCATGATAGTGTCTCATGTCATATTGTTTGTGGATTTGCAAGGGTTTGGCATAGAGGGCTTACCATGTGACCATGCAAATCCACCTTAAAATGTAGGCCTTTTTGGAGAAAATCAAAGTGCAGCCATGTACTATCGATGATACCGATCTTTCAGTATGAAAGATTCACATAGTTCCAGTTACAAAGTTTACACTGTCGTATACACATATAGTAAGAGATGTGTTCTGTGTATGCAAACATTGTTTTTCTTAGAATGGACACTTAAGAAATTAACTGGCTGATTCATGGCAAGGCTCTGCAGTACTTTGGCTATAGTCAACATATCTTTATTTTTAAGTTATCAGGATGTGGCCAATGACCACCCGTTTACTTAGCTTGTATGTTGTACTTTTTCACTGCTCACTGTTCATTTGCTGTGTATTAGACTGTAAGCTCATCAAGGCAGAGCCCAGGTTGTCTTTTATATCAGGTTCTAAGCGACAATGAGTGTTCACTTTTTAAACTTAGCATTATACTTTTAGGTTTTGTGGAATATTTACCCAAAAAACTTACATTTTTTTAATGAAAAATATATGGAGATGTATTGTTTTGTTACTTTATTTAGGGAAAGCACAACCCTACTAAAAAAGAGAGAGGAATCAATTACGTATGGAAACTTGACACTAGAATTTATAGATTTATGAGAAGTCACCGCTCACGATGGAATATAAAACTGAACTGGGCAGCAGCAATTGTTTGAAGAAGAAACTTTGAGGCTGAAAATAAATATAGTAAATTAAAGGATCAGGAGGGAAAGTCCCTTTGGATGTGTTAACATTTTTAATAGATAGCTAGTTGTGAGAACATATGAAATTTGCAAGGAGATTCTCTGAGCCATTGAAAAATCAGTGATTGCATCCAGGATGTGAATAGACCAGTGTTCAGTTCTGGGTGTGACTATGTTATGAACCATCACAGCCTGCCACGGCCGCCAGAGTTTCTTGTAAAGGTGGTTGTTTATTTAAAAGAATACAGTCAAAACATTCTTAATAATTTTAAAAAATTGTTCACCCTCCCCTTTTATAATGGAACATTGGAAGTTTGAAGCTAAAATCTGGTTCCTTTCCAAGAAGTTTCTAGCCTCAGTTCTCTCCCCCACCCCATTTAAATAAAATTCTATCTAGCTGTCTGTGTCCGGAATCTATCTGAACTTTTTGCCCCATCACCTATGTATCATAGCTCAGGTGTCCTGTATGGTTGTTCATGAATACTTAGTTGAAGACACGGATTATTTTTTCCTTAAAGAGCACTGACTCCTCTGTTTCAAATAAAATAGAATACAATACAAGCATACATAGAAGGAATTACACAGATTTTAAAAAAAAAGGTTGGTCACAATTTGGGCCCACAAACCCTGTCTCTTTAAGAGCTGAAGCAGGGCATGCAGAGTTCAGCTGAATTCATTTAAGAAAGACAGAAAACAGTAAACAGAACTCTTTGTGCAAAAGAGTGTAGAGGGCATTTGTATTCTCTCAACATGTTAAACTTTTCTAATTTGTAAAATGTCTGTTAACAGAGATCTAAGACTGTTGACAGATCAAGAGATTTAGTATATTTCAGAACCTTTTGGCGCTCAGCAACGGTAATAAATACTTGAGATGGCTTTCTTTGATCATGAGAACAGGTGTTGTTTCTGTAGGAAAGTGGATGGAAACTTAACACCCACAAATGTGCAGTAATACTTGCTCTGATTTCTCCATTTCAGTATAGAAGTGATTAAAACTATTTCCTGTGACCCTATCATAGAAACCATAATTTTACTTTTTTTCTTAGAGTAAATGATGAGCGTGCATTTTCCTCACTATTAGTTTTGATAACAGCACCGATAGCTGTTTAGAGCCAGATTCTCCCCTCAGTTTACCTCTATGCAGTGGCACAGATTTAACTGAGCATTTGATCATTGGTCTCAGCATTGAAACCAGAGACAAACTCTGCAGTCATTGATGCTTATGCTGTCCTGATGTAAATGAGAACAGAAATTGACCCTATGGTCCTGATCCTTCTCACAGTTACACCAGTGTCATTCCGTAGGAACTCCATTGACTGCAACCTAAAATAATGCTGGAGTTACACTGCGGTAGCTATGAACAGAATTTGGTCCTGTGTGTGTGTTACAGGGAAAAGTGTCACTGAAAATAAATTGATATTTAATTCTGAATTGCTCTGAAACTGTCTTGGTAACATGCTGAACCTGCTGCATTTGAAATCCTAGTATATAACATTTCTGTAAAGCAAAGGCCACGTCCCTGTTGAATAATCAAATTGCTCAGCTGATCTCCCTCTTCCCAAGTTTTTCTACGACGTCTTTCTGCCAACGCTTATGTGGCTGCGGATGGTTAGCGCTGCCGGGAGTAGCATTAGATTAGGTGGCCCTCATCTCTTCTCCATACTGCTACTTGGGTGGTGTGAGTTTGCATTCTCCTCTCTCCTTTCCTACTGGCAGGCTCTATGAAGACATTCATATGGTTCTTTTGTACTAGGTCTTTTCCATGGTTATCGGGAGCATCCAGCATAGCTGCTTTGTCAGGATTGTGTGATTTCCCCCACCCCTTCTTTATGTGTCATATTGCCTGTGGTAAGATCTATGTCATAAAGGGGGAACGCCATTCCCGTGCGGAGAGCCCAAATAATGCACTTCATACCACTTAATCCCAGAAGGCCAAATACTGGTCTCAATGGATTCAGCCCTCGTGGGCTTCCATTGTATCAAGGTTTGGTTCTGAATGCAAGGCTGACATGGATCTTAATAGGTATGAGGGGCTTGCATAGGTCCTCTGCACAGAGCTAATTTTCATCCTGAGAGAGTCTAAAATAAGAAAAAAGTTTCCATCTGGAAACGGGCTGCAGGGGAAGTTTGAATGACTGTTTTCAATGACGTTTCTTGTTTGGCTGAATTTTTCCATTAGCATTTGCAAAACTTTGAAAATAGTCTTTTCAGTTGTATTTTTTGTTTACCAAGCAGCCAATGCAGTAGGCAGTCAACAAAGAATTCTTTAAGAGAATACACACAGATTGCATGGCCTCCGTCCAGTGATGAGCTGCCAAAATCTTAACAATCAGTTCCCTCCTCACCCCACGAGGGGGTCATTGCCCACCCCCGTCTCCCAGGACTCCTGCTCCATCCAACCCCCCCGGGTTCCTGGATGCCCCGCCCCATCCACCCCCACCCCTGTCCCCTGACTGCCCCCAGAACCAGGCAGGAGGGTCTCTGTGGGCCACCGTAGTGGGTGCCCACCCCACCCCGCCCCTAAGTGTCAGAGGGACCTGCCAGGGGGCGAGGTGGAGAGTCCCGGCAGTGCTTACCTCGGGCAGCTCCCAGGAAGCATCCAGCAGGTCCCTCTGGCTCCTAGGGGCAGGGGAGCGTAGCTAGGGGGTGAGCAGGGGGAGCAGCCACTCCCCCCACTGATCACATCAAAAGTAGCGCCTTAGGCGCCGACACTGTGGGTGTTCCAGGGCTGGAGCACCCATGGGGAAAATTTGGTGGGTGCAGAGTGTGCCCCCCCCGGGTTACCTGCTGTGGCGTGGGCGGCCCTCCTCCCCCCCTCCCCAGCTCACCTCCGCCTCTCTGGGCCTGAGTGTGAAGCCGCCGCCTGCTTCTCGGCCCGCCCCAGCTTCCCGCGCGAACAGCTGATTCACGGGAAACCGGCGGGGGTGGAGAAGCAGGGCGGGGCGGCGCGTTCAGGGGAGGAGGTGGAGGCGGAGCGGAGGTGAGCCGGGGCCAGGGGTGGGGCGCTGCATCCACCAAATTTGTTCTTCACCCACCAAATTTTCCCCTTGGGTGCTCCAGGGCTGGAGCACCCATGGAGTCGGCGCCTAAGGCGTCACTTTTGGCAGGTTAAATTTAGAAGCCCTTTTAGAACCAGTTGTCCCTTGTGGAACAACTGGTTCTAAAAGGGCTTCTAAATTTAACAGCTGGTTCTAGCGAACCAGTGGGAACCAACTCCAGCTCACCACTGCCTCTGTCTTTCCCTGCAAGTCTTGATCCTCTCTCTTTGAGCCGATAAGGGTACGCTGTTCCTTTCAGTTTCATATTGAGAACCTCCACTTCCTGACCATGCCTCTGTAGTAATGAAGGAGATTTACTGAAGGCTTTTCTTTTGTTTTTTAAGCAAAACAATCTGAATGTGTCCATGGAAGTTCCAGACTCTTTAGTATTGTGTCTGGTAGAAGACTTGACAAGATTTGTCTGTAGTATTTCCCTCATAAGATATCAGAGGCATGCTTTCTTTTGTCATCTGTGGAAAGCTACAAAAACTTAATTGTGGGGAACCTGGGACTTGCAGAATTGTGCATTAATTAAGGGCTTTTTTTGGAAGCTTCATTGCCTGCCTTCCAAATTATTAAAAAACAAACAAACAAAAAAACCTCGTATTTGAACATATGTCAGTGGATTGATTCATTTGACTGCCATTTCCACCTTTCTTTTTTGGGGGGAGGGGAAGGATCCACAGAAGGAGAGGGGAGGGGTTGGTTCTGCAGATTGGAATTTTAATTGCTTGACCACAATTGTTGTTTTGCAGTGTAGCAAAAGGGCATGATTATTAATTAGTACAGACTACAAGGCTCTCTGGAGCTGGATTGTAGCATCAAGTGGATGAGTTTTAGACCGTTTTATACTGAAATTAGTCTACCAATACACTGTTACCGCCATTACATAATTATGTAATCACTAGTTTTTTCAATCCCTGCAGATTAAACTTTGTATTATGAATACACGCTCATTTTAAAGAAAAAATATAAAATGAATGAGATTTTAATACTTCAGGATAACAGCTGATCTTGTGTACTATTCAATGGCTTTTCCTATTCCTTTTTATCATGTGTTTTTGGTTTTGGTTCATTATAGACCTTAGATTTGAAAAAAAAAAAACTAAAACAAAACTCAGTGCTTTCTGTAGCTGCTTCTCTTTTAATTAGGGTTGACAGGCATCCAGTTTTTCACTGGAACGCCTGGTCAAAAAGGGACCCTGGTGGCTCTGGTCAGCACCGCTGACTGGGCTGTAAAAAGTCTGGTTGGTGGTGCAGGCAGGCTCCCTATCCAGCTCCGCACAGCTACCGGGAACCTGCCGGCATCTGGTTCCTAGGTAGAGGGATGGCCACGGGCGCTCTGCGCGCTGCCCCCACCCCCAGCGCCAGCTCAGCAACTCTCATTGGCCAGGATCTGTGGCCAATGGGAGCTGAGGTGGCAGCGCCTGCAGGCGTGGGCAGCTCAAAGAGCCTCCGCCTAGGAGCCGGAGGGAGATGTCGCTGCTTCCTGGGAGCTGCCTGAGGTAAGCGACACCCGGAGTCTGTACCCCAAACTGCCTTCCGTGCCCCAGCCCCCTCTTGCACTCTGAACTCGTTGGCTCCAGCCTGGAGCCCCCTCCTACACCCCAAACCTCAGCCCTGCCTCAGAGCCTGCACCCCCCCAGCCAGAATCGGCACCCCCTGCACACACACCCTGACCCTGTGCCCCAGTCCAGATCCCCCTACCACACCCTGAATCCCTCAATTCCGGCCCCACCCCGAAGCCTGCACTCCCAGCCCAGAGTCCTCACCCCCTCCTGTACCCCCTCTGCCCCAGTCTGGAGCCCTCTCCTGCACCTCAAACCCATCATCTCTGGCCCCACCTCAGAGCCCTCACCTCCTTGCACCCCAATCTCCTGCCCCAGCCTGGTGAAAATGAGCAAGTGAGTGAGAGTAGGGAGGGTGAGAGAGAGTGCACTGTGTTTGGTACTTGGATCCCTGGAAAGCATGTTGTTTTTCTACCCCCTTCTCCTGGTAATACATTTCCACTCAGTCTTTTCACAGAGGCTTCTGAAATAGAGCAGCAGCTTGTCATGATGTCACCATTACATTGCATGGAAACTCACTTGGCACGGGGAAGGGAACAGTCTTTGCTTTAGTTCCCAGTATCTTGGGAATTAAATGCACATTTTAATGTTTCTGCTTAATGTTTAGATTTTGATCCAAAGGTCTGACTCCAACTTCAGTTTTTTCCCCTCTCTTCTTTTCTTAATTTTAGAGGGCCCAGTCCTATTGCTTCCTTATGCACATAGCTCCCGTTGAAGAGCGTGGGAATTGCATGCATGCAGTAGCTGCAGTATTGGGCCCAAAGTTTCTTATGGCTGCCAAGTGCTGATACATCACCAGCACACAGTTTAGTAACCTATTGGAACTTATTTTCAATAGGTAGTTTGAAAAACTCTAGCTTGAAAATAATCCATTTTAAAAAAAAACAAACTTGGGCCACGTCTACACTTGAAAAATTGTTTTTTTCAGACCCCTAAACAACCGAAGTTATACCGACAAAAGTGGTAGTAAAGACATAGCTTATATGATAGTGGTAGTAAAGTGGTAGTAAAGACATAGCTGCGCTGGTGGAGCACTTCTGGTGAAGACGCTCAAAGCCGATGAGAGAGAGAGTTCTCCCGTTGGCTTAATAACGCCTGCCTCCGTGTCAGCAGATGAGAGAGCACTATTCACACCAGCGCTTAGGTCGGTATAACTTATGTCGTTCATTATTCATAAAATAATTTGTAGTGTAAACCAGGGCTATGGCTACACTAGAGAGTTTACAGTGGTGCATCTACATTGTTCTCCTGCTGACGTAGCACTGTCCTCACTGGTGCTTAGGTCAATATAACTTATGTTGCTCAGGGAGGTGGCTTATTCACAACCCTGACTGACCTAAGTTATATCAACATAAATGGTAGTGTAGACATAGCCATAGGTCTGATTTTCCTAGGCTCGCGCTCACCCATTGTTCCAAGGTGTTTGCAACTGAATTCTGAGTGCCATCTCGTTGTTTGTCCTAGGAGGATGTGATATAGCCCATGCCAACCATAGTGGAATTTCACATTCAAAAAGACAGGAATTTCATGATGCTATTTCATAGCACTGTATAACCCAGAATTCATAGGTTATACAGACATCTCTCCAAATCATCACAAAGGTGAAAAGGTGACTTGATCGGGGTCTACAAGTACCTACACTGGGAAGAGAGGCCTGCTAGACAGCCCTTTTATCTAATGTGAAAAAGGGTGTGATGAGATTTAGTGGTTGGAAACTGAAACTAGACAAATTCAGACTAGGTGGGTGAGGTAGTGTCTTTTATTGAACTGTTGGTGAGAGACACAAGCTTTCAAGTTTACACAGAGCAACTCTTCGGGTCTACTTCACCGACCTTATCTCTCTAAAATCCTGGGACTGACATGGCTACAACCACACTGCACATTCATACCAGAAATAAGGTGCAAATTTTCAATAGTGAGGGTAGTTAACCATTGCAACAATTTACCTTGGGGTGTAGGGGATTGAAGTCGTTAAGTCAAGACAGACTAGATGCCTTTAAATCAAGGCTGGATTATTTTTTTAACAAGATATGCTATATTGCAAAAAGAAGTTATGGGCTTGATATGGAAATTATGGGGTGAGGTTCTATGACTGGTGTTATGCAGATCTGATTATATGATCATAATGGTCTCTTCTGTGACTCTACCTAGTCTTCTTGCTGTTACCTCTGTTCTCCTTCTTCCAGCCCCAGACCAATTTATTGTGTCATTTTGAAGTAGATTGTAAATTATTCAGGGTGGGAACCATATTTTCCTATGGGGTTGTAAAGCATCTAGCACAATGATGCTAGCCCAATAGAAACAATAAATAATCATAATTGTTAGAATTCACATTGGACCTAAGCATCTATTGAGTGTTTGTTTGGTTTTTTTTTGTTTTTTTTATAGTGAAGTACATGCGAGAAGCAACCCCGTATGTGAAGAAAGGTTCTCCAGTTTCAGAAATTGGATGGGAAACGCCTCCACCTGAATCTCCACGGTTGGGAGGTGTATTCTCTGACCCACTGTCGCAGCTTTCTCTCACCATCCACAGAGACAGAAAAACAATTCCACTCAAAATGTGCTATGTGACACGCAACATGGCGGTGTCAGATCCTGAAAACAGGTAAGCCATGGCTTTGTCTTGGCCTAATTTTATGCATTCGAACATACTATTTTATTATTCATCTTAGAGCTGTTAACTATACATCTTGAGTATTGTGGCTGATAACACTGAGAATCAGATTCTTTGTTATGTTAGTCTCTAAAGTGGCAGAAGTACTCCTTTTCTTATTGCGGATACAGACTAACACGGCTGCTATTCTGAATACTTCTGGATTATAACTCTATTGAACTGAGATAAGAATCTGGCCCTTGGCTTTTACAAAGCTCCTTCCATGTGAAGTTCTCGAAGTGTTTTGCAAACACTTCACAACAAAGCATTTTATAACACCTATGAGATTGCTGTGGTAAATACACATTCATCAGCCTTGGGAATGTACTGGAAAAAAACTCTGGTGGCACAATCAAATATTTTTCATAAGAAATACACAAATTAACACTTTGCTGTTCGCACAGTTGTATGATTTTCTTCAATCCCCACTCACTAATAGCAGCATCAGATAAATAAGATCAGACAAGAAGGAACAAAGTTGCTTTTTTTTTTTTTTTTAGTGGCCTAATTGTCGTGTCCATGCAACTCTGACTATTGAAGGGGAGAATGAGAGAGGTTACATTTGAGAAAATAAAAGGGGATTTTCTGTAGCTTTTTAAATTTTTTCACGATGCTAAAAATAAGATGAGCTTATTGGCCCTTATTTATAACATGTGGAACAGCTGCATCACACCAGCATGCTCCATTATCATCTATTTTAACAGCTGCTAACAAAAAGAACCAACAGAGTCAGTGAGGGGGTGGAAATAGAGACTGATTCTTCCATCCAAACAATGGGCTTTTTGTTCTTTTCTAGCACGCAAGCTTTTAAAGAAGCTGCTGGGAACTCTTTTGATTCTCAGCACTTACGCATCGCATCAGAGGGACTGAAAGTTACATTTTCAGAGTTAGCTTTTCATGTGGAATGAGGAGGTGGGGTTTGTGGAAGGCAATGATTCCCCATGCTTTTGATTTTTGCTGGAGACACTCCCATCCCTCATGATGGTTTGAAGGATGCATGCTCCCTTCCAATATTTTGGCTATTTTCTTTTCATTTTCTCTCTCTCTCCTGTCCACTTCTAGTTCCGTCGTTCTTTTAGGGTTTTTTTCTTTCTTCTTTTTTTGTGCGTATTGCTGTTATGGTTTGCTTCCTTTCCTGGTCCCCAACTCATCAAAGGGCTATTGGCAAGGTTAGTGGTAGTCAACCCTTATAAAAGAGTCCTCCAGTTTTCTGCAGTAACAACCCAAAGCACTATTGCAAGCTGTCATTGCTACAGTGTGCAGTGGTTTGGATCATCACTCTAGAATGCTGTTTTTTGTTGTTGTTTTTTAAATGGAGATTGGCAGCTGCATCACTAGCTTTCCAGCCTGCAGTTCTCCCAATCATGGGCTACCTGATAGGGAAAAAAACAAAAAAAAACAACAACAAAAAACCCTCTCCATTCCCATCGTATGGGCCATGATGACAATAACAATATTTGTTGTATGTTAGTTTTAGATCCTTTGAGTTTTCTCCTTCTTCTTAGAATCATAGGACTGGAAGGGACCTCGAGAGGTCATCTAGTCCATTCTCTGCACTCATGGTAGGACTAAGTATTATCTAGACCATTCCTGACAGGTGTTTGTCTAATCTGCTCTTAAAAATCTCCAGTGATGAAGATTCCACAGCCTCCATAGGCAATTTATTCCAGTGCTTAACCACTCTGACAGTTAGGAAGTTTTTCCTAATGTTCAACCTAAACCTCCCTTGTTGCAATTTAAGCCCATTGCTTCTTGTCCAATCCTCGGAGGTTAAGTAGAACAATTTTTCTCCCTCCTCCTTGTAACAACCTTTTATGTACTTGAAAACTGTTATCATGTCCCCTCTCAGTCTTCTCTTTTCCAAACTAAACAAACCCAGATTTTTCAATTTTCCTTCATAGGTCATGTTTCTAGTCCTTTATCTATTTTTTTGTTGCTCTTCTCTGGACTTTCTCCAATTTGTCCACATCTTTCCTGAAATGTGTCACCCAGAACTTGACACAATATACTCCAGGTCAGGCCTAATCTTCTTTCGCTATGTTGCAATTCTGGGCCTCTGTCACAACCCTGACCCTAAAATTTGCTTAAAAACCATTTAGCGGGACCAACATCATGTTGTACATGGTACTTTATAAATATTATACAAGTTTTATCCATGACAAAATATGGTAGCGACGTGTGCAGTTCTTGGTGTTACTAAGAAATAATGCGTGGGAGAGCCATGTCACTCATTAGCATGGCTTTTTGTTCTGGTTGCTTTTTCCTGTGGAAAGAGTGACTTCTGATTTTTACTGTAGGCCAACATGCAAAATTTCACACTACCCTATGCTGGATTTTTCCATACAAGCAAACGGTCTCTCTGCCACTCTACAAGAGCAGTGAAATCGCAGAATATTATGGGTCACATAAGCATAATTTCTTTTTTTAGCAAAAAGAAAAGGAGTACTTGTGGCACCTTAGAGACTAACAAATTTATTAGAGCATAAGCTTTCGTGAGCTACAGCTCACTTCATCGGATGCATTTGGTGGAAAAAACAGAGGAGAGATTTATATACACACACACACAGAGAACATGAAACAATGGGTTTATCATACACACTGTAAGGAGAGTGATCACTTAAGATAAGCCATCACCAACAGCAGGGGGGGGAAGGAGGAAAACCTTTCATGGTGACAAGCAGGTAGGCTAATTCCAGCAGTTAACAAGAATATCAGAGGAACAGTGGGGGGTGGGGTGGGAGGGAGAAATACCATGGGGAAATAGTTTTACTTTGTGTAATGACTCATCCATTCCCAGTCTCTATTCAAGCCTAAGTTAATTGTATCCAGTTTGCAAATTAATTCCAATTCAGCAGTCTCTCGTTGGAGTCTGTTTTTGAAGCTTTTTTGTTGAAGTATAGCCACTCTTAGGTCTGTGATCGAGTGACCAGAGAGAACCCCTCCAACGCATCATCAAGGATCTACAACCTATCCTGAAGGACGAGCCATCGCTCTCTCAGATCTTGGGAGACAGACCAGTCCTTGCTTACAGACAGCCCCCCAATCTGAAGCAAATACTCACCAGCAACCACACACCACACAACAGAACCACTAACCCAGGAACCTATCCTTGCAACAAAGCCCGTTGTCAACTCTGTCCACATATCTATTCAGGGGATACCATCATAGGGCCTAATCACATCAGCCACACTATCAGAGGCTCGTTCACCTGCGCATCTACCAATGTGATATATGCCATCATGTGCCAGCAATGCCCCTCTGCCATGTACATTGGCCAAACTGGACAGTCTCTACGTAAAAGAATGAATGGACACAAATCAGACGTCAAGAATTATAACATTCAAAAACCAGTTGGAGAACACTTCAATCTCTCTGGTCACTCGATCACAGACCTAAGAGTGGCTATACTTCAACAAAAAAGCTTCAAAAACAGACTCCAACGAGAGACTGCTGAATTGGAATTAATTTGCAAACTGGATACAATTAACTTAGGCTTGAATAGAGACTGGGAATGGATGAGTCATTACACAAAGTAAAACTATTTCCCCATGAAGAAAAGGAGTACTTGTGGCACCTTAGAGACTAACAAATTTTCCCCATGGTATTTCTCCCTCCCACCCCACCCCCCACTGTTCCTCTGATATTCTTGTTAACTGCTGGAATTAGCCTACCTGCTTGTCACCATGAAAGGTTTTCCTCCTTCCCCCCCCTGCTGTTGGTGATGGCTTATCTTAAGTGATCACTCTCCTTAGGGTGTGTATGATAAACCCATTGTTTCATGTTCTCTGTGTGTGTGTGTATAAATCTCTCCTCTGTTTTTTCCACCAAATGCATCCGATGAAGTGAGCTGTAGCTCACGAAAGCTTATGCTCAAATAAATTTGTTAGTCTCTAAGGTGCCACAAGTACTCCTTTTCTTTTTGCGAATACAGACTAACACGGCTGCTACTCTGAAACCTTCTTTTTTTAGATATCTGAATATCAGAACGGAAGTTTTCCGTAGTGGAATGACATCATCATGCAGGTTAGAAGATGTACGCTTTGTAACTTAGATCAGGACAGTAGCTTGATTCCAAAACATTCTTAAAGCACAGGCAAGACCACACTATGTTACGGCATGTTCAGTGCGCTACTGTTTTATAACACTGTTCCCTAGCACACATGGATTTTATAACTGATGATGTAACTTTACTGTAATGTTTATAATAGCAGAATCAGCTGGCTGCCAAAGCCTGCACTATGGCCCAATCCATACTAGGACTTTAAACTGTATTTGAAATCACTTTCAAATATGGCTAAGCCCAAACATGGTTGTGAAGAGGTCTGCATACAACATGGTCACAGCTGTGCAGTAGAACCATTTTGTAGATTAGCTAGAGGGGCTAGATTATAGCATGATTTTTCCTGAATTGATTTTACTTAGCACAGTTGTTCCCCTGTGTTGAAAGAGACTGAGAAGGAAATACCTTTTTTTAAAAAAACTGGAGATGGGCCTAAGTCAAGAAGTTTGATTTCTAGAACCAGATTTCCCTAGACTCGGAGGAGATACAAGGTCTGGTTTTCTAGTTTGGGCCTGTATGGGATCTTTTCTCCTTCTAGAGACTTGACTATGTAAAGAGGTTCATGAGTCTGTGACTGCCTTTAAACCTGTTCCTGTTAGCTCAGCAGTAAAGCTGTGTGCTTTTAGATCCATAGGTCTTGGGTTCAGCCCCTGCAAAAGACCAGACGCAGGGCATTGTTACAGGCCTATCCCTCTCTCTCCTCATATTTCTGTACATTAGTTTAGTGTTAGCAGGATGGTGTATGATTTTCATTACTACTTGAAAGACGTCAGCACAAGGAAAAAAATATCCTATGCAATACAAATCAATCCTAGATTTGAGAGAGTAGGACAGTATTTTTAATGAACACAAACATGGTGAAAGGAGGAAACATAAAGAGCATTTTAGCACTATTTATCTAACTCATGCTGGTCCAGACACAGAAACCTGTGTTATATTTTAGGGTGGAATAAACTAGGTTGAGGTAATTACCACTGCAGTCTGTTGTTTGCCTTCACTTTTATTGACAAGTGTCATATACAATAGCATTACTAGAGATTAATGTCAGGTCTCAAAAGGAAAAGTTCCCCCTTCCAACCCAGTAACTCAAGACGGTGAAAAGTTATTAATATCGCTAAGCAGTAAATGTTTCTGTAGCACAACAAACCTTCTCCTTAATTTCTGATGGTTCCCTTAGATGAGATACGTTTTCCTTCTGCTTTTAAAGCTTCTTTTGCGCCTGATGCAAAAACATTTATGGGGTCAGTATGCAAAAGACATGACACATGCTGGATAAAATGACTGATGAAGCCAAGCTGAATCAATTCAGGTTTCTGCTGTTGTGCGTTGACTCAAAACCCCCACTTGCCATTTATCCAACTAAACAAAATGGGTTCAACCTAATCCTTCAAACACTGGTGCACATGAGTAACTTTACACATTGGCAGCAGTTCAGCTGGAGTAAGCAGTGCGATCCTAAAGAGTAAATTCAGTGGGTCGGCTCTCAAGAATAAAGTTACTCATGAGCATAATATTTGTAACACTGGGCCCTTTGATGGAAAAGGGGAGTTAAGGACAATTTCACAATGACATAGTCATAGAGTTTAAGCCTAGATGGGGCTACAAGAGCATCGCCTTTATATCACAGGCCACCGTCATCTTCCAGCACATGCCCCCACCCCTCAACAACCAAAATTAGACCAAAGAATTACTATTATGTGACACGATAGAGAATAGCAGGGACCGAGGCGCACCAATGCCGGGGCCTCTGCAATGGCAGGGAATTGATTAAGTGAGATATACCCAGGTGATCCTGACAAGTGACCCATGCCACATGCTGCAGAGGAAGGTGGAAAATCCCCATGGTCACTGCCAATCTGATCCTGGGGAAAAGTTCTTCTCAACCCCACATATGGCAATCAGTTAGTCCCTGTGCATGTGAGCAAAAACCATCCAGCCAAGCACCCAAGTGACATATAGCTAGCTAGGCAACCTGCACAGAGTGGCAGTATTTAGGCAAATAATAGTAAAGCCAATAGGGTCCTATAGAAATTACTGAAAATACCCATTGAATATAATATAGAATAAAATTTTTGTTCTAGAATTTTTAAACCATCTTAGTGATTGAATAGAGAATTAGAACCCTAATGTAAAATTCTGTCAGTAAGTTTAAAAATTGCTTTAGAATGTGTATTCTCTGGTAAATTCCATAGCCCATGCCCCAGAGAGCTCACAGTCGTAATGACCAGGCAGAATGGATGAGTGAAATAAAAAAGCAGTGTAGGGATGAGGACAGAATAAAAATATGATCATGTTTTAGTAGAGGGCAGGACACAGTAACATGATATTGAATAAAGCTGTTTTAGAAACAATGAACTGTTTTATTAGGTCAGCTTTCATTGTAAGTGTTGTCTAGTCATTTTATAAATGTGTTTTCACAGTGGGAGTTCCGTACCTTTTATAAAACCCACAAGAGAGGAGAGCATGTAGCTTGGCACCTAACATCTGTCTTGGATTCTCAGTTTCACAAGTTGCTCTAGCTTATGAGAATTTAAGATTTTTGGTGGGGGATTCAAACGTGGCTTTCTTGGTCTCTGAAGCTTTGCAGGGCCATATCCATGCAGCTAGTCTTTAGAACAGGGGAAAGGCTGGTTCATGTTTCATTTCTGCTTCTTGTGTTGGTGTGAAGGTGGGTGGATGTCTTGTTCTTTCAAATTTGGGGGGCAGGGGTGACATGGGTGAGTGTCCCTTTTAGGGAAGGGGTTGGAATGGGAGCAGGGAAGGAGTGGGAAGAGGCGGGGCCTCACAGAAGGGGTGGAGTGGGGGCGGGGCTGGGGAAGCAGGTGGGGTTGGTCAGTGGTGTGGCCCTTGGGCCAATTTACTAGTCCTCATGTGGCCCTCGTGGTCATTTTGAGTTTGAGACCCCTGCTCTAAACCATATCTCTGAGTAATCTCATCTGCAACCACAAATTCAACTACCTTCTATGTGCTGATGATTCACAGATCAACCTCTCTACTCCAGACTACTCCTGTTCAACTTAAAATAGCCTCTCTCTCTCTCTGACACAACTTGTAGATGTCTAGCCATCACCTCAACATGGCTAAAACAGAGCTCTTAAACTTCTCCCTGCCCACCAAACTCTTCCCCCCTGCCTACTTTCTCAGTCACTGAGGACAGTGCCACCTTTCTGCCTTTCATTCAGACCCATAATCTGGGCATCATCTTCAATTTGGGCCTCTCTTTTAAGTCCTGACACATAGTCATAAATATGTAGGGCTGCAAGGAACCTCAAGAAGTCATCAAATCCAGCCCCCTTTGCTGAGCAGGCCAAGTAAACCTCCCAGATCATCTCTGACAGGTGTTTGTCTAACCTGTTTTTAAAAACTTCCAATGACAGGGATTCCACAATCTCCCTTGGAAATCTATTCCAGATCTTAACTCCCTTATAGCTAGAAATTTTTTTCCTAATATCCAACTTAAATCTCTGTTGCTGCAGGTGAAGCCCATTACTACTTGTTCTACCTTCAGTGGACATGGAGAACAATTGATCACCGTCCTCTTTATGACAGCCCTTACCATATTTGAAGACTGTTATCTGATCTCCAGTCATACATCTTTTCTCAAGACTAAACACATGCTATTTTTTTAATCTTTCCTCATAGTCAGGTTTTCTAAACCTTTTATCATTTTTGTTGCTCTCCTCTGGACTCTTTCCAGTTTGCCCACATGTTTTTAAAAATTTGGCACCCAGAATTGGACCCAGTACCCGAGCTGAGGTCTCACCACTGCCAAGTAGAGTGGAACAGTTACCTCCTATGTCTTACATGTGACACTCCTGTTAATAAAACCCAGAATATTAGCCTTTTTTTGAAACTGCATTATGTTGTTGACTCATACTCAAATTGTGGTTCACTATAATCCCACATCCTTTTCACCAGTACTACCACCTAGCTAGTTACTCCCCATATTGTAGTTGTGCATTTGATTTTTCCTTGCTAAGAGTAATACTTTGCATTTACGTTTATTGAATTTCATCTTGTTGAATGAAGACCAATTCTCCAACTTGTCAAGGTTGTTTTGAATTCTGATCCTCTCTTTCAAAGTGCTTACAACCTCTCCCAGTTTAGTGTCATCAGCAGATTTTATAAGCGTATTCTCCACTCCGTTATCCAAGTCATTAATGAAAATATTGAATAGTTTTGGACCCAGGACTGATCCCATGGGACCCCACTAGATATGTCCTCTCAGTGTGACAGTGAACCACTGAGAACTACTCTTTGAGTGCAGTCTTTCATCCAGTTGTGCACACATCTTTATAATAATTTAATTTACTCCATATTTCTCCAGTTTGCTTATCAGACTGTCATGTAGGACTGTCTCAAAAGCTTTACTAAAATCAAGATATATCACGTCTTCTGCTTCCCTTGTCCATTAGGACAATAACCTTGTCAAAGAAGGAAATTCAGTTGGGTTGGCGTGATTTGTTCTTGACAAATTCATGCTAGCTATTTCTTATAACCCTATTATCCTTCAGGTGCTTACAAATTGATTGTTTTATAACTTGTTCCAGAATCTTCCCAGGTATTGAAGTTAGGCTCACTGCTCTATAATTCCCTGGGTCCTCTTTGTTCCTCTTTCTAAAGATAGGTACCATGTTTGCCCTTCTTCAGTTTTCTGGGATCTCACCCATCCTCCAGGAGTTCTCAAAGATAATTGCTAACAGTTCCAAGATTGCTCCATGTAGTTCCTTAAGTACCATAAGATAGATTTCATTAGGCTCCGCTGACTTAAATATGTCTAAATGATCTAAATAGTCTTTAACCTATTCTTTCCCTATTTTGGCTTGTGTTCCTTCCTTCTTGTTGTTAATATTAATTGTGTTGTGTATCTGATCACCAGTAAGCTTTTTAGCAAAGTTTGAAGCAAAATAGGCATTAAACACCTCAGCTTTCTTGATATCATCAGTTATTAGCTCTTCTTTCCCTCTAAATAGAGGCCCTACACTTTCCTTAATCTTTCTCTTGCTTGTAATGTAGTTAAAGAACCTCTTCATAAAACCTTTTATGTCCCTTCCTAGGTGTAACTTATTTTGTGCCTTGCTTTTTCTGATTTTGTTCCTACATGTTTGTGCTAGTCTTTGTTCTCCTCAGCAATTTGTCCATGTGTGATGGGGAGTACAAGTTCCACAGTGGTGAGGAAAGGGTTGAGGAGCAACTCTGAGCCCAGAAAACTCCACTCCACCGCCTCTGCTAGGCATGCTCACAGTGAAGGCTGAGCTCAGAAGGGAGCAGCTTAGCTCGGTCAGGGTGGATGGGGCAGTTGTGTGTTTCAGGTTCCTGCTGAAAAGCCACAGAGGCCCCATGTGGTGGGGACCAGGCCTTGCTGCCAACCAGCCCCAGCTCCAGCTCTTTAAATCGTTGAGGTTGATGACGTCGAGACACAACTGAAAGGGACTGAAAGGCGAACCAGAATCTCCAACAAAGGAACAGAAGCCAGGGTAGGAAGTGACCCCTAGGCTGAACATTTCAAATAATTGTTTCACTGGGCCCTGGGCTGGAACCTGGTGGAGCAGGGAGGGGCCGGGACTCCAATTGCTGGGCTGCACTCCCACTCCTCTGCTGGGTGACACTGCCCAGAGTACCACCAGTAGAAAGTACTGCTGGGGGCAGACAACAACTACCTATATCGCCCCCAACACCATGTTTTCACTTTTAAATTTTCAGCTCATTAAAGAGCTCCCAATGGAGCCATACTGGCCTCTTACTCATTTTCCACTGAATGCATCCGATGAAGTGAGCTGTAGCTCATGAAAGCTTATGCTCAAATACATTTGTTAGCCTCTAAGGTGCCACAAGTACTCCTTTTCTTTTTGCGAATACAGACTAACACGGCTGCTACTCTGAAACCTGGCCTCTTACTGTTCCCCCTTTGCATCGGAATAGTTTGCTATTGTGCTGTTAATATTTTCTCCTTGAGAAACTGCCAGCTCCTTGAGAAACATCCAAGTTATGTCTAAATCTTGCCAATTATTTCTGGATAATATCTCTGAGATATGGCCTTCCCTATCCATCCGTATAGCTAAAACTTTTATCCAGGCTCTCATCATCTCATATATTGATTATAGCAACATCTCTTTTTTTTCCTGTCACAAATGCAGTCTTGCCCTGATCATGTCTGTTCAGAATGCTGCTGCAAATATTATTTTCCTAGCCCATCACTTTGAATATGTCACGTTTCTCACTGAACCTCCCCAGTACCTCCCCCTTCTCTATGACATCAAACATAAGCTAGTTGTTTTCTCTCTCAAGGTTCTTCATAGCCTATCTCCACTCTACCTATCAACTGTCAGTTGCTATCAAGCTGCTGACTCCCACCTCCAGTGCTGGCTTCCATTGTCCACTTGTTAAATTTTCAAACAAACACCTTCTTGCTTACTCCTATCATCACAGACAGCTGCAGCGGCACAGGAGCTAGCAAACAGAGCTGTAAACAGGTGAGTTTGAGTGGGAGTTCTGTTGGAGGAGAAGGTAGTTGTACTTGGTTTTGTATTTTTAGTATTTGTGTGTGTGTGTGTAGGGGCTTTGTGCTGGGAGAGCAGCTGAGCCCTGATTAGGGGGTGGGGCTTTGTGCTGGGAGAGCAGCTGAGCCCTGATTAGGGGGTGGGGCTTCTGACTAGAGGTCCTATGGGGTAGCCAGCCAGTCAGGTAGCGGTACAGACAGCTGCAGTGGCACAGGAGCTAGCAAACAGAGCTGTAAACAGGGGAGTTTGAAAGGGGAGTTTGTATTGTGGAGCTTGTTTGGGGTTTGCTTTTGCTGAGGGGGGGTGGTCTTTTTGGTGTGACTTGTGTTTCCCAGATTAACAGGATTTAGGTGGGAAGGCGATGACAGATACGGAGGCAGCTGTGGGAGTGACTGCTGTAGTGAAAGACACATTGAGGATGACTGGATGTAGAAGCTGTGGTATGTACATGATCCTGGAGGGGGGACATGGTAAGAGTTTTTTCTGCATGAAATGCCGTCTGATAGAGCTGATGGAGGAAAAGATCCGAGGTTTGGAGATGCAGGTGGAAAGTCTCGGTGAGTTTAGGAAGGGGTTTGAGCAGATGATGGAGCAAAGATATGAAGTATCTGAAGGGAAAAGCTCAGACTCGCAGATGGAAGCAGGGCTGGGGAATTTTGAGGGGAGACTAGGTGAGGAAAGTGATCAGTGGAAGCATGTGACTAAAAGAACCAGGCAGAGGAAAAGACGGGCTAGTGAAGGAGAAATAGAGCTTAGGAACAGGTTTGCAGAGTTGGAAAATGAAGAAGGGGCTCAGCAGGTACTTGTTGAAGGTGGAAGTGTAAGGAAGAAGAGAAGAGAGGCTAGTCCTATAGGAAAAGCAGAAGAGTCAAGGGAGACTACACCAAATCTGAGCCCCAGGAGGATACAGGATGGGTTGAAGAGGATTATAAGGGAAAATAGGAATGGAAAGAACTTGCAGCCAGAGGGAACAGGGGAGAGACTGGAGAATAGCACCGTCACCAGGAAAAGGCAAAGGCAGGTCTATGTGATAGGGGACTCTTTATTGAGAAGAATAGACAGGCCTGTAACTAGAGCTGATCCAGAGAATAGAAGGGTGTGCTGTCTTCGGGTGCTAAGATACGGGATGTAGACCTGAGGTTGAAAAGGATCCTAAAGGGAGTGGGAAAGAATCCCCTAGTTATCCTTCATGTGGGAACAAATGATACGGCTAGATTCTCGCTGGAAAGTATTAAGGGAGACTATGCTAGGCTGGGGAAGACGCTTAAGGAATAAGCATACAGGGAGTGGAAGATGGGAGAGATCAGCAAGGAAAGCTACCTAATTGAGGTCAGAACATGTAGGGATAAAGTGAGACAGGCTAAAAGTCGAGTCGAGTTGGACCTTGCAAAGGGAATTAAAACCAATAGTAAAAGGTTCTATAGCCATATAAATAAGAAGAAAACTAAGAAAGAAGAAGTGGGGCCGCTAAACACTGAGGATGGAGTGGAGGTTAAAGATAATCTAGGCATGGCCGAATATCTAAACAAATACTTTGCCTCAGTCTTTAATAAAGCTAAAGAGGATCTTAGGGATAATGGTAGCACGACAAATGGGAATGAGGATATGGAGGTAGATATTACCATATCTGAGGTAGAAGCGAAACTCAAACAGCTTAATGGGACTAAATCGGGGGCCCAGATGATCTTCATCCAAGAATATTAAAGGAATCGGCACCTGAAATTGCGAGCCCATTAGCAAGAATTTTTAATGAATCTGTAAACTCAGGAGTAGTACCGAATGATTGGAGAATTGCTAATATAGTTCCTATTTTTAAGAAAGGACAAAAAAGTGATCTGCTTAACTACAGGCCAGTTAGTTTGACATCTGTAGTATGCAAGGTCCTGGAAAAAATTTTGAAGGAGAAATTAGTTAAGGACATTGAAGTCAATGGTAAATGGGACAAAATACAACATGGTTTTACAAAAGGTAGATCGTGCCAACCCAACCTAATCTACTTTTTTGAGAAAGTAACAGATTTTTTAGATAAAGGAAATGCAGTGGATCTAATTTACCTAGATTTCAGTAAGGCATTTGATACCGTGCCACATGAGGAATTATTAGTTAAATTGGAGAAGATGGGGATCAATATGAACATCAAAAGGTGGATAAGGAATTGGTTAAAGGGGAGACTGCAACGGGTCCTACTGAAAGGAGAACTGTGAGGTTGGAGGGAGGTTACCAGTGGAGTTCCTCAGGGATCGGTTTTGGGACCAATCTTATTTAATCTTTTTATTACTGACCTTGGCACAAAAAGTGGGAGTGTGCTAATAAAGTTTGCAGATGATACAAAGCTGGGAGGTATTGCCAATTCAGAGAAGGATCGGGATATTATACAGGAGGATCTGGATGACCTTGTAAACTGGAGTAATAGTAATAGGATGAAATTTAATGGTGAGAAGTGTAAGGTTATGCATTTAGGGATTAATAACAAGAATTTTAGTTATAAGTTGGGGACGCATCAATTAGAAGTAACGGAAGAGGAGAAGGACCTTGGAGTATTGGTTGATCATAGGATGACTATGAGCTGCCAATGTGATATGGCTGTGAAAAAAGCTAATGCGGTTTTGGGATGCATCAGGAGAGGCATTTCCAGTAGGGATAAGGAGGTTTTAGTACCGTTTATACAAGGCACTGGTGAGACCTCACCTAGAATACTGTGTGCAGTTCTGGTCTCCCATGTTTAAAAAGGATGAATTCAGACTGGAGCAGGTACAGAGAAGGGCTACTAGGATGATCCGAGGCATGGAAAACTTGTCTTATGAAAGGAGACTTAAGGACCTTGGCTTGTTTAGCCTAACTAAAAGAAGGTTGAGGGGAGATATGATTGCTCTCTATAAATATATCAGAGGGATAAATACAGGAGAGGGAGAGGAATTATTTCAGCTCAGCACCAATGTGGACACAAGAACAAATGGGTATAAACTGGCCACCAGGAAGTTTAGACTTGAAATCAGACGAAGGTTTCTAACCATGAGAGGAGTGAAGTTTTGGAATAGCCTTCCAAGGGAAGCAGTGGGGGCAAAAGATCTATCTGGTTTTAAGATTCTACTCGATAAGTTTATGGAGGAGATGGTATGATGGGATAATGGGATTTTGGTAAGTAATTGATCTTTAAATATTCCGGGTAAATAGGCCTAATCCTCTGAGATGGGATATTAGATGGATGGGATCTGAGTTACTACAGAAAATTCTTTCCTGGGTATCTGGCTGGTGAATCTTGCCCATATGCTCAGGGTTTAGCTGATCGCCACATTTGGGGTCGGGAAGGAATTTTCCTCCAGGGCAGATTGGAGAGGCCATGGAGGTTTTTCACCTTCCTCTGTAGCATGGGGCATGGTTGACTTGAGGGAGGCTTCTCTGCTCCTTGAAGTCTTTAAACCATGATTTAAGGACTTCAATAGCTCAGACATAGGTGAGGTTTTTTGTAGGAGTGGGTGGGTGATTTTCTGTGGCCTGCGCTGTGCAGGAGGTCGAACTAGATGATCAGAATGGTCCCTTCTGACCTTAGTATCTATGAATCATGCTTACAAGGAGTTTCCTATGAATATCTGAAAAGCTACTTCATTATCCTCTTTCAAACCGCTCCCAAAATATCTCCTTCGCCGTGATGCACACAAACAGCTTGAGACCTCTGCCTATCATGTGGACTAATATTGTCTCACGGCATGTTAACACTACAGCCATGGCACTACAGTGTAGAAGGGGTTTTTCCAGCTATGTAGTCAATCCATCTCTCTAAGGGGCAGTAGGTAGGACAGTTCTTCCATAGACCTAGCTCTGTCTACACTAGGGCTTCGATCAGCTTAATAACAGAGCTCAGCGCACAAGACTTTTCACAGCCCTGAACAACGTAGCTAGATTGATCTAATTATTAAGATAGACCAGGCCTCATTGTTTCCATGTCCTCCCCACCTGTGGTCTCTTGTCTTATTCTTAGATTGTAAGCTCTTTAGGGCAGGGACCGTATTTTTGTTCTGTTTGTACAACATCTAGCACAAAGGTGTCCTGGTCCATTCCCAGGGCTCCTTGGTGCTGTGGTAATTCAAATAATAAATATTAACAGTCTGCTTTATTCACCTTCTCTTCATTCTTTTGTTGCTGTTAGCTTGTGACTTGTGTATGTAAGATAGTATTTTTATGTTACTAGTATGGCTAAGAATGAATGTAGAAGCCTGGAAATCAGGAGACCTGGGTCTTGTTCCTGGTTCTGTCACAAAGCTGGTATCTAACCTTGGCCAAGTCGTCTCTGGGGATACCTTACCTACCTCAAAGGGCTGTCGTGAGCCTTAACTAATGGTTGTTAAAACATTTGGATATCCTGGAATGAAAAGCCTCAAGAACTTAATTATAATATAAATAAGATTATTGCACAGACATGTTTTGCTATTTGAATATCGAGAAGTCCTTTGAATAAGTTACCAAACCTATTAGAGTCAAACTCCTGATTTACATTTGGAATCTTGGTTACTGTTTTTCTGGTGGATTGGGTTTAATATTAATCTAACCAGATAACAAACTAGGCGGGGGATATACCCAACCCTCCCTACATTAAAATAAAACATCTTAAAAGGGTCTAACTTAAATCTATAAAAGAGTGAAATTGACAGCATTACAGTTGAAACACCAGTCTGCCATCCCATCATCCATAAATCACCCAGTTGTGCTAGGCTAACATGTACAATGTGTTATGTAAGATAACCCACTATTAGGAGGCTTTATGGTACTTGCACACAAATGCAGATAAGTTAAGAACAAGGTCAGACTGCAGTTTTAGCCTTGATTCCGAATAGTCTTGCTGTATTAAACTCACCATATTAGGCCTGTTCAACCTGTACTTTGAGAAACAATTCTCTGGGGATTTGGAGACCACCAAGCACAATGGAAAGACATAATCTGTCTATGATGGGGCTTAACCCCACTACCTGCAAGGCAGGGGGATGGACTCCAATTATTATTGCCTCCTAGCCTGAGGAGGTGGAGATAGGCCTTGTAAGTAGATTGAGAAGCTCAGATGGGGAGAGACAATAGAGGAGACGTCTCTCTCTGGTAGAGAGAACCCTTGGGATAGGATTTAATAGACATAACCAACAGAGAGAGCACTCTACAGGAGTGGGCTAGGCTCCTGCAGGGGAAGCCCTGAGGTAGAGCTGACAAGGAAACTACAGTGAAGCCTAAGGGGCAGGAGGGCTGTTAGTTTTAAAATTTGCTTGGACTCTTATTTGAACTACCACAGAAGGGATTTATGCTTTTATGTGGCTTGGTGGAGGGCCAAGCCCCAGAACAGTTAGAGGGGGCGTTATGAGAAGATGTAGGGTGAGAGGCCATTGCAGATCCAAGAGAGAGGCCAGCTGTGAAGTGAGGACACTCTCCTAAGCTATCAGACACAGCAAGTGACGCACTCCTCTCTGCAAAGGAAAGAAGTTTCCAAAACGTGCACTGTTGGGTCGTGAATGAAAGTGACACAAGGTCATATTAAAATAACGGCACCAGCTTGCCCGCAGCTCTAACCTCCAGTATTATTTAATCATCATACTGTAATGCTGTTATTTATTATCCACAGTATTTTCTTTGTAATAGTTTAACATTTTGTGTGAAGTAGGACCTTGAGAAAGAGAAATGATCCTGATTGAGGAATACAGCTCACACAGACTGCCAAAAGGTGCTGTGCTGGTTGTACGTTTAATGGAATCTAACATGACTTGAGGCAAATTAGTATTATTATAAACCCATGCAATTCTACCTCCCCTTACTCCTTCCTCATCTTGAAGGGAAAGAGAGCCATATTCTCCCATACTTCCCTCTCATTTGAGAGGGAGAAAAGGACAAAACTGCAAGTGTGTCTGTGGGTGGTGCGTGAGAGGTGGGTGGAATAAATTGTGATTTTGGGTGTGATCAGGGCTGAATATCTGTGGCAGTGGGCTGTGATGCTGAGACAACAGACTGTAGGATTTGTTGAACATTTTCTGCCAAAATTGTTTTGCAGTTAATATTGGGTTTTTGATTAATGGAAACCCTTTTGTGAAAAGTGTTTGGTCTCCATGGAAAATTTTGACTTTTTGTCCAAAAAACCCCAAACCAACAACAAAAAAAACCACCCTCAAAAGGTTTTGGTTTCTGACCCAAAACATTAAGATATAGGCTTTTTGATGAAAAGTAAATTTTCTATTGGGGTAGGGCTCCCATTTTTCAACCATTTCTAGTGGTAAGGCTAGTGCTAGAGGCACTGGGTAGATGAATGAGTTGGGGAATGGGAAGAGAGAAATTGGGTGTGGAGATGGGGAAAGGGAACAAAGACATGGAGAGAATACAGTGGAAGGAGAAAGGGGGTTAAGAACAGGAAATGAGGAGAACAACTGAAATCTAAGGAGGAAGGGTGACAATTCAAGCCAGGGAGAGGGGGATGGAAAGTGTGAAAGAAAGTTAGGGGATCTGAACTGTAGTAATGCGACTCTAAAAGATTGTCTAAAGGGAAAACGCTGAAAAGGAAGGAAAGATACAGCCAAAAGGAAGAATGGAGCGAAGGAAAAGAAAAATACAGACTAATGAGACAGAGTAAGTGGATTGTATTTTTAGTGTGTCTGACGCAAAGCTACCGTAAACAATGTTTGTTCTTCACACACACAAGATGCTGCCGAATGGAAGGAAGATCAATTACATTAGCTGCTCCAAGCTCACTAAAGTCCCTCTGTGTTGCCTCTCCAACCTCAACCTTTGCTGTTTCTGATTTCCAGCCCCACACTGCTCTTCCTCCCCTCACCCTGCAGCCCAGTTAACCTGAGCACTCTGCTTCCAACAATTCATTTGCCCACTGGACCCCGTGAAAAGGCATAACCTTTTCAATGATACTTCACATGACCCATCTTGCATAAAACATATCTTAGTTATGCCTATTCATATCATAAGCATATTTCTATGGAGAATATGGGCATGATGTGACCATATCATTAGCCCCATTTTATAGATGTTGGAACTGAGGCACAGAAAAGTGAAATTACTTGCCACAAGTCGTAGCATGTCAGTGGCAGAGCTGATTCCCAGGCTACTGCTCTTTCCACTGGTCTGTGTTGCCAGGAATTGAACCCTAGGGAATTTTATGATTTTTCTTTCAGATGTTCCTTTCTTCTTCTTGCTTATTTAACCTTTTTGCACACCCCATTACTGATCTCTTTGTGAAGGCACTTGTCCTTTCACCTTAAGAGTGTAAAATTAAAAGAATTGGAGTGTGCTTTTATAGTAATCTCTTTATGGCAGGCAGTTGACTAATAAGACAGTCTTCTTGGAGACTGTATCTCATTCTTCCGCTTTCCTCAGCTGTTTTATGGATGGATCTGGAGTCCTGCTCTTCACCCCACTGTCTTGTGACATTCCTGCCTGATTTATCTTAATTGGGGCCCTGTTTGGGGACCCACCACAGAATTCATCTAACTCCCGTGGAGCCAGTGGAAGTTATATGCGTGCTCTAGCATGAGATTCTGTCCCATGTCTCTACGATTTTCCTCAAATAAAGTGATCATGCTCTGTACTGTATAGTAGTTACAGTCACACTTCACTTAGTGAAGATTCACCACAAACAGCAGACACTGTATTCTGTGAACTTGACAATTGTTTTAGGATCGCTGTAACTTCTGTGGGAGATTTTTAAAGTATTTTTTCGTCAAAACACATATATTTCCCCCTCTATTGACAGCTAGTTGCTTCAAGGAGCTGTGCTCTAGGTTCTCACCCCAAACACATATGGAAGGCAACGTGAACTGGCTTTGTAGATCAGAAAGTTTTAAAGGTGCTTCGGTCCAGAGTGCAAGCAAGATCCTGCAGTGTCTCTGATTTTTGTTCTGTGATGTGACACTAAACTCACTGTGACAAATTATTTCCACTGTCCCTTGGTTTTTCAAGTAACGGACCTCCCCTGTATCTGAAACAATTTGGTTCAATTGTTCAGTACTTAAACCAGTTACCCATATTAATGAGGGTTGGACTGGATATCACTGTCTCAGCATTCAGCACTACTATGATTAGAGCATGAAAAAGAAATATGAGAACATGAGAAGGGAAGGAAAGAGTTTTGTGCATAGGGGAAAAAATTGCTTAATGTCTGTAGATATTTTTTTTAAAAAAATTGATGTCTTTCATTACTCGCTCTAGATAAAGAAAATGGTTAGTTTGGATTTGTAAATCAGTCAGTGTCAGCACATGTTTTTATTGCAGGGCCAAATTCTACCCTTGTTGGGCATCTCAGTCCAGTCCAGTCCCCAATTAACAGGTATCTTACATCATACAAATCCTCAACTTAACTAGCATTAGTTGCAAGTCAGCAAGAAACTTAAATACTGAGCACAGTTGGCATTCTTGTGACAGTCATGGAACCACAGAGTTTTCAGACGGAAAAGGCCTAGATTATCTCACCCTATAACATTGTTCTGGTCCACATTTAATTATGTCAGGTAATGAGGCTTCCACGACCTTCCCTAGGAAATTATTCCACTGTCTAATAGGTTGGACTTTTGGGACTTTTCCCCTGAAATGAAACCTAAATTTTCCATTTCTTAATTTCAACAACTTATTCCTAGTTAAATCCCCTGATACCAGAGCTGGAATTGAACTGGCACAACCCTAACAGCACTTGTTGCCCATGGAGCCACCTGGGAAGTCAGAGGGAAACACCATATGTTGTAGGAGTGGGATCGGGACTGACATCTTGGGACATTCTGGCCTTCTTTATATTGGAGAAATGCACCAAAATATTCCCACTGATCCAAGCAGGCTGAACAAGGGTAACTGAGAAAAGAAGTTGCCCTAATGATCAAATGCTGTGCTGACTGTATACCCCACAGAAATCTGGAATCAGTGGGAGTAATTCTGTTCTCAGTTGCAGTGGTGTAAATCCAGAGTAGTTCTGCTGACTTCAGGAAGTCTATTGATTCTACTCATCGTTAATTGTAATGAAGTTATCAATCCCTTTAATTTGAGTAACAGACTCCTGAATCTGATCCATGAGAGAGTGTACAGGATGTAAATCTGTGCAAAATTTGACCCTAAGCTGATATGGGAGGGGAAAATCCTCAAGTGATTTGACAAAAGGTGGTTCTTACAAAACAAACACTCTTTTCCACTGAGATCTTATCAAATATGTGATTAATATAGTATATTGGATATTTCTCTTAGATATCTGCCCCTCTATAAAATAAAAGCTCTGGAATTCAGGTGGGAGTGAATGTTCTTCTTATTGCAAGGTTGCAGCATTTAGAGGTTTTGGGTTTTATGTCGAACCCATGTTTTGTAAGTAGGAAAAGGAATGCTGGGAGATATTCCTTGTCTCACTGGAACTCTGCAAGAGAGAGAAAATTACTCTTTTATTATAAGGTTTGCCAAATGATCTCTGAGAAAATGTGATATCATTCATATGCATTGCCAATCTGGAGAGAGACCGCACATCTTGGCAACCATCTAGAGCTAACATATAATTCCTTTGGGTTGGTATGGGCTTTATCAGAAATAGTTCCATATGCAGTATTTACATAACTGTGGTGGAGTGTGAGAGTAAACACAGCTGTGGCATTGCCCTAAATATTTCTATTCAATGGGGAATTAAAAGAGAACTTTATCATCGAACTGCAGATAGACATAATTGAGCAGGCGGTGGCCAGTTCAGCCAGAGAGCCAATTAGAGCTACAAAGACTGGACTGCCGGAAACATTTGAGCACTTTAGAGTTTGAGTTTACTAAGGTCATCAATATTTCTTGCTTTCCAGAAAATATGGAAATACCATGAGTCAGCAAATAGCTGTTAACATAGACCATTTCCCAATAGGATTTGTGAATGTATCAAGTACACACTGTAAGAGACAAGGAGGGTTAGGCAGTGAAGTTATAACGCCTTTGACCTCTGAGCACCATAGAATTGACTTGGTAACGGCTCTATGAGGGAAACTTGCATAATGACTAGAGCTGGGTGGAATTTTCAGACAACATTTTTTTCACTGGAAAAAAGCACATCTGAGTCGACAGAAACATTTTGCAAATTCATGTCTGTTTTGGCTCCTTGTTTTTTGGTCAAAATGAAAAAACTTCAGAAATATTGAAGTGAATTGTTTTGTTTTTTCAGGCTAAGTTCACAAGGGGATTTAGGCACCATTCAGAAAGGAGGAGGAGGAGGAGGTGGGTGGGGTGACCTTATAAACTTTAGCCCAGTGGTTAGAGCACTCACCTGGGATGTGGGAGACCCAGGCTTGAATTCCCATTCTGGAGCAAGGACTTGAACCCAGGTGAGTGCCCTAACCCCAGAGCTATTGGCTGCTTTGGGATGGGTCTCAATGTCTCCTGCTGAAGTGGTTGCACTTTGCATAATCATAGAATCATAGAGCTGGAAGGGACCTTGAGAAGTTGTCCAATCCCCTGTACTCATGGCAGGACTAAGTGTTATCAAGACCGTTCCTGAGAGGTGTTCGTCTAACCTGCTCTTAAAAATCTCCAAAGATGGAGATTCCACAACCTCTCTAGGCAGTTTATTCCAGTGCTTAACCACCCTGACAGGAAGTTTTTCCTAATGTCTAACCTAAACCTCCCTGCTGCAATTTAAGCCCATTGCTTCTTGTCCAGTCCTTGGAGATTAAGAAAAAACAATTTTTCTCCCTCCTCCTTGTAACAACCTTACATGTAATTGAAAACTGCTATGTCCCCTCTGTCTTGTCTTTTCCAGACTAAACAAACCCAATATTTTTCAATCTTCCCTCAGAGGTCATATTTTCTAGACCTTTAATCATTTTTGTTGCTCTTCTCTGGACTTTCTCCAATCTGTCCATATCTTTCCTGAAATGTGGTGCCCAGAACTTGACACAATACTCCAGTTGAGGCCTAGTCAGCACGGAGTAGACCGGAAGAATTACTTCTCGTGTCTGGCTTACAACGCTCCTGCTAATATATCCCAGAATGTTGTTCGCTTTTTTTGCAACTATGTTACACTGTTGACTCATATTTAGCTTGTGATCCACTATGACCCTCAGATCCCTTTCCACAGTACTCCTTCCTAGGAAGTCATTTCCCATTTTGTATGTGTGCAACTGATTGTTCCTTCCTAAATGGAGTACTTTGCATTTGTCCTCATTAAATTTCATCCTGTTTACTTCAGACCATTTCTCCAGTTTGTCCAGATCATTTTGAATTGTAATCCTATCCTCCAAAGCACTTGCAACCTCTCCCAACTTGGTATCGTGTTATAAGTGTACTCTCTATCATTGATGAAGATATTGCACAGAACCGTAAGCAGAACTGATCCCTGCGGGACCCCACTTGTTATGCCCTTGCAGCATGACTGTGAACCACTGATAACTACTCTCTGGGAATGGTTTTCCAGCCAGTTTTGCATCCACCTTATAGTAGTTCCAGCTAGGTTGCATTTTCCTAGTTTGTTTATGAGCAGGTTATGCGAGACAGTATCAAAAGCTTTACTAATGTCAAGATGTATCACGTGTACCACTTACCCGCTATCCACAAGGTTTGTTACCCTATCAAAGAAAGCTATCAGGTTGGTTTGACATGATTTGTTCTTGACAAATCCATGCTGACTGTTACTTATTACCTTATTTTCTTCTAAATGTTTGCAAATTGATTTGTTAATTATTTACTCCATTATCTTTCCAAATACAGAAGTTAAGCTGACTGGTCTGTAATTCCCCAGGTTGTCCGTATTTCCCTTTTTATAGATTGGATAATACTTGAACAGTCATTGGGTCAGAGCGAGAACAACACTAATCTGGTGAGTAGGGCATCCACATGGAAAGAAGAACACTTGGGTTTCAGTCACTGCTCCAGAGCAGTGTTTCAAACCTAGGTCTTTCACATCCCAGGGGAATGCCCTAACCACTGGGCTAAAAGTTATTGGGGTTATCCTCCTTTTCCTGGTTGTTAGTTTGGGGTTTTTTTTTTTGAGTAAGGGCTTAGGTACCTAGCGGCAGGAGAGGATATAGGGTTGTAAACCTCCCCTCCTCTATGAATGTAACCCCTCATATTCTTTGCTTTAAAAAAACAAGGGTTAAAAATGCACAGAAACTAAATGATTTTTTCTGACTTGCTGAAAATTCAGAAAAAATATCAGTTTTGCTTCAATCCAACGTATTTTATTTTTATTTTATTTTATTTTATTTTTGGAACTTCCAGCAAATAAAAAAAAAGTCAGTTATTTATACAGCTCTTATAATGACCCTCATTCAGGCTAGTTGCAAGATTTGGTCTCTGGACTTTCAGCATAAAATCATGAGTCCCTGCTGATTGAGCAAAAGGAGTAAATAGTTGGTAGCGATAGTAGACTCTTATCTTATGTGAACTGGCCACAGGGGGGGAGTGGGGGACTAAACTTGTGTTGTTACTTACCATGCAGAATCATTTCCATGGATAGAAGGGTTCAGTTGTCATCACTGTCAACACATCATCTTTCCTCAGTTCTGAAATCACTTTAAAAAGCACAGTATATGTTGTTTCATCTTCCTGTCATGTGGTGAAGAGTAATGTAGCCATTTGCAGTTGTTAGTACATCACCATCAAGCTTTGGTGTCTGACAGGCAATTTACAAGAAACCGGGTGTAATCACCTTTCCTAAAAATAACCCCTATCAAAAAATCATTCACAGATGATACTTTGCAAATGTTTCTATTAAATGATGCCAAATTGTAACAGCATTTGATTATTTTGGTTCAATTAAAGGAATTATTGGGGATAAACCCTCTAAATGCTCATGATGGTTAGGATATAAAGAACTAAATTGATGTCTTTTGCCAAGAAACTGAAGGAATCTATTTATATGTGGTTGTATTTGCATCTTGACACAGCTGATGGGAGGGAAAAGGAAGATAGCTATTTTAGACATACACTTTAAAGAGATGCAGTCAAGGAAAATACACCCGGGGGGGGGGCAAACATAGCAAATTATATGTTTGTGTGTTTAAAATACCTATTCATTAAAGTGACAGATATCATTCAGGCTGCTAATTCAAAATGGCACGGATTCATATTATCATTTGGAAGTTCTTTAGCCATGGAGAATTTATTTTTAAACCAAACATTGCTGCAAATTAACTTAAAAAGAACCAAACACAAACTTGCCGTAAATTTCATTGTAACTGAAAACAGTTTCCCATTACAGTGCTTGCACAATGTTTTGTATTTTTGCACAGTACATTTGGGGATTCTTTTAAAGATTTTGTACTGTAACATTTTTGCAAAGAGCATTGTTTCACAAGATCAAGCTGAACATTAACTTTTGTTACAAGGAGCGCTATACAAGTCTTGTTCCAACATAATACTTCTCCTTAGAAGAATTATTAAAATGGAGGACAGTGTGGCCTAGTGGCGAGAGCACTGGATTCTGTTCCCAGATTTGTCAGCGGCCTGCTGGGGGGTGATGGGCAAATCACATCAGCTCTCTGTGCCTCAGTTCCTTCGTCAATCTGTGAAATGGGGATAATAATACTTTGTAAAGTGCTTTGAAATGTACTGATGAAAAGCACTATACAAGAGCTAAATATTATTTAATATCTAAGTCTCAGTAGAGCCAGATTTTGTTCCTATTGACCTCAGTGGGATATAGCACATGGATATCAGGAGATTTGGATTAAAAGAAGAAAACAGTTTACAATAGTTATAAACCCACTAGACATGAATGGATAAAGTGATAACCAAAGTCTGTCTGTCTTCATGATCAGATGAGTGAATTTGCAAAAGTGTCATTTTCTTAACAGATCTGCATGCTTTGGCCAAGATTATTAAAATAGGAATAACGTTAGGGTCCAAAATATATATATTTAGGAATTTTAAATAAGTGGCTTGATTTTTTTCAAAAGTGCTGAGCTCCCAACAGCTCCTGTAGGAGTGAATGGGTGCTCAACACTGTTGAAAAGAAAAGTATTTAGGTACCTAAAATACTGATTTGGGAACCTAACTTTAGTCTCCTGTGTTTGAAAATCTTGGCATTTAGAATGGGATCTGCTGACTTCAGTGACATCCTGTGACATTCTGTTCTTGCCACTCAGAATTGTAAGCCATTGCATTTCATTCTTGCTGAGACAGAGAGGTGTGCTTTGCTGGAGATTAGATTCCTCCCCCCCCACCCCCCGGCCCCAAACGGGTCTGTCTTCCTCACCAGCAAACTCCTCGAGACTCTGCCAGTTTAAACCTTGCCTTGCAGGTAAGGATCAGTGAACCCGAGTTCCCCAGAGATATGTCTCTGCAGTGTCCATTCCCTCTCACTGTAACACTCACAGAAATTAAGTTCACTGCCTCCAAAGACAGTGTGCGCTCCAGCTGATTAGGTTAGCTGAAGACTTGCACGTACTTCAGTATAAAACAGCACTGAAATGGTTTATAGTAAAACTAGAATAAGTTTATTAAATAAAAAACAGCGATTTAAGTGATACTAAGGAAGAGAAAAAGAGACAGGTTACAAACAAAACAAAACATGGTTTCTAGTGACTAAATCTTAATTTTAACAAGTTACAGTCTTTGCCTAAGTAGTTTTCTTTCTTATATGAAGTTACGATCTCTAGCTCTCCACGCTAGGGGATCCAACTTTCAGAGGGTACTGTACCCTATGTCCCCTAAGTTTTTGCTTCCCTTATATTTCCCAAAGTCCACTGTCTCTGCCTCAAGAGCCAGGAAGGATCCTGGGGTGCAGATTCTGTCCCCTGGCATGATCACTAAACTATCTTCTCCATTGCTTGTTAGCTTGATGGCTATGTTTACCTTGTATGTAAATGTATTTTCATTGTCCTTTGCATGTGACCAAGCCAGTCCGGCAGGTACAACAATATTCCTTCGTCTGGGGCAGGCTGGGTTTATGCACTGCCTCCCAAACACATTTTAAGAACATATTTACAGTACTCTTTATACACAACTCACACATACATCATACAATGATTTTCAACACCTGCATGTCACCAATTTACATATACCTTACATGACACCTTTTAGATACTCATTACCTCGAACACACTGTCATAAAATGTGTCAGGCCTGACATGAATTACAGTATGGTGGGCCCAGTTGGCATTGAGGGGCTTGCAGGATCACACACACCCCTTCTCGTTCTCGCACCCCCAAAAAAGTGTTATGATTGCTGTCAATCCTATAGTGCTAACTCAGCTATGGGAAAGTAAGTTGGATTCTGCTCTGACTTGTACATCAGCAGAATTGTTAACTAAGCTCCAAATTTCAGGATATTCGTAATGATGTATGTATGAGTATTACCGTATTGCCTGGCAGCCCCAAACAAGGAGAGGGGCTCCATTGTACTAGGCACTGTACACATAGAAACAGACTGGCCTTTCACGAAAGAGCTTACAGCAATGAGGTTCAAACCAGGAAGTATGCAGCTTGACTCTCTGATCTCAGGTAATGATGGAATTTAGGTGAGGAAGTCTTATTATTTGTATTATAAACAGCAAATACAATATGGAGTCACAGAGGCAGTAAATATGGATGCCCACAGTGCCCACTCTCTTGTCACAGCTGGGCCACGCTTTAACTTATTTTGGTTCTGATGGGGGGCATAAAAAGTGGCCCACAAAGTTAACTGAAAAATGTGTGTGTGCACACAGTACCCCACCAATCAGTATCTAAGGCCCTGTCCACCCTGGGAGCAGAGCTGTATGAGAGACAGCCCATATTAAAAGCAGTTGTTGCTAGTAATGTTTTTGGCACTGTTCCCATGACCAGCGTGGAGAGGATATTTCTCTTTTGCCAGAAAACTGTGTTAAACTGTACTTTGAAACTACAGGTGGCAACCCACATCAAGGTTTGTGGGGCATGGTTCTCAGGAAAAAGTACCCGTCTACATGCTAGTCAGGGAAACCATAACAGGACGCTGCTAGCAAGAACCATTGTTTTATATGGTTATAGCTAACACATTCCCATTCTGTGTGAACAGGGTCTAAAGGGAGCATTCAGAACGTTTGTTACTTTACTTCCCAGAAAATCTGAATCAGTGCAGGCTGCTGGCTCTGCTTAATGGTGACATCAAACTCACAATGGAATTCTGTTTAAGCCACATTATATATGATCAGGTAATGGGGGGTTTATTTTTTTGTTGCACTGTTCTGGACGGCTTATAATAGGTATATTGATCAATGCAGGAAACTCTGTAATACTGGAAAAAGAAGGGAGTTGGCTAACCCTTATTGATACATTCTAGTCTCCATCAGGGCTTCATGGTGGGCATCATGTCACGAGCATAATGCTTGCTGGGTCATCGCATCAGGCAGGAGGTGATGATCCACAGCAGGCTGGAAATTCATGGGATCTGAAAAACAAGAAGATATCTTTTAAGTAACAAATGAATGTCCCTTCTAACCTAGCCACTCCGCGCTTGGAACTCACACTGAAGTTCCAAGTATGGGACAGGGTCTAGTCCTGCAAGTCACCTTTAAGGATCAGTATTTCAAAGGAGCAACAACTACTAACCTCACCAGAGTTGAAATCCTTAAGGTGAATACTATTAAATTAAACAACGGTAAAGGTAAGTTTAGTTTAAGACCTTGCTGATGTCCTTTTAACTCAATTGCTTTATTGTAAAACAGCTTAGTATATTTAGTCAATTAGTTACCCCAAGTTTTGGGCAAAAGTAATATTTTCCCTCCCATTTTTCTAGGCTTCTTGAAGTCCATTCCCCTGATGCCAAGCACACTGTGGTTCTAAGGAGTAAGGATTCAGCTACAGCCCAGGCCTGGTTCAATGCTATCCACTCCAGTGTGAGTGACCTTATTCCCAGGGTGATTTCAGAGGTGAAAGACCAGCTGGGTAAAACTGGGATTGCTGGAAGTCGAGAGATTAGGCATCTAGGCTGGCTTGCAGAAAAGGTAATGAACATATTTTCTTTTTCATTTCAAAGCTCTCTGTGTGTCTGGAAGTAGAGGCTGAATCAGATATTTGTTTTTATTTAGCTTTTACAAAGGCCTCTGATTGTGCCTGCTCTGACCTGTGGTATCTTATCTAACTCAGTGGTTCCCAGACTCTCTGCTTCTGCAGACCATTTAGTAACCAGATCCTCTTAGGGGCTTGCCTCCCATCCCAACCCTTCTGTCTCCCACTGCTTGGCTCTCAAATGTTAAAATCTGCAAACACCAGGAAGACCTTTGGTGGTCCATGGGCTGCAGTTTGAGAACCATTGATGTAGTGAGAAGAAAATCCAGGCACGCACAGGAACAGATCCAACATTATTTCAGTACCAGAGCTCCAGAAATCAACTTTATGCTCTAACAGCTTGTGTGCTCTGACTGGTTCCACTAGCAGCGCTGGGTTATTGATTTACAGTGTCCTTAAAAAGACACACGATTTCCTCAGCAGCACGTGTGGTGTATTAGTGCCTCATAATGAGGCCAAGGATGCAAAAAATTTTCAGATACCTTTCCCAGCTCTATCCAAGGTTAGAAAAGCCAGCAAAAGTCCATGATGGTTAGCCCTGCTGTTTATTTTAAGGTGACGCCCACCCTGTAGAGAGCCAGACTGAGGCCTATATACCACATAACATTTTGGGTTGAATTTCACATAATAGAATAGGACCCTTTGTTAGAACTGCTGAACCTCATTAATGAATTTTAATGTTGAAATTTACAGTTGGCAGCTTTGGGCTCGTCAGGGGAGCCTCCCTTTTTCCCACTCATTTTTATAAGCTCTTTGAACACAGAATATGTTTGGCTACTCATTGTTTCTGAATCATCTCCCCGAAGAAGAGGCAAAACACCAATAGTTATTGGGCATGAAAAGTTTTATCATCTGTAAGTATGTAGCCCCATTTTGAAGGCATACACCTCTATGTGCTAAGCCTTGTATTCTTCAGAACAGGAGATTGTCTCCCAATCCTAGTTGAGTGTAGCTGTTCTGCATTAGTACATTTACACACCTGGCAGTGGTATATCGATAGGCTTAAAGTAAATATGCATGTTAAAGATGAGCAGGTTACAAGGTCACTTTAAAGCATCATATTTTGGATGCTCTCAGAATATATTGCAGACCGCCTTTCAAGCATTTGTGATCAACATCACCACATAATAGGATTAAAATAAAGGAGAGTTGTGAAATTGCAGACAGTTCCTTAGCAGTACAGCAGGTGTGCAGTAGAGCACACTGTGGACGTGCTAGCATTTAAATAAAGAAGAGATGAGCACCCATTCTGAAAATACACTGACATTTTATGCCGTGATATTGGCACAAAATAGCTTCCATATTCCACCCTAAAGTGGGGGCTGCATTTCACTGGTGGGCAATTGATTTCTCTTGTGATTGAATCCATTTGTGAATCCTTCAGGATCAAAGGTGCTGTGTAAATGCAGCTTGTTCTTATTCTCATTAAAATGATTACTGAGTGTATATTTTTATAAACTGAATCCAGTGTTTCCTCATTCAGTAAGGAAAAGCATTTGCTGTCTGGCCTCTTCCTCACAGTCACCATATAATCTCCATTACATACGGTCCTCTCGCTTTCTTCATGTTATGTGATGGGGTGTCCACCCTCCACAAGCTCTGGGCAGGTTAATATGGGCCAGGAGGAGCCAGTTTTTTAGATGCTGCACCTTGAGGGGAACCAGGGACTGAGAGGGCCTAATGGTAGATGACGTCCAGCTGAGGGAGGAGCTGGGAGAGCCAGGAGGTGAAAGCAGGAAGAGGTGGCAGGGATGAGGTCTGCAGTCACTTCCTAGAGGGAAAGGGAGTTGACCAGGGACAAGGAGGAGAGTAAGCTGTGGGGTCCAGCCCTGGATTCAGGAGACTTACAAGAATCATAGATATATCAGAGTTGGAAGGGACCTTAGGAGGTCATCTAGTCCAACCCCCTGCTCAAAGCAGGACCAATCCCCAATTTTTGCCCTGGACGGCCCCTTCAAGGATTGAACTCATAACCCTGGATTTAGCCGGCCAACGCTCAAACCACTGAGCTATCCCTCCCCCTCAAGAGACCTAGAGGAGTGAAGTAGCCACGGAGAGCCAAAGAAACTCCAGGGCTAAACCCAGAGTTAGGCAAGAGATAGAGAGGTGGGGTAGGAAGGAGCCGACGGGGGAAGAGCAACGGGATCTGAGACTGAACAGACAGAGATTGCTAGTCGTTAGGTCCCTGGGCTGGAACCCAGAGTAGCAGGTGAGCCCAGGTTCTCTTTCCAGCTGCTGGCAAAGTGGCACAGGACCTGGAGTTGGAACAGAAGACTGCCTGAGACGGCATATGGATAGTTGTCTGATGGGACCTTTCTTGCCCTTGAAGGGAGGGGTCTAACTAGTGACCTTGGCCAGCAGCCAAGTCATGAAGAGAAAGAACCCTGAGTCACAGAGAGAGGTCAGCATGAGTAGCAGATGGAAGGGGGCGCCAGATGGGGCAAGAACTATTTCCCGGATCTAACCGCAAGGAGGTGCGCCTGCAGTGAGCGGAACCCCTTCACATGGCTCAAAATCTTGCATCAAATGTTAGTGTTCATTGTGGACCAGCACCAAAATGGCAACATTTGCATTGACTTTAATAGGGACAGGATTTGGCTGTATGTACTGATTTCTGTATCTTTAGAATGGCTAAAATGAAGAATTAGCATTGATAGATATTAAGAGGTATTGTCTTTGAAAAGTAAACATGCTTTCACACCAACCTATCCACTCAGCTGTGTACAGTAGTAATGGTGAGAAGTCAAAAATCTCCTAACCATTTTATTGTGGGAGCCCATTTAGAGGGGGAAATAAAGGGTATGTACAATATAAAGTAAATCAGCTTGGTTTTATTTTGTCACTGAGATGCAAGCTGCAGATCCCTGGTTGCAGAAAGGTGACTTGGAAGGTGAGGGTGCCAGGGTGCAGGCTTCCTGCAATCCCAGCCAGGAGTTGGTTGGTGAAACCCAGAAAGTGGGAGGTGTCAGGGTACCTGGACAAAGAGCTGAATTCAGCACATTCCCTGGGCACCCGCTGTGGCAGAATTACTCCTGTGGAGTCCTGGTCAGAATTTAAAGCTATTTCCAGCTGGTTAAAGTGCCTTGGGGAGGCCAGCAGCAGCACTATCTATCCTCCCATGAAAGGGAATCCCCCCCTCTGTTTCAACTGCCACTTGTCCATGGGGGGAGGGGGAGGGGAAAGGGAACACAACATGGTGTTCCCACATGATCAAATGAAGCCAATTAGTTACATTATGTGTACCTGACTCATCTCAGTGGTTTTTTTTCTGCTTTCCTTACATTCGTCACAGGTCTGTAAGTTTTCCATGGACCCTTGTGGGAAGAAATCTGAGCTCTCTTTAGGAAAGAATCTTAGTCTATAACCATTGAGAGTATTTACGACACCACTTTATAATTTGTAGCAAATCCTCAGATTGCGGTTAGCATTCACTATGACATTAATCATGATGATTTTTTCTGGTGGTTGTTGGGATGTAAAATGTAATCCCATTGAAATGCCAATGCAATTGCTGGGGTTGTTCTGCACTTGCACTAGAGTATTTCGTGTCCGTGCATGGAATTTAGCTTTTAACTTCAGCCTTTCTTTTACTGTAAATAATAGAGGCGTTAGAAACCCTGGCTTAGGTGGGGCAATATTAAAACAAGTAGGTGGACATCTAGGGTGCTACATCTAATTGCACACTGCCAGAATTCTTCTGGGACCACTGCAGCCACTTATCAAAAAGCCAATCCTGAATCTTTCATCTCTGGCATGAATTTTCCACTCCGAAGGCATGTCTCTGCTCAGTGCTGAACAGTAGGGGTTTTAGGTGCACTTTAATAGATATAGTTGATCTTTTGAAACACTGCTGCAAAGGATTTTGGGACACATTTAGGAACTAAAGTCACTCATGGCAGACTCCAAGCTGTTGGAAGAAAAGCAGCCAGACACAATGGTTACAGAGGTGCCCATCCCAATTTTTCCTGCACTTGACCATATTGGGAGAATGGGTTCTGAAACGTGCCACATTGGCTTAAGGATTTATTAGTCAGACATTCTTTATGCTTTTCTGGTATTAACTCCAATATCAAGTATCAGCTTGCAAGGCAGTGTATACATTACCCAGTATGTAAGTTTCTACCCTCTCATTTTTTTTCTTTAATCAGTCAGACCCAGGGGATTAGCAAGTATAGTGAGCAGGAGGGTATGGTGATGGTTAGTCCTTACAGTCCCTCTCCTTTTTCATGCCCCTTATTGAGAGCCTTTGGTGGCAGAATAATACATAAAAGAAATTCCTACCTGGGTGGACCTTTACACACATACTAAATGTGATTATACTAGAGGGACACTTTTAATAATGTCATTGCCATATTTCCATTTTGTCCCTCTACCAGAGCTCTGTGTCATTGTCTTTCATTGGCATTAAAATTTGCACCCCTGTTTTTTTTCCCAGGTGTCCTGACTTTGCCTGTCTTGAGAGCTGCTTTTAAGCTCATGTTCAGAATTGAAATGAGTTATTTATTTTCAGGTATGCTGATGGGGCTTAATACCACTGTGAAAGAGGCTTTCTTTGATTCTTTCTGCATCAGGTGCCATTACTTGATGGGTATTTGGGGAAGTGCTTGTTTAGACAGGTGTGTCTTACCAGGTGTTCAGAGGCTGGTGAGATTTGAGCTCAGTTTGTTCTGCAGAAGCCTGTGCCATTGTTACATTTCAGGGCAACTGCACCTCTCTTCCCTCTCTATTGTCCAGCAAGGGTACCCACTCTAAGTTTTTGGGTCCCTACTTGTCTTTTGAGTGGAGACCCGTGTCTCTCTTCCTTCTAAGTGGGGTATTTCCAGGCTGAACAGTTCCCTACCTTCACTGTGTTGTTTCCAGCAAAAGACAATATCCTTAAGCAGGCTTGCTTCACATCTCTGCTTCAAGATAGTACACAGTGTTATTGCCACAGTTATAAGTTATTGCACCGTTCTTTCTAAGCATGCACATTTTATTCTTAAGGTAAAAGCATGACAGAGAAAACATATTAAAAATAATAAAAGAACCTATGTGCATGCTAATAAGCTTACCAGAGATCACCCCAACTGCAACATGGGCTTTGGGAGGAGCAGTCCGTCAACCCCCACCCAGGGGTTTTCCTGCAGTTTCAAGTTCATTACACCCTTTGCTCCAAACAAGAACAATCCATGACTCTGTCAGTCGCTAATTTATGCAGTTTGGCTCCTTGAAGAGACTGAATAGGTAATCAGTCAGACAATGGGTCTCTGCTCAAAGTGTAGCTTCAAAAGGATGGACTTGAGGTGGGTCATTTGTATTCCCCCTCATCCCCAAGTATGTCCTAGGAAATCCACTTCACATGTAGTTTCCTCCAAAAGTCTTTGAAGTTCCTAACATGCCCTAGAGATTGCGTTAATCCTGCCTTCCTCTTAAAGAAATTCTGTACAAAATAGTACACAGCCTTTGGATTTTCAATACAATGGTTTCCCCCACTATTTAAACTTAATTCCATAAGGTTTATCCAGAATATTATCATATCTGTCACATCCATAATTGTGATTCCTCCACTCAATGCTATTTCCCTTACCACCACAAGGTAAAACATAGACTCTTCCAGCAGGGCATAGCAATCATGCTAGAACCTTAGAGAGAGATGGTTCTGGGGTAAAGGAGTTCTTGCCTGTGTAGAGCTTTAAAGAAGATGAAGAACTTGAAAAAGTCCCAGAATTTGATTGGCTAAGACCTTGGTGTGATGTACTCATGCCAGCCAGGTCTGCTTAGGGTGATGGCCTTTGCATACAGCCAATAGTTGCAGCTTTTGGATGACCTCTTGGTTCAGCCTGGTGGAACTAGTTGCAATAATCCAGTCTTGCATGTGTCCCTATTGCTAGGTTTGCACTGGATGGAGTTGGCCAGTGATTTTCTTTCTGCTAGCAGTTAGCACAAGTCTCTCAGCACATGAAGAGACTGGGTGTTATTTATTGTATGTATCTTATATTTACAAGTCTTCTGGTCTAAGACGTTCTCTGTGTTTAAGTCAGTAATTCCACCCCTAGATAAAGCAAGAATTGAAGGGAAAAATGGTTTCGTATGGAAGCGCTTAGTCTGTAAAGAAATGTAGATAATTACAAAAAACCTGAAGATACCACTGCTGAAAGCAGGATATGAGCTCAGGCAAGAGAAAAGTCATTGTTCTAGCTACCAGATTAAGCAGTCTCACTCAGAAGATCTGGAGTGAGCTCCATCAAGATGAAGGGAACTGGAAGCTCAATCCTACTCCATTAAAGTAAATGGGAATTTTGCCACTGAATTAAATGACAGTAATATCAGATCCTAGAGGATGAGGTAAGGAAATTGGACAGGCCTGGGTTGCATGTGTGTATGTACATTGGTTCCATCTGTTTGTCAGTGGCCACCTTCTCTTACCTGTATTCCTGAGTGGTATTCTCCTATCAATCATACAAGGAAAGGGATTCTTATGGTAGTTTGATTCAGTGTGGGAAGAACAGAATAGTGGAGTATGGGGCAAAATCCATCTCTTGCACTAGAGAGCTATACCGTGTAGGAAATGGTGACTTAACAGTTTGTATCTCAACAAAAGCTGAACAGAATTTCCTGGGGGGGGGGAAGCCTTTTCTATGCTTAAAGGTTTAGTTGGTATATCTATACAGGTTTCAGAGTAGCAGCCGTGTTAGTCTGTATTCGCAAAAAGAAAAGGAGTACTTGTGGCACCTTAGAGACTAATAGTCTCTAAGGTGCCACAAGTACTCCTTTTCTTTTTGCGAATATATCTATACAGTTATACTAGAAAACAGTGTTTTTGGCAGTATAGCTTATTCTGGTTTGGCAAGCAAAATAACTTTTTGCAATCACACTTTTTTCCCCCCTGGTTTTATTGCAGTTACACCAGGACTTTTGCTGACATAGCAGTGTCTAAAAAAAATCACACCTCTAATTGACATAGCTATTCTGGCAAAACTTATAAATGCAGACCTAGAAAATGCATTTTTGTAGCCTGGGGACATCAAACATCAAAAGCCTCTTGCAAACTATAGAAGTGTTTAATGCTTCTCAAAGAAGAGGTCTCGAGAATCCCTTATCATAGCATGCATTAGGCAACTTAAATTTAAGAGTTGCTAACAGGTCCCCGATAATATTAATAATGTTTGAAACTAAAAAAAGGAGAAGATTCTTCGCACTGGATCTTGAACGCCAGTGTTTGGCACATGTTAACAGAACTCTGCCTAGAAGGCAGGCGGATTATTGTTGTCAAAATCCAGTAGCTGGATGTGAGAGGATACCCAAATGAGGAAAAGGAGAAGAAATCACCTAACTGGCAAAGTGAATTGGAATTATTTTTCAGTGTATGATATCTCTAAAATGAAAAGTGTGCTAATATATTCTAGAACATTCAGACTCCTCTGCAGTCAGATAACCATATCACTGTACTGGAATTAAGATATGTGAGAAGTCCTTTATCACAGCTGTCTCCTTCAGTATTGGACTGGATAGTGCTGTGTTGTTATCTGTTTTCCTGTTTTCTCTTATCCTTTGGAATGAAGCATAACACTCTGGTTGTGAAACGTGCAAGCTGTGCAAACAAGATTTAGTCAAATGGCACAAAAGTTACTTTGAGCCCATTTTTGGACTTCAAATGAAAACATTTCCATGTTCCATTTGCTTTGCATTTATTTACACTCTGGTTAGTGAAACAAGCAGGCATCAGCAGAATTGATAGTTCCTCTCCTCATGGATTGTGGTCATGGATTTTCAGTACTGACTTGGTAAATTTTAAAGAACAAAAGGGGAGCTTCAGTGAAAATGTGATACCATTTTTGAGATCTTAAAATAACCATAATATTAAAAAAGCTTAAAATGTGTTTGAAAAAAACACTCTTAATGTAGTTAAAACATTTTTATCTAACCTAAAATAATCTATTTCGGTACTTTGGTTTAACTATCTTTATGTATTCAGCCATCTAATAGCAAAGAGGATAAGCTAAGAAACCATTAGAATAGAAAGTTAATATATGGTATTGTGGTTGTACCCCCACACATTTTGACTAATCAGTTCTTTAAGCAGCCCCATTTTATAGATGGTACACAGAGGTGAAGGGACTTAAGTGAAGTCACAGTAGGAACCAGTGGTACATTCAGGAATAAAATCCAGGCTCCTGATTCCCAACTCATTGCTCTAGTCACTAGAAAGCACTGTGTTGTTTTTCATTTAAGCCAAAGTGACCTTTGACTTCTAATATACCATAATTCCTCTAACCAATCAGCATGCTTTACGCCTGGATAAATGATATGCTGTCTGTTTTAGAGTTTTCTATTGATCCTATCACTATAACATCTAAGTGCTTCCCAAAAAAGTTTGCAGAACATGCAAAGTGCACTTTATCACATCACTGTCATAGAAGACTTGGGTATATTGCTGAATTTGTTTTAATTATCATTTGTGTTCATTTATTCTCTTCCATGCATCTGGTGAAAATGCTATCAAAGGGAAAGGTCATGTCATACGCCCTTGAAGATGGTCAGTGGACAAACCCCATCTATAATGACCTCATTGCAGCATTATACACTCTCCCTATCACCTCAACGATAAAACTCCTGCTACTTATCTCACAAAAATGGAAAAATCCTATATATTTCCCCAACAAGAAACTGATTTTTAAATCCTGGCTGGATCACTTATTTTTGAACACTTGTATAAGAACAGGGAGAGCTCTGCTGTTGCCCCATTTTGCTTGACTTTGTAGCTTATTAACTCCAGAGCTTGGTGGTTTGCTTCGTAAAACAGCACAGCACAGTGCTCAGTTACATAAACAGACTGCATTATCTGGGATAATGACCAGTCTCTGCTTAGGAAAGATGTAAACCTGAAGTAACATAGAGTAATTTCCTCTCCTAGATTCAATGGCGTTCCTTCCTAGAACAGATTTATCCACACTGATGAAGCAGTGTTGAGAAGATCAGATTTTGGTAGTTTTTTGTTTACCTGATTGATAGATATATTTAGAGAAACTGACTCCAGAATGAGCAGCCATTAACCACACTGTTAGGACTCTCTCCTTCATTTGGGCAACACATATGGTATTGTTACCATGCTTGTGCCTATCATTTATTTAGCTAAATGATGATAAAAGCTAAACCAAATAGTGAAGTGATAAGTAGCAGAGGGTGAATAGAAGGATAATGGGGGAAGATGGATATGAATGGCATGATTAATATTTTTTTAAAATGGACAGGAAGGTGAGTGAATGGAAGAGATGAGGGGAAAAAAGGAACAGAAATTCAAAGGCCTGATTTTTAAACTTGGCCTCCATTTTTGCAAGTAGAGTTTTGTTCTCAAAGATAATTGCACCGACATATTTGTTCCTGCAGTTAATTCTGGGCACATCTAGGCTTACAACAGATGTTTTGGGCACAGCTGAGTAGTTAAATGCCTTGCAAGTGCAAAATGGCAGGCTGAGTTTAAAAATCAGACCCTACATATCCCCAACAGCACTTTTCACAAGGGTTACATAATTAGTCCCAATGCCCTAGTGAAATTCTAGGAGAGGTAATTGCATTATGTATGCTCTGAGTTCTCCCTATGGCTTAATTTACAGCAATAGTCTTCGTTCCTGACCTAAAATATTGCATATTGGTGCTACTGTTGCTTCAGACCCAGAGGAGGCTGCATTTCACTGGTGGGCAAAATTATGCAGGGTTATGTCATTTGTGATACTTTGCTTAATTTTACACTTATCAGACCAGGAAACATATGATCTTTAGTATGTCTCTTGTATGAATGCATGTGGGTGCACACAGAATTTGTAGGGACATGTAATAAAAATTAAAAGGCAGTCTGGCCTTCTGAAGATATACTTAAAGTTGTGAACAAACCAAGTATTTATTTTGAAAGAGAAAGAGTCACTTGGAGAGAGCACAACAGTGGAAACGGGTGCAGAGAACTGCCAGAAGGAAACTGGGTATCTCTCTGCCTCTGCAGGAATCTTAGGAGAAGTGTTCCTTCTAATTCCACATTCACTCTCATCCTCTGGAGCTGTAGCATATAGCTCTCTTTATTAAACTACTGCTAACAGTTTCTGTGCATATCACAGTGCCTAGCGCAGGGGTTCTCTCAACAACTCTGGCCTCTCTGACAATTTTTCCTAAAATACGTCATTAACTTTCAGAAAAGCAAATAAATATGCACATATATATGTCCAAATCATTGTAATTTGTTTATGTAAGGTTTTTTTTTTAAATCAATAATACAAACAATGTACAGTAGTCTCTTCTTTACTGGGCCTAAACAGAATAGAAAAAAAAGTAAGGTGCTTTGCATGTTCTTGTCTTTTGTGTTTTTTTTTTAAAGACTTACTAGCTAGTAAGTCTGCTGCTATGAAAAGTGATGTTTGTATGTTTGTTAATATCATTTTTCACAGCAGCAGACTTGCTAGCTAGCTGGGAGGCAGTGAAAAGTGATATTAACAAACATACAAATATCACTTTTCACAGCAAACTTACAAAGCCCTGGCAAGCTGGGGGACAAATTAAGCCCTGGATGGGGAGGTGGGTAGTGAGGCAGCAGGGGCTAGGGCAATGCATGGGAGGCTGGAGAAAGCAGTGGGGCCAGAGGCGATGGGCTAGGGGAGGCAGTGGGGGCCAGTGGGTCCAGGCCGAAGTCCTGTGGCCTGGGACCAGAGCCTGCCGCCCCATGAGAGCCTGCCACCCCAGGACTGAAGCCCAAAGCCTGAGCTCAACTGGGCCCAGGAAGGTGGGGGACTCACACTAGCTGCCTGCTCCTCCAGTGTTTCCGGCTGCAAAGGTTGGCAGGGCCCAACCCCTGCTGGTGGCTCCGGGGGAAGGGCCGCTGCTCCCCTCCTCTCCCCTCGCCCCTAATCATTGCCGAGGAGCCTGTGGCCGCAAGCAAAGCCCCGGGTGGCCGCATTTGAGAAATGCTTGCCTCGTGCAACCTGACTGATGCTTCTAGGCATTACTGAAATATAAATGTTCAATAATATCACTTGGCTGAAGCAAGGTCTGTGCTTCATCCCTGGGACCACACTCATCATGGATAGCTCTGTGGTGCTCAGTCTCGTGTACCCCACCCACATGAAGCACAGATCAGAATAATTTTCAGAAATGGCTTAAGCCCTGTCCTCACTAAAAGAAAGCCACTTTAACTAAGCTGTTTTCAACAGAGTTCCTATCTGAGTATCCTATCAGTAAGTTTGCTGAGCTCCTATCAGTAAGTGTTACCAAATGTACAGTCACTAATTTATCACATAATGCAGACTCATTTTTAAAAAAGTGTGATGTAAACTGTTAACCACAGTGCCTGTGTTGCTTCTCTAAAACATTTTAAAGAGTGTTAGAGATGGGGCATGCTTGTTGACAGACGAACACACATGTAGATCAAAGCATGGCTCTTACAGTTTGCTGCCTTATATAGCTTACTTAACTCTCCTGCCTTATGTAGCAAAGACCCTCAACTGCTGCTTTGCTGAGCTATTTTTGCCTGAGTGTACTTGCTTATGCTGTTCTCAGTCCCCTCCGTGTCAGATAGTCTTCACTGTGGCACGTTCCCTGCCTCAGTGGCAGTGAGGGTCAGAGCAGATCTTTACTCTGAGCCTGGGTTTAGGACCACCTCACAGGAGAACTCTCCATAATTCTCTGCCTCCAGATGGCACACACGATGGCTCCCTTTGGAGCAGAGTTTTCACTGGGTTGTAAAGACATTTTTAGCTAAATTTTTAGCTTCGTTTCTTGATTTGAGGGAGAAAAGTCTTAAAGCCAAACTGCTAAACTTAAAAAAAAAAAAAAAATCCCTTTGGCTTTCTGAGGAGAAGCATCCCCATCCCAGGAAATGCTGGACAAAGAGTAGTCTTTCCTCCCCTCCCCCCCCCCCCCCACAGTCACCAGGGAAGCTCTTGCACCAAAGGCACAGCTCCCAACGGGTGTCTGGGTGAAGTACATACCAAGACAGAGAAACCAGGCGCTCAACTTGCATGCGGACAATGTTTGTGCTGAGATAATTGAGCAGGCCACAGAGAAACCAGGCTGCCAGCTTGGGCGTCAGTGAGGGCCATGCTAAGATGATTAAGGAGGCTGCATGGACGCTCCCTTCACTGAGACCAAGACAGAATCAGTGGAATAGAGCCGGTGGTAAGTTCTTCAAAACCTTCCCCAGGCACGGAACCCCTAGTGCAACCGCTTGCAGAGCAAGCAGCAAAGTTTCACTATAATCTTGGGGGAAGGCAAGTTCCCTCCATAGCAACTAGACAGAAGGACCACAGTTCTGATCCTGTCTGGCAATTATGTTTTTATGGGCATCTAAAAACTAATGCAATATTAGAGGCTGCTTTTCAAACTGTGTCCTTAACACCAGAAGTGGTGCGCCTGGGTCTGTTGGGGGTATGGGCCTAATCCAGCTCCCATTGATGTAAATGGCACTTTGACCATTCAACTTCAGTGGGCCATTGGGTCAGGGCCCTGGCCAATCCTGCCACTGCACACGCCTGCTATATGGCTCAGATGCTGTCTCTGGCTGACAGCACCTGTCACGTAGGTGTAAACAGGTGGGTGTGCCAAGCATGCTCCCAGAAGCACTATGCATGCTTTGTCCTTCACGGGCGTAGTGCCTCCCTCCACCTCTGCTGGGGCCGGGGGCTACAGTTGCTAGAGGCCATCTCCCAGCACTACATTGGCTCTCGGAGAAACCATTCAGTCCAAAGTGTCTGTTTTGCCAAACAAGGGTTGACATGGAAAATAACAGATTTTTTAAAAAATACCCTGCAAAGAAATTAAAGTTTGCTTGCGAGAGTGATTGGATTGACCTTTAGGAAAATATGAGAGTAAAAAATATAATGGTGAAGGAAAAGTTGCATGCACTATAATTTTCAACATGGCAAGACATTAATTCAATGCAGATTCTACAAAATCTGTCTAATTTTAGCCATCAACCTCTGCTTATATAATATTTCCCTAAAGCTATTAACTCCAGGCTTTTAACCTGTTATTGCATCTTCTAAAAAGAAAATACCCTAATACCATGAGAGCCCTAACAAAAAGGTGCCATTAGACAATTATACTGCAACAAAACTTTGGAGACAGAGTGGCAGTATTTCTTTCTTAACCTAATTGTTCTACTGCCAACATTTTCAATGCTCCTGGTCACAATGGAAGGTGAGAACATGGCAGTGCCATAGGCAAAATAGTATATTGTGGGACACTGGTCACAGGGACCTTCTGCAGCAAGAACAGGTTAGTTCTGTGTGAAATTCTCATAAAGGACTGCAGTTGAAAGGAATCCATTAGTTGAAAAATTAACTTATATCCTGCATTCCCCACAACCAGTACTAGTGTCTGCTTATTTTAGTTATTTGTTTTATGATAGGAAACATGGACAGAAGAGCTTTAACTCAATTCCCCCTTTTCTCCCCAAATTCTTCAACCCTATAGGCTGATTTCTTGTTGCAGAGTTATCCTGTCTGCTCAGTTGGAGCAGTAATGAGTTATATTAATTCCCCCGAAGTGTTGTTACTTTTTCTCCCCTCCTGCTTAAGCACTCCGCTGTCTTTACTGTAACATAATAAAAGCTTTAGCAAAAGACTGGAAACAAATTGATAATGATGGAGCCTCCTTGTCTTCTCCAAGGGGTTTCCTCTTCTCAGTTTTTAATGAGGCCCATATTAGTTGTCATTCTTACCTTCCCTAATGATTAGTTTGAAATAAAAGCTTTTAATATGTGCAGCATAATTTGTGCCAAGCTGCTGACCTTTGCTTTTGATAAGACCTCATTTGAGGCTCAGTCCCAAGACCAAACATATTGTTGGATCAATCATGCTGATTTTTGGCTCTGATAGTTACATGCAGCTAATGAGTTGTATGGTGTACACATTAACCTCAGACCTGACTGTGTGGATGCCAAGCACGTAGCAAAATCACACTGGGGCTTCAAAGAGACACACTGTGCTGGCATCTTAATAGACGTATGCAATTAAAAACAGTAGTACATGTCACTGGTTCACTGCTTGTGGGAGTAGAATGTAATCAAGGGAGGAAAACAAGCCATCTTCTGTCTGTTTAAAAAAATCTCTGCATCATAAAGGTGCTTTATGAACTGTGAAATAGAGATTAAAGCCTGAACATTTAAACAGTAAGGTAATGATCTTACTACCAAAGGGGAAGCTGCTTTGGGGAACAGCCACTGAATAATACATTTAAGGCTGTCCGATTACCACACAATGATTCTCCTTGGATTTGAAGGCATTTTAGAGCAGTGCTATGATTTCCATTTGACAAACGTGATTACATATGTATCAGTACGTTACCCCAAGGAGGGTCCTTCCATCTGCATAGGAAAAGGCCACTTTGATCAGTGGTTGAGGTACTAGAACACTGTCACAACAGCTAGTTTATATGCAGTTGCTTTTGTTCAATTGTGAGAAATGGTGCTGATTGAACAGGCCAGATTATGATCTCGTTTTACACTGATGTTAATCCAAAATACTTCCATTGAAGTCGATGGAGTTACCTCATGTCTGACACATTGCGTTCAAGCTGTTAGCAACTAATTCTGAAGACACCAGTTCACTAAGAAACACAGTGCTGAATCCTGCACTCCATATTCAGTCTCTGAGTCCACAGGAATTTTACTTGGTAAGGGCTCCAGGATTTGGCCCCAAATTAGTAACACATTGTTACCCACCTGGCCTTGTTAGCAGGCAGCTGGTTAACCATCCACATAGAGCCATGGGCAAAAATCCCAACATGCACAATCTGTTACTCCCGGCCATTTACCCCAGCTTAAGGATTGGAAAAGAAAACAAACATTGCATGTTAACCACATGAATCCAAAGCAAAGAATGCTGGGATGAGCATAAGCCTTAAACATCCAGCTGCAGGAGGACATTATACATGCAAAGGTGGAATAAATACTACCACAAATGCCAGACCGCTCCAAGCCATCTCTTTAATACAACAAAAATTTATCAATTAGGCTGAAAGAATGTTATTGCTTGAAATAGGAATTCAGAAAATCATGAAGCATTGAACAACAAATAGCTCTCTAGCAGGGCTCCTGAAACAATTTTCAGAGCAGTGTTTACTCACGACTTACTAGAGAGAATGTCTTGTGGGCTCTCTCCCTCCCTTCGATGATCAGATAGCATCCTTGTGTGTAGCTTGTAGAGGTGATGAAATGTAAGTAGAGAGTAGGTTTTTGGGCCTAAATTTGGGTTTGGTAACAAGACCTCCTAAAACCTGAGTGAAGTGAAGTGAGACAATTCTGAAGCAAGTGACAGAAAAGTTATTTGTGGGTCATGTGTTTTGGTTTTAACAAGTGTTTTAGACAAAATGTGAATATTTTGGAAGAATGGGATCTGTATCAATAGTTATTAGAATGATATTTATGCAGATGTTCATTAAGATGTTTAATATGAAATAGCCAATGAGAAAGTAGAAAATATTTAATTGTGGTAATGGAAATACAGATATGGTAAAAGTTAGGCTTAGTGCTAATTAACTAAGGGATATTATGATTATATCCAGGGCAGTATGCTAATTTTAGATTAGCATGCGCATCCACTATCAAGGTACCATTAGAGAGGGTTATATACCCATTCTACTCATCCAGGGACTAATCACCCCTACATACACCATTTCATCCTGGAATGTGAATATCAATTCAGTGTATGGTTATATTGGAAAGCCTGTTTGCTTTAACTAATTTTGTTTAATAAAGTCTTTAATTCTATTGCTCATTATGTCATTCACAGTCCTCCACTAAGTTAAATTATCTGTAACTGTCCCCAGAAGCTTGACCCTTGAGGAGCTCAGTTTAGTTCTAGTCCTTATTTTTAAACTATTAATTGGGAACACACAAATCAAGGTTACATGTGGCAACTACAGCAATTGCTTACCTGGAGAATTGGTATTAGTGACATCTTTGATGAGCAGATTAACAATTGGAAATGAGGAGGAACCAGCACCCTATGACAGTCTGCTGTCTGTGGACCCTCGACCATTTCTCTTCCTAACCAGATATAGCAACATACCTTAAAAGTCACAAGCTATCATAAAGTCCTGCCCAAAGGGAATGTTGGAAACTTAGGACTGTATCAGTGCTGCACAGCATAAAACCATAACATGGGTAAGTTTTTAGATGGTATTATTTAAATTTTAGATTAAATCTTAGATTCCAGGGATAAGACTCGAGGCAAATAACCTTACTGGATCACAATTCTTTTTGCCCTTGACATACAAGAAGCCCAGAAGCTTCCCAGAAGCCCCAGCTGCTGTTCCCCCTGGCTCAGCCAGGTTTTTGCATAGAATCTCCTTAGTTTCCTGTCTAGTTTTCTAAACATACACATAGGAATGCTTTCTCCTTGAGCTCCCCTGGCTTCATCCCCATTAAAAATAATGGGGATGGCTTCCCATCTTTATTATTATTATATTTATTTATTATTCACTTCACATACCACGCCTTTAGTAAAATTGTAGCCATCCTCCTAAGGGCATCTTCTGGCTTCAGTCTCATTGAAATCATAGGGGAGGGTGGCCATCCTTGTTAGGGGCCAGCCTCGATTTTTATGAAATGACAGACATTTTATGCAAAGGCAAATGTGAATATAACTGTAAAGATTCACTATATTAACTAATAACTTTCCTTAATCACAACATAATTTCTCCGAAAACTAAGTACTCTGCTTATCCAAGATCAGATTCAAAGGTGGCTGGATTATAGCCTGTGAGCACCTTCGTGGAGAGAAGATTTCGGATCGTATAGAGGCCTTTTTAATCTGATAAAGGCATAACAAGATCTGGTGTCAGACGAGGTAGAAGGTTTAAATTTTTAAATAGTGAGAGTAATTAAATATAAGAAAAACTTGTACCAAATAGCTCAAATGATAGCTCAAAACAGATGTGGATGGAATATGCTCCTAACCTCAGCCCTACTCAACCTTTGCATTGAAAAAAGCAGAACAATTCACCAAGATGGACAGTGGATTCTCAGCCACCCGAAGTCTTTAAATCAAGATTGGATATTTTTCTAAAATATTTGCCCTAGCTCAACCAGAAGTTAGGGTTTGATGCAGGAATTACTGGGTGAAATTCTGTGCCATGTGTTATGTGTGAGGTCAGACTAGATGATCATAATGGTCCCTTGTAGTCTGAAAAAATCTATGAATTGGTTAGTGAAAAGAGTCCAAAACAGATGACACGTTCAGAAGTTTTTTCATGAAGGTTCCATTTTCAATTAGTTCTAATTCAAACCACATAAATGTGGTTAAAAATCCTGTAAATTCACTGTCTATTTGCAGATTATGTGCATACATTTGGAGCAGATATATTGTGGTATTCATGCAAAACAGAGGCTGAATACCTGCTTTAAGTGAGAAACTGAATCCAACCTTAATTATAGAAGATCTACATGGTCTCTGTAATAATATGTAGACTGGATAGTGCCAAAAAGAAGAGTACGAGCATTGTTGTTGAATATCACATTCCTGAAGTGCTGATTGAGTGGTTTTTGGCAGTGCATTATATAGGAAACCATTTATGCTAATGTATGGTCCCAATACCACAGAAAAGGATCAGCCAAAAAGCAAGCAGCCTTATATTCTATAGTGTTCACAGGACATGATGGGTTTGGTCACTGCTAGGGTTGGTTGTTTTCTGTGGCTTGCTGCATATGAACTCTAGAGATAAAGTTGCTCAGCGCAACTCTAAGTTAAGTGCCTGCTTTTATGAATATGCTCAGTTTTGCAAGAAGCAAATACATGTATCGTGTACCTTCTTATAATGTACAGTCTACATGGAAAGATAATGGAGCAAATAATTAATTAATTTGCAGACACCTAGAAGATAATAAAGTGATAAGTAACAGTCAGCATGGATTTGTCAAACCAACCTGATAGCTTGATAGGGTAACAAGCCTTGTCGATGGAGGAAAGCGGTAGATCTATACGTTAGTAAGGCTTTTGACAATGTCTCGCCATGACCGTCTCATAAACGAACTAGGGAAATACAACTAGATTGAGCCTATAAGGTGGGTGCATAACTAGTGGGAAAACCATTCCCAGAGAGTAGTTATCAGTGCTTCACAGTCAAGCTGGAAAGGGATTAAAATTCAGAATGATCTGGAGAAATGGTCTGAAGTAAATAGGATGAAATTCAATAAGGACAAATGCAAAGTACTCCACTTAGGAAGGAACAGTCAGTTGCACACATACAAAATGGCAAATAACTGCCTAGGAAGGAGTACTATGGAAAGGGATCTGGGGGTCATAGTGGATCACAAGCTAACTATGAGTCAACCATGTAACACTATTGCAAAAAAAGCAAACCTAATTCTGGGATGTATTAGCAGGAGTGTTGTAAGCAACACAGAAGAAGTAATTCTTCTGCTCTACTCTGTGCTGATTAGGCCTCAACTGGAGTATTGTGTCCAATTATGAACACCACATTTCAGGAAAGATGTGGACAAACTGGGTAAAAGTTCAGAGAAGAGCAACAAAAATGATTAAAGGTCTAGAAAACATGACCTCTGAGGGAAGATTGAAAAATATTGGGTTTGTTTAGTCTGGAAAAGAGAAGACTGAGAGGGGACATAAGAACTGTTTTCAAGTACATAAAATGTTGTTACAAGGAGGGTGGCGAAAAAATGTTCTCCTTAACCTCTGAGGCTAGAACAAGAAGCAATGGGCTTAAATTGCAGCAAGGGCGGTTTAGGTTGGACATTAGGAAAAACTTCCAAAAGGGATGGTTAAGCACTGGAATAAATTTCCTAGGGATGTTGTGGAATCTCTGTCTTTGGAGATTTTTAAGAGCAGGTTAGACACACACCTGTCAGGGATGGTCTAGATCAGAGGTGGGCAAACTACGGCCTGGGGGACCCTCCTGCCTGGCCCCTGAGCTCCTGGCCTGGGAGGCTCGCCCTCAGCCCCTCCCATGCTGTTCCCCCTCCCCCGCAGCCTCAGCTCACTGTGCCATGGGCGGCGGGGCTGTGAGCTCCTGGGGCAGTGCAGCTGCAGAGCCTCAGCCTGACCCGGTGCTCTGTGCTGCACAGTGGTGTGGCTGGCTCCACCCAGGAGGCACAGCTGCCTGTCCTGGTGCTCTGGGCGGCACGGCTGTAGCGCTGCCAGCCACTGTTGCTCCAGGCAGCGCGATAAGAGGGCAGGGCTCAGGGGGGGTTGGATAGAGGGCAGGGGAGTTCAGGGTGGTGGTCGGGGGCAGGGATGTGGATGGGGTTGGGGTGGTCAGAGGACAGGGAACAGGGGGATTGAATGGAGGCAGGGGGCAGTCAGGAAAGAGAGGGGGGCTTGGATGGGGCTGCAGGGGGCAGTCAGGGGCAGGAGTTCCAGGGGCAGTGATGGAGAAGAGGTGGTTGGATGGGGCAGAGGTCCCGGGGGGGGTGCAGTGAGGAACGAGAGGAGGGGTTGGATGGGGTGGCGGGGACAGTCAGGGGCGGGGGGCCCGGGGCTGGTTAGGGGACAGGGAGGGGTGGGTGGGGCAGGGGTCCTGGAGGGGGCATCAGGGGGTGAGAAGCAGGGGGGGATGAGAAGCAGCCTCCCCTAATTGGCCCCCCATACACTTTTGGAAACCCAATGTGGCCCTTAAGCCAAAAAGTTTGCCCACCCCTGGTCTAGATAATACTTAGACCTGCCATGAGTGCAGGAGACTGCACTAGATGACCTCTCGAGGTCCCTTCCAGTCCTACGATTCTGTGATTCTATCTTTGTTGCTCAAGTTGCATCCATTTTTCAGGGATGCGCAGTCCTTAGCTATCACTCTCTCCAAGGTGGCAATTGGTAATTTGCTGAAATAAGGAGAAAGCAGATGGTCGGTAATTGAAAAAGAGAGAATGTGATTCTGGAGACAGAGTGCCTGAGAATGAGGGGGACAGTTGGAAGAAAAGTCCAAATGGGGCTTATGCGAAGAATAATTCTCATTAGCCTTGTGTATATGGACTTTTTGAAAATCTCCCACCATTGCACTACCCCTGCTGCTGGTCCACCAATGGGAACATTCTGAGAAGTGTGTAGACAACATGTTAGTAATAATGCCACTATGAGGATTAAACCACAGGTGGAGCAGTTCTAGTGCTAGTGGAAAGGTGGGAGATTTCCCTAAGAATGCTAATATAGACACTGTTCCTGGAGAGCCTAACATAAGTGATTGAGGAGTCATGGGGGCAAATCATATATAAACTTTGGAGAGTGTGAAGGACATCGAACTGATATGTAAGGGGCAGAAGGTATAACCACCAGTGTCATTATCCTTTCCTTCAGCATGTAATAGCTGGGGAAATAGTTGTGTTTAAAATAAATAAAACAAGTTAGCTGGACCTGGGGACCAAAGCATGGGCTGAACATGATACAAGACCTGAGAGTTTGTTGAAGGTGGATCTAGGTCACTTTTCTACACATTCCACCCCAATCCTGGTACAATGAAGCCTCAATCTTAACTAGGGCCTTTTTGCCACTAATGCAACATCAATAATGCAGAATATATAACATTTAAAATCTCATACACATTATGCATAAGTGACCACAGAATGGGCCCCCAGAGAAAATACATTGAGATGTGCAGTTCTGTCTTAGAGCAGATCACATACACTAATCACTATTCGTATACTTAGGGTGACTGAATATTTTTCTCTTCTTCTAGATTTTAGTCATGTTCTGTTTTAAACCAAACAGAGGAAACAAAAGCACCAGAAATTAAGTGGTTTGGGGGACGGATGCGGGGGTGGTGGCATGCAGTGTTCAGCCGCAAAAGCCCTGGCCAGATCTAGAGCAGGTATAATTTGGCAGGATAGTTTTGTTGACTTCATTAGAGCTACACCCATTTATACCATCTGAGAATAAGGCCATCTAACTTCAGACTGTTGTTGACCTTGTTTTGGAGGCTTTTTTTGCTTTAAGGGCAACTGTTAAATGTGACTTTTTTTTTCTCCCCTCTATGAGGAGAGTGGTGTGAGCCTTCACAGTGCTCCTTTAATTGTCACGTTCCCTTAGTTATTAAAATAATGCACAAAAACTAATAGGGCCAAACTTTCAAGCTGCCTCAAACTGATATTTGTACACCCTAAGCTTGGGATTTACAGTTTTGGGATTTCAAACCTCAACTGTGCACAGAAAATTAAGTGGCTTGTGCATGAAAGACGGTTGTAGAACTTGCATCTGGGGCTTGATCCTGCTAGATGCCGAGCACACACAACTTCCAGTCATTGGTGAGCTGAGGGCACTTAGTACCTTCTCAGAGCACTTATCTCAGTGGAGCAGCTAGCACTTTGAAGGCTTCAGTCCTTAGTGATCCCAAGGTGTGAACTTCTGCATGCAACACAAATTTACATTTTGCTTTTTAAATTTGGTCAGGAAAGCGTTGTGTATTCTTTGACCTCACAATTAAGTATGTACAGCCAGAGAACAAGAAGTTTTTAATAGGAGGATGAAGAAATATGCATATGTGTGCATACTCTTTTTTAAACGCTCCTTGCATTAAGTCTATGGCATTACCTCTGAAAGCAAATAGACAGTTCAAATCTTTTCTCAGATGCTATTTAGACAACTGTATATCTTGGGTTCTCATATGGTAACCTAGGCTACTGGCAGGAAACACCTGTTTTTTAATCACCAGGCTCCAACAGCTATGCACTTTGGCCACACTTGAACATCCTGAAGCTGTGTGAACATATTGTGTATTGTGGGTTTTTTTCCTTATTATAGGTTCCTGCTGAACATGTTGTACTATGCAAGTGTCTGTTTACTGATCTCTTACTAAAAATAATTGTACATTTTAGAATGCTGATGTACATTTTGATATAGCTTCTTGTTTGGTTTATATTAGCAACATCGATGACATTTGTGGGGGAAAAATCTAATTAAAAAAGGAATGTTGAGAAGAAAGCTTACAGAAGAAAAACTTGTGCACTTATTTATGTAAATATATATATTATATGGGTGAAGTGAAGTGAGAACACAGAGCAGGATATATATACTCATGCAGTTTCTCTTGCCCCCCCGGCCCATCTAACCAGAAAGGCCCCACTATCTCAAGAGAAGCAGTCCTCTCAGAAGATTTCCCACTTCATCCCTCCAGCTGCATATGTCCCTTCTGTCTCCAAGCTGATCTTCTTTTGTGACATTTCTGCTGATCAGTGTAAAACGCTATACACTTTGATTCTTCCCCTCACTCCCATTTCTGACTCCCCTCGATACAGACCTTTGAGTTAGGGTTAAATCCACTTCCACCCAGTTTAATCAAAGATCAGTTGATAAGGTCTGCTTGCAAGATGAGAGGGTGAAGCCCCTCCAGTCCTGTGGACCATCCATCTTTCATTGGCTGCTACTACAGTAGTACCCAGAGTTACGAACACTAGCGTTACGAACTGATCAGTCAACACAGCACGCCTCATTTGGAACCAGAAGTACGCAATCAGGCAGCAGGAGAGAAAAAAGCAAATATAGTACTGTGTTAAACGTAAACTATTAAAAAATAAAAGGAAAGTTTAAAAAAATTGACAAGGAAAGGAAACTGTTTCTGTGCTTGTTTCATTTAAATTAAGGATGGTTAAAAGCAGCAATTTTTCTTCTGCACAGGAAGTTTCAAAACTGTATTAAGTCAATGTTCAGTTGCAAACTTTTGACACAGTAACATAACATTTTGTTCAGAGTTACAAACAACCTCCATTCCTGGAGGTGTTTGTAACTCTGAGGTTGTACTGTACTTATAAGTACTACACAGCAGTTCTCTTTTCCTTGGTCACTCATCTCGGGCAACTTATCTGTAGTTATATTAGATTTGAATTACAGGCATGCCAGACTGGGAACCTGATTTTCAGCTCATTCATGCAATTAGTAATAGAATTATGTTAATTGATTGCCCCCCCCCAAAAGAACGCTGATAGCTTCTTTTTTTGTCAAATACTTAATAGTTTCCCTAACCATACGGAAAGTATAAAGGCCAATACGAGAAATCACATTTAAAAACTACTTTGTGACTACACAGGCAATGTGGCATGCAGTCCTGTTCCTAGTAGTTTAAAAAGGACTGTATAAAAAAAACTGGAGACTACACAGAGAGCAACAAATTAACACAATAATTGGAGAACAAGATATATGAAGAAATGGTATGTGTTGTTTCTGATTCTCTTTTCACATAGTTTTATGCTGATATAATTCAGTGGAGTTATTCCTGATTTTCACCATTGTATGTGAGAGGAGACTCAGGTCCATAAAATCTATAAAAGAGAGAACTCATATTTACCTTGTAGTAAGAGTATAATTGGAGGAAAGGAATAATTCTTAGTCTTGGAAGATAGGAGGCATAGAGAGCAATGGTTCTAAGTGAAGGAAAGAAAGTTAATGTATAAGGAGAAAGATCGAGCAATTGAAAACGGTGACACAAAACTAATCAAGAGAGGTGGTTGTGGCACCATCACAACAAATAGCTAAGAATAGGCTAAATAAGATATCATTGGAACTATGTTTTCCGGGACCATGGACTGTATTGGATAGGGATGATCACACTGGATAGCACAAATGGGCCTTTTATGGTTTTATATCTCTGGACCAAATCCTACAGTCTTTACTCCGAATTTCCTTTGATTTCAATAGGAGCTTTATCTGAATAAAGAATGCAGAATATATGATGATTCTCTACACATAACTCTACGTTGTCTTTCACTTTTATGTGGCTTGAATGGTGACCTTTGATCTACATTTGTTTTAACTGTTAGAATCAGCTTCAGTATTCATGGGGATTCCCTTTCTGAATGTACCTGACATTTGTTATGTACTATGATTTATTAACTCACAATAGGAAGTTTCCTTTATTGATGAAACCAACTTGATTAAAGATATGCATCTCACACATTTTTGTTTAGAGATGTGGTGAATTTGCAAAGAGAAACAGAAGAGAGTATATCATTACCAGGAAACTGTTATGGTTACTAAATTATATACTATTAAAAGTAAGTGTGAAACCTTAGCCCCAGGTCATCTGCTTAGACAAGTTCTTTATTTTATTCCTCTAAAACATTTCTACCAGAGAGATGATTGGTGCTGAGTAGGAATGTCCTTTCTGGAAGTTAAATGCTATGGTCACATAGTGAAAGTGTTAAAAATATAGCTTAAAGCATCAACTTTCAAAATTGCATGCTCATACCATGTAATTTGTTGATATTCATAGAATTTAAGTCTGAAGATTGACAGCCCTCATGGTCTATAATTTAATAATCTTTATGAAATAACATAGCATTGCACTAAATCCATTAGTACCATGTGTGGCTAATTTAAAACTCAGCATAGATAACTACCAAGTAGAAGATTCATTATAATCATACTGCTAATTCACCTATGTTGAATATTCATAGTTCCTGTAAATGTAGCAAGCTTTTGGGGGTGGATGTTTTATCACAGATAACTGATTAGTTAAAGATTGGTGCCATAGCCCTGTCGGCTGTGATCTTGTCATATCTCATAAGCTAAGCAGCATCCGGCCTGGTCAGTGATGCCCCACAAAGAACCAAGGTGCTCCAGAAAGGAGCAATGTTAATTCAGTAGATGGTATACGTCTAACTGAATGCGTACTCAAGAGGTACCCAATAATGATGTTAGATATATTATCTCATTTGAATGAGGTGTGAAAACGGAGACCCTGATTTATAGTCCAGTTTTGCCAACTCTCATGAGTTTATCGCAAGTGTACTTCTAATTGCCACTGTTCTGGAAATCAAGAGTGTGTAAAAATCTGCTTTCATTTAAAAAAAAAAAAAGGGGGGGGAATAAGATAAGATTCTCGCTTTTATGGTTGCAGAAAGAAAGGTTGAAAATGTAAAGCAAATGCAACCTAAAGGCTCAGAAGACTAACCAAAAGAACCCTAATATTTTTTGTGGGGGGGGGGGGAGGTTCAGAAAAGTCATACATTCATAGCCAGTCTCATTGGTTTCTGGGACTGGCTTGTGATTTTTGACTGCTTAAGGTTGGCAGTACTGATTAGTCATTAAAGATCCCCTAGCATTTTTTACAAGAGGGTGGTTGTGTGTGTATATACCATATATATGGTGATGATATCCACATAATAAATTACAGAACTCAGTGATAACCGGCATTTATCATGCACCTTCTGCACTCTACTCCCTAACCCGTTTCCCTGTGGTACATAGTTCTTCTGACATTCCAAACCTCTGAGCTGCTTATAACAGCTGCATCTTTTAAAAAAATTATCTTGCTACAAGGATTATTCCTTCTTTCTCATCAAATGTGGAATCCCCACCCTCGCAGCTCCCCAAAATTACAATGGCCCAAGGCCCAGCATTGGCAGTACTCAGTTCTGAACAACTGACAGGTTTAAGATCTGATATTGGATGACTAGAAATGGGAGTTTTATACCGCAGGAAAGAGGAGGATGCCAGCTTTCCAGTAGGACAGACACACTTATTTCTAGCCCCAAAAGGCCTTCCTCACCTCTGTCCCTCCAGGAAAAAAAAATCAAAATAAAACCTGTCCCAACGAGAGCTCCCATCATCAGGGAAGGGAAAGACACAGGAGTCTCTATGAAGTCCTTTAGGGACTTAGCTTTGCCAGTTTAATTATGTGGAGAAGAGCTCATTAATTGCATTGATGCATGCAGAACAAAAAATGGGAGCTGGGTGGAGAATGGTAGTTCTATTTTCCATTCAAGATTTCAAAATCCGGTTTCACTCTAATTCAGGATGTAAACCAAAAGTCTTGAAATTCTCTGCCAAAGGGAATTACCATTCTCTGACTAGCTCCGCGGTTCTCTGCCTGTCTTTCCTGGGGCTAGAGATCATGGAAGTCTGGCTGTGAAAGAGGCAAGAGCTTGGGACCTGGGACTCCCAGGCTCCTTGTTCCACATCAGCCCCCTCAGGCAGGCTGCTGAGGAACTAGGCTGGTGAGTTGGCAGGAAAGCAGGTAGGGTTGCGATAGAAACCTCCGCTATTCCGTGGCTTGCAGGAGGTGCTAGGAGGGAGGGAAGGAGGAAGAGAGGGGGAGGAGTTGATTGGCAGGGGTCTACTCAAAAGACCTATTGGTGTAGTATGATATTGTAAGGGGGACTCACCTCTTGAGTGCCTCCAAACAACTGGGGGTGATATCACAGTCCTTTTCTCACCCCTGTTGCCCCCTGCAAGCTGCTAACCGACCTGGGTAGGTCTTAAGTGGTTTGGGCATCCAGCCAAGTCACAAAGGCCAAATGAACCCCTTTTGGGGTTTTAAAGAGTCCAATAACTCTACCATCTATTTGCCCTTGGCTAGGGTCTTCAGCTCTGTGTCCTTTAAATTCAGCCCTTTCTTGGGCTCCCAAATAAGGTATATCCCCTTTTCCAGTTTATGCCACTTTACCTGTGGCTGGTAGGGAGCCCAGCGCCATCCACGACTCGGGATTCCAACCTACAGACTCTTTAAATGACAGCCACGTACTGCTCAATTCAATACATTGCTGTTTCTTCCCTGGGCCTATTGCTACCTGGCCCCTTTAGTTTCACCCTTATCTCAGGGTTATGGTTCTTAGGTCCTCTCCCTCAGCTTAGCAAAATGCAGTCAGAAAATAAACTCCAACTCTCCCTCAAGTTCCTTTGGTCAGAGAGGCAAACCCTTCCTAGCCCCTCTGGTCCCAGCCAGAAACTGAACTCTTTGGTCCTGCAGCTCCTTTCCATCTGAGCTCCCTGGCTCTCTTGGCTATGACAAGCCCCTCTAACCCTTGACGACTGGGTCTTTTGAGCTTCCAAGGTGGCTGCTTTAGTGAGGACTCTCTGTGCTGGACTGGAGGACCTACCTTTCTTTCTCTTGTTCTCCCATCTTGCCGCTTTCTGCCGGGGAGTGTAGCAGAGCAATGGGGCCTCTAGCAGTGGCATCGCAGGTGCAAAGATTTTATTAGCACTCTGGCAGTAATTAATTTGTGTACACAGAATTATAGTGAATTCACTGTGCGTTGTTTGGTGCTTTAACTGGATTACAGTCCTTTGGATGCTAAGCTGAAACTACTCCAATCAATGTGTTCAAGACTGCAGTCCTTGAGACATTGTAATAACAAAGACAAAGAACAACTCATTCCTACTGTATTTCATTCCAGCGGTTGTGGCTCTAGAGTATAACAGTCAAATCTCTTGGTCTGAAGAGGAGCAAGTTGTGCTGGGCTATCCTTTCTGAGACTGACTATTAGAAAAGCCAGTATGAAACAGAAAGACACATGCAGTTCCTGTGACAAATTTCAGCCACTAAGGCCTGGTCTACACTGGGGACGGGGGAAGAGTCGATCTAAGTTGCGCAACTTCAGCTATGTGAATAACATAGCTGAAGTCCACGTACTTAAATCTACTTACCGTGGTGTCTTCACTGCAGTAGGTTAACTGCCGATGTTCCCCCATTACTCCACCTACGCTTTGCACTCAGTGGAGTACCAGAATTGACAGGAGAGTGCTCGGCGGTCGATTTATTGCGTCTTCTGTGGTGACCTAGAATCCTATTTTCAATGTCTCCGACTCAAAGAATATTTCCAACACACCTCTGAACAACATACTAACCCACAGAGACCTTCCTACCAACGCTACAAAAAGAAGGATTCTGGGTGGATTCCTCCTGAAGGTCGAAACAACAGACTGGACTTCTACATAGAGTGCTTCCGCCGACGTGCACAGGCTGAAATTGTGGAAAAGCAACATCACTTGCCCCATAACTCAGCCGTACAGAACACAATGCCATCCACAGCCTCAGAAACACTCTGACATCATAATCAAAAAGGCTGACAAAGGAGGTGCTGTCGTCATCATGAATAGGTCGGAATATGGACAAGAGGCTGCTAGGTGGCTCTCCAACACCACTTTCTACAAGCCATTACCCTCTGATCCCACTGAGGGTTACCAAAGAAACTACACTATCTGCTCAAGAAACTCCCTGAAAAAGCACAAGAACAAATCCGCACAGACACACCCCTAGAACCCCAACTAGGGGTATTCTGTCTGCTACCCAAGATCCATAAACCTGGAAATCGTGGATGCCCCGTATCTCAGGCATTGGCACCCTGACAGCAGGAGTTGTCTGGCTATGTAGACTCCCTCCTCAGGCCCTACGCTACCAGCACTCCCAGCTATCTCGAGACACCACTGACTTCCTGAGGAAACTACAATCCATTGGTGATCTTCCTGAAACACCATCCTAGCCACTATGGATGTAGAAGCCCTCTACACCAACATTCCACACAAAGATGGACTACAAGCCGTCAGGAACAGTATCCCGATAATGTCACGGCTAACCTGGTGGCTGAACTTGTGGACTTTGTCCTCACCCTAACTATTTCACATTTGGGACAATGTATACCTTCAAATCAGCGGCACTGCTATGGGTACCCGCATGGCTCCACAGTATGCCAACATATTTATGGCTGACTTAGAACAACATTTCCTCAGCTCTCGTCCCCTAATGCCCCTACTCTACTTGCGCTACATTGATGACATCTTCATCATCTAGACCCATGGAAAAGAAGCCCTTGAGGAATTCTACCATGATTTCAACAATTTCTATCCCACCATCAATCTCAGCCTGGACCAGTCCACACAAGAGATCCACTTCCTGGACACTACAGTGCTAATAAGCGATGGTCACATAAACACCACCGTATACCGGAAACCTACTGACCGCTATACTTACCTACATGCCTCCAGCTTTCATCCAGAACACACCACATGATCCATTGTCTACAGCCAAGCTCTACGATACAACCACATTTGGCTCCACCCCTCTGACAGAGACAAACACTTACAAGATCTCTGTCAAACATTCTTACAACTACAATACCCACCTGCTGAAGTAAAGAAACAGATTGACAGAGCCAGAAGAGTACCGAGAAGTTACCTACTACAGGACAGGCCCAACAAAGAAAATAACAGAACGCCAGTTGACATCACCTTCAGCCCCCAACTAAAACCTTCCAGTGCATCATCAAGGATCTACAACCTATCCTGAAGGATGACCCATCACTCTCACAGATCTTGGGAGATAGGCCAGTCCTTGCTTACAGACAGCCCCCCAACTGACGCAAATACTCACCAGCAATCACACACCGCACAACAAAAAACACTAACCCAGGAACCTATCTTTTGCAACAAAGCCCGTTGCCAACTCTGTCCACATATCTATTCAGGGACACCATCATAGGGCCTAATCACTCAGCCACACTATCAGAGGCTCGTTCACCTACGCATCTACAGTGTGATATATGTCATGTGCCAGCAATGCCCCTCTGCCATGTACATTGACCAACCGGACAGTCTCTACGTAAAGAATAAATGGACACAAATCAGATGTCAAGAATTATACATTCAAAAACTAGTCGGAGACACTTCAATCTCTTTGGTCACTCGATTTGATTAAGTGGGGTTGGTCCTGCTTGAGCAGGGATTGGACTAGATGACCTCCTGAGGTCCCTTCCAACCCTAATCTTCTATGATTCTACTAATTACAGACCTAAAAGTTGCAAATTCTTCAACAAAAAAACTTCAAAAACGACTCCAACAAGAGACTGCTGAATTGGAATTAATTTGCAAACTGGATACAATTAACTTAGGCTTGAATAAAGACTGGGAGTGGATGTGTTATTACACAAAGTAAACTATTTCCTCTTGTTTATTTCACCTCCTACTGTTCTTGTCAACTGCTGGAAATGGCCCACCTTGATTATCACTACAAAAGGTCCTCCCTCCCCCCGCCTGCTGGTAATAGCTCACCTTTCCTGATCACTCTTGTACGATCTGTATGGTAACAGCCATTGTTTCATGTTATCTGTGTATATAAAATCTCCCCACTATATTTTCCACTGCATGCAACGGATGAAGTAAGCTGTATCTCACAAAAGCTTATGCTCTAATACATTTGTTAGTCTCTAAGGTGCCACAAGTACTCCTTTCTTTTTGCAGACTACAGACTAACACAGCTGCTACTCTGAAAAGAGACTCTGACTACGGTTTTGGGGAATAGATATTGGCTTCAGTCTTAATCCAGAACCTGCTTTATCAGTTGACTTTACATTGAAATTTCAGTAAGTGGCTCTTAGGTAGGATGGATTTGAAATCTTGGTCTGTCTTGATTAGATCCTATCCCTATGTAATTAGCATTATTTTAGTCCTCGCTCTTGAATAGATATATGAAAATGAGGGGCTTAGGGGTAACATACAAGCCCTTCACCCCCGTTTCCCTTGTATGCCTCATCCAAGAGCCAGACACAACTGCAGCTGCTGTGTGCATGGGATGCAGGGGCTGATCTGTTCGTGCATACCCATCTGTGCAAATGGCTCCAAAGGGTGCAGAGAAGGAAGCTGGGACAGGTTTCACACACACCCCAGCTCTGGGAGCAGGCTTGGCATGCTGGAGAGACGAGGCTGCTCCATCTTAAAGGATAGTACAGCCTGTACACCACCTCGGCACCAGGACTGTGCCACAATCCCATCCTGATTTTTGCTGGAGGCTATGCAGCAGTTCAGCTACCCCATAGATTGTGCCTGTAGGGCACAGCCTTGTGTATCTCACTATGAGCAAGATAGAGTGGGATTTTCCAGTGTGCCCAGTGCTGGCCTAATTCTGTTCCCATTGCAGTCACTGGGAATTTTAACATTGAGTTTAATGAGGACAGAGCCATCCCTCCGTCCCCACCCTTCGTATTCCTTACATAAGAGCCACAGATGATTGCAATCTCTGGTCAGTCCATGTGTCCCCAAAGGCCCTGACCCCACCATTCATCCCACTACACCATGCCACAGAAAAGGGTGTGCACAGCGAGAGGAAGCAACCAGTGTCTGCAGCCCCCTACACACTGGAGAGTTTGAGGCACAATCCCTCTTCAACTCCCCTTAGGGTTACTGTGGTTCCTATCTACCTCTTACTTTTATCAGCAATGGCCTTAACTCTGACCTGCAACACACACTTACTAATAACATATGGCATCCATTGTGTACAATGAACTATGTATATACTGAAAGAGTTTATGTGTTGTAGGTCAGAGTTAAGGTTGTTAATGAAATGCGTAAGGTGAAATTTTACATATCTGCACTATATATCTCATTCTCCGCTGAGGCAACCACCACCACTACTAAAATACCAGAATGCCTATAGGATATTAGCTCCTGGGTGAAGAGCACTGGTTAACACAGAACTGTGGCAAGACTGACATGATGCTGGTTGGAAAGGGGAAATGGAGAACTTCTGTAGAGGTCAGGAAGGGGATTTTTCTCCTCAACATATTCTTTTTTGTCTCCTTCCTCTGAAGCATCAGAGAGGGCCATAAGGGCCATAGCTGGAAATGGGACAAGGACAGGATGGGACGGAGCTCTGAGATGGTATTAAGCATTCTCTTTCTCAGGTGCGGGGCTGGTGGCTCTTGATTTCATACTTAGTGTCCAACTGATTGCCATATGTGGGGTTGAGAAGGAATTTTTCTTCAGGTCATATTGGCAGTGACCTTTGGTTTTGTCTTCCTCTGTAGTTTGCGGTGTGGGATCACTTGCTAGGATCACCTGAATATATTTCACTTACTCCGTTTCCGGTTGTGGCAAGATCCTCAGGCATTGGTGCACCTTGGTCCCTCCTGTTCTCTGCCTGTGGCACACAAGGGCTGTAATACTTTGGTCTAACTCTGGCTGTTGGCTAGGAACACCAGGTAGCATCAGAATCTAAAACTGCCTTCTTTCACCAATGGCTGGCTAGAAAACGTGATGCCTTTCTCTCATATTCGGACCTGCCCACAGTGATCCGTACGCTTGTCACCTCCAGGCTGGAGGATTGTAACTCGTTGTACCTGAAGCTGAATGTGAGGATGATGCCCAGGCTCCAATTTATACAGACGGTGGCTGCCTACCTACTCCATAGCTTAGACCTCCTATTCTCAAGTCCCACCACCAGCTCCCAGCCAACTTCCAGTGCCAGTTTAAGGTTTTGATCATAATGTTTGAACAATTAAAGGATTAAGCCCCAGCTACATAAAGATCAAAATTCAATCTATGAACCACTGCAACAGAGTGGACAATGCAGATCACAGAGCCCAAGAAGAGGCACTTGAGAGTTAGGGACAAAACATTGGTGGTTGAGGAGATCAGGCTATAGAATGAACTTCCAGAGGACAAATCCAGAATCTGACCATCTTCAGGAAATGCTGCAAAATCTTCCTCTTCTAAAAGACCTTTCTACCATAGGCATGATACTCACAACATGCACATCTCTTTCTACCCCAAATTCTCAACCTACCTTAAGAAAAAAAAATTACCACCAAACAAATCAACATAAACAAAAAAATACATACATTAATAAAATCTAAAACAAAAAAAATCATAAAGAAAAACCCTAAGCCAAGAAGAGTATTGACTTCAAAAAGGTAGAAGTGGCAGACTACTTAAAGTCCATTAGGGACTTCACAATTGATATTATTGTACATGGAAGGTGCTCAGATACTGCAGTGATGGGTGGCAATAAAACCCCTTTAAATTGATAGATTAACTAAATGTCTGAACTCTAAGGGTAAAGCAGTGTTTACATAAAGTACCTTAACTGTCGTTTCTGTACTTTTTACTATTTAAGGCTTTTAATCGGAATTTGCTGTAGTGTAGTTGTATAAGAGTTTTATTAATCACTAGAGAAGCCTTAGCTATAAGTTAACAAAGGTGGGTGTTGGATTTTTTTTGTAGTAAATAAAAAGCTTCAGTTTCGAGGGCTGTCACCCAGCACTTTTCACAACCATTAACATTTACTCATACAAAACAACAAAACAATATCTTTTTTAAAAGTAGTGCATGTTCTTTTTGCAGTGTTTAATTAGACGAAGGTGAGGGTTCTTGCTTTTTGTGGTGTGAACCCATTGATGTATGCCTTTCAAACTTATCATCTATTCCATAGGCATATGTATTTGTGTCATATGCTGTGTTCTTCAGTCATCCTTTGCAGTAAAGACTTCAGTCTGCTATTTATACAGATGACCTTTGGCAAAATCTCTTGAAAAGTATGTGTGTCAAAACAATTGTGTCCATGTGCCCAAATATGGCTTTTCTTTTACACAAAGAAATTTCTCTTTAAAAAAAAGTATCAATTATGGCTTTGTGAAAAATGGCATACTTGGAATGAAACTTTCACTTATTACTGGAGACAGTTTGGCCGTTCTTACTGTAAGAAAAGCAGTTTTTTCCTGAGGGATATTTGGCTCTTTGCTTTTACACTATAAACATATGTCACATCACCATACTAATTCTAGGTAAAAAAAAAGTTAAACTGGGTCAATTTGTAAGTGCTTCAGGAGAAGCACTCTGCCTTCCTATAATTATGCCTAGAACTAGCAGATTTTGAGCACTACTGGGGCAATGTGGTGCAAATAATAAGGCACTGGACTGGAAGTCAGGAAATTTGTGTTCTCTTGCTCGCTTGTCACTGACTGCTATGTGAACTTCTATATGCCTTGGTATACCTATCTGTAAAATGGGGCTAATGATACTTGCCTTTCTTTCAAAGGCACTTTGAGATCTGTGGTTGAATAAAAAGCACAGTATGAGCTATATCAGTTGCTGTAATTCTGCAGTTTAGGAAACAACTCCTTAGGTCAAAATTGCATTGAGATTTGCAGTTAAAGCAGATCTCAAATCCCCTTGTTTCACATTTTGTGATTGCATTTAGTCTCCAAATTTGGCACAATAAAACTTCAGAGGATCGCATTTAGTATGCTGGAGCGCATCCCTGGATTTACGAGCTGTACCCTGCACATATACCTGGTGATCCAAGGAGATAGGCTAAATAGTGCAGGGTATGGTGGTGGGCCTGGGGGAGAGAGATGGAGCCTAAATTAATCTAGCTTTCTGATGAGTAACCAACATTCAGCCTTAAATGTGCCATAAAAGCAGTATACCATTGCAGATTTTAATTCTCTAATAGCTACATAAAAATAAATAGCAAATTTACAATAATTCCTAACAATATGTCACCTATTCACATAAGTTTTCCTAAACATTGCAGAAAATCATATCTTGCAGGCATCATGTGCAATCTGATACCATAACTTGCTCACTTACACAGATGAAACGTCCATACAGAACTCTATATGATATCATTTACAAAACCCATCCCAACCCTGTAGTAATCATCAAAACCCATGAACATGCAATGGATAAACATGGTCAAGGGCCCCAGTGTGCAAGATGAGGGTGAAGATACCCCAGCTCTGTGTGTGTTGGAATTTTTGGGAAGAGAGGTAGTTGAAGTTGAGGAGGGGAGGTGACAGAGTGGATGATGATGGACTATGCAACTAAGCAGCTCTGAGAGTAGATTTACATCAGTTGGAGATGTGATTGGAGCCTGGATAGGCACACTTAACGGTAGCTTTAATCTAACTAGTCTGATTAAAAATAGCAGTGAAGATGCAGCAGCCTCTGTGAGCTGCAATCACAGCTTCAGCTGCAGTTAAACATACTGTAACGCCCTGTTTATACTGGGATTCTTTTGCATTGATGTAGCTACACTGGTACAAACCCCAGTGGTGATGTATTGCACTACTATGAGAAAGGGCTTCCACTGGTGTGATAGACCCTGGTCTTGCACCAGAGTACTGAATATGCCTTAGAAGGTTGCACCAGTGTAACAGATTGAGTGTAAATTTTGCTAGCCTGAACAAGCCTGATGTTAATGATTGAATATATTATATTAGAAATGTAAACAGTACTGCAGTTTGTGCCCTCTGCCAGCACAGAATTGTTCAGACACACTGACCTTGAAGGTCAGAATTGAAATACAACTGGCCTTTTCACTGTCTCTGGATCAGCCTTCTGTTTCCAGGATTGGCTGGTCTTCTTCTGGCCTTTGTGAGTGAGCCCCTTTCTCACCCTTTGTCTCTTCTTTTGTACTTTAATAGTCAGGCCACTCCCCTCTGCCACTGCTGTTGATGATTGGAGTTTTCTTCCCCCCCACCCCCAATTTCTAAGGAAGAGAGAGAATGCAAACCAGAAGCACTACAGCGTGCCCTGCAAAAGATATCCAGCACAGCGGGGCATTGGTTTGGGGTTGGACTATAGCTATTTACAGAACCTTGTAAGCTTACCACTTTTAAACTTCAGATATTATTAGTCTTGTGGCTTGGAAAAGTTGCATTAAAGAAAGAGATCTTGTTAACCAGAAAGCATCAGAGACTTCCTTATTTTTTTTAAAACACATTAGATGTCCTTTTAATTGCTCTAATATGAAGAAACAGTCGCTATAAGGAACAAATCATTGTACATTAAAGAGCCTTAGCCCAACTACAGCCTCTTTATGCTGCTCTGGCCGGCACAAAGGGACTATAAAGCCAGCTTATTGGTGCTCCTGATGATTTCCTTAGCATAGTAGGAATCCCTGAGTTCCATAGGGCTGGCCACATAGCAGCTCTGCACTACCTCTTTCCTGGCCACTAGGATAGGGGTTGTGGCTGGAACACCTCTCCAGCTGCTGAAATGGTCCCCTGAGGCAGCATGGGCAGCCAGGGGCAATTTAGAGCAGTGGTGTGTAAACTGGGGCGTGCACTCCCTCGGTAGTGGTGATGGGGGTTGCAAGAAGTTCTCTGGGCAGGTATGAAGAAACGTCAGCCTTTCACTCATTTTAAAAAAAAAAAAAGGAGTAATTGTGGCACCTTAGAGACTAACAAATTTATTAGAGCATAAGCTTTCGTGAGCTACAGCTCACTTCATCAGATGCATTTTACATTTCAAAAAACAAACATACAAATTAAAGGACAGGCTGGCTTATTTTTCAACAATTTAGTAAGTTTCATAACCATAGCACACCTACTATCCCTTTAAAATTAATTTGATTCTCATGAATTTTAATGATTAATAATTTATATTAAAAGACATAAACCGGCAATATATATCATAATAGTTGAGAGCTCAGGACCTCTTGAGTGAGTCAGATGCACTAACACTAAACTGAATCAATAGTCTCATCTCTGTGTTTCCCCTCCACCTTCCGGCATAAAAAACAGTTTCAGATTACAAGTAATTCCAAAAAACCCCTAGTTTCAAATTACAAGTAATGGCGGGGAGGGGGGCGACAAATCCTGTGAATGGTAAGGGGGGTGTAACTAGAAAAGTTTGTGTACCACTGATTTAAGCATCCTTGAGGCTGCTGTAAATTGAACTGAGAGCTGAACTAATCCACAGCCAGCCCCAGGTTTGAGGAACAGCGGCAGTAGAGGTAATAGCTCTTGTGGATGGCAAATATCCCCCTGCTTCTTCCCACCCCTTTTCTGCCCCTGCTCTGGCCCCTCCACATCCCCATTCTACCCCTTCCGCCAAGCCTCCGCTCCGCCTCTTTCTGGCTTCTGCCCCTTCCCCTGAGTGAAGCCGGGAGCCTGCAGGGTAGAGCAGGGCAGGCTGGGTCTGGGTCGCTCGCTGCTGCTGGCACCAGGCCCCGCACTAGCCTGCCAGGCTGCCCTGGACCCCATGTCCTCCTAAGTCCAAACATTGGTAGAGCCAGGCCCATGTTCCTAAATACTGATAGAGCACAGGCACCATGGGCTCATATAACTCGCCGCCTATGATACCCAGTCCCATCTATAGTCACTGTGGCAACGACCGTTGCTTCCTACCACTTTTCCTGTGCTCCTGTCCTGCATGTACTCCACGCCCACTTACAAGGAACCAAATCTGAGGTATCTGCCTGGGTGTAAACACTGCTGATATTTGCAAAAAGAAAAGGAGTACTTGTGGCACCTTAGAGACTAACAAATTATTTGAGCATAAGCTTTCGTGAGCTACAGCTCACTTCATCGGATGCATCGGATGAAGTGAGCTGTAGCTCACGAAAGCTTATGCTCAAATAATTTGTTAGTCTCTAAGGTGCCACAAGTACTCCTTTTCTTTTTGCGAATACAGACTAACACGGCTGCTACTCTGACTGCTGATATTTGTGACACTTGGAACATTTGCATAGGCTCCCATCCCTGCTGTCTTCATCTCGCAGTTCACACTCTCAGCACCACAGCTGAGCAGATGTAATCACCTTTATTTTGCATCACTTTTTGACAATAAAATCCAGAGTGCAATATTTATTGTATGACTCACTGGAACAGAGGAAAGATTGCTTGAAGAGAAGGAGGGCATATGTGTGAAGATCCATCATCAGTTCCTGTTTTGTGTTAAATTCCTAGACCTGTTCAAATATTAGAATTTCTGCCCCATGGAAAATCACAGTACACAAAAATTTGTTAATGTCAATATTTTTTGTGAGATGGAAAGTTCAAAAAATTATGATTCAGAACAGTCAAAACATTTAATTTCAACATATTTGATCTACGGCTGTCAAGTGATTAAAAAATTAATCACGATTAATCCTGCGATAAAAATTAATTGTAATTAATCATGCAATTAATCGCACTGTTAAACAATAATAGAATACCATTTATTTAAAAATGTTTGCATGTTTTCTTGGACATTGTAAATAAGAAGCGGGCAGTATTATCTCCTGTAAATGTAAACAAACTTGTTCGTCTTAGCAATTAGCTGAACAAGAAGTAGGACTGAGTGGACTTGTAGGCTCTGAAGTTTTATATTGTTTTGTTTTTGAGTGCAGTTTTGTAACAAAAAAATCTACGTTTGTAAATTGCACTTTCACAACAAAGAGATTTCACTACAGTACTTGTGTGAGGTGAATTTAAAAATACTATTTTTTGTTTATCATTTTTGCAGTGCAAATATTTGTAATAAAAATAATATACATTTTGATTTCAATTACAACACATAATACAATATACATCTCTACCCCGATATAATGCTGTCCTCGGGAGCCAAAAAATCTTTCCATGTTATAGGTGAAACCATGTTATATCAAACTTGCTTTGATCCACTGGAGCGCGCAGCCCCGCCCCCCTGGAGTGCTTCTTTATCGCGTTATATCCGAATTTGTGTTATATCGGGTTGTGTTATATCGAGGTAGAGGTGTATATAAAAAGGTAGAAAAATATCCAAATATTTAATACATTTCAATTGGTATTCTATTGTTTAACAGTGTAATTAAAACTGCGATTAATCGCAATTAATTTTTTTAGTTAACCGCGTGAATTAACTGCGATTAATTGACAGCTCTACTTGTTATTGTTAGATAGTTGCAGGATGAAATATTATGTCCTTTGGGGAATTTTGTATACAGTGACTAAAATCCAAATCTGATAAAGGTGCAAGCCTTTATTATGTTGTTCATTGGGATCAGAGAGAGAAAGGGAAATGAAAATAGACACATTTTCTCTTTAAACAATCTTCATATTATTTCCTGTTTATAACTGCAAAGTTCAGAAGTAAAACACATTGCATCTTCATGTTGTGTGGGAGGTGTTGACATCCCTTGCCTGTGGCTGTATGTTCCACCCACCCTTGCACTGAAAATTACCTTGAATCAAATGAGCTCCTATGAATACGAACATCCTTTGGCATCATAAACCTTGCTTGGTATATTTTTGTGTTGAGACTGTTTTGCTTCAGCCAGTGAAATACTGTTCAGGCAGAGTCATTGTTTTCAGAAATTAACAAGCAGCTTTTTGTAAGTGAATCAAATGTACTATGAATGTGGACATAACCAGTTCATCAAAGACAAAGGAAAAGGGGGGAAATACACAGGCAAACATACCCCAGCATGTGTCAAAGCTATTTATTTTTTCTTTAACACAGAAGAGCATTTAAAGGGTGGGGAACATAGTAAGGATGAAGTTTTCAAAGGTTCTTTTGTTGTTGTTGTTGTACTTTGCGTTCCTAATAATGCAACACCACAATATCTGAGGTTTTTAAACCACTTTTTGTGAAGCATAAACCACCATAACAGAGCAGTTTTCTTAAAGGCCATATTTGAATACTTCCTGAAATGAAGTCTGCTAGTAATAGATAATTTGTTTACTAAACAGGGAATGTCATTGAAATGGCTCTTTTGAGTTAATGAAAATATAAACTAGCTCTCCAAAATAAACCAAGGACTCTAATTTAATTATCTGTGAGACTCACAAATTGGAAGTACTCTTTCATTCATTCCTGAAAGTCTGAAATGGACAAAGAATTGATGTTTAAAATAAAAACATATAAAAAAGAAACCTAAGGCAGATGAAAGAATCAGGGGCCAAGTCCTCAGCTGGAATAAATGGGTCTGTTGAACTCAGTGGAGCTACATCCATTTATATCAGCTGACTCTATTGCTCAAAGTATGTAAGTAAAAATATGAAAGGTGTCATAAAACTGGGATGTCTTTCAAGGGAGGTTTGTTTTTCCAAGCTGGGGGGGAAAAGACCCTGCTTTCCTTTGAAATATATATGGGTTTATGTTTGTCGTGTATCAGAGGGATTGCACTTTTAGGCCCTGATCTTGCAAAGAAAGGTGCCTATGCATGTGAGTAGCCTTTGGGAAGACAATTGGACTATTAATGTCAATAAAATTGCACATGTGCTTAAGTGTTTGCAGTGTCAAGTCCTTAGGGCTAAGTCATGGCATTAAGCCACAGCCCTCAAAAAGGGGAGGGATGATGTGGACGCATCACCATAACAGGCACTTGCTCTTCTTGCTGCATGGAGCCAATTCTGCTAGATGATGTGAGGTGGCGAGTGGCCCATGCCTCTGTACCTCTCTGAGGAGACTAGCACTGGCAATGGTGCTGGCCAGGCGATGTCCTGCTGCTCAAGGTGGTAGAAGAACTGACATTGTGGCCAGCCATTGCAAATGCATGCAAGGGTAGGAAAGGCTCAAACTTGTTCTGCTGTATCCTAAATCCATTTTGTTTTCATGTGTTATTCTCAATAAATTAATAGGATGCTCTCTAAATTTAAACACGGGTTTTCTGCCATGTCCACCTCACATTTCCTCTCCAAGTGCCTCCCCCAGGTGAAGTCAGAATGCTAACTCTATGACACTGTAATCATGGATGGGCTGTAGATTGTTGACAATGCACAGTGGTTACCCTTACAAATATTTCAGTTGCTGTAACTAAATGTTTACATTATTTGTAAAACAGCAGCACCTAGGGGCCCCAAGTGAGATCAGGGAGCCATTGAACTAGGCAGTGTATACACACAGAGTAAGTGACAGTCCCTGTCCCGAAGAGTTTACAGTCTAAATTGACAGGCCAAAGAAAAGGTGTGTGTGTGTGGGGGAGGGAAGAAATCGTGTTATCCCTGTTTTACAGATGGGGAAATGAGGCACAAAGGGATTACGCAAGTTTACCCAGGAAGTTTGTGGCAGAGTGAGATTTGAACACAGATTTCCTGTGTTCCAGTCCTGGGCTGAGGAATTCCCTGTACTAAACACAGGGAAATTAAAAAGTGCTTCATGTACCGCAGTATTGTTACCTAGTTTTGTAAAAACAAAAGTGAAAAGTGTTTACAGGCAGTCTCTGTAAAACCAGGATTTTAACGGAACTGCTGGATGAGGTAGGTCAATAAACTGGGTTGCTAAAAGAATACTTGTTCTGGGCAAAAAGAAAAGGAGTACTTGTGGCACCTTAGAGACTAACAAATTTATTTGAGCATAAGCTTTCGTGAGCTACAGCTCACTTGCATCGGATGCTGTAGCTCACGAAAGCTTATGCTCAAATAAATTTGTTAGTCTCTAAGGTGCCACAAGTACTCCTTTTCTTTTTGCGAATACAGACTAACACAGCTGCTACTCTGAAACTTGTTCTGGGCATTTCTTCTTGTTAGAGTATTCTCCTCTTTTTCAAGTTTGTTTGTACATTAAACCTATAAACCACTTATGCAAGTGGTGAATCTGGCTAGGAGGCTTTGGGATGAGCAACTAGGTACTAATTTGCTTTTGGGGGCTACTTTAATAGCCACGTGCAGAATGCAACCATGTTAACTGGTTTGTAAGAGTTGCACTCCATATTATTGATGTGGGATGAAGATTTCTGAACCCAAATGTAATTTGAAAAGCATTTATATAGCTTTTATCTAGATACAGTCAGCTTTAATCTAATCCAATGTTTTGGCTTTGAAGAAGGTCTCCAGCTGAAGTTCTTGATTGGACGGTGATTTTACATGTCTGAAAAATGAATAACGGCACTTTGGATGATATGTGAATATGACGCCTGTTAATAGTAATGGGAGAGAAGGGATTACACTGTGAGTGCCTGAATTTTTAAAAGGCCACTGACTAAGAACCAGCACCCAAAATATTATCACAAAATATCACTTTACATATCTAAAATAATACTGAAATTTATACTTGGAAGTGTCTTTAATGCTATCTTTAAGACATTTCAGATATTTACAGTAAGTTTTAATTTGATCAAATTGTTTTCTAAGCAAACAGACAACGCTGGGCTGAAGGGTACATTTTGAGCAATTGGATATGGGAAATTAACTTGGACCAAGCCGGCCCAAGTCCTGTCCACATGTTTCTGGTTTTGGAGGTCACTCCCCTGGGAAAACTCCACATCCTGTTCTCTGTTTACAGACAGAATAATTATTACGTCCTATAGTTTAGGGGAGGCTGGACTGTACAAAGTACAATACCTAACAATAGTAATAACAAAAACATGCATCAGTTTATGCACATATAAATTGTCATAATATTGTTTGCAGTGTTCTAGCCATGTTGGTCCCAGCATATTAGAAAGACCAGGTGGGTGAGGCAATATCTTTTATTGGAACAACTTAGAGTTAACCTTTTTTGACTGTAAGTAATTTGAATAGCATAGGAACATATCAGCAAACATATCTGCACCAATGGGGCAATAGAGCTGGTTGAAATTTTCAAAAGTCTGATTTTTTTTCAGTGAAATAGTTTGTCAGTATTTTGATGGAGGGAAGGAAAATTGCAAAAACTGACAACATAGAATCATAGAATCATAGAATCATAGAATATCAGGGTTGGAAGGGACCCCAGAAGGTCATCTAGTCCAACCCCCTGCTCAAAGCAGGACCAAGTCCCAGTTAAATCATCCCAGCCAGGGCTTTGTCAAGCCTGACATTTGTACAACTTATTCTTTTTTTCTCCCTTTTCCCATTTTCTGACCAGCTGGTTCAATGGGGACCGAGAGTCAGGAGACATTGGTGCTATTCCCATCTCTGTCATTGGCTTCCTATGTGACCATGGGCAAGTTGCATAACCTTTCCGTGTCTCCGTTTCATCATCTGTAAAACGGAGACAGTACACTGCAACTCACTATATTGCTGCCTATTATTTTGCCAACTCAAGAAATCAGTTTCTTTTTTTAGATTTAATTGTTCTTTGGTGTTTACATATTAATATCTAACAAATAATAATTGTAAATGGAATTGGTAGCAAAGCCTGCAGTTAAAGTTGCATAACACTTACCATTTTAAGCCTCAACTTTGCCAAACTTTAACCATTTGAGCTGAAATTTTCCATGGTTGTCCTGTTTTTTGTGTTTTTAAATTGCAGTAAAAACAATTTGGCCATTTCCAGGAGTAAGGCTAGGAGAGAATAGGCGACTTTGTCAATATTAAAAATGTTTCCCAACATTCTTTTGTTTTTTAGGAATTCTAGCACTTCCATGGTTTGGAGCAGGAATTTGACATTTGGCTAGGGTCACTTTGGAATTAGACATCTTTTTTTGCTAACCCCATAAAAATCCATCCAAATTTGGCTAAAAGTTGCCATTTGCAAATACTGATAGCTTTTCAGAAGCTTGCTGCTAAAATCTCTGAAGATTCCATCTTCACTTAACATGCTTCCTGGCCCCACAGAACTTGAGCTCCAGGAAGAGAAAAGCATCAGGCAGGGCAGAAAAGGTGGGGGAGTAGCACTGTATGTAAGGGAGCAGTATGACTGCTCAGAGCTCCGGTACGAAACTGTGGAAAAACCTGAGTGTCTCTGGATTAAGTTTAGAAGTGTGTGCAACAAGAGTGATGTCATGGTGGGAGTCTGCTATAGACCACCGGACCAGGGGGATGAGGTGGATGAGGCTTTCTTCCGGCAACTCACGGAAGCTACTAGATCGCATGCCCTGATTCTCATGGGTGACTTTAATTTTCCTGATATCTGCTGGGAGAGCAATACAGCGGTGCATAGACAATCCAGGAAGTTTTTGGAAAGCGTAGGGGACAATTTCCTGGTGCAAGTGCTAGGGGAGCCAACTAGGGGGAGCGCTTTTCTTGACCTGCTGCTCACAAACTGGGTAGAATTAGTGGGGGAAGCAAAAGTGGATGGGAATCTGGGAGGCAGTGACCATGAGTTGGTTGAGTTCAGGATCCTGACGCAGGGAAGAAAGGTAAGCAGCAGGATACGGACCCTGGACTTCAGGAAAGCAGACTTTGACTCCCTCAGGGAACAGATGGCCAGGATCCCCTGGGGGACTAACATGAAAGGGAAGGGAGTCCAGGAGAGCTGGCTGTATTTCAAGGAATCCCTGTTGAGGTTACAGGGACAAACCATCCCGATGAGTCGAAAGAATAGTAAATATGGCAGGCGACCAGCTTGGCTTAATGGTGAAATCCTAGCGGATCTTAAACATAAAAAAGAAGCTTACAAGAAGTGGAAGGTTGGACATATGACCAGGGAAGAGTATAAAAATATTGCTCGGGCATGTAGGAAAGATATCAGGAGGGCCAAATCGCACCTGGAGCTGCAGCTAGCAAGAGATGTCAAGAGTAACAAGAAGGGTTTCTTCAGGTATGTTGGCAACAAGAAGAAAGCCAAGGAAAGTGTGGGCCCCTTACTGAATGAGGGAGGCAAGCTAGTGACAGAGGATGTGGAAAAAGCTAATGTACTCAATGCTTTTTTTGCCTCTGTTTTCACTAACAAGGTCAGCTCCCAGACTGCTGTGCTGGGCATCACAAAATGGGGAAGAGATGGCCAGCCCTCTGTAGAGATAGAGGTGGTTAGGGACTATTTAGAAAAGCTGGACGTGCACAAGTCCATGGGGCCGGACGAATTGCATCCGAGAGTGCTGAGGGAATTGGCGGCTGTGATTGCAGAGCCCTTGGCCATTATCTTTGAAAACTCGTGGCGAACGGGGGAAGTCCCGGATGACTGGAAAAAGGCTAATGTAGTGCCCATCTTTAAAAAAGGGAAGAAGGAGGATCCTGGGAACTACAGGCCGGTCAGCCTCACCTCAGTCCCTGGAAAAATCATGGAGCAGGTCCTCAAAGAATCAATCCTGAAGCACTTAGAGGAGAGGAAAGTGATCAGGAACAGTCAGCATGGATTCACCAAGGGAAGGTCATGCCTGACTAATCTAATCGCCTTTTATGATGAGATTACTGGTTCTGTGGATGAAGGGAAAGCAGTGGATGTATTGTTTCTTGACTTTAGCAAAGCTTTTGACACGGTCTCCCACAGCATTCTTGTCAGCAAGTTAAGGAAGTATGGGCTGGATGAATGCACTATAAGGTGGGTAGAAAGCTGGCTAGATTGTCGGGCTCAACGGGTAGTGATCAATGGCTCCATGTCTAGTTGGCAGCCGGTGTCAAGTGGAGTGCCCCAGGGGTCGGTCCTGGGGCCCGTTTTGTTCAATATCTTCATAAATGATCTGGAGGATGGTGTGGATTGCACTCTCAGCAAATTTGCGGATGATACTAAACTGGGAGGAGTGGTAGATACGCTGGAGGGGAGGGATAGGATACAGAAGGACCTAGACAAATTGGAAGATTGGGCCAAAAGAAATCTAATGAGGTTCAATAAGGATAAGTGCAGGGTCCTGCACTTAGGATGGAAGAATCCAATGCACCGCTACAGACTAGGGACCGAATGGCTCGGCAGCAGTTCTGCGGAAAAGGACCTAGGGGTGACAGTGGACGAGAAGCTGGATATGAGTCAGCAGTGTGCCCTTGTTGCCAAGAAGGCCAATGGCATTTTGGGATGTATAAGTAGGGGCATAGCGAGCAGATCGAGGGACGTGATCGTTCCCCTCTATTCGACACTGGTGAGGCCTCATCTGGAGTACTGTGTCCAGTTTTGGGCCCCACACTACAAGAAGGATGTGGATAAATTGGAAAGAGTACAACGAAGGGCAACAAAAATGATTAGGGGTCTAGAGCACATGACTTACGAGGAGAGGCTGAGGGAGCTGGGATTGTTTAGTCTGCAGAAGAGAAGAATGAGGGGGGATTTGATAGCTGCTTTCAACTACCTGAAAGGGGGTTTCAAAGAGGATGGCTCTAGACTGTTCTCAATGGTAGCAGATGACAGAACGAGGAGTAATGGTCTCAAGTTGCAATGGGGGAGGTTTAGATTGGATATTAGGAAAAACTTTTTCACTAAGAGGGTGGTGAAACACTGGAATGCGTTACCTAGGGAGGTGGTAGAATCTCCTTCCTTAGAGGTTTTTAAGGTCAGGCTTGACAAAGCCCTGGCTAGGATGATTTAACTGGGACTTGGTCCTGCTTTGAGCAGGGGGTTGGACTAGATGACCTTCTGGGGTCCCTTCCAACCCTGATATTCTATGATTCTATGATTCTATGATCAGAAGCCACCACTTTGGTGGATGGAAAGAAGTACTGAGCTGGGAGGTAGGAAGAGACTACGAGTTCTAGACTCAGGTCTTAAATACTTACGTGCACTTCACTACCCTTATTAATGATCAAGGCTTCAATTTAGAGGCCTGGCAAATATAATCCCCCATTTTACTGATTGGCTAGGTGAGAGACTGCACAAATTCACTTTGGGCAGAGCTGGGGGAATACAACCCTTTCTCCATTGTGGTTGAGCCACGTCTCCTCCATAGCCAAATTGCCTGTTAGAATGAATGTGCCAGATCTGTGTGTGTGACTGTATTGTTTCTAACCACAAGACCCATTCCCAGCCAGGAATCCTTACTCCCAACATTGCATTGCTGTCAAGTGTATCATGTCCTGCTCTAGTGGCTGATCCATACAGAAAATAACAGACTATTACTGCTCTTGGTTACTCCTTTAACTCAAGTAGTAGCGATCTGTGCTATGGATCTGAAGGACGTACTTTCAAAGTGCTGATGACCACATGATGGAATTTATATTTTCTAGTTTTCTTTTTTTAAACCTAGAAAATTAAAAAAACTGCATTTAAGGAAACAACGAGGAGTCTGGTGGCACCTTAAAGACTAATAGATGTATTTGGGCATAAGCTTTCATGGGTAAAAAACCCCACTGCTTTTTCCCAAATAAATCTGTTAGTTTTTAAGGTGCAACCAGACTCCTCATTGTTTTTGTGAATACAGATGAACACAGCTACCCCTCTGATACATTTAAGGAACACTCCCATGCAAAGTCCAGCACTCAAAAGTTAGGAAATGACAGAATTAAGGTCCCCCTTACTTTTTCCTTGATAACTGTGGTATCTGCGTTGTTAGTTGCTTGATATGTTTTTGGTGATTTGTGATTAGCACTTGTCTATTAATACTTTGGGTTTTGTCTGCTTGCTTGACTGTTTGATGGATTAATTGTGTGACTGCTCTCTCCCGGGAACCACATGAAAATGAGATGTTGCAGCAAGAAAAATTGTAAATAAATATATGGATGTTCATCAAAACAAATTGATGAACCTTTAATCGGTTTAGGCTGTTTTTTTCCTTGTAATTAAAATGCAGGCATTAATAATTATGGAGAAACCATCTACCTACTTACAAAGGAGTGTGATTATTGAAAGACTTAATTCACATGGGAAATATCTCTGGTATTTTAGAGTGGGTCTAAGCAACACTTGAGTTTGAAATGCAAACTTATGCAGAGTTCGAGAAATTTGGGGCCTGGTGTTCTGGTTTGGAGCCATCTTAGAAGTAGACTTAGAAAACCTGTCTTATGAAAAGAGACTCAAGGAGCTTGGCTTGTTTAGCCTAACCAAAAGAAGGCTGAGAGGAGATATGATTGCTATCTTTAAATATATCAGAGGGATAAATACCATGGAGGGAGAAAAATTATTTAAGCTCAGTACCAATGTGGACAAAGAACAAATGGATATAAACTGGCCAGCAGGAAGTTTAGACTTGAAATTAGACGAAGGTTTCTAACCATCAGAGGAGTGAAGTTCTGGAACAGCCTTCCAAGGGGAGCAGTGGGGGCAAAAGTCATCTGGCTTCAAGACTAAGCTTGATAAGTTTTTGGAGGGGATGGTATGATGGGATAGCCTAATTTGGCAATTAATTGATCTTTGACTATTAGCTGTAAGTATGCCCAATGACCTATGATGAGATGTTAGATGGAGTGGGATCTGAGTTACTACAGCAAATTCTTTCCTGGATGTCTGGCTGGTGAGTCTTGATCACATGCTCTGGGTATAGCTGATCGCCATATTTGGGATCAGGAAGGAATTTTCCTCCAGGGCAGATTGGCAGAGGCCCTGGGGGTTTTTCGCCTTCCTCTGCAGCATGGGGCACGGGTCACTTGTTGGAGGATTCTCTGCACCTTGAAGTCTTTAAACCATGATTTGAGGACTTCAATAGCTCAGACATAGGTCAGGGGTTTGTTACAGTAGTGCGTGGGTGAGATTCTGTGGCCTGCGTTGTGCAGGAGGTCAGACTAGACGATCATAATGGTCCCTTCTGACCTTAAAGTCTATGATTCTGTGACTTGAACTTCCCTAAAGCTTGAGGATGTTTAATTAGGTCCTGTTAAGTCTATAAAATACTCAGGTTTAAACTTGGTTCTGAATCTGATTCCCCTTCCCATGCTGTCAAATATCAGTGAGGGCACGAACACGGCTGCTCGTTGCATGTCCTCTCCATTGTTACAGCCCATGTGTTTGTACAGTACCTGGCACAGTGGAATCCTGGTCCATGACTACAAGTCCTTTGCACTACGATAATACAAATAATAATGATAGGAATGAGACTCAGGCCCCATATTTTAACTGTAGTAGATTTAATTATATAACCTAGTACAATAAAACATGGTTCTTTAATCAGGCTATAGAGATGTTCCCAAGTTTCAAAATTTGGTTTCAGATTTTTCTGCCATTCAAGTGGTTTTGGTTTCTGATGTTTCAATTCCTATCCATCATATACAAACTTTAGAACCACATCCGAACTTCTTCTCACTTGGAGGCATTTTGGATCAATGTTCTGGTTCAAGCCTATATCTGGTTCTGATTCTGTTTGTTTAAACTGATGCTTGTGAAAATGTTTTGAAGTCAGGACTGCACAAATAGAGAGAGAACAGTCCTCAGGGGACACAGAACTCATTGGTTGCTGAAATAAAACGCAAAACGTGCTCCAAAATCACAGATCATTACCATGTGGGCTAAAGGAGAATTTCTATTAGCAATAATAATATTGTTTCTTTTTAGGTACTTTTTGGGGAGAGCCACAAGGGACAACTATTACCAACATCAGATCAGACACCATCAAGAAGAAATACACATACATGACCCTACATTATAGGCTGTGAATTTCAGGGGGATATCTTTTAAGACATGTAGCTGTGTTTTGAAGAGAATTGCCTCTAAAATTACAACACAGAAAATGATGAACTGTTCTTCTCCAAAGTGAATTATTTTAAAAATATTTTCATGCAGAATCTATGTTCACGTAGATGTGTGTTTGGGTAGATGGTAACAGGTAGCTATGCCATAACTGTCCACGCTGTTGGCAGCAGAAAAGAGGAAAATTATTAAATGGAAAGTTGGAGGAAGAAGGAGGTGGATTTACTGCCACTTTGGGGTGGGTAATAGTTAAGGCTTTGTTTTAGTCACAGGTATTTTTAGTAAAATCATGGACAGGTCACAGGCAGTAAACAAAAGTTCATGGTCTGTGACCTGTCTGTGACTTCAACTATACACCCCAGACTAAATCTTGGGGGGTGAGGTGGCCCAGGGGCACCGTGCATGCTCATGGGTGGTGGCCTGGGGGCACCACAGGTGCTCATGTGGGAGCACCGCAGTTGCTGGGCGGGGGAGAGCAGTGGCCTGGAGCACGTGGGCCAGGACCCCTCCTACTGCTGGGAGGGTGGGGGGTGCACAACAGCGGGCAGCCCAGGACCTCCAGTGCTGGGGTGGGGGTGGGGTTGGCACGGCCGGCAGGCTCTCTACCCGGCTTCGCGCCTCCCCGGGAGTGGTGACATCCCCCTCGCCCAGCTCCTAGGCAGAGGCGTGGCTAGGCAGCTCTGCACACTGCATCCACTGAGTGAGGGGGATGTTGCTGCTTCCGGGGAGGCCCCCGAGGGAAGCACCACCCAAAGCCTGCCTCACCCCGTCCCGGGCCCCAGCGCCCTCCCACACCGAAATTCCTGCTGCTGCTGGGGGTGGGTCATGGAGCCCAAGACTGCCCCAACAGCAGTGCGACTGGTGCAGGGGCTGCCTGATCTGCTCACAGGCCAGGTGCACCGGCCACTGCAGAAGTGACTGAGGTCATGGAAAATCACAGAATCCATGACTTCCATGACAAACTCGCAGCCTTAGTAATAGTCATTCTTTTTGTCCAGTTTGAACATAACATGAAATCAAATTCACTGTTTTTGAGAGATTTTTTTCTCAATGTAAAACCAAAACATGTTTTTGTTCATGTTGCTTCAGGAAGAATGATAGACATGGAGGGTTTGAAGGGACCTTTAAGAGGTCATCTAGTCCTGACCCCTGCACTGAAGCAGGATGAAGTAAACCTAGACCATTCATGATAGGTGTTTGTCTAACCTGTTCTTAAAAATCTCCAAGGACGCTGGTTCTGCAGCCTCCCTAGGTAACCCATTCCAGTGGCACAGAATTCTCCCAGGAGTATAACCTGAGAAGTAACCTACTACTACAATGAGTGCATGATAGTAAGTACAACACCAGAGGTGAAATTCTAGCTCCATCGAAGTCAATGGATTTTTTTGCCATTGATTTCAATAGAGCCAGGATTTCAGCCCAGTGGTAAGTTGAGTGCAGGATCATGCCAAGAATCATTAATCATAGAAATTAGAGAGAGCTCATCAGGTTTTCCCTCTCCCCCACCACCCCATGTCACTATTTTAGAGTTGTTTCTGAGTGGCGGCCTGGGGGTATACTTTGCATTGATTCTCGTTGCCTATTCAAGGACAACAGACCTCATAGGTTCTTAAAGATCAAATATAAATAACAGAGCTGGCTCTGTCTCAGTTTTCCCCTGCTTATTTCACATATGTAACAGCCCATAGAAAGCAAAGGATACAGCAGGTTTGGAAGTTCTAGTACTAATGACAATGACAGATGTTCATTGATCTGCTTGTGCTTTAATCCATTTTTGCTGCTTCTAGTCATAAATTTAGGATATTATTCAGGAGACAGAATCGTTCCAGAGACCTGTAGTAGTAAAACTTGTTTCTTCATTAATCTTTGCAGCCCAAATCCTACTTGTTCACATTGGCAGGCTCTGTAGTTGCAGGCTGCTAGCCTATCCCTCTTCTCTTCCTCACTCATTATTTCATTGAAACTGTGTTCTTTTCCAGGTGCCAGGAGAGAATGAGAAGCACTGGAAGCCAGCAGTGGTTGTACTGACGGAGAAGGACCTTTTAATATATGACAGCATGCCACGAATGAAAGAAGCTTGGTTCAGCCCTCTACATACTTACCCTCTGCTAGCCACCAGGTAGTTTTATATTTTATTGCAGGCACTTCAGTAGTTATTTGGAGTAGGTAAACCTGGTAAGAAGAGAGGTACTCACATACATCACACATAAAATGTCATGTTTTTAGAACCAAACTTTTTGTTAAGGTCTTGAAATACTCAGTTTATGTATCCTTCTCTTCCCCACTTCCAAATTCTGTCCAAGACTGGAATTGCCAAAATATCACAAGAAAGATTATTCTTGCAATACTGTGGGCCAAGAATTGAAACAGAAATTCTGGAAATCTCATGACAGAGCCAGTTTCCATGAGATTTCCAATCAAATTTGCAGACTCAAGGGCTTGAAATAAGCATCTGCACTTCTGAATGCTTATCCTAATTCTACCAAGAAGTCAATGTAGTACATTACTTCTCAGGGTTGGAACCATGTCACCCAGTAGTGTTTCCACAGCTGAGCTTTTTGGAAGCTCACCTGTCACCAGGATTCATGCACATTTTTGGAATAAGAAAAGGAGTACTTGTGGCACCTTAGAGACTAACAAATTTATTAGAGCATAAGCTTTCGTGAGCTACAGCTCACTTCATCGGATGCATTTTTGGAATGTTTTACTTTCAGCGTTGTTAGCGTTCCTGTTCTAAGTGGCTTATTTACAGCTTTTCCTAATTCAGTGAACTCTTTGTTCTCATTATCTAATCTATCTATCTTTCTATCTAAGGTATGTCTAGGGTTCCCATCACCATAGTATTTCCACACCAGATACCATACCTGCCCATAGAATCATAGAATCATAGAATCATAGAATATCAGGGTTGGAAGGGACCCCAGAAGGTCATCTAGTCCAACCCCCTGCTCAAAGCAGGACCAAGTCCATCTCTAGTAATACCCAAGCTCTATCCAAAAGAGATGGATACATACTGAAATGCTTTAACTGGTGGAGTGTGTTTGAGTGCCAAAATGCTCCCCATAGCTAATCAAGTCAAACAAATGAATAACAGTGATTGGACTCCATGCTTAAATATTGATTTAACAAAATGCTTTTATGTGGCCATTACTGAGATAGACATACTGGGCAAGACTTTTCAATGGTGACTAGTGATTTTGGGTGCCCAATGTGAGGCAATTTAACAGGACCTGATTTTCTGAAACTGCTGAGCATCTGCCCTCTGAACATCAGGCCCATTTGATATGTGTCAAGTTGGATCCCCAATTACTGAGTCACCCAAAATCACAATTTTTTTGTCCCATGAGTATGTTCCCAGACTCACCTGTGTGAGTGAAAATGCTTTGCAAATAATGCTGTAGTACCATTTTCCATTCTTTTTTAATAATGAATCAAATAACCCACCTGACAGATCCAAAATAATGTGAGTAGGTGTGTTTTGCCCAGAGAAACTGACGCTTAGACCTGGAGAGGCGTGTGGTCTCCTAACATCCTCTGTTTGTCTGTGTCCATAACGTGGAGAAAGAAACGCAACAGAAAAGCAAAGACTACAGCATATTTCTTAACCAAACTAGTGTCCTTGTAGTGATCTACAGTATATTTACTTTAGACAAAAACTAAAGTGCAGTGCCACCCCAAAAATATTTTCACTCATAGGCATCATATGAGAAATCATTGCCAAGCAAACGTGTAGAACACAGGAAGTGCACGCATCATACCATCATGTTTTTCCTACAGAGTCCAGTTAAAGTATTTTCCAACTGTGTTATGGACTTCCTGTTTCTCTCATGGATCTGACTCCCATTAGACCCCAGAGAAAAATACTGGCTTGGGTCAGTATAGTGCAATTAAATCCTGAGCTGACACCGTCAGACATACAGCTGTCAGACACACTGACTTCATTTTTATTTACCAGCAAATGTGCGGGATCCTGCACTATGGAAAGATCTGCCCACATTTGTTCCTTATACTGAGAGTCATCTATGGCTTTTGATGCTAATTCTAATCGTATTTGTCTGCTAGAACAGTCTCAGGGCTTGAGAAGGAGTTGCTGCTCTCATTTCCCTGGTCTGACTCCAAGTCGGATTATTTCTCAGTGCCGTTCCATTCAGTGGGACTGGTGCCAAGTAGCCACAAGTGGTATCACTCGCGGCAAGCTCACTAGTTCCTGTTAGCTCTCACTCGTTGGCTTTACTCAACTGAGTTTTGTTGCCTAACAATCTAAGATTTTGTTGTTGAATAATTCACTGAAAAATAAATAAAAATTTAATCAAAAGGCCAAGGATACTAGAAGTTATTTCACCCCAAAGTATCTAGACCCTTGGGAACTTTCAAACGTAGTCAAAGAGAAAAAACTTATTCATTCCTCTTCACACAGTGTTGGTGTAAAGTAAGGTGACCACACTGTGCTTTACAACATACTGACAAGCTTATTGTGTGCCTCCAGCAAATCCAATAAGAGGACAACAGCTCACGTTCAAGAATCCCTATTTAAAGCAAGGTAGGATGTTGCAGCAGAAGGGTGTATCAGAACTGCAGGACGTGCTAACATTCCATCACCAGACTCTGATACGTGAATACTCCGCAACATTGCAGCAGCAGGAGGTAGTGCATCCCGAGGCTGTAACATTGTATCAGGGTAGCTGGGCCAATGCCAGGATGATGGATCATCTCGTCCCATTGCAACATCTTTCTGTGCTGAGGAGGCAGAATGTTGTGACCCAGTGGGGGATGAGTCCTGGAATGGGCAAATACTAACCTGAGGAAGCTTTAAATGGGGGCGGGAGAGGAAATTAATCTGTACCCATGTTTCTTGATGGAAATTTCTGAAAACATACACAATGAGGGATAAAGGAGCTTGCATTAAATGAAATAACACTAATAATGACTTGTGCCACAGATGGGGTTTTAAAAAACTCAAGCAATACTGGATAGATTTCAGAGTAGCAGCCATGTTAGTCTGTATTTGCAAACAGAAAAGGAGGACTTGTGGTACCTTAGCGACTAACAAATGTATTTGAGCATAAGCTTTCGTGAGCTACAGCTCACTTCTCTCTCTCTCTTCTTTGTTTAGGGGATACATATTGTACCAACATGTAGGTATTACAGTAGCCATGTTGTGCAGGATACACGAAGTGAGAAATCCTTGCCCGGGGAGCAGAGACTGGAGACACGGTTGTATAAGTATTGCTGCTTTGCGATGTTACGTGCTCTGAGCTACACAGAGCACATTGTTCAGCTAAATCAAGAAGGGCAGCCAGAACAGTCCACCTAGCTAGGGTGTAAGATTAATCACATTAGGCACACTGAGGCATGTTGGCAGGACAGTGAAGGGACGCGATTTGCTGCTGCCGCCCATGCCATGCCAGCTGAGGGAATAAAAGAAACACATTAGTCTCTTGGACTCTCAGTTCAGTACCTCACACACAACACTGATTTCACCCCTAAAGACAGATTAAAGTCAAGATAGTATTTGCCATATTTCTTCAGTACTTCCCCACCCATCCCTTATTTTTCTCCTAACCTTCAGGCTTTTGAGGGAGAAGTTGGCCTTTTTTGCACCCTCTTTGGCCCCAAAACAAACAAACTAAAGCTCTTCCGTGGCCACATCCATCCCCCAGTGAAGTCGATGGAAATCTTTCCACTGATTTAAGTGGGGAGTTGTATTGGACCCTAAATCAGTGGTTCTCAAACTTTTGTACTGGTGACCACTTCCACATAGCAAGCCTCTGAGTGCGACCCCCTTTTTAAATTAAAAACACTTTTTTATATATTTAACACCACTATAAATGCTGGAGGCAAAGCGGGGCTTGGGGTGGAAGCTGACAGCTCATGACCCCCCCATGTAATAAGCTCGCAATCCCCTGAGGGGTCCTGACCCCCAGTTTGAGAACCCCTGCCCTAAATGCTTGGACAATAAGTGCACTTGGAATAATGTTTTAAGCCTTTTTTAAACAACTCGGACTGGGTAAAAATTTCAAATGAACCGAAGTCCCATTTTCAATATTGACGTAGGCACATAGGAGCTTTGGTTCCATACACTTTCATTGAGACTTAGGGCTTGTCAATCTGAACTACTAGACTGCAGCAAGTTGGGGTGTGAATCTACCCTGCCCTAGTCTGCTGTGGTTAACAGTTTCTGTGCACTCTGACACATGTTAACAGTTTATTAATTCACTTTGAGCTAGTGCCATTTCAAAGAGGACTAGATCAGGCTACTGTAAAGAGCCAGTAAAGGACATTAGCACGCAGACCAGAGGCGGCTGGTGCGGGTTAGATTCCCACTCCACTTTGCTGTGGTCAAAGTAGACAAACCCATAGGCTCCAAGGGCCCAGATCTTCAAAGTATTTAGGCATCTAAATCCCACTTATTTTAATGGGAGAGTAGCCTGGATGCCTCTGGCTACATCTACACTACAGCCTATGTTGGTATAACGTACATCACATAAGTTACATCAACATAAGCGCTGGTGTGTACAGCTTTTCCAGCCTACATAGCTACCACCGCTTGCAGGGGTGGTTTTGTTATGCCGATGGAAGAGCTCTGTCTTATTGGCATAGAGCGTCTTCACCAGATGCACTGCAGCTGTACTGCTGTATGTGTAGACATGCACTAAGTCTCTATTGAAAATGGGATTTAGGGCCCTAAGTCACTTGGGCACTTTGGAAAAGGTTAACTCAGATCTTTTAAAGTGTGTGTGTGTGTGTGTGTGCGCGCATGTTGTAATTCTATCCCTCTCCCCATTTACAATGGATACAGTATTGCCTGTGTGTCAGGGACAAATGAAAGTGACGCCTGACTGTGCTGGGACATAGGCTATGTCTACACTTACCATGGATCCCCACGCTGCTGCGATCGATGCATCAGGGGTCGAATTAGTAGGTCTAGTGAAGACCTCCTAAATCGACGGCAGAGCACTTTTTCTGTTGACTCTGGTACTCCACCGAGAAAGAGAGGAGTAAGTAAGTCGATGAGAGAGTATTTCCTGTCAACCCAGTGCGGTGTAGACACCACAGTAAATTGATCTAAGCTACACTGATTCCAGCTACATTATTCATGACAGAAGCAGCGGCTTCTAGGCTTATGAGAAACCTTTAGCTGGTAGTAAGGAGGGTATTTAAAGAGGAATACAGGGCCAGATATTCCTGGTGAGACCATTGTAGATCATCTTCAGTATCCTGCCTACAGTAGCATCCTATTCCTGATGCTTAAGAAAATGAAGACAGGGAAAATCAATGACACAATGGACCTAGACACTTGTGCAATGACACAGTGAAATTGGGCAAAAAATATCCTTTAGAATTCATGTGATTTCACTTTCTGAAGCTCTGAATGTGAGCAGATTATGCCTGGAAACACACATTTTGCTGATCTGTTTGTGGGTAGGTGGGTTTTCACTGTTTGGAAATCCTACGTATTTTTGAATCAATTAACCCTGTCTACTACTGGCTGTGGTGTCTTTTTTTTTAAACATCCTGTTACTTTTGTATTCTGTTCAAAGCCCAGTGGGACTCTTAATTTGATTATCTGCCATACATAGTATGTGTGTGTGTGTGGCGGGGGGTGGGGGGCTTGGTGTTTTTTTTAAAGCATGCAGTTTACTACTGATGTGGACTACTACTTTCAGACATTTGTTAGTGATTAGCCTGCCCACTGGCACATTCTCTAATACCCTTCTGTGAATTGACTGGTGCAATTTATAACTTTTCACCTGGAAAGTTTGCAGACAGCATGTTGTAATCTTGGCTGTTCCCATCTTTCTGCTTTTTTATGAGTCCTTGGGAAAACATTTTTGCTAAGCTAAAGCAGATTTGAAATGCTGCTGAACACTGAAAAAGTTCAGTAGCAGATACTATTGTACAGAGTCCTGTTCAATCTACCTTAGGCAACGAGCAGAGGAAGGTAGGTATGGAGGTAGGATAAGGGGTACAGTATTTCTACTGCACTGTAGTAGCAGAATTTCAACCTGTCCCTGTTTGCTTGTCAGTTTGCCACCAGTAGGTTTACATGGATCTGTCTTTTTTTTCTTTTTCTTATTTAATGTTTGATTTTTTTTTTTCAATATTTCAACATATAAATGTTAGGCATCCATATAAGACCTAAAGAACAACATCAGTCTGTAGTTCCAGGTTTGTGTGGAATATGGCTCATATATAATAGAGATAGGTTTAAATGATACACTGGGAGGCATTGTACTCTAGGACTACAAGAGGCGATTGGGAGTTAGGGCTCCTGCATTTTGGTGCTGAGTCTGAGACATTTTTGCCATAATATGTGTGTTTCAGTTTGCTCTCATTTGTCCAACAGGGATAACAATACTTACCCACCGCACAGGAGTGTGTGCAGCTTAAAAAATTCAATGTTAAATGTGTGTAAAGTGCTGTAGAAGTTAAAAAAACCAACCACCCTAAAATAAAACTGCATTACATATCATAGTAGACATGAACAAAATGCTAAGTCCTAGATTCTGATTTAATATTAACCACCTACACATTATGATGCCAAAAAACTAATACAAAGCTACATCCTGGGTCCTAAATGGTGTTAACTTGGTTAGTAGTTAATGCCTTTGTCTGGAAACATTCCTGATGCTTTGGAACACAAATCAGCAAATAGCTTTTGTTGTTAATTAATCATAGAATCATAGAATATCAGGGTTGGAAGGGACCTCAGGAGGTCATCTAGTCCATTGGTGCTCAAAGCTGGTCTGCCGCTTGTTCAGGGAAAGCCCCTGGCGCACCGAACCGGTTTGTTTACCTGCCGTGTCCGCAGGTTCGGCCGCTCACGGCTCCCACTGGCTGCGGTTCGCCGCTCCAGGCCAATGGGGGCTGCGGGAAGCGGCATGGGCCAAGGGACTTGCTGGCCGCCCTTCCCACAGCCCCCACTGGCCTGGAGCGGCGAACCGCGGCCAGTGGAAGCCACAATCAGCTGAACCTGCGGACACGGCAGGTAAACAAACTGGTCTGGCGTGCCAGGGGCTTTTCCTGAATAAACGGCAGACCAGCTTTGAGAACCCCGATCTAGTGCAACCTCCTGCTCGAAGTAGGACCAATCCCCAATTTTTGCCCCAGATCCCTAAATGGCCCCCTCAAGGATTGAACTCAGAACCCTGGGTTTAGCAGGCCAATGCTGAAACCACTGGGCTATCTCTGCCCCGCCCCCCTCAGCTTAGACATTTGATGATCACAATTACTGTGTGTTATGTTTAATTTATCTAGGTATTTCTAACGTTCCCCACACTGTTATCTGAGCACCAAGCTGTTGTGAGTACTCCCCAGTTCCACAAACACTATTTCCACAACATGACTAGAAAAACCTTCAACCAACCCAAAATGTGGAGAGTGCTTGCAAATTTGTATTGCTTTCTCCCTTTAGGGTCTGAAAGCTTAGTATTATCTTATCTTGAGTCTTCCAGTGATGTTACATTAGGGACAAAACTAGGATGAGTGAGCAGGGAGGGACAGATTTCCAAAGGGCATAGCTGTTCAAGAGCAGGTCTCATGGGGGAAGTCAAACTGGGGAGTGTCCTGTGGAGAAAAGGAGTAATGTTACATGATTAGTTTTTTCAAAGCTTTCTGCTAGACTGAGCTGCTTGTTGACTGCACTTGATGAAGAACTTAAATCAATGCCTACTGACATAAACCTAAGCTGCGCAGTTGAATACCTGCTTTGAAAATACTCCCCAGGGTGTCAGTGAGAATTTCACTTTCATTTGTGAAGATTTTTCTGAGCTGCAACAAATGCCTGAGATTCTTTTCATATCATTAAAGTAAAATGCAGACCACAGAGTCCCACCTAGCACCAACACCTTGGTTTGTACTCCTCATCTCATGGTACTGTGCATACATAAATAATGGAAAAATGGAGAAGGTAGACAGAATACAAATAGAAGAGGGAGCAATCAGATAAACTGAAAAACTAATCTGTGTTTACAGCTCTCTACAGAATGTAAAGAGGGGCATTTTACAGTAACTGTCTATCCCTAATACACCTCATATCAACTTAATCCTGAGCAGACTGGTTTATAATTACTAACATTCTTATGCCCTCTGGCGGCTGCTCTGAGTTCTGGTGAAAAAGCTCTAGAAGCTCTTAGTGCTTCTTAGACATATGCTATATCTCAGGGGTTCTCAACCTTTTTCTTTTTGAGCCCCCCCCCCCCCAGCATGCTATAAAAACTCCACGGTCCACCGGAGCCACAATAACTGTTTTTCTGCATATAAAAGCCAGGGCCGGCATTAAGGCATAGCAAGCAGGACAGTTGCCCACGCCACAGGACCCCCCCCCCCAAAGCTACATTGCTCAGGATTCGACTTCAGCCCCGGGTGGCAGGGCTCTGGGCTTCAGCCCCATGCAGTAAGGCTTTGGCTTTCTGCCCTGGGCCCCAGCGAGTCTAATGCTGCCCTGCTTGGCGGACCCCCTGAAACCTGCTCATGGCCCCCAGGGAGCCTTGGACCCCTGGTTGAGGACCACTGGGTGGATCTTATATCTTGGAAAGTCTGTCCTGTTGAGTAACCTTCAGGTGACTGCACTGGCTGAAAGTTGAAGGTTATGCTAATGACTAGCTTCCAGTCTATCTCTGGAGTTCTTTTTAGTGTCCACCATTGAATAACCCTCAGCTGACCTCTTTTTAATATGAATGGCGAAAGATGTGCATGCTAGTAAATATGCTGACATTCCATAATGTTATTAGGACTGTTGACAAGCTCTCAAAGTGGTTTTGCATATCTCCTCAAATGAAGACCTGATTTTTACGTCAATCAGCCAGTTTGAGCAGCTAAATAACATGCTGTGGTTTCGCAAAAAGAACTGGTTTAGCTGGCTTTCTTTAATGGCTGTCAGGTTTTTCAGTAGCCTGATGTTTCCAATATTTCATATGAACAGCAATAGTATTGGCCAAAAGGAGTCTTGGGAGTCCTTTGTCTCAGACTTAAAGACCTAAGTAATGATATCCCATAATATTAACTCCCTGCTGAATACCTGTCTAGTTCATGTCTTACTGCAGGACTTTGCAAAGCCTGATCTCTAACTGGATGTACAATTGATGCCATCCATGATGAGCAGAATTTTAAATAATGTACCTAAAGTTCTAGTATTCAGAGTAAGTAAGAAGGTAGTGGTGTGAATAAGAAAGTAGGGAATAAATATGGTTCATACTGGATGTGACACTATGGTACTAGATAGGTCCAACATGCTGCTCGTGTCTGTCAACATATTGTAGGACCAGTAAAGTTAGGCCTGCTGTATTACTGACGTTATCGATAACATGTGATGCCATTTTCCTGTAGAAGTGAACTAGTTTTAGGCACTTACTATCTCGGAGTATGTAGTTTCCAAATTGAGTGGCACAGTGTGTGACAAGTGCTGGGAAATACTTAGTAGAGCAAAAAGAAAAGGAGTACTTGTGGCACCTTAGAGACTAATAAATTTATTTGAGCATAAGCTTTCGTGAGCTACAGCTCACTTCATCGGATGCATCGGATGCTGTAGCTCACGAAAGCTTATGCTCAAATAAATTTGTTAGTCTCTAAGGTGCCACATGTACTCCTTTTCTTTTTGCGAATATAGACTAACACGGCTGCTACTCTGAAACTTAGCAGAGCAGTTAATGAACTCTGTCCACAGCAGAAAGGATGTGACAGAGGACTTTGAAATAGTTTCTAGTATACAATTTCTCATGGGCAATAATGTTAAGTCTGTACTTTGTGACTTACTGTTTTATAACAACAGGTTGATATTGTAAAACATCCTCTATCTATGGCTCTCAAACCTCCTTACTAAAAATGGCTTGTCATTGGGGCAGTGTGAAAGTGATTACTATACCCATTGTGTGTATTGGGGAACTGAGGCCCAGACATGCTGTATGCAGTGTTGTTGTGGAGAGCTCTGTGTAAGCTCGAAAGCTTATCTCTCACCAACAGAAGTTGGTCCAACAAAAGATATTGCCTCACCCATCGTGTCACCCAGGCATGCTGTCATTTATCCAAGGAAGTTAGAAGCAGAACCAGGAATATACCCAGGAGTACTGACTCCCAGACCTCCGCTCTGATAGTCAAGGGCCAGATGGCTCTTGCAGAGTTTTCACCATATTGTCCCACTAGGAGTGGGGGAGAGAGCCCTGCAGAACAAACTGGGGACTCAGAAGGCCTCCACACAAGCTCTGATTCTTCCTCTTCCTCCATCGAGTCGCATGGCTGCCAGGGAGGTGGGCTATCAGCTGTCCTCAGAATCTCCCGCAAAAGATGGGAGGGTGCCAAAGCTCGGAAAGGGGCTGTGGCAGTTAATGCCTCAAGCTATGCCTGCCTTCCAGGATGGAAGTGGGGTACTGTGATCACATACAGCTCTGTGGAAGAGGCACATTTCCCCAGCCACATGGTCAGAGGCAGATCTGCACATAGTAACCTGGCCCTGCTTTAATTTCGCATGCTTTATCTTTTTTAAATCAAGGAAATTGATCAGAAGCTACAAATACATGGAAAGTTTCTATCAAGTCAAAGATGGACAAACCTAGAAAACTTTATATCCTGGCAGGAAAGAAATCGCACTTCTGGAGGAGTGGGCCAGATCCTCAGCTTGTATAAATTGGCCTACCTCTGTTATTTATACCAACTGAGGATCTGGCCCATTATGTCTTTCAAAAATCTCCCTGCTCCAGGCATAATGTCTTTGCCTTTATGATTTTATCTATTCAGATGAACTTTTGTGTACAGTACTCTCTAAGGGGCAATGTTTCAGAATGGAGGCATCTGATTCTCCAATGCCAAAGTCCTGTTGCTTCACTTCCTTTTTATTTTATAAAACACTGTCTTCATTAAACAGTACCGTTCTGTGATGTCAGGCACAAGGAATCTTTTTTTAAGGTGTGCAAAATAAATCGTTAGTTGGGAATTAATATTTAAATTTAGGGATTATTTTACATTGCAGGTATTGGAGCAGTGACCTTTTGTTATATATTGTCTCTGTGTATAACATTTATAATTTACATACGGTGATATTAAAAAAAAGACACATTTATATTCCTGTTTTCTTCAGGTGTCAGTTTTATAAGAATCTTCCTGGTTACAGTTTAACAGTCTCTCCGAGATTTATTGTTTAACCCTTAAATTGTGAAATGTTTCTCTGCATTCATCATTACAATTGAACTGTTGCAATGTCCTTGAATTACTTCTCTAACTTCCTGCACATACACCCACCCCTTAAAAATGTGGATAATCTCAAGGAGAAAAGAGATATTTGGATGTCAATTTTATCTTAAAATGGCTTTTTCTGAAATTTAGCTTTTGGGCTATATGACTCTTTGCCACTCTGAATATCAGCTGGTTGTCCTGGAGTAAAAGTAGCTTCAATTTTTCTTTGTTCTACAAATGTAAGAGAAAAGTTCAAGTTTACAGTTAGCTGGTGCACTTGAAATTATTTGCGCTTTAGTTGTTTAAGGAAAAATATGTACAAGATTGTACTAGGTATCTGCCCTTAGATGTTTTATAGGAGCCTGTTACCTTGTTATCTAAGGCTAGGCTGCAGATTTTTAGGTTTTTAACAAACATACATTTTGCCATTGGAAGGAAGAGGTTTCTCTCTATGTAATGTTATCTGAATTAGCGCTCATATCTCTGAAGCAAAGCATACAGTTTATGGCTTAAGCATTAAGACCAGAATCAGGTGCATAATTATGTAGCTAATTTTTATGCACAATTGCCACAATCCCTGATGCAAATTAAATGTTTTGTACACCCAGTTGACAGGGTGTCTAAATATTCATCTGTTTAGACATTGTGTTGCTCCTTTGTATGTGAAGTTGTTTTAATTGTGAGGCAGACTTGGTGCTTGCTGCCCTGTGCTTTCAATGTTTTGAAAATCAGGCTCAGCAAGTATCATTTCTAGTCCAAATGAGAGAGAACTAGGATAATATACAACCACAAACCCAAGATTTTGGGGCTGCTTGGTTGGGTTGTGTCCAGTTCCTGGAAGACGTGTCCACATCACAAAAACCATCCCCCACAACTAATACTATTTGCCACTCTTGTTGGCAGCCTCAGCAGGGACGTCAAGCTCTGAGTGGACTTGGAAACTGAATTACTCTTTCTCCCATATGCCGGTCTGTGTTAAGACCTCTTGCCCTGCTTCTACTCATTCTGTACCTGTTGTGTGGATAAACAGAAGCCTTCAGTCTCCAAGGCTGTTACTCTCGAACTTTTCGTCAGCACTAAATTCACTCCATGACTGTGCGACATGAAACTGAGCAGTGTCAAGCAATGCAAGCATTTTATTTTGTTTTTAAATCCAATTTCAGGTTGGTCCATTCAGGTCCTGGTAAGGGATCCCCACAATCTGGGGTGGATTTATCTTTTGCAACGCGCACCGGTACAAGGCAAGGGATTGAAACCCATCTCTTCAGGACAGAGACTAGCAGAGACCTCTCACTGTGGACAAGGAACATAGTGCAGGGCTGCCACAATTCAGCTGAGCTGATCACAGAAATCACAACCTGTGAGTAACACTTGGAAGTTCTTCTTTACGTTGAGTCACTTTGGCATTTGTCCATAGGCCTGTTTCTCAGTGCGAGAATCAAAATGCTGGATCTGTGATCATTAGTCCGGGATCAATGCTTGGAGAAGTTTGTTGGTTTCTCCAAGTTATTTCCACTGGAACTGACTGAAACTTCAGAATGTAGACAAAATGTTTCTGTGAAAAGTTCATTAATGCTTTTGCAGCCAGCTCTTAACTTCTATAGTAACTGTGGCAAATTGTGTGTTTTCAGGCCCCCTACGGTGTCATTCTGACTTCCATTTTGCTCTTTTCGTCCTCATTCTGATACGAATCTAGCAGCCAATAATGCATGGAGGGCTAGAGTCAGAGATGGGGACCTCATGCTTTTGGGAAGTGATTGTCATGATGAGAAAGGAAGGGCTCCTGCTGCTGCTATGTTTCTGTTTCAAAGGCCCACAGCTCTGTGACCCCTGGAAGGAACATCCTCGTGGAGTAAGAGGAAATATTGGGGGGAGGGAGTAAAGGTTACTGGTGAGCTGGTTGGGGCACCTGTCTGAAAAGAAGAGTGGGTAAGGTAGGAGCCATAAATATCCAAAATTCACAAATAGATATTGGCCATTACCCAGCTTGACCTGCTTTTTTTAAAATAAAAAATGGGGAGCAGTCTAATAACAATGGGTGCAAACCACCTCCTCCTTTAAGACAATCTACCTTCCTTCTAACATGCAGTCAAGATTGAGTGACTGAGCACGGCAGTCTGTCTTCTTAGGGCTTGTCTACATGGGGAAAATGGCATAACTATTCTGGATGATCTCCCTGTCTGGATGCTCTCATTCTGGAATACGAGCATTCACAAGCTGAGTTATTCCAGAATAACAATAGGGCTTCAAATTCACACCTCACCTTATTTCAGATTAACTTCCCATGCGGACAAGCCCATATTTTGGTCAACTGATCTTAAATACCTGGCTGAGCCCCCTTCACCCTGCCATTCCTATTTGTTGGTTTGCCTTCTTACTTGTTCAAAGGGGTGCAGTTCTCGCTGTTCAAGACCCATCCCCAAAACCTGTAAAATCCTTGTTTTGTGATCTCTTTGCCACCCACTCTTTCTTTTCATCAATGCTGGTAAAATTGGGTACTCAATTTTACTTGAAGGTCTAAGTCTCATCTGGCACTCAGTCCCCGAGCTAACCTAAAGGTTAAATCAGCCATGCTGCAGATTTCCTGCTGCAATAGATGCTGGTTACAATTACAGGGTCTTTTTTCAATTACAAGGAAACTAATTAGTACTCAAAAGTGTCTTTATCTTTGTTGAAATTCTTCAGTGATTCCCTCTGCAGCTTTTAACTTTTGATGCTCATTTTGTGCTTGAAAAGAGAGGCTGACTCTCTGAATGTCTGTTTTGGAAGCAGGGGTGCTACCTGAATCTTAAGGTTAATGAGATTTTATTTTGTATCTTGGCATTCAGAGATGCACACAAACATGAAGGGTGAGACAAATTAGGTCCAGGGGAATGACTTTTTTTATTTACTCCCTACAACGCCCAACAAATTAATTTAACTATATATATTTGACTCCTGTTTGGGTGTTGTAAAGCAGAATGAATTTCAGTAGTCTTTCACAGGCTGGAGGCGTAGAACAAGGACTTGATTAATTTACTGTAGGTCTATATCAAATGTGAAGTTTCACCAGGTATCAGTCAGTTCTCAGAGTGCTGCTTTTCATAGTCCTTCTCCACAGCTCTTCAGTCCAGCCTTTAAAAATAACACTTTGTTTTAATGCTAAGTGGTATAAACTGTTCTAATTTTAGGGCATGTCCGCACAGCTCTGATTTTGTGGCCAATGACAGGCAGTTATCTTAACTGCTTACAAGTAACACAGCTCAGTTTACATCATCCACTCACCTGCCTTTCTTCCGTCCACACCCGACACTTATCTGCCTAGCTGCATCCTGACGAAGACATTCATGTCAGTTGATCCACTGTGCCTCTGTAAGGAGTAGTGTCCTGAGGAGCTGCCCATGAAGCCAGATCAGCTGCTCACGGGGCAATGCATTTGGAAGTGTCCTAGTGCAGAGAGGGAGCCTCTTGGGAGAAAGGAGGACCAACCAGACTAGTTACTCAGACCAGCAGTAGCAAAAGCTTCCTAAAAGTGTGTGTGGGGGGGGCCCACCAGCGCCCAAACCATGGCCACACCACCCCTTCCCACCAAGCCTCCACCCTGCCCCTTCTCCCTAGTCCCCACCCCACGCAGCCTCTTCCCCCCAAGATTCCAGTCCTCACTTGCTCCTCTCCCCACACACCTGTCCCTTGCCCTGATAGCTGGTAAAAAGTGGGAGGGCCAGGCCCCCCCCCCATTCCGGTACCCCTGACTCAGACACAATTTGGGGTTCTATCTGTACTGCATAAAACAAACCCATTTGAAACACTTATGGAGAGGATTGCAGAGAGAACTTCAAACTAGAACATGTAGCTATCTTTGAATAGTTAGGAACAGAGTATGGAGCAACTGATCTCATATTGGACGTCAGGGGAAGGCATAGTACCCTACAGGTACATGAGGGGCTTATTTCCAGGTAGAACTCCAGGCAGATGAAGGTAAGACTGCACTCCTCTTGAGCAAGGAGTCAATCATTCAGGTAAGTATACCTATAAACAGTCAATGAGTGGCATTGTGGATGTAACCAATAGCCTTGCCCTGCTGAGCACAGGAACAGCAGTAAACAGATCAGAAGGAACAACTAATTTCACCTGCTCTCTATCCCTGAGCAAGAGCAAAGGATGAGGAAGGGCTTTACATATGTCTGATGGAAATTCGGTTGAAAGTTAACTGGTTCCAGTTGGCAATCAAATTTTGGAACTCACCCTCTTGTAGAAATCACAGAGCAGCAGAAACCAAGAGAATCCTGTGAAAGGACTCTAGTGAAACCTACTAGAATTCCCATGGGAGTTGGTACTGTGTGTGTGTTTATTATGTATAAAACACACACAACTATATATGTTAAAGGAAACTCAGTGAAAGACAATTAAGATGGCTAAGGAATAGTGACTCTGAAATACAGAATAAAGACACACAATCTTTTCTCACCCTGACATTCAAATCCACACCGTCTAGTTCTTTAGCTACTCATCTCCAGTCACCAGTCTCATACCCACACTACTTTAACTCTGGTTTCAGAGTAGCAGCCGTGTTAGTCTGTATTCGCAAAAAGAAAAGGAGTACTTGTGGCACCTTAGAGACTAACAAATTTATTTGAGCATAAGCTTTCGTGAGCTACAGCTCACTTCATCGGATGCATTTGGTGGAAAATACAGAGGGGAGATGGATATACACACACAGAGAACATGAAACAATGGGTTTTATCATACACACTGTAAGGAGAGTGATCACTTAAGATAAGCCATCACCAGCAGCGGTGGGGGCGGGAAGGAGGAAAACCTTTCATGGTGACAAGCAAGGTAGGCTATTTCCAGCAGTTAACAAGAACAACTGAGGAACAGTGGGGAGTGGGGTGGGAGGGAGAAATAACATGGGGAAATAGTGTTACTTTGTGTAATGACTCATCCATTCCCAGTCTCTATTCAAGCCTAAGTTAATTGTATCCAGTTTGCAAATTAATTCCAATTCAGCAGTCTCTTGTTGGAGTCTGTTTTTGAAGTTTTTTTGTTGAAGGATAGCCACCCTCAGATCTGTAATCGAGTGACCGGAGAGACTGAAGTGTTCTCCAACTGGTTTTTGAATGTTCTGTCTATCTGTTTCTTCACTTCAGCAGGTGGGTATTCATAGAATCATAGAATATCAGGGTTGGAAGGGACCCCAGAAGGTCATCTAGTCCAACCCCCTGCTCAAAGCAGGACCAAGTCCCAGTTAAATCATCCCAGCTAGGGCTTTGTCAAGCCTGACCTTAAAAACCTCTAAGGAAGGAGATTCTACCACCTCCCTAGGTAACGCATTCCAGTGTTTCACCACCCTCTTAGTGAAAAAGTTTTTCCTAATATCCAATCTAAACCTCCCCCATTGCAACTTGAGACCATTACTCCTCGTTCTGTCATCTGCTACCATTGAGAACAGTCTAGAGCCATCCTCTTTGAAACCCCCTTTCAGGTAGTTGAAAGCAGCTATCAAATCCCCCCTCATTCTTCTCTTCTGCAGACTAAACAATCCCAGCTCCCTCAGCCTCTCCTCATAAGTCATGTGCTCTAGACCCCTAATCATTTTCGTTGCCCTTCGTTGTACTCTTTCCAATTTATCCACATCCTTCCTGTAGTGTGGGGCCCAAAACTGGACACAGTACTCCAGATGAGGCCTCACCAGTGTCGAATAGAGGGGAACGATCACGTCCCTCGATCTGCTCGCTATGCCCCTACTTATACAACCCAAAATGCCATTGGCCTTCTTGGCAACAAGGGCACACTGCTGACTCATATCCAGCTTCTCGTCCACTGTCACCCCTAGGTCCTTTTCCGCAGAACTGCTGCCGAGCCATTCGGTCCCTAGTCTGTAGCGGTGCATTGGATTCTTCCATCCTAAGTGCAGGACCCTGCATTTATCCTTATTGAACCTCATTAGATTTCTTTTGGCCCAATCCTCCAATTTGTCTAGGTCCTTCTGTATCCCATCCCTCCCCTCCAGCGTATCTACCACTCCTCCCAGTTTAGTATCATCCGCAAATTTGCTGAGAGTGCAATCCACACCATCCTCCAGATCATTTATGAAGATATTGAACAAAACGGGCCCCAGGACCGACCCCTGGGGCACTCCACTTGACACCGGCTGCCAACTAGACATGGAGCCATTGATCACTACCCGTTGAGCCCGACAATCTAGCCAGCTTTCTACCCACCTTATAGTGCATTCATCCAGCCCATACTTCCTTAACTTGCTGACAAGAATGCTGTGGGAGACCGTGTCAAAAGCTTTGCTAAAGTCAAGAAACAATACATCCACTGCTTTCCCTTCATCCACAGAACCAGTAATCTCATCATAAAAGGCGATTAGATTAGTCAGGCATGACCTTCCCTTGGTGAATCCATGCTGACTGTTCCTGATCACTTTCCTCTCCTCTAAGTGCTTCAGGATTGATTCTTTGAGGACCTGCTCCATGATTTTTCCAGGGACTGAGGTTAGGCTGACCGGCCTGTAGTTCCCAGGATCCTCCTTCTTCCCTTTTTTAAAGATGGGCACTACATTAGCCTTTTTCCAGTCATCCGGGACTTCCCCCGTTCGCCACGAGTTTTCAAAGATAATGGCCAAGGGCTCTGCAATCACAGCCGCCAATTCCTTCAGCACTCTCGGATGCAATTCGTCCGGCCCCATGGACTTGTGCACGTCCAGCTTTTCTAAATAGTCCCTAACCACCTCTATCTCTACAGAGGGCTGGCCATCTCTTCCCCATTTTGTGTTGCCCAGCACAGCAGTCTGGGAGCTGACCTTGTTAGTGAAAACAGAGGCAAAAAAAGCATTGAGTACATTAGCTTTTTCCACATCCTCTGTCACTAGCTTGCCTCCCTCATTCAGTAAGGGGCCCACACTTTCCTTGGCTTTCTTCTTGTTGCCAACATACCTGAAGAAACCCTTCTTGTTACTCTTGACATCTCTTGCTAGCTGCAGCTCCAGGTGCGATTTGGCCCTCCTGATATCTTTCCTACATGCCCGAGCAATATTTTTATACTCTTCCCTGGTCATATGTCCAAGCTTCCACTTCTTGTAAGCTTCTTTTTTATGTTTAAGATCCGCTAGGATTTCACCATTAAGCCAAGCTGGTCGCCTGCCATATTTACTATTCTTTCGACTCATCGGGATGGTTTGTCCCTGTAACCTCAACAGGGATTCCTTGAAATACAGCCAGCTCTCCTGGACTCCCTTCCCTTTCATGTTAGTCCCCCAGGGGATCCTGGCCATCTGTTCCCTGAGGGAGTCAAAGTCTGCTTTCCTGAAGTCCAGGGTCCGTATCCTGCTGCTTACCTTTCTTCCCTGCGTCAGGATCCTGAACTCAACCAACTCATGGTCACTGCCTCCCAGATTCCCATCCACTTTTGCTTCCCCCACTAATTCTACCCGGTTTGTGAGCAGCAGGTCAAGAAAAGCGCTCCCCCTAGTTGGCTCCCCTAGCACTTGCACCAGGAAATTGTCCCCTACGCTTTCCAAAAACTTCCTGGATTGTCTATGCACCGCTGTATTGCTCTCCCAGCAGATATCAGGAAAATTAAAGTCACCCATGAGAATCAGGGCATGCGATCTAGTAGCTTCCGTGAGTTGCCGGAAGAAAGCCTCATCCACCTCATCCCCCTGGTCCGGTGGTCTATAGCAGACTCCCACCATGACATCACTCTTGTTGCACACACTTCTAAACTTAATCCAGAGACACTCAGGTTTTTCCACAGTTTCGTACCGGAGCTCTGAGCAGTCATACTGCTCCCTTACATACAGTGCTACTCCCCCACCTTTTCTGCCCTGCCTGTCCTTCCTGAACAGTTTATAACCATCCATGACTGTACTCCAGTCATGTGAGTTATCCCACCAAGTCTCTGTTATTCCAATCACGTCATAATTCCTTGACATCACCAGGACCTCCAGTTCTCCCTGCTTGTTTCCAAGGCTTTGTGCATTTGTATATAAGCACTTGAGATAACCTGTTGATCGCCCCTCATTCCCAGTATGAGGCAGGAGCCCTCCCCTCACAGACCTTCCTGCCTGTGCTTCCTCCCGGTATCCCGCTTTCCCACTTACCTCAGGGCTTTGGTCTCCTTCCCCCGGTGAACCTAGTTTAAAGCCCTCCTCACTAGGTTAGCCAGCCTGCTGGCAAAGATGTTCTTCCCTCTCTTCGTAAGATGGAGCCCGTCTCTGCCCAGCACTCCTCCTTCATGGAACACCATCCCATGGTCAAAGAATCCAAAGCCTTCTCTCCGACACCACCTGCGTAGCCATTCGTTGACCTCCACGATTCGACGGTCCCTACCCAGGCCTTTTCCTTCCACGGGGAGGATGGACGAGAACACCACTTGCGCCTCCAACTCCTTTATCCTTCTTCCCAGAGCCACATAGTCCGCAGTGATCCGCTCAAGGTCATTCTTGGCAGTATCATTGGTGCCCACGTGGAGTATTGTGGTTGTAGGAATGCATGATAGAGATCTTGTAGGTGTTTGTCTCTGTCTGAGGGGTTGGAGCAAATGCGGTTGTATCGTAGAGCTTGGCTGTAGACAATGGATTGTGTGGTATGATCTGGATGAAAGCTAGAGGCATGTAGGTAGGAATAGCGGTCAGTAGGTTTCCGATATAGGGTGGTGTTTATGTGACCATCGCTTATTAGCACCGTAGTTTCCAGGAAGTGGATCTCTTGTGTGGACTGGTCCAGGCTGAGGTTGATGGTGGGATGGAAATTGTTGAAATCATGGTGGAATTCCTCAAGGGCTTCTTTTCCATGGGTCCAGACGATGAAGAAGTCATCAATGTAGCGCAAGTAGAGTAGGGGCATTAGGAGACGAGAGCTGAGGAAGCGTTGTTCTAAGTCAGCCATAAAAATGTTGGCATACTGTGGGGCCATGCGCGTACCCATCGCAGTGCCGCTGATTTGAAGGTTTGACAGAGCCAGAAGAGTACCCAGAAGTCACCTACTACAGGACAGGCCCAAAAAAGAAAATAACAGAACGCCACTAGCCATCACCTTCAGCCCACAACTAAAACCTCTCCAACGCATCATCAAGGATCTACAACCTATCCTGAAGGACTACTCATCACTCTCACAGATCTTGGGAGACAGGCCAGTCCTTGCCTACAGATAGCCCCCCAATCTGAAGCAAATACTCACCAGCAACCACACACCACACAACAGAACCACTAACCCAGGAACCTATCCTTGCAACAAAGCCCGTTTCCAACTCTGTCCACATATCTATTCAGGGGATACCATCATAGGGCCTATTCACATCAGCCACACTATCAGAGGCTTGTTCACCTGCGCATCTACCAATGTGATATATGCCATCATGTGCCAGCAATGCCCCTCTGCCATGTACATCGGTCAAACTGGACAGTCTCTACGTAAAAGAATAAATGGACACAAATCAGATGTCAAGAATTATAACATTCAAAAAACAGTTGGAGAATACTTCAATCTCTCCGCTCACTCGATTACAGACCTGAGGGTGGCTATCCTTCAACAAAAAAACTTCAAAAACAGACTCCAAGGAGAGACTGCTGAATTGGAATTAATTTGCAAACTGGATACAATTAACTTAGGCTTGAATAGAGACTGGGAATGGATGGGTCATTACACAAAGTAAAACTATTTCCCCATGTTATTTCTCCCCCCCACCCCAATCCCCACTGTTCCTCAGTTGTTCTTGTTAACTGCTGGAATTAGCCTACCTTGCTTGTCACCATGAAAGGTTTTCCTCCTTTCCCCCCCCCCGCTGCTGGTGATGGCTTATCTTAAGTGATCACTCTCCTTACAGTGTGCATGATAAAAACCCATTGTTTCATGTTCTGTGTGTATATCAATCTCCCCTCTGTATTTTCTACCAAATGCATCCGATGAAGTGAGCTGTAGCTTACGAAAGCTTATGCTCAAATAAATTTGTTAGTCTCTAAGGTGCCACAGGTACTCCTTTTCTTTTTACTTTAACTCTGTTTCAGAAAAGTAACTTGAGTTTCTGTCTCTAAAAGAATGTTGGTTTCTTTTTAGTTAAATAGAATTTGGAAGAGGTTTAAAGCAGGTCAAAACGTGGAAGTAGACAGGATGACTCTGTTTCCTTTAAAAGGTATTTTCCTTGTTAATGTTGTAAGTAGAGTGGATAATAAGTCACCATAGACCTGAATGGTATTTTACAAATATAAGCTTCTTAAGGGCAGGGGTTTTGTAATCTAAATTTTGTTTTTCGTGTTCAGCTTGCACCTACAAAAACCAGGAGTGCCGTTTGACCATCCATTATGAACATGGATTCTCTCTCACAGTTGAACCACAAGATGGTGCCTTGTCGAAAACAATTGCACAGTGTCCCTATGAAAAATTAAAAATGTCTTCAGATGATGGCATTAGGATGCTTTATTTAGACTTCGGAGGCAAAGATGGAGAATTTGTAAGTACTGCATTTAGCTATGGGAATGCAGGTTACCATTTGTGCATGCAACTATTACAAGCAATTATTCTTTGCATGATTGGTATGACAGTATGCTCAATGGAGCTGACTGTCCTTGAGTTCGTGGTTTGGGGCAGGCACTTATAAACCAGCTAACATAGCTTAAATATACACGTAGAAATGATTCTTTTTCTTAGGTGGATTTCTGGTAATCAAAACGTAAATTGTTCCATGCACTATTGAACTCCTAAAGTAATAATGACTGATATCTATTAAAATTTATAAGGAAATTGGCCAGGCCTTTTATCACGATTACATGGACCTGTCCTTAGAAAGAGTCAATAAAATAAATATGGGGGAGGGATAAAATGGTAAAACCATGCAAGGAGGGAAGAATAATTTCCTGTATTTAGGGACAAATTGGGTTCCATGGTGGTCAGACACGCCAGAATTTTTGCATTTGTATGTATAAGTAAACACTTATGAAAAATGCAAACACTTGTTAACTAGAGGACTGATTTTCAAACATGCTCAGCACCCACAGTGACACTTATGGCCACATTTTCAAAAAAACCTCAGCCACCAATCTGTTGTGCACTTTTGAAAACCTGGCCACTTATTTTGGTGCCTAAATGGACTTTAAGCACTTCTGAAGATCTGGCCACAACTGTGGGTGCTAAGTTCTTTTGAAAATTCTGTTCTATGTGTCCAGTCTTGCTAGGTGCTTGCTACTCCCAGTTAAGTTACTGTAAATTGAAGGTGCTGAGTACCTAAAAGGATCAGGCTATAATGTTACACTTTAATGCCATTGACCTGCAACAGTGGGAGAGAATGGTTTAGAAAGTCATTTTCTGGAGAAACATACTGTTCCCATTATTTGAATGTAGAACAAAGAGTAGAAATAAATGGCCATTTAAAATATAGTGCCACTATTCATGGCTTTATGAAATCCTTACATCAGAAGCAAAGAACCATATCAGCTTCAAGAAAATGCAGAACAAAACATAGGCTCATTTCAAGGGTAGAGACTGTGGGCTAGATCCACAAAAAGGACTTTGGCTCAGCAACGTAGCACTTAACCCTTAGATACCCTTCCACCTAGTGGAATCCACAGCCCTGAGTTAGGTGCCCAGGCTCTGTCTATAAGGCCTAGGGAGAGTTAGGTGCCTAGGAATGGGATTCACAAAAGCCAGCAGGCTGAGCAGGGAGCTGCCTCAGCTAGCCAACAGGAAGTACTGAGGAGAGGGGTGGGGCTTAGGCAGGGTTCACGGTTCTTCATTCAAGGTTCACAGCCATGAACTCTCTGCTGGCGTTGGGAACCTAAGCCATGTCAGCTCTTTCTCACAAAAGATACAAGAGAACCCCCCCCTCCTGTCCCCACCCCTGCCAGGAGCCCAGCTGTTAGCACAGTTGCCAAGACGTGGAAGACCCAAATTCCAATCCCTGTTGCCTATAGAAATTGGGACAGTTTCAACAGGAGAGACTGAGACAGTCCTACCCCATAGCCCAGTGGTTGGGGCACTCTGCTGAGAGCTGGGAGACCCAAGTTCACATTCTTGCTCCAAATCAGACAGAGGGAACAAATGACCCCAGGACTCCTGGGGGAGCAGCCTAACCACCGGGCTAAAGGTTTCATATAGACAGCAGTAACCCCACCACCATTACTTTGTATGGGGGCTGATTGGTTAGTTAGTCTCTGAGCATGCCTACCTTAGCAGATCCCACAGTGAGTTAGTTGGGGGAAGACCTCATTTGAGGATCCTGACAGGGTATAGGCATGAGTGAGGTGCCTGGGCATCAGAACTGAGGTGATTGTGTACATGCCCAACGGCAAATATTTAGGGGCTTAGAAGACTTTATTGGTGGAAATGTAGGTGTCTAGAGAGTTTAGGCACTTACAGGGTTAATGAGCACCTAAGTGAGGGTTCTGAGGATCTAAATTTTGACTTCAGTTCCTGAAGTGGCAGTTAGGTACCTAAATCCTTGTGTGGAGCTAGCTCTATATTAACGGCAGGATTCTATAATAGAAGATTTGACTGTCCTGCTCTTCCCTACTACCTAGTGATGCCACCTGTACTATACTGTTCATGAATGTGTATGTTTATTCTATGTAGAATGAGGTCTAGCATCGAAAACAGAACAGCCATAGTTGCTATAGTGCGATCAATGGGATACAAAACATTCCATCTGCTGTTGCAGGAGATGAGGTGAAGAATCTATTTTCCTTCTGGAAACTGGCTTGACTGGCAGTTGTTGAGGCACTGGCCCTCTAGAACAGTCAGTTGTCATCTTTACCCCGTTGGCTAGTTAAAAGATGGTGCATCCTGACTGGTCCATCTTTAGCTGCTAGGATAACAAGGTCTGTGATATAAATGCACAATGACAACATGTACAGTGAACAAATATTTCAGAGACCCAGCCTACTCATATTGGAGTTGAGTTGTGCTATTAGTGTCAAAAACAGTAAGAACAAACCCTTAATGGAAAGTGACATACCTATCTGTCTACCTATTGCTGCCTTTTTTAGATGCATGTGACATTTAGAAATTATATTCTATATATCGTGAAATCCATTGTAGGCACCTACTTGTGGACCTGAAAAGGCAGCTGCCATGAGCATGTTGGTGTTAGTATAAAGCTGAAGTCAAATTGTACACTAAATATTTGGAAATGGTTCTTAAGACAGTTTGTCTACGACAGGCAGCTTCTTGTTTTATTTTCACTGAGATGCTGATACATCCTAATCTCTGAGCTGAATTATTCACTCGATCCCACCATTCTTTTGGCTTCTAAACTCAGTCCAGAATTTTTTACTGCTCTATCACTCAGAATTGGTTTTGTGTGCACACCTACATCAGGAAGTTCAAACAGAAGCATGGTGGAGACAGTTGAAATGTTCTGCAACTCTAGTCAGATACTTCACTCAGAAAAGCCTGTAAGCATGTTGCACCGTTTCTGCTGTTGCTCTGCCATCAGGCTCAGACGCGTACCGATTTTATTTTTTGCACTTGCAAAGCGGAACACATTAAACAAAAGAAAGTAGAATAAAGGCAATTTAAAAAATAAAATAAAATAAAATAAAAATTCAGGTTATTTGCCGCCTTAATGTTGAAAGGCATTTTTGGATGTGCTGTGGGAGTCAATTTGACTCAGTTCGCTAAAGCTATGTAAAAGTATGCCCTTTCAAACCACTATCTCAAACTGAGTCTTGAAGCCATGGTTCAATGCATTAACCAATCTCAGACAGTGTTCTCAGTTAGTGAGCACAGAATGACTGCTTGAATTGCTACAGCCTGCAAACCTCAGGCACTCAGCCTCTCTTTCACAATCCAAACTGTGCCCCCTAACCTTCCCCTCTCCTCTGTGAGGCTCCCTTTAACAGCTGGAACTTGAACCTGTTGGAAAACTTCAGGGGTTAAACTACTTCCACCCTCTAAACAGAACTGTTGGGATTTCCTGTGAGAGCTTTCGGCTCGGTTTATCCAGAACCCCTCATCCAGTTCTGGGAGGACACTTTATCCAGTTCTCTGGGATCCAAAACTCTCAGTTCGACTCCAGCATGTCACTCAGATTATTGTGTTAGACACCCAACAGCTCTTTGCTCCTGGTGATTTATTTACAGGGGGGCAACCACAATTCCAATTCATGTTGTACACCACAAAGTTTGTATACATCTTTCCCAGCCCCTAACATCTATACTTCTTGCATTAAAGACCAGTCGCTTTGCAGATTGTGTAAGGCAAGCTTGTATGCAGTGTTGGGCCCAGGATATTAGAGAGACAAGGTGGGTGAGGTAATACCTTTATTGGACCAACTTCTGTTGGTGAGAGAGACAAGCTTTCAGACTTACACAGAGCTCTTCTTCAGGTGTTTCCCAGAACCTGAAGAAGAACTCTGTGTAAGCTGGAAAACTTGTCTCTCTCACCAACAGAAGTTGGTCCAGTAAAAGATATTACCTCACCCATCTTGTCTCTCTAAAGCAAGCTTATCAGTTCAGGGATTTTCTCTATACTTTATTTATTCTAAACATATCCACAATAGTTAGTTTAGTTAGTTTTTGCTTCTCTTATTTACAAAAATGTATTCACAATAGTTAGTAGTTTCAGCAATTACTTGTCTAGGCTTGTTCAGCAGTTACTTGTTCAGGCATGTCTTATCTTAAGTTGGGCCTGCTCACATCAGCTAAGCCAGCCCTACAGGAACCTACCGTGTTCACTTTCTAGACCCATCAGAAAGCAAGCTCTGCAGCTCTAGGATTTTTTGCATGGTGGCAGAGTCATTCATTACTCTTAATGACCCGAGTATTTGCATCAAGACAAACTGTAGAAAAATAAGATGCAGTGTGATGTACATGATAAAGTGCTGGTTTTTATCCGATTGCTTTAAAACTATTAGCAGATAATAAATCAAGTAAATAATTGGCAAATGACAGCTAGTTTTATCAGTGCTTTGTGACCTGAACCACCACTAACTCCATCTCTTTTCTAATTTCAGCAACTGGACCTTCATTCTTGTCCAAAGCCAATTGTGTTCATCATTCATTCCTTCCTTTCAGCTAAGATTACAAGACTTGGTTTGGTGGCATAAATTACATCTGTTTCCTAAAAGAAAAATGAAACTGCCATGTTAATCTGAAGTACAATCAATAGAAGACACTTGTAGCTGCTAGCAATGTACAAAAGATTGGAGTTCAATGCAAGAACTTCAGCTCTGGTGATTCTCCAAGGCCCAGCCTTCATTTTGATCAACTACAAAGGAGGGACACACCGAAAAAAACCAACAGATTTTAGACTCAGAACAGTAATTTCAATCACTGTCAGTTGCAGGAGATAACATAGCTCATTGTAAATAATGGCAAAAATGGAATTTTACAATGTTAGTAATTTAAAACCACATACTGTACAGTGGAAATGAGTACAGTACTGTATGTGTAAACATTTCAAAATCATAAATCGTGCCTATTTCAAAGTATTTGTTTATATAGAGTAAGTAAGGGCTAAGCAGATTCAAGACTGGGCACTTATCAGTTGTGATTCAGAATAAGGCTTGATTTTTTTTTCTCTTTTTTAATACTACGTTAAGTGGTGGCTTTATGAAGATTAAAAAAAAATCAGTAAAGTATTACTTTCATCCCAGTTTATGTGCTATTTAAATAACTTGCTGTTCCATAAGAAGGAGTCATGAGAGGCAGCTGCTTTAATACCCTGGCAGGTATGTTTTGTGTGTGCATGTACTCCAGTAGGGTACTCTAAAGCAGGAGTTCTCAACCTTTTTCTGTCTGAGGCTGCCCCCTTCTCCCCTACAACATGCTATAACAACTCCCCATCCCACCTCTGCCCCCCAAACTGTTTTTCTCATATCCACTAGATTAAAAGCCAGGGCCAGCATTAGAGGGTAGCAAGCATGGCAATTGCCTGGTGCCCCATGCCACAAGGAGTCCCATGAAGCTAAGTTGCTTGGGTTCACTTTTCTGCCCTGGGCTCCAATGAGTCTGACACCAGCCCTGCTCTCTGGTTTATATTGGTGTACCCCCAGTTGAGAACCTCTGCTCTAAAGCAACCAAGAGCTCCTTAGTGAACAGCCCAGCACCCAGATCAGAGCATCCAGGGCATTTTCTAATGGTCCATATGTAATGAGCATATGTGCACATTCCTGCAGAAGGCACCAAAAGCAGCAGTAATTATAGGACTTTTGTTGAATAGCCAGGTAACCACAAGAGAGCACAAAGGGGCCTGTTCAAGTGTCCTTAACATATGAGCACACAGGGTAAACTTTTAAAAAGAACTAACCTAACTTTAATAGCCTAAGTCCCACTGAAGGTCAGGGGCATCTAGTCACTCTTCAAAATCGGAGTGAAGAGCTTTTGAAAATTTTACCCACAAGGCAAGTTATGGTGCCTCACTTAACATTGTGACCTAGTAGTATGCCCTGCTGCTAAATCAGTTAAATTGAAATAGATTTCATTAAGAAACATGTGTAGCTCTGTAATAATTCATTTAAAAATGCATTTGAGATACAAATAGTGGCCTGAGAATTTAGTAGGAGTGGAATGAAAAACTGTTGATCACGTAGAATTTATACCACTTTTAAGCTGCAAACAGAATTAACTCTTTGAAATAGATATTCGTAATGTGTTGACACTAAAGCCACATTTTGAAAGCCAGGCTTTTAGAAACAAGCAGAAGTCATGAATGTGATTGCTTGCAGAAGTTCAGCTGTAGCACTGCAATGATTTGTATTTCTTTTTAAACTTTACAAATAAGCTACATTTTAATTTAGATGTCACTCAATTGGCAAAGAAAACAAATCACACACACTAAATACTAAAACAGTGATTCCATTTTAATTGTTTTCAGTTGAGGTCGAGCCCAGTAAGTAAGTCAAATCTGTTTCCACATACATAAAGGCTTGATAAATGGTGGTTTTCATACATATGTTAATTAGTAATACAAAAAATACTCATTTTAAATTTTTAAAGAGATGCTGGGCTGAATTCACAAACACTGCACTGTACTTGCAAAACGTTATACCCGAGAAAGAGGTAATTTTGGAACAGTACACAAATGTAGTTATCTTCACAAAAATCCTGAAAGTAATTTGCCTATCTAGTAACTTTCATTTCTACCTTAATGGAACTTACAGTAAGGAATTAAAACTTATTTTAGCCCCCCCCCCAAAAAAAATTTAAGTAATTTGCTATTATTTTCTATTCATGCAGTTATCTGTGGTAGATCTTTGATCTCTTCTGGTTTAGGTATGCATGATTTTAGACTGCATAGACTTCCAGGGGGGCAAGTATAGGGTTGGGCCTTTGATTATAGAATCCTATTTCAGTAAAAGCCTGTGCAAAATGTATCAAAAAGTAAATGCCAAGGTTTGTGAATTTAACACAGAAGGAATCTCCCCTGAAACCTTCTAGCTCACGCAATGCAAAGTGTTTTTTGTCCAAGTACAAAATGTTTATGTATTTGGACCCCTGTTCCTATAGAAATTTGAGAGATTCAAGCAGCAGCTTGTGTACTATGAATAAGAGTCAATACATATGTAAATTATACTGTACTCTGTCCTTATTTCTTTAACACGTAAAGTCACTGGAATGTTATATAAACATGTATGTTCATTGTAAATAATCAGAATTCATATTAGTATCAATAATTAAATTACACAGTATGTAATCTGAGGTGCTCAGTACTATATGAAGTATAAGTGAATAAATAGTTTGCAAAGAAAGTTCATATTATATATTTATAGACAAATTAAAAATTATGGTAATTACAAGTGTTATTTCTTCATCATTTACAGATTTTGGAGTGATTCATATTTGGATGGGGTTGACAAAATATGGGCCTACTCCACATTTATAAGAGTATAGTTTATATTTTAAAGGGAAAATGTATTTAATAAAAGTCATTTATTTGATTTTTGTGAGGTGAGCTTAATTTGTACAATAGGCTATTGAGAATTCAGTATTTACACCATTTCTGGTCTCAGGGAACATTACACTTAATTCATAAAATGTAAGTAGGTGGAAAAACACTTCTTCGCTGACTTAAAAGTGCATTATATTTATAGTGAGGACAATGTTCTTTAGACATGATTTTTAAATTGGAGAGAAAATGCACTGGCAGTGCGTTTGGTAGCCTGTGAAGTGAACTGAGGGTCTCAGTCCAGTTCCTAGTGGAAAATAACCACATCCTAATATGTATCTCTGTTGGCAGTCTCTCTCATCACCAAGGACAGAAAGGAAAAGGCAACTCTACTATCTGGGGGTCATCAAAGGCATGTATGCAGCTGTGTGGGGAAACCTGCTGCGTCTATGAGGTATCTTTCCAGCACCTTTTACAAGCACTAAATTCACTTTGATTTTCCCCAACACAGTCCCTGAAGCATGTGTCTGCCTGGTGGTAGCAGTAGTGTAGTGAGAGTAGACAAATCACTGCATTTGAACACTTCATTTTTCATCAAAACAAGGGGCTGGAGAAAGAGGATTTGGTTTCCTCTCACCATTCAAATGCATAAATAATGCCTTAAATAAAAAAACAATGCATCTAGTCTATAAAGCCTGCTCATTTAACTAACTAGATTGCGGTTTCAGAGAGAAAGTGTTCAATCTAGTTTAGAACAGGCTTCCCATGCGGACACTTAAAGAGAAGGAGGCGACTTTTATTAAAATATTACTTGTGGATAATTAACTAACTCTAAATAGAATATTCTTGAAATTGTAAAACCTGTATAGAAATATCACTAATATTAGCAAGAACAGAACATCTATACAGAAGATGTTATCAGAAAAGCACTACCATCTACATTGTATATCTCAGAAAATAACACTGATCTGATCTGTTAGGGAAACATACTGATTCTTTTATAAGACCTTCTGGTCCTTGGAAAATGCAGTATGTATATGAAGGAAGAATGTCAAGATCATGCGAATATCTAATAGTTCTCTCCTTGCAATCTGATAGAAAGAAATAAAAGTCAATTTCACTGTAAGAGGATGAATTGGCAGGAGCTGCTCACTTCAAAAGGTCTTTTGAATGTAGATGGATGCTTTGTACTTAAAAGTAACTAGTATTTTTTCAAGTGTCCGCTGTAAAATAATGAAAAGTCTTTTTATGGATTGCCAGGTAAATCACTAAAACACAACATTAGTCAAAAAATGAAACTACTGCTCACTCTCTCCATATGAAGCAAGTATTCCTATTTCTTGGAGGACATGGAATTATGTTTGTTTTCACGACTTGTCATTTTTCTGGGCTTAGTTTCCTGATTTGGAGTACAGGATCAGACCCCTTGTATTGTACTTTAAAATGGTATCCATTCTGACAGCATTTCAATGGCTCAATCTTGCTCCCTTTTTTAAAAAAAAAAAAAAAATCAATTGAAACTTTGCCATTGACTTCACCGAAAGCAGAATCAGCCCCTAAAGATGTACATGCCACCACAATATTACCGTCTTTTTGCTTAGAAGTCAGAAAAATAATGAACAGATATGTGCTTTCATATAAATGCCAGAGTGATGAAACAGCCCTGAGGCAGTATTTTGCCAGCAGGGGAAAAACAATCACATAAAAGGTAACTTGAAAATTGTATTCAATTTGGAAGTTCTTGAATTCAAAGGGAAATTTATGATCAACAGCATTATCCATGATAATGTCTAAGTTAACTGCTAAAAAATATCCGCAAGATTGACTTTTTATAGTGCACCAACTGATTACCCAGTGCAAAATCTTAAAATAACAAAATTGAACCATGCAGCATGTTAGATACTTATAAAACAATAAGGATTACACCATTTCCTCAAAATGGACGAGTTTTTCCATGTCAGAACTGAAAAGCCATAACTGTATTTTAGTCCAGTTACAAATCCTGTGTTTATGTACAATAAGTGTAAGTAAGATAACTGAAAAATGACTGCCAGACCAGAACTGAATAGTTCCTGCCTCTGAGGCAATTTTTGCATAGAGTTAAAACATATTTAAGTGGGAAAACTGTGTTCCAGAAACTCAAGCACTGTAGGAAGTAAACTCTTCCCTCTGTGCAGTCACACTCACACCATTGCTCCCCCCCGTGCAGCATGAAGAGAGAGAATGGGAAGGAACTGCACATTGGTAGAATAAGACTTGTACCACACATCCTGACTTGCACAAGTAGGGAAGCAAGCAACAAAAGTTATAAACACACTGCTTCAAGGTAGGCACAAGACTAGTCACATATGACCCACTCCTCTCACTGACTTAAATGGGACAGGATCAGCTCAGTTTAGAAAAAGGATGATCTAGCAGTCTTAGCTTCCAAATTCAAAAACTGGGGATATCATAATTTGTTCCTCAGAGTCATTTTCAGGCCATATTAATGCAAGTTTATAAAGTATGGAAGGCACTACTGTATATAAATGCATAATGTTGCTACAGCCTGAGTTAGTTTAATGGTGGAGCTAAATGGGACGAGTATACACTCTGGCACACCACCCCCTCATTTCAGACTGCTTGGCTATCGTGGTGTTTATTAGCACAGTGTGTCTCTAACCAATGAGTTTCACTTGCTGAGAGTTATAAGTGAGTAGCCAGTTCCAGTACTGACTACAGACACACCATATGCAGAGAGAAGAGTGACTATTACATCTAATTTATAAAAAGAAAAGGAGTACTTGTGGCACCTTAGAGACTAACAAATTTATTAGAGCGTAAGCTTTCGTGAGCTACAGCTCACTTCGAGTAATGCATCCGATGAAGTGAGCTGTAGCTCACGAAAGCTTATGCTCTAATAAATTTGTTAGTCTCTAAGGTGCCACAAGTACTCCTTTTCTTTTTGCGAATACAGACTAACACGGCTGCAATCTAATTTATACAAGCCCTCCCTAAGTACTGCATTTGTTTCATGCAGTATAAAATTAGGAATCAGTTTCATTAATAAGGTTTTGCTTGCTCATGGTAGCAAGCCTCAGCCATTTTACAAAGTGTAGATATTTGGCCCCACTACTGCAGGTTAACTCCTGCATAATTAATCCAATTTTCTAATTTACTATGTACAAAATGAATTTACATTTTCAGCTATAAACATCAGCAAGAAAACTGCTAGTATTAAGTAGGAAATGCAGCTTTCAAAAGCTACATTATAAAATTAAGGTTTGTTCAAGAGTAAGTGCAGTGTTAGTTTTCAAATTCAGGATGCTAATTTAAATTTAAACATAATGAAACTTCCAGATGCAAAATCTTTATACATTCATCAAACATTAAAAAACATGCACATCTGCATTCAAGGGTTCTTTAGCGTATAAAGAAATAGCTAACTTGATAGATCACAGTAGCACAAAGTACTTATATTCTTAAAATTGGACTGTTAATTTAAGCAAGTCTCATTAAAATATACCTAGAAACTTTATTTCTGTTTTATAGCCGACATCGTAACAGGGTAAAAACAGAAAAGTAAAATGTGAATAGAGTAATAGAATAAATAAGCCATATGGTCACAAATATAACTCAGCAGTTCTGTACATGCATTTTTTAATTTAAATGAACAGACACAGTGATACATTTTAAGACTTTAGCATTCCCAGTTCAGAATAAGAATCACGAAAACCTTTCAGGCCACTAACCCAAATGTTATGTTTATAATTTTATTTCATTATAACCCTAAAAGTGTAAGTGACGACCTACCTTCTTATGGGAGGTTAATGTCCTGTTCCCATCAAGATTTTTGCTAAAAAAAAAACCTATTGGGTATTTGAGGAGAGAATGTCAGGTTAAATTTGGCCTACGATTTAGTTTCAGCTCATAGAATAGAAATTTTATGAAAGTTGGAAACAGCAGAAATATTTCCATGTAATGTTTAAAAAAAAATGAAAAAGTTTTAAACAGTGTTTGAAACTCAACATTGTAGCGTTGTGTTAACACATCAGAACCTGACAGTGAAATTAACTGAACATGTAACAAAGGTGAAATTGATTAGCTTATTTCTGTTGTCTACACTGAAAAGTAGTATTACCATTATTACTGTAAGAAGAACAGGAGGACTTGTAGCACCTTAGAGACTAATAAATTTATTTGAGCAAAAGCTTTCGTGAGCTACAGCTCACTTCATCGGATGTAGCTCACGAAAGCTTATGCTCAAATAAATTGGTTAGTCTCTAAGGTGCCACAAGTCCTGCTTTTCTTTTTGCAAATACCGACTAACACGGCTGCTACTCTGAAACCCATTATTACTGTGTACATCATGGTAGCACCTAAAGACCCATGATAGCAGGCACTGTACAAACAACCCCCCCACTCCCCTCTTCAGCTCAGAGTTTGCCATTTACTTTAAATGATTTAGCCTGGGTTTTCAGAAGGAGCCTAGGGGAATTAAACACCTAAATGCCAATTGGATACCAATTCCTTAGAGCTTGTCTAGACAGAGAAATTGTCCTGCTTTTCTACCAGTACAGTTAAGGCAGTACAAACACCCTACTGTGGCTATACTATATGGTATGGATGTACCTAGACCAGAGTAGCTTTTTGCTGGAAAGCCTGCTCTACAGTTTTGTACCAATACAACTATTTCCATTAGGGGAGTGATTTTAATTCCAAAATAGTTAAAAGTGCCACATCCCCTACTGTGGATTCAGTTATATCAGTGTAAATATACCTAGGACTGATATCACCAATTCCCCTTCCCTACACGAATAACTATACTGCTGTAAGAAACTTTTAATTTAAAGGCGTTTGTAACATAGGTAAGGATTTTCTTTTCTTTTAGTTTATTTGTAAATCTGACAGTGTCACTTTAAAGCAGCACTGGCCAGTCTCCTCCATTTTCAGATAAAATGGTTCTTGTTCTGTTTAAGAAGCCACTGCTCTCAATTTCACAAGTCTCTTTAGATCAATGGTAGTGTAGGACTCGTTTTTTCACAATGTGAAAATGCATCTCATCAAAGGGATTCTAGGAATAGGTTTAAAATATCAAATTGTTACAAGAGAACCATATGAAATGAGAATTGATAGGAAACTTGTGAGATTAAGAGACATAATCTGGAATAAGGGTGCTTGTACTAAGTTTTTACACGCCATTTTACTGAAGGTTTCTTTTTTTTTTTTATTGCTTTGCAGGGCAAATTCTGTGGAAAGCTGTGTCTGCTTTAAAAAAAATAAATAAAAATCAAAACCATAAAAAAAAAACTACTGTAAATGGCATGTTTAATTTTGGGTTCATTCAAAACCAACATCCTTTATATTTTATGTTAAGAGTGGAGAGGTGCCTTCAACCCTAACCATAATTATATTAATCTGCAGAACAATAAGGAATTATAGCTAGTTAAATTATAAAATGTGAGAGTTTTATTTCATTGTAAACCTTTCCAGTTAACTTATTTGAAGAACAAAAACGTAGTCATATATGGAACAACTGTCTTTTCTTAAAGACTGTGAAAAAAGAAATAAAAGTCTTGTTACTACAATCAAATTTGGATTTTTTTATTAAATCTAAAATAAAATCTGTACAACACACAAAAATGTTTCTGAAAATCTAAGTCATAGTCCTTTAGATAATTAAATAGGCATATAGTATAAAATGCAATGTTCATTACAGATTTTTCTTAATAAAAACTCAATATAAACTATCTAAAGGCCACAACACTGTATTGGATTTGGGAATTAAGTCTATGAACCAAGTTTTAAGTTCTTTTTTTTTGTTCCCGTTACCTGGCTTTATACTTTTGTTGTAATGCACTGTGCTTTCTCTATGAAGTTGGAGAAGAGGGTGTAAACTCCATTCATATGTAATGATTCATCATCATTACTTGTTAGTCTTTTCCAAAACCCATTCAATCACCTATACAAATAAAGAAGAAATCAGATTTTCAAAGTTGGTTTAATTTCAAGAACAAAAACCAAACTTCTGCAATATTAGAGATTGAGCAAGTATAACCAAAAAGTTTACTGTGACAACAGTTTTAATAGGCAATGTTTTCACCAAAAAGAAGTCTATGTGTTCAGTATATGGAGCAGATACAGTCATTAACATACAACTGTTTGAATTTTTCACTCCTAAAGAATTTCTTGCATTTAAAAAGGGCACATTTTTAGGCTCAAAAGTTGACATACTATACTCCAATCTCTCCGTGCACTGGTAACAAAGTACACCCTCAATTCTAAATATCCATTGTTATGCTTTTGAACAATTTCCTGCTTTATAAACTAAAGAACAAATGTTTTGTTTCATTGCTGGACCTGCATCTGTAGCGGTTGCTATTCCTCAAACTGGGTGGCTGAGCATAAGTCCATGCTGATCTATTAGAGAGATTCTGGCCCACTAAAAGGCCCTGTAAATTGTTGTTGCAGAGCAGGAGAGGCAGCATGGTCTAGCAGACAGAACATCCTGAACTCTAATGCCTGGTTCCATCATTGACTTACAATGAGATCTATTTCCCAGTCTGGGAAAATGGAGAGAATACCTCCCCCTTTCCTCACAGATGAGTTTGGGACATTAGCATGTAGACTACTGCTAGAAGTCAGAGCTGGTATGGAGGTGCAGGGGTACTATGCACGAGTATCCCTGGCTTACCACCTATCCTTTACAATCCGTGTTCTTGGGGGTGGATTTATCCTAGAGGACGATAGGGTGGGGCAAATGCTGCGCTCGTAGAATAATCATGGAGAAACTCCATGGTGAGATCTTGCTGTTTTCCGCTCAGTTAGCCCCTCCTCCAGCAGGGGTTTTGCTATGGGAATGAACCAACCAAATCCTTACATTTTATTTTACAGTATAGAGAGCAAAAATGGCAAAATTCCACAGTGCTGATCATCATTACAAAGTTGCTTTAATGAGGTATCCAGAATATGACTCAATGTACTGATAAATTTCTGGATAGGAGTATTTTTTCTCCAAGTACTTTCCCCATCTTAAAATTCACATGAATCTTCCTAAAAAGAACGAGGACTACTTGTGGCACTTAGAGACTAACAAATTCCTGACACCCAAATGAGCACAGTCAGCATTCTCTCAGGTTTCTATTTATAATTATTCCCAGAGCTTGGATCTACCATTTCTATAATTCTTCCTTTAGAAAAACTGTATTTCCTTTTATAACAATGGTCCCCCTAATAATCCATTAGTGCAGAGAGTCCTCTGAGAAACAGAAGAACATGTACACATTTTTCTCACTAATGTGAAAGAGAGTTTTGAGTCTTTTCCCTTATTTCAAATTTTTCTCTCTGACAGTGGCCACCCTTATTAAAACAATTTTCATAGCAAGTCAACATCTGCAACTGGAATTTTGCACTGAGGGAACTAACCTCAAAAGAACTCTCACAATACAAACTAGAGAACATAGAGAACACAACAGATGGTCTCCTCTGTTCACCCATTAAAGCCATGTACCAACCCACCATTCCAAGAAGCAACAGCCGTAGATTTCACACAGCAACGTTTGAGGAACACATTTCCAGAACATACAGGAATAGGATTACCTGTTTAGCATTATTGTTTGCTGTTTTCTTCATTTCATCAAACAGTCCCCTGGAAGTTTTCAGATCCTAAACAAAGAACACATCATTTTATAGAATTGCTGCCAGATAGACTTGAACATACATATACCTCCACTGGAGCTGATGCTAACATTAAAGTTACCTGTAGGGACTTTCCCTGATTGAGGATCTCCTAGGGCTCCCTAATTGGAAAAATTGATTACGTATTTCTTTTCTAAGACTACCCTATCTCCTAATCCATTAACAGTTGGCTGTGCCTCACCATGCAGTTACCAGAGGCCATCCAAATTTGTCACTCAAGTTTTGGGATTTAGCCATGCCCTTCCTGGCCCCTGAACGCTTTCAAAGCTACAGAGATGCTCTATATGCTGTTCAAAGTTCTTATAGGCCCTGACTGAACATTTAACTATAACCAGGCACATATACTGCACTCTTGTAAGACAGGGCAGAGCTCCAAAATAAATGTGACCAGGGTAGGTGAAATTGTGAGAGAGATCAGTCCAGGAAAGGAAAACCACCACATTTTCTATTTTGGAGTCTGACCCCTCCCAGATGGCATGTAGCAAGCAGGTAGGAATGTAGTAGAAAGGGGAAAAGAGAACTATACTTGTATATTTTCTACACCCCTTAAGGGGAAAATATGGCCTCACCCCCAATGGCAAACACACAATGCCACAGCACTCGTGTGGTTCTACTGCAGATGTGGGGAAGAATTCAGTGGACCCAAGCACATTTCACAAGTGAAACATAATTCTCTGCATTCAAATGGGCTTTTTAAGGGGTAAGGCCATCAGATTTACAATTACATAGGTCCAGCAGCTACTCCTCCCTTCAGTGTCCTGTGTGGGAAGGAGAGGACCCTATACCCCATCCATCACCTCTCCATAGTCTATAGCCCACTCATCCAGGCTGTTGGTTAAGGAGAGAATTTGCCCCTTACTACTTAGTTCCCTAAACCTCTAGGGTAACATTTTCAGAAGTGCCTATGTAATCTAGGAGCTTAAACCCCACTGACTTTGAAAGTCACTTAGGCACTTTTGAAAATTTGACCCCAATTACTTCTGAAAACTGAGGGTAACTGAAAACAGAAGGCTGCCTGGTGATAAGTGTTGGATTGCCGTGGAGTTCTACAGAAAGTTCACAGGCACTTTGCTGAGCAATGCCATGGAGTCTATAGTTCCAACTACTCGCACAAATTCTCTTCCTTTTCAGCCAATAGCTTTGGAACAGTTGAGAAAGGAAGGACATCACAGCAAGAAGTGAAGATTACAGACTCAGCATGAAGTTTATTGACATCTCCCTCTTCACCTTGTAATTAATGGGCTTTGTCCAGAACAATGAATGTGCTCTTCATTGTCACAAGTGAAACATAATGGTCTCCTAAAGCTTTATATAAGTGAGGGAAAGTTTTTGAAACCTCTACAATCAATGTTTAGATTAGATTCTAAAAAGGGGAAAAAAATACATGAAGTCTAGAGACAGACTGATTATTACTGCAAGTCAAGTCAAGAGAGGGCTTCTGATGATAAAGCAGCATGTTTACTTGTCTCCAGACTGATGATCGGCCCTGTTATCCATTGAGGGAATCCAAATATAAAGTACGAAATAACCGCAGCACAATATAAGGCATTGATAAGACTACTTTTGAAGGTGAGGGCATGTTCAACAGATATAAATAGCAGTGCATTTACACATCAGATTGGTGTAAATTGGTAGGATAATCTGCATCCATTAAATGCCCAAACAGGTGTGCAAAGCACGTGCAATGTATACATAGAGGTGACAGAAGGGGTCCTACATCATCTTCTTGGTTGTTTTTCTTGCTCTATCTCATTGTTCTGACTCCTCAAGATATGTTACTGCTACACAACATTAACTCAGTGCAAGTTACTCTACTTTACCACAGACACCCAATTACACACTGGGAAAATGGGCCTAGTTTACATCACTGAAATTTCCATATCTTAGAACAGGTCAACATTTGGCCCAATACACTTGTCTTGTTGGAGAGGGCAGATGAATTATGAAGAGCAAGCCTTGCTAACCTTTCTTGTGCAGAATAGAAACAACAGGTGGTCATGGGTGATTGTAATTCACAACCAGCGGTTGTGATTTACAACAGTAGCTCCAGCTCTGTTGATTTATACTTGTTGACAGCTAACATTTTATTTTCTTAACACCGTCACTAGGAAATAGGGATACTGTGAAGTCTGGACCTCATAGAATCAGATTTACCAGTTACGTTCAGAGTGATCGGATTCTTGTTCAGTTTTATAATTTTGCTTGCCCTGCATCTTGGAAGCACAAAACATGCATTCATGTGTCCAACAGCAGACAAACTTAGCTCTGGATCCTCCATCACATGGTTGTGCAGAGCGATTTCCCTTTTACAAGTTTTCAGCAAACAGGATGCAAATAGAGCTAAAACTATATTTTTCAAAAGGTATAATATTTGGAGCTGTCAATCTCAAACATCATATCCCTTTAAACATGTTAATCCTGGATATAGTTTTGGTGGAGTAACTATGTACAATTGTGAGAGCGGGGTGTGTGTGTGTGTGAAATACCTTTAAATAGAACTTGGATATCTCAAACAGACGCTGACTGCATGATGCAAAGCATTTGTGGTTCTCTGCAATGCCGTGTTTCTTAAGTGTTTTAGCAACCACTTCCGTCAGCATCTTGGAGAGAACACAGGCACACTTAGGATCAATTATCACCATGACAAGCTTTCCAATAGCCCACTTTTAAAGAATAAATCCATGCATAACTTCTTCCCCAAAGATTAATTTTAGGGAGGCAGCTTGGTGACTTGAACTGAGTATGGGACTGGGAGACAGGAAATCTCCAGTTCTAGTCTTGACTCTGCCACTAGTTCACTTTGCAGCTTAGGGCAAAGTTATTTAACAGTTTCCATTTCCTTCATCTGGAAAATGAAGAGAATACCTACTTCACCTGAGTGATGAGGATTAGTTAACATTTATATAGTGCTTTAAGATGGAACACTCTGTATAGCTGCTAGGCATTATTTAAAATAAAGTGATATATATTGTATTTTCCTGCTTCACATATCCATGAGGGTAATCGAAAATCCTCATTTTCATATTTTTCACAGATTCATAGGGTTTAAGGCCAGAAGGGACTATTAAACCTTCTAGTCTCACCCCCTGTACATCACAGGCCATTAAATTTCACACAGTTACCCCTGTGTGGAGCCCAACAACTTGTGTTTGGCTAAGCAGATCTTTGAGAAAGGCATCCAGTCTTGACAACAAGATATGAAGAATCCTCCACTTCCCCTGTTAGTTTGTTCAAATAACTGACCACCCTCACTGTTGAATATTTGTGTTTTATTTCTAATTTGAATCGGACTGGCTTCAGCTTCCATCCACTGGTTCTTGCCTTTCTCTGCCAGATTAAAAAGCCCTTTAATAGCCAGTATTTTCTCTCCATGACAATACTTACATGTTGTAATCAGGTCTTTCAGTCTGCTTTTTGACAAGCTAGACAGATTGACCTCTTTAAGTTTCTCAATGCAAGTCATTTTCTCCAGCTCTCAAATCATTTGCTTTGCTCTTTTTGGCCTCTTCCCCACTTTTTCAACACACTTCTTAAAATGGGGACACCAGACCTGTATACAGTATTCTAGTATCTATCTCACCAATGCCGAGATAAAATCACCTTCCTGCTCCTATTTGCTACTCCCGTTCATACATCCAAGGACAGCATTAGCTCTTTTGCCACATCACCACACTGGGAGTTCAGGTTTCAGAGTAGCAGCCGTGTTAGTCTGTATCCGCAAAAAGAACAGGAGTACTTGTGGCACCTTAAGAGACTAACATTTATTTGAGCATAAGCCTGTCCACTATGACACTTAGATCCTTTTTGGAGTCATTGATTTATAGGATATGATCCCCCAGTCCATAGGCCTGCATTCCTTGTTTGTAGATGCAGAACTTTGCATTTGGTTGTATTAAAACACATTTTGATTGAATGGGCCCAGTTTACTAAGCAAATTTTAACAGCATTGATTTTATATATAGTTTCAAATCATTAATGCAAAAGCTGAGTAATGTTGAGACTTAGACTAATCCCTGTGAAACCCACTGGAGACCGACACCCCCATTTGATGAGGATTCCCCACTGACGACTACTGTGAGCTCCTTCAGTTAGCCTGTTCTTAATGCATTTAATGTGGGCTCTATTCATATTGTATATAGTGTTCATTTTTAAATTAGACTGTTGAGCGGTAGTAAGTGAAACACCTTACAGAAGTCCAAGTATATTACACTGTTATTACCTTTATCAACTAACTTTGCAATTTCATCAAAGAATGAAATCTGGTTTGTCCATTAAGATCTATTTTCCCTAAAACCATGCTGACTGGCATTAATAATAACCCCATCCTTTATTTTTTATGTATTGAATCCCATATCAGGTTTTCCATTTACTTGCCTTGGATTGATATCAGGCTAACCAGCCTATAGTTATCCAGGTCATCCATTGCTGATTTTGAATACTGGTACATTAGCACTCTTTCAGCACCTCAGTACTTTGCCTGGCCAGCTTCCCTTTGGCAAACAAATCTGGGGGAGGCAAGGAGGCTGAGCACCCCAGCTCTCTTCCTGCCCCACATCCTTGGTAGCCTAGTTATCTCTCCGGCAACTTGGGGGGTATGGGAAGCGATGGAAAACTGGGGTGCTCACCCTTCGTCAGTCAGCTGGGAAGGCTTGTCAATTTCATTTTCTGCAGGCAGAAAGCCAAAAGGCTACATTTTGGTTCTTCCAAGATGGAATTTTCCTGGAAATCCCTTTCTATGAAAAATTCCATGTTTTTAACTTTTCATTGCCATTTGGGATGAAAAAAAATTTTTTTTCAGAGTCAAATTTTTTCACAGGAACAGCTTTCCATTTCCAGATGGCTCTAGATACAAGCACATCATCCTGCTTCTTTCCAAATACAGAAGATAAATATTTACTGAACACTTCTTCCTTTCCTCCATCTTTAACAATAACATCATCTCCTTCTAGTAACTAGCCTATATCATTGCTAGGATTTTTGTTCCTGATATTTCCCGTCCCAAAATCTTATTGTTCTTAACTCTGCCAACCATGGATCCTTCCCTGATATCTGTCTTCCCTTATCAATTTTCTATATTTCATAACTTCTCATTTATATTCATTTCTATTTCCCCTTTTTCACATTTGTTATCTATTACTGTTTGTCTCTTTCTCTTTCTTCGTTTTCTTGGGCACTCTACTGTGTGTACCAAGTTCTTTTCCAACAGTCCTGCAAGCCTTACTCATGCAAAACTTCTCCTGATTTCTACAAATTTCCCTTGAGCAGAACTAAGTAATAAAGATTTGGGGATTGGTCCCATGTTTTGAAAGAGGCTAAAAAATGGGGAATCTTATCTTTTGGGGAAGGGGAGGTATCTGGAGGGAGGGAGACAAATAAAAATATATAGATAGATAGATATTTACCCGTATATGTTTCTGAGATCTTGATTCCTTAATTGGCTTTGAAGTTTCTGACTCTTGCACACATCTCTGACTTGCTGGGCCAGCCTCTGCAGTTACTTTGTTGGTCTGACCACTAGGCTGATTAACAGATGCAGATTTTAGAGACAATGATCTGCCTGGCTGTTGTCTTATGGCACCTACTGAATGGTGACCCACACTACTTCCGCTTGCCTGAGACAGGAGAGAATCTGTGCTTTCAGTTTTTATTAGTCTGGAGGAAAACAATTTTAAAAATCAGATAAGTGTTTATGGTCTTGCTGGTTTTGTCTCTACTATAAATGGCTACTATAACTGCTTAAAATATTGAAGACATGCAGTACACTCAAACAAATGGAGGCTGAAAATGGTGAGCAGTGACAAATTATTAACAGAATTTCTTTCCTACTAAGTGAGGAAGACTCTCTTCCCTTACCTACTAATGATTTGTTCTCCGACAGTTAAACCAGAACAGAGTGAAGGAGTCTTTTGTATAGCAGATGCTACAGAAAAACCAGAGTTTGGAACAAATCACAGTGGTTAACTGAAGGGACAGAGGAGACGCATGCAAATTAAAGCTGGACACGAAAACTGCAGGAGTATTTTCCCTCTGCCCCCATCCCAATTGAAAAAACATCCTTGTTTGACACATTCTCCCATGTGGATCCTCTCCCTGTTAAGCCAGTAAAAATGAAGAATAGGCCTGCCAAGCCACCAAATCCAGTGTTTTATTCTTCTCATAAATCTAGACCAAGACAGGGTCAAGAAGAGAATGCTTGAAACTCCTAAGGTAAGGGCTCAATCCAGTGAAATGGAGAACAACCACATTTCTACTTCTTACTATTTATATAGAACACCAGAATCTAGCAGGGTCTTTGCTGAGGAAGTATATTAAAATCCCCACTGGACACAATCCCTGCTTGAAGAACAAGTGTGCGACAACAAGAGCGTAACTAACAATGGGGAGGACAAGATGGGAAGTATTACAGTAATAAGATCACACAATTGTTCAGCTGTGGCATATGCACTCGCTGATTATTTTACATTGATGCAAATGATATAAAAATGCTTCTTGTGGGGAATTCTAAAAAACTGGGTTTTTAAAAGGATTTGAATGAGGAGAGGGTCAGGGCTGGGTGAACTGGAACTTCAGTGGGTCTTTTCTACTTAAACTGTGAGCTCTATTGGCCATGGTCTGTATTATTCCAGGTTTGTACAGTCACCAGCACAATGTGCTGAGGGCTCTCAGTGCTATTGCAAAACAAATAACAATTTCAGTGGCTACTAAGCGCATTTTGGCACCTCTCAAGAGGCACTCAGCACCTTGCAGGATGCAGCCCTCAATTTCTTAAATTAAAATGCCTTAGGTTTATGGTTTTAATGCATCTAATATAGTCAATGGGAGGTCACGCTTGAGAAACAGCAAACTGATAGAAGAGGGATTAAACATTTAAATAGATAGATGCTTTAAAAAAATCTTAATTTTTTAAATTTTACTTAGTGCATTACCTCTTGTTGGGATGAAAGCAATCAAAGTCTTTTGATCTGCGTTTTAGCCTTGATGCTTCTGTTCTGAGTTCACTTTGTAAAGATTCCCCATCTGGGACACTTCCAGGCTCTGACAAAACTGCAGGAGATGGAAGAGGGCTCAAGACACATGGTACAGGACAGCACTCTTTAGTACACGTAGTCTGCGTTTCATAGCGAATTAGACGAGTCTGAAGTTCAGCAAATTTCACATCTCTCTCTAAAGCTTTTCTGTTATCTAGACAGTATCTAAAATTGAAATAAAAAAAAAAGAACCACAAAACCAGTGACCATTGTAATAGAGCTGGGGAATTTTTTCCCTTAGAAAAACTGAATAACCATGCTTAAGTTCAACTATGGAAATGTCTGCAGTGCCTCTTTACTTGAATTGCTAGGTTGCCCTTGACAACTACGTTGAATGACCTAATAAACTAGATTACATGAGAGACTCTCTCATGGATTCTGCTACATTCAAGTCAACAAGATGAAGTTGGGTTACATGTTTAATAGGGACCAAATCCCACTATCCTTACTCGGTTCTCTCTCAGGTAAAATTTCCATTCAAGTCAACAGAAAGTTGACTTGAATTATTGAATGCAGGATTTGGCATTATGGAAGTCTTGTTTCTCCCTTAAGCACATACTGGGATGTTGACAATAGATCATGTTTCTCTTATAAATATAATCAGGCTCTTGTTAAATATTTAAAGTTATCAATCCCTTTGCTTTATATTTTATTGAAAGCTTCCTGCCATGTGACAGACATTTGCATTCTAGTAATGCATTAAGCTACATGACTTTCAGATACAAGAAGGATTGTATAAGAATCTATATAGTATAGATCTCATAGAGAAACCATCTCAATGGTTTCAACAGCCCCAAGACCTCAGACCTTTTTGAGAACCCAAAACCCAGTGGTGTCCACCCACATCAGGTACTCTTTTTCAGAGTGCAAGGATTAAGATTAGGGGCAAGAAAAATCATGTTCAAGCAAAACTGGCAACACAACCTGAGCAGTATACTTCAGTTCCTTTCCTCAAACCCTTTTTACTCACCTCCTCCAAACTACAGTATTTTAAGTGAGCTTTCAGACTTTTATGAAAGTCTATTTCTATCTACTCTATCTCAGGTATTTCTAGGGAGCCCATCACTGTGTTAACTAGGTCCATGTTCTTTCTCCTCCTCTCACCCACACCTCAAGTGCTCTTCTTGAAGATATCTATAAAGCTCCAACATGGGTCATAAAATTATACTACATAAATCTACAGTGCTAAATCACTGAAATTTGGTCATCAGATTAGGATGCAAAACTGATGGTTTATTGTTCAGCCCTTTCCTGTATTTTAGGATGTTTATTCTTCCTAAGAGACGTATAAAGACACATGTATATTAAAAAAAAAGGGTTTTGTGCCGAGGTGCAGGGCTGTGTGCGTTTGGAGTTATTGTTTGTTTTGTTGTGTGGGTGGTTGTGTTGACTTGTGTGTGAAATTTTTGCATGCAGATAATCTGTAGAGGAAGGGTGATGTGTTCTCATAGCTAATTCAACCAAACTGCCGAGAATGCTTGGCATGGGATAGAGCCTTACTGTAGCTGTACACCACACAGGTGTATTCTGTAAAGTCAACATGGCTGAGAACTTAAAATTGGACAGTAACAGACCGTGATGATTCAACCTGGTGATGTTCTGAACAAGAAGAGCTTTCAATCATGCTTGCAGCTGTTTCTATCATTTCATACTGATTCAACAGACATGCTAAACTTCAGAGTGACACACACATTGACGTTCCTGGAATATTATATAGATACATACAGCAATCTTTACCACAAATTTCATTTACATTAAAAATATTGTTATAAACATATCTCATGACTATTCAGCTGAAAATGTCTATGATTTGATTTGAAGTAAAACCATATTTTAATTTAACATTTAACTATGCAAATAAAGCATCTCTCTCAGAAGCTACAGGCCTGAATATAGATGCAGCAAAGTTAAAGCAGTACAACTTGTGTGTGTATAGACAAGGCCAAAGTCACATTCTTCATTATCATCAAGGAGACAGGAGTATAGCTGTTGATACCAGTCCAGAAAATGAGGGTAAAGAAAACAGAAGAGGTTGTGGGTTTCTGATTTTTTTGGGGGGTGAGGTGTGGAGGGAACCAAAAAGCATGTTATGTTCAGGACTAAAACCATTTAGTAAACGTCCAAAACGTATTTGTAGATCTACTTCTCTATAAATAGTATCCAGGTTGCATAAAGTGGTCACCTATAACTTGGGTTTTATGCTAGATGACAGTGTTGAGAAAACAATCACATCAAGCAGTGCAAGGAAACTTACTCAAGCCCATGATAATGGCACCCAGCTGCTTTTTCAAAAGACAGACCTCCCAGCTTCAGTGGAGTAAGCTCTGGTGTCAGAAGAAAAGCATTTTCACTAAAAGAAAAGAGTATGTATTTTAAATTAGAGCTATACATTAGTATCAAAATTGCCATTTGGTTTGGTGAGCACTTTGATTGAAGCCCAATATGAAGCTGTGTATTGCGATCTCTAGCACTGTAACTGACCTGTGCGTAAGAGTCACTAAATTAAAAAGCTATTTCAAAAGTTAGTACTGCAAGCACAGGCAACTACAAATTAAAACCTTTTTCTGGGCAGACTAGATGCTACACTGTACGTACAAAAGCTTACAAATGGAAAAGAATTACATTAGGAATTCATGTACATTTATATCTATCTTCTAATGCAGTACAAACTATGGACAGGCAATCTATTGCTACCAATGCACAACCTTCAAGCACGAAACTGATCTGCTGGTATGCAAATTTCAACTGAAAATACAGAAAACTATTATAATGACTTGTGAGATACTTAATCATTAAGAATATGCAATGTGAAAACATTTCACATTAGTATATTGCAAAATGTTGATATTCGCCATTTTTGCCTCAGACTAAATAGCTTCAGCATTTCTGAAAAAATATGTTTGACCACGCAAAACCAATAAAAATATCTTTTAATATGTTGTCATTTTGTAGCTTTGACCAATCACCACCATATTAAGGTGCTGAAATTAACTTAAACGGTAAAAACTAGTCAGAGTCATGTTGCAGCTCATCATAACTGATGCAGAATCCATGATAGTGTACTATATCAACTGAACTGTGAGCCCCAAACTCATGGTGCAGCTCTGCAGCAAGGCTTATGTGCAACAGTGTGATAATTTTGGAACTGTTAAATACTACGCACTCTGCAATTGAGAGGCACCTTCTTTGAATGTCTTCTGAAGAATGACACTATTGCTGGCTGAATTATATTTCTCTTTACTTGTCAACCAAAGGACAAACTCATGTACCAACTGGAGCACAAAAGTAGCTAACCTCTGTATACTACAATCACCGAACTTTGGATAATATTCTGAGGATTTCACTGTGGCTATTTCTGACCGAAGGACTGAAGTGGCATTATACAAAACCACTTGTTCATCAGGCTCACTCACCAGAGCAACATCCACAAATCGTATGGATGACTTAAGTTCCTTCTTCAGATTATAAGCCATCTCCTGAGTGAATATCCAAAGCTATGAAAGAAAGAAGTGGACTAGCAAGAAGTACTGAAGACAAAATCCACAAGCAAATCCTTGCCTCTGCAATGAAGTGGGATGAATGTTATAGTTCTTACCAATCATGTCATCAACAACATGACAAACCCATTTGACTCTGAATCACATCCAGAGGTGCTTATCAATGTATCTACGGGACTGCATGTAACATCAGATATACAAGAGTCTCTACTGAAAATAGTAGATGTTGGTGAAGAACAAGCAGAGTGATTTCTGAGCAGAGCAATTGATTCTGATGGGACATGTAACTTCTTCAGCCCAGTCAAGAAAACTGGAATCAAAACATTTGCTGACATGGCCAAAAATATAAATTTAGCAAGGGAGGGACAATCACAGCTATCAGTCCAAAAATTGTTTTCCACAGAGCCCTATCCTTAGCAAGATTCAGAGATGATGTTTCAATGGCAACTGTTCTTAATCTCCCACAGGACCTGTGCTTACGTCCCTCTTCCATGCCAAAGGAACAATGAGAAGAACAAACGAAGCTGAATTAGGGCATCAGCTGGAAGCTCAAGCTAAAAGAATCCATGAGCTAAAAGTGCACCACAAAGAAACCACAGTGTACATTAGAGATGCCACAGCTGACATACCTGGAACATTCCCGAAGGCAGCAGAAAAAGTTATTGATTGTTGTGGAGAGACCAGATACACAACCTAAAAGGTTTTGTGAGCAGCTGAAAAGACAGCTGCTAGAAGTCCTTATCAAGAGGTCAGACACCTGGTGGGCGAAGGCAGAAGGTAAGAATGAGGTGGAATGCAAACCAGAGACATGGTTCCCTATCTTTCTCCCTAGCATAGCTGAATATGGTTAGCATTGAGAGAAGTGACCATGTTACAGTGAGTTCTTTGCCCAGTGGCTCCCAGTTAACAGTCTTCTGTCTGTGAGACTTGGCATTTACTCCACATACACCCCAAGGATTTCCCCCAAACCAGAGAGGAAATGGGGTTGTGAGGACAGTAAAAGAGCATAAACCTGGAGTGGGCAGGATAATGGATAGGGGAAAGGGAGTTTATACCGGAGGGAATACATGTGATACTTAAAATATGGGTCACTCTAATATTTACTCCACTCTATTCTGGTGTGTTTAAATTCCTCTCCTCTAGTATGCAAGACTACAGTGGGATAGCCCGTCTCTCAAAACATTAAAATTAAATCCTTGCAAGCTGAGGCAGACTGGAAGAAAGCCTGATAACATTAATCAATGTGAAATTTTAAATCATTTTCCAAGAAGCACTGTCTAGCTTTTTATGTATCTGTTTTGCACAGCAGAACACACATTTAGTTCATGGTACATCAAACTATCAACCCTATGAACATTCTAGGATCTGATACTTGTGTACATGAGAACATAATTAGATACCCAATTAGTGTATATTTACTATAGTACAATCATTTTCTATGCAGTCGGTTATAATGCTATATGACAAACATTTGTAATATGTTCCAGTAAATTAGTATTCCAAGTAGAGCATGCTACTATAATAACAGAGGCCTTTATAAAATAAACAGGAATGTACATGAATGCTAAGATTCCAAGTTTATATCCAAAACACCTTAGTAATTAATTTTTTAGAAGAAAAATAGTTCAGAGAATATTTTAGCCAATAGCTAACCTCTACATAAACTGTTTGACAACTTAGTCTAACAACACTGCATGGAAATTTTAGATTGCAAGATCTTTAAGGCACAGCCCACTTGTTCCTATGTATCTGTACACTGTACAGCACAATGATCCTGATTGGATCCTTTGAGTGCTATGGTAAAATAAATATTAAAACAACAGTGAGGGGTTTAAACATTGTAGAAATATTGATAAGCCTACACCTGATTCTGTATATATAATCAGGATACAGATCATCAAGTCATCAGCGAAGAGAGCTTTCTAGAGGACATGAAAGCTCCATGCGCCTTATGAGATTAATTACTTTTAATCTTAAGAGCTGCTTTATGGGCAACACAATTTTCTATAACTATTTATTGTTTTATTCATACAATATAGAGGGATGTAGTTATAAAATTCAACGGACTGAACAAATGTTTATTCCTCTTAAGAGAGGTACATAAATCTACATTAATATGAGACTTTCGGTAGATGTTTAGATCTAAACTATTTGTATATTCTAACAGCAAGTGACTAGAATCACAATGCCCCCGGTGTCACAGAGCCAATTCTATGTATGCACAGTACTCTCCTGTAATATGCCAAGATAGCAAAGAGAATTAGGAGGGGAAGACCATCAGGGAACAAGGGGAAGAGGTATACCGGAGAGGTGACTGGGAGAAACAAAGCAGGCTAGTGAACAGGAAGAGAATAGGATGTAGCCATGAACCAGAAGAAGAGCAGATGTAGAGGAAATATATCTGTATGACATTACTTTTGTATGCTGCTATTATGGTGTTGTACTATGCATGTACCCTTCATCTCCATATCTTCTAGAGGGGAACAGTGCTACAGTTTATATTCAAAAGTAGGGAGTTTAAAATAAAAAGTATGATAGAATGATTCAAGTTTGTAGGAAAACGTCTCTTAAATTTTAGTGAAGTAGTTTGTGGTTTTTACTGGTTATTTCTTTTTTGGAAACCTATCAGTTTTTAAAAGAGTAAGCAAAACCTAAAAGAACAGGAATCCTATTTATTTTTAAAAGGGAGTTTCAAAGTGCTCTTTTATGCTAATGTAGTGAAAATAAATGCTCTGTTTACCACAGAGGACCTCTGCTGCTTCTTTGTGTTTGTGTTTCATGAGAGTTTAATCAGCAACAGCTCCAAGGGGTACTGTCTCTATGTACTAGTAGCATGGATTACTGGAGCTCCTGTGCCATGATAATGTTTAGTGATGACTAGTGATGCACCTACACGGTTAAGGCTGCTACTCCCTCCTCCCCCCTTTTTTTAATTAACAAAAGCAAACCAATTAAATTGTATTTTAATAGCAATGGGGGAAATATGCAGTCTGAAGAGTGCCAAATGTAAATAAAAAGTATGCTTCTGTTGTCCTTACGGGGGCATGACTCCCACTGAATTCAATGGAGGTTTTGAGTGCTCTTGTTCAGGACAATTATGATTCATATAAAAAAGGCAAAGAGTTATATGCTGCATAACGACAATGTAAAATATGTGCATCATTCCTGTTCTTGCATTATTCTTCTTCAATGCATACAGCAAGATTAACCCAAATTTAAACTGGAAAAGAATAAAGCAATTGTTTACATGAAAAAGCAAATATGGAAAGTCTTTGAGCCAATTCTGAAAATTTGGCAACTTCAGTCAGGTACCTAAATGAGAGCTGAGCTTTTTTCTCGGCGGCAGTTCAGCAGTAACGCTTCTTACCGCTCCCGCATCTCGGCGGCAGGGTCTCTGGCGCCCGCCAGTCTTCTGGGATTAGAAATATGCTATTCCCACAGATAGGTTGGGGACCACTGGGCTAGTGATTTTTCTGAAAACTGCGTTTATATGCTAATTTATCATATCTATTGCAAATGCACTATAGAAATCAATAGTGTTTCAGAATGATCATAGTTTGTCTGTAATGAGAAACAGACAGCTATGACAAAGATTCATCCCTACAATATCTTAAAAGAAAAGGAAGTTATGTACTGGAAAGAAAAGGCTGCCCTGGCCATACTATAGTTCTTTCACCTACTTTCATATGCTGAACCTACTTTTTTTTAAATGGTAAAGGTAATTAGCCATTATACATAAATAATTTTTTCATAATATTCTCCTTTGTCAGTAAACGCTCCTATAAGTTTCTCCTCTTTTCAATATTTCCCATGCCTCTATGAACTCGCTATCACTTCTTCATGGTTACTTTCAATCTGAGCAAAGTTCTTCCAGTAATTAGGTGATTAGAGTTGAATAAAATATTTCAAATTGGGTCTTAAATTTTTAACTTATGTCCAAATGTCTGACGATTTTTTCTTCTCATCTCGACATATTCACTTCATAGCAGTTGGGTTATCTCCATGGATTATATTTAGTATCACCCAAGTATCTTCCTGAGCTTCATGTTTTTATGTTCTCAACTTGAGAGTTCTATTTAGTTTATAGATGGTCTTACACTGAACTACATAAGTTACTTATCCCAGAGGCAAGAAGTTGCTTCTCTCCAATCTGAGACATTTTACTGAAGAGCCTATTAAGTATTCAGTAATACCAATCTGTCATTGAGTTTCATTGTCTTGTCTCTCAGTAGCCCCTACAGTCTTTCCAGCATGTTTGTACAGAAGCATATGTTGTTCATCATTACTTTCCTTCCTATTAAACTTTCAAGGTTTGGGGGTTTTTTTAAGCTTATAAATAGAAATTCTTTCAATATTAAATTATGCCCTGAACTTCATCATCTAGCCACATAGCAGGAATAAAATATCCAACAGGGACACACAACCTGTGTATACACAATAAGTTTTCACTGCAAACTGGCACCAGAATTCTATATTCATGTCCTGAAGGACATCCCAGTGCAATAATCAAGCAGGAATCTTGAGATGAAGCAAAGCTTTAAAGATAGGAAACTATTTTGCAATTTTCTGTGCCATACACAACTATAAATCCACCTTCGAGCCAGTTCATCTGTCTGGCACAGAGTCCCAAAGCCAGAGGGCATCTGAGGAGGAAAAGGTTTCCTCAGTTGGAAAGTCAGCAAGCCCTATACACACACAAAATACAAATAGGTGGGGAAAAAAGCCTTTCATGATTGATGCTGTGTATACTGCAGTGCAATTCAATAAGAAACGCACAAAAATTTTTAATTTAAATCTAGATGGGAGAAGATTTTGTTTTTGTATATAAACAAAAATAAAAGGATTAAAAAGTAAATTCCAGTTACATTCGTTTTTTTGAGTTCTATTATTTGCACACCCATGGTTGCCCACACTGATCCACTCCATACCTCCCATCTGTCTCATTTTCTCCTAATACAGGAAAGAATGCAAATATTGGAGAAGTTCATGGAGGCAATGGGGCCTTGTGGACAGGGCACAGGACAGGAAGACAGAAAATATGGGGTTCTAGTCTTGGCTCATCCACTAACTTTGCTCTCTGTGACTGTGAGCAATTCACAACCTCTGTCTAAATCAGTTCATCATCTGAGATGATACTTACCTACTTTGCATGCACTCAGACCTATGGATGAGCAGCATTTTGTAAGTACTAGCTATCACAGGACTGGTCAAACGTCAAACCATTCCTGCCACTTGCATTTCCTGCATAAGGTTTTGCTGCACTGTGCTCCAAGAGAGAGAGAGAAGTTTAGTGATTAGAGCTAGAACTGGTCAGTAATTTTCTAATTAACTGTTCTTTTGTTGGAAAAATACCAATTTGTCAAAACCAAAAGAGTTTACAGAAAGGGTCAGTTGTGATGGTTGTCACAACTCAAATAAATTTTGCCATTTTCAAAATGAAAAGTTTTGTTTGTTATTCCATTATCTCCATTTTACAGCTAAGGAATTGATGACAGAATAGAGGAGAAAGAAAAGGAGGGGGGAAAAGGGGGAAACGAGAAAAAGAAGACACAAGAAAACTAAAGAGGAAGAAAAATCTAAGCTAAAATACCCACATGTTAAATATGTACTTATTAACCTATTAGTTTTGTTTTTTTTTTAAGCTAGAATGTGCTGCATTGTGGAGACTTGATAGTCTTGGTAAAGCAAGAGCACAGAACTGCCTGGTCAGATAGTCAAATTCAGTCCTTATTGGTGGTAGCAAAAATTCATTACGATCGGATGGCTGGTCATCAGTGAATGTGAAACAAAGCCATTCAGTGCAGCTCTTAGCAGGCAAAAGCCTGAGCCAACTCCTCCAATTCACCAGACTTCTATTCACTTCAGTGGATCAGGTCAGCCCCCAGTGTCCAAAACTTCAAACAACATTTACAAATGCCACCTTTGTTGACCATCTCAGCAGAAAAGCCTGTGTCACTGCTCACCCAGATTAAGACTCAAGCACACTGGCATGGTAACACAGGAAAGCTTGGTGTGGACAGAGGTTCTCAGTCAATCTTGCATGTTTCACATTTTAAACAAATTGAGGGTGGCGGGAGAGGGTGTTTTGGAAAATCTCCATGGCTGTGCCTCCACTCTCTCTTTGGGACTGAATGGGATGGGGATATTCAGTATATGCCATTATCAGATCTTTCATCCCTCTGGCCAAGAAGCTTAGCCAGTCCTGCTCTAGTATCTTAGACCTCTTGCATTTGTTTTGCACTTCCCACAGTTACCCAAATTCTAAGATTTTCTAGTTACGGTAAAAGCACTTCAAGACAAAGTTTGATCACAACCCTTTGGATTCTACCACTTATTACTACGAGTGATCTGGAGCAAAATCCCTTCAAATTCAGGGTTTAGTGAAGTGTGATTCAAAGCAAGCCATTCAAGTGAATCAAAATACTCCATGGCTAGAAAGCAACTCTGGAGGTTTCTCAAAACTGGCGATTAAAAGAACTCTTGTAATGAACAAATTATTCACTTCTCTCTCACACACACTTAATTGGAATGACGCAGTTTTATTTGTTATTTAGCCAAGATCCTGGAGACATCTGCATTGATTAACTAAAAACTTTGTAAAAGTCTCTCATTGTTATAGCTAGTCTTTGTTTTAAATTGTCTACTGCTTGTGTGCAATCAGCACATCTTTAAATTAGTTTCCTGAATACAGCAGTTCTAAAACTGCTTTTCCAGCAGTTTACCCCAATGCTACAGAACACTCTGCTTTCATAAACAATTTTATAATGTTATACATGGCGATAGCTATGACAATTTCCTACCATATCCTTGGGAGACCTTAGTGACCCCTCCTCCCCCATTTGGGGTCCATTGTGTTAAATAAATGGTGTATGTATTGTTATTATGGGCCAGGATTGTATGTAACCTCTCAGGGATGGGGCCGGGAGGGGTGGAGGTGGGGGGGAAGATGTGACAGATGAGGATCCAAAAGACTATATTGAACAATGCGCAAGACAAGAATGGACTACTGGAACAAAAATGTGTTAAGTGGTTTTCCTGAGAAACATCTAGTGGGAAGTAAATGCAAATTCCCTACCTCTGATTATGCAAAAACCCAGTGTAGGGAGCCAGGGTGGCTTCCCTCCGAACCAGAGGGTAAAGAGCCACCCTCTCCGCCTGAGTGGGCGGGGCCAGACCAAGCTACTCCAATCCCCGGAAGGGGAGGGGTGGAACAGGAAGTACAAAGACACAGGCTGTTCCCTCCAGACCCTGCTGCCGACCCAGGGGAGGCCTTGGGCCAGGAGGAACCTGACCTGGAGGAAGCACTGAGGCGACCAGGACTGCCAGCCGCTGAGTACCCGGAGGGGCCAGGCTGTAGCCCGGGCCAGCGTGAGCCCGACACAGAGGGGGAGCTGGAGCTGCCAGCAGCTGAATACCCGGACGAGCTGGAGGGACCGGAGAGGCCCGCTTGAGAGACCGGGTAGGAAGTAGCCCAGGGGCAGAACTGCACCGTGTGGTGGGCTTATTTGGACAGCGGGGCGCGGGAGGCTCTCCGCTGACCCAGCAGTGGGCCCCTCTCCTCCCGCCACTGTCAGGGCCCTGGGCTGGAATGCAGTGGAGTTGGATGGGCCTGCGTTCCCCTACCCCGGCCAACTATCCCGACTTGGATAGCAGACTCCCGAATGCTGCAGACCCGCGCCGGCGCTCCCCTGCCTGAGGGGCGCGCTGCGGACTCTGGCCGGCGCACCTTCTCCGCTAAGTCCCCAGGGCCCAAAAGGTGCGACTAAGGCCTGCCAGTGGGACAGCAGCTCTCCATCGCCCCTTAGAGGCTCAGTGGACCGATTGAAACCTGTCACTCCCAGCCTTTGGAAGCTATGCCCTGAGCAGGGAGCCATTGTCTGCTGGTCACCTGTTATATGGGGACAAGATCAAAGGCCCAAGCTATGTAAAGGAAAAGACTATTAATTTCATTGAGTGACCCCTAGTTCTTGTGTTACACGAAGGACTAAATAACACTTCCATTTTCACTTTCTCCACACCATTCATGATTTTATAGACCTCATTCAGATCCCCCACCCCTTCGTCATCCCTTTTCTAAACTGAACAGTCCCAGTCTTTTTAATCTCTCCTCATATGGAAGCTGTTCCATACCCCTAATCATTTTCGTTGCCATCTTTGCACCTTTTCCAATTCTAATATATCTTTTTTGTGAGCGGGAGAGCAGAACTACATGCAGTATTCAAGGTGTGAGCATATCATGCATTTATATAGTGGCATTATAATATTTTCTGTCTTATCATCTATCGCTTTCCTAATGATTCCTAACATACTGTTTGCTTTCTTGACTATTGCTGCACATTGAGCAGAATTTTTCAGAGAACAATCCATGATGACTCCAAGATCTTTCCTGAATGATAACAGCTAATTTAGACCCCACCATTCTGTATGTATAATTGGGAATCTTTTTTTCAATGTGAATTACTTTGCACTTGTCAGCATCGAATTTCATCTGCAATCTTGTCATTCAGTCGCCCAGTTTAGTGAGATCCCTTTGCAGCTCTTCACAGTCAGCAGTGGACTTAACTATCTTGAGTAATTTTGTATAGTCTGTAAATTTTGCTACCCTACTGTTCATCACTTTTTCTAGTTCATTTATGAATATATTGAACAACACAGGTCCCAGTACAGATCCATTGTGAAAATTGACCGTTTATTCCTACTCTTTGTTTCCTGTCTTTTAACCATTTACTGATCTATGAGAGAACCTTCCCTCTTATCCCATGATTGCTTACTTTACTTAAGAGCCTTTGGAAAGGGATGTTGTGAAAAGTTTTCTGAAAGTCCCAGTACACTATATCAGCTGAATCACCCTTTTCCATACTTGACCACACTGTCAGAGTTCTAATAGATCAGTGAAGCACAATTGCCATTTACAAAAGCTGTGGTGACTCTTCCCCCTCATATTGAGTTCTTCTATGTATCTAATAACCCTCAGTGTGGGTCATCACTTGTCTGTAGCTTTAAGGGAAAGAATTAAAGCTCACTGGACAGCTTCTGAAGACCATCTCAGTTTCTAGATGCTTTCAAAGTTAGTCCAGAGTCAAGAGGGGCTATCAAACAAAGAACAAATTCCTCATCTTACATCAGAATCTTGCCAAAAAAAAAGAAGAAGTGTATAATTTATATATTAAAAATTTACACTTTTTTAATGTGTATTGTGACGGGGCAAGGCCAGATGGCTATGGAAGAGTAGTCTTATTGGGATCCGGGAAGTGGGCGGGCGAAGCCCGTCAACCGCTAAAGGATCCCCCCCAGCCTAAAAGGGGGAACCACAGGACCTAGATACCCAAAAAATTCCAGGGGACAACTAATAAAATAACAGGGACAGGAGTGCCGTCAAAGGGTCAAACGAAGGGAACCGGACAGGGACACCGAGCAGAGAACCCCTGACAGCGCCCACTGCTCCTCAAAGGCGTCAAGAGAGTCAGAGGACGCCGCCCAGAGGAACTCTGCCCGGATACGTGAACGGACCGAGGATCGGAAATAGGCCCCACAGTCACAGGAGACTCCATCGGCCAACCTCCTCACTCTGGTTTTGTAGATGGCCATTTTAGCTAGGGCCAGGAGGAGGCTGACCAGGAGATCCCGTGACTTTGTGGGGCCACGGATAGGGAGTGCATAAATGAAAAGGTGAGGGGAGAAGTGCAACCAAAAACGTAATAAAATATTGGTGAGGAGCCGAAATAGGGGCTGCAGCCTGGCACGCTCCAGGTATACATGGGCCAGGATATCCCTCACGCCGCAAAAGGGGCAGGAGTCTGGGATTGAAGTGAACCGCGCCAAGTACACGCCCATGCTCACGGCTCCGTGAATGAGCCGCCAACTGACATCCCCGGCGGGCCTTGGGACTAAGGTGGAATATAGGTTGGCCCACCGGGGCTCCTCACCCTCCAAAGGTGGCAGGAGGTCCCGCCGTTTTGTATCGGGGCAGGACACGAGGGTGCGGGCATGAAGGGTGTGGAGCACGAGCGTATAGAGATGTTTTCTTGGCGCGGTTTCGAAGCAGACCGGTTGCATCTCGTGCAGCCGGCTTCTAGTGAAGGGGTCGGTTGGGTCCACGGGGCAGGGGTCAAATTAAAAGGTTGAGTGGGCCTGGGGTAACGGGTGGGCGGGGCGTGCCCTCGTGCAGGACCCGGTTGAGATGAACCCGAGCAGCGGGTGGCAAAGCGGCCTTCAGCTCCTGAAGAATGCGCCGGGGAGTACAAGGTCTGGAAAGCCCCATGCGCTGAGCGAGCATCAGGGGATCCAGCCAGTCTCCCCGGTCATAGTCCAGGAGGTCTCCGACTCTTGTGACCTCTGCCAGGATCAACCTCTGGCGCACCGAGCGGGACTCCGCCACCTGCAAACGGAGCTGGGGGTTGTGTAGCAGAGGCTCCACGAGGAGATCTGCCCCTGCGGTGGCCGACACGGACCTGGTCGTTGTAAAGAGTTTCCAGGTCCGGAGGAGGTCCTGGTAGAAGAACGGCAGCCCAGAAAGGTCTCGCGGAAGACTTCTCGGATGGAGATAAAGGAGCTGCCGGTCGTATCGGAGCTCGCGGAAGCGGCGCAGGAAGGCGTGCGCCAGTATGCTCCACGCCAGTCTACCTGCACCATAAAGAAGCCTCTGCAGGGTCTGGAGGCGGAAGACATGGACCTGAGTGAGCAGACATTTTAGGTCCTCCAGAGGTAGATGAAGAACCCCTGCAGGGACCCAGTGCAGTCCTGACCAAAAGAACTCCAGAATCAATGTCCGGAAGTTGGCCAGGAAACCCAGGGCTGGTACCAGGGTGTTGAGCCGGTACCAGAGCATGGACAGGACTAGTTGATTAAGCACTAGCGCTCTCCCTCAAAGGGAGAGGCTCTGGAGTAGTCCTGTCCATTTCCGGAGCCGCTCTATCACCCCGCCCTCTAAATTCTGCCAGTTCTCCAGCGGAGAGGGATGCATGGCAGAAAGGTAAACTCCCAGATAGAGCAGTGGACCCGTGCTCCACCGGATGGCCTGAAGCGCGGGTGGGAGGGAGCTCGCCTGCCGCCAGTCCCCTAACACCAAGCCAGAGCTCTTGACCCAGCTGACAGGCGCAGAGGAGGCTGCCGAATAGATGGCCTGGCAAGCCTCCACCTGCGCCAAGTCGCTCGGGTCCTGGACCACGAGGAGCACGTCATCAGCGTACGCTGACAGGACCAGCCGCAGCTCTGGCTCCCGCAGCACCAACCCTGTCAACCTCCTTCGGAGGAGACAGAGGAAGGGCTCGATTGCCAGAGCATACAGCTGGCCTGAGAGGGGGCACCCCTGCCGTACTCCTCGCCCGAAGCTGACCACTTCGGTCAGGGTCCAGTTGAGCCTGACCGAACACTCTGCGGAGGCGTACAACGCCCGGAGAAAAACTCACAAACATGGGACCGAAGCCAAACGCTTGCAAAGTGCTCAGGAGATACCCGTGATCCACACTGTTGAACGCCTTCTCCTGATCTAAGGACAGGAGGATGAACGACAGACCATCCCTACACCCAAGTTCCAATAGGTCCCGGACCAGATATAGGTTGTCGAAGATGCTGCGGCCCGGGACGGTGTAGGTCTGGTCTGGGTGGACCATGTCTGCCAGCACGGACCCTAGCTGCAGCGAGATGGCTTTTGCCACAATTTTGTAGTCCGTGCTGAGGAGCGAGACAGGACGCCAATTTCGTAAATCGCGGAGGTCCCCCTTCTTCGGCAATAAGGCCAGCACGGCTCGCCTGCACGAAAGAAGGAGGACCCCGCTCTGCAAAGACTCGGCCCAGACGGTGACTAGGTCTGGGCCCAGGACGTCCCAGAACACGCAGTAGAACTCCACGGTCAGCCCATCCATGCCCGGAGATTTATTGGTGGGCATGCGATGGAGGGCTTCTCAGAACTCGGCCAGAGCGAGAGGCAGCTCTTGCCGGTCTCGGTCGCTCACGCTGACCATCGGGAGCTCGTCCCAGAGCACTCTGCAAGCGTTAGGATCGGTTGGATCCGGGGAGAAAAGGCTTGCGTAGAAGGCTCTCGCCCTCCCGCACATCTCCACCGGATCCATGAGGGAGGTGCCATCTTCTGCCAGTAGGCAGAGGACATGTTTTTTAGCCCCCCTCTTTTTCTCCAGGGCGTAGAAGAAGAGGGAGCCACGATCCATCGCCCGAAGGAGACGGATGCGGAATCGAACAAAGGCACCCCGGGCCCAATGGTCCTCGAGGGTCCAGAGCTCCTCCCGCTTCTCCCGGCATGCTCCGCAGAAGGGTGGATCCTCGAGGCTGGCGGCCAGACGCCTCTCCAGCTCTAAGACCTCCCGTGCCAACTGCTCAATCGCCGCATCCCTCTGTCGGCTAGCACCCCGGGTGTAGTCACGGCAGAAGAGCTGGGCGCGCACCTTCCCTAGGTCCCATCACCGTCGCGCCGAGGAAAAGGCACGCCGATGCCCTCGCCAGGCCAGCCAGAACTCCCAGAAGGATGCCATGAAGCCCGCATCCTCCAGCAAGCTGTTAAAATGCCAATAGGCCGGCCCCAGCCTCTCTGCGCAGAGGGAGGCTGTCACGGTGGCTATATGATGGTCAGAAAATGGGGATTTCCGGCCGGATGCTGGAGGAGTGGGCTCATGAAAGATGAAAGCGTGATAAATAAATGCGGTCCAACCGGGAGTGGCGCAACCGATGGGCCTCCACCTGGACAAAGGTGAACGTGGAAGTGTCATCCGGGTGGTGGTCGCGCCAGACGTCCACCAGGGAGTGGTGTTCAACTATCTCCTGGAAGACGGCGACGGCGGCAGCGGCTGGGCTCTGCTCAGTCCCGCTCCTCGAGGGTGATGTTAAAGTCCCCTCCCAGGACCAGGCACTCCTGAGGATCCAAGGTGCCGAGGAAGGCGGACGCCTGCTGATAGAATTGCAGCCGCTCCGGGCTCACTGCTGGGGCATAGATGTTGACGAGGTTGACTACAAGCCCCTACATGCGGACCCGGAGGTGCAGCAGGCGGCCTGGCACAGCCTTGGCGACCCCCAGCACCTCGGGCCATAGGTCGGGGAAGAACAGGGTCACCACTCCAGCCATATGAACTGTGAGGTGGCTAAAGTAGACCCTGTCCCCCCAATCCAGCCGCCAGCTGTCTTCGGCGGTCGGATCCGTATGGGTCTCCTGCAGGAAAATCACAGAGTACCTCCCCTCCCGAAGGAAGGAGAACACCTGGGACCTGCGGAGACTCATCCTACAGCCGCGGGTGTTCAATGTTGCGATGGTAAAGGGTGCCATTAAGAGGGCTGGGGGGGATCCTCGCCGGCAGGGACACTCGCGGCTCCCGGTGGGCCGCGCAGCAGTCCGTGACCCACCCCGTAGGTGAGTAAGAAGTCACGGAAGAGGCGGACCCGCTGGTAGGTTGCGGCGCCCTGCCTCCCGGTCCTTTTACCCTCCCCCATGAGGGCCCTTGCGGCCCGGAGGATTTGATTAAAGTCCCCCCATCGCTGGAGGGCAAGCTGTACTTTGTTGCGGGAGCCACGGACGTCTTCTAGAAACTCCCGCAACTCCTCTCGCAGCGCATGGGGGGCTGGGGTTACGGTCTGGTTACTCCCCGATGGGGCCCTTGGTACAGCCCCGTGGCCCACAGAGACGGGCAGACAGGGTGCGGACCCCCGAAGGGGCTCCTGATGGGTTGACCTGAATGCTGGGGCGATAGGGGGCGGCGGCGGAAGTATAGCAGCCCCTGGTGGGTCGGGACGGGTAAACACAAAGGCCGCTCCCTGGGAGTCATCTGTTGGAAAGGGGAAGGAGACAGTCCCAGGGGCAGCAATAACATCTCGGGAGGTGGACAGGATAAGGGCAGGGGCAGGGGCAGAGGTGAGAGTCTGGGTGGGGAGAGGGCTCTCAGTGATGCCGGGTGCAAGCTCTCTGGTGGATTTGGCAGCCACGGCATCAGGAGGTGGACTCTCTTCTGTAGGTCCCTCTCCCGGGAAGGAGGTCGAATGCTCCTCATCAGCGAGGGGTGCCCCTGGTGGCTCAGGTTCCAGTCGCGTGGCACTGGCCGTCGCCTCAACAGGCTCGGCGGCTCTCAGCGGGGTGCCCTCTGCAGCCGGGTTGATGGAGGAGTCCAGGGGCTCCTCGGAGGTGGGAGCAGAAGCAACAGTTAGGGGGAGGGAACATGGGGAAAGGGGGGCTGGAGTGAAGTCGCCCAGATCGAGGCCCGCTGGCATAGGATCGTCCTCCCCCGGGTGACTGGGGTCAGACCCAGGGCCTCGATTTCCTCATATATAGACGAGAAATTGTTTTCCGCTACCCCGGGATTCTCCCCGCCGGCACCTGACGCGACGATTGCTTCGGGGCACACTGGGGTTTCAGATGGTGCCTCGGGGGTCTTGGAGGGGAGGGACTCCCGTGGAGGGGAGATACTGCCTTCCAGTGCTGCCACGTCTTCCCCAGCCGGCTCTGGTGGATGGAACACACCCGTGGGTAGAGCGGAAGGCTCGGCAACAGTGCCCCCCTTCCTGGTCTTCCGGGGGGCCTCCGCATCAGATGAAAGCAGCAGAGCTCGAGCCTTCCGCTTGCCCTGCTTCCCCTGGACTAGGGCCCAGCCCTCCATGGCATCATCCAGGGGCTGGCTAGCAGGGGTTGTGTCAGGGAGCAGAGGCGATGGCTCAGGGACTCGAGGGGGTAATGATGGGGCAGCACAAGGGAGGGAAGATTCCCCTTGGGGCGGGCCCTCTCCCATGCCCGGCGGTGTCCCTGCCACACCCTCCTCCACAGGCCCCGCCAGATTGCAAGCAGCGGGGGCGGGGCTCTCCCGCTCGTCTGGGCATAGTTGGGGAGGTGCCCCTTGGGCCCGAGCGGGAGCAATGGCGGAATGGGAAGAAGGAGGGGCGGTTTCGGGCGCCGGGCAGCCAGGGGCGCCGGCGATGACAGGGCCGGTGCCCTGCTGGGGCTCGGGGGTCCCGGATGCCCCTCCTTGCCGGGCCAAGGGGCAGTCCCTCCGGACGTGCCCCATCACCCAGCAGAGGTAGCACCGGGCCTCCCCTGTGGAATAGCGCACCCGGTAATGGGCCCCCTGGTAGGGGACTAGGAAGGACCCCTCCAGCGCCTCTCCGTCACATGCCGCCGGCGGCAGTTGAAGCTGCACTTGCCGGCGGAACGAGAGGACGTGACTGAGTGCAGGGTCTTTGCAGCCCAACGGGAGAAGGCTGATGACAGAGATGGGCTTCCCCAAGGTAGAAAAGGCGGGTAACAGGGCGGCATTGGGGAGAAAGGGAAGGACGGAGGTCAGGACCAGGCGGACGCCCAGGTCCTCTAGCAGCTCTAAGGGGACAAAGACGCCCCCTACCGCCAGGCCCTTCTCCACCGCCTCCTGGGCGGCAGCCTCCGATGTTAAGAAGAAGACGACCTTGCCATACATTTTGGAGGCCGCCACAATGGCCGTGGGCCCCACCACCCTCGCCAACGCCCGCACATAGGTCTCCACGTGGGGCGAGGCGGGCACCAGGAGGCAACGGACGCCGTGCTTCCTGGTCATGGTGGGAAAGGGGCCCCGGCTGCTATAGATGGTAGTGGAGGCGGTGGGCAAGAGAGATGACGTAGCGGCAGGCAGGGGAGCTGCCGCCACGTGGATGTACGTCCTGGGGGCCGGGGGAGGGACGCCCGCAGAGCTGGTGGAGGGAACAGCGGGGAGGGACACCCCAGCCGGCGGTGGGGGCGGGGCATTAGGGGCAGCCCCTGCCATGGAGGGCCTGGTCTTTTTAGCAGGGTCTTTCCCTTTCTTCTTCCCCTGGCCCTTCCCGCCAGCTGGGGGGACTCCCCCCGAATCTGAGGGGGTGAGAGACGTGGCAGCAGTGGAGGTCACCCCGGTGCCCGTCGCTGCTGGTGCCCCAGCGGGGGCGATGGCAGATGGTTCGGCAGCGGAGGTAGAAGCTTGGGGGCGTGATGGAGGGGTAGGCGGGGGAGGGGGAGCTTGGGCTGCTGGAGGGGTCCCACCCGTCTCATCCCCCGCCCTCACGAGCAAGGAGGGAATGGGGGACACCAGAAGGAGGAGGGGAGAGGGGAAGCAGGTCGACCACTCCTCCCCGCTAGGCTGCAGGCAGGGGAAGAGGGCGCCAAAAGGGGTGGGCTGGACAGGGGGCAATCAGGGGTTAGAGGTCAGTCACCGACACAAGGTGGAATTCCGGCTCCTCTTGGTGCACTAGGGAAGGGGGGGATACAACAACATTTGGGGTGCAGTGAAGAGGGTTGCAACTAAAATGGGGAATTGCACAAGCGCATGGGAGGGGGCATGGGCACACGCAGCGAGGGGCTAAGCGGTCTGGAGATAGAACAGGGAAACCAAGGGGCTAGGTTCAGAGGCTGGGGCGGGGCAAACAAACAAAGGCTGCAGAAGGAAATGGGCAGGGCAGGCAAACAAACTGAAGCTAGTAAGGGGGGCTGGGGGAAAAGAGGGGGCAAAGCTACAAGTGGCAAATGGGGCAGGTAGTAAAGGGCAAAGCTGGGTGTAGGCAGTCCAGGGGGGGCACATGTGCCCACGTGCACTTGCACAAGTCTTCTTTTAAGCTGGCTGCTGCTTCTGGCCCAAAGGGTGGAAATAGGTAGGGCATGGCAAGCCAAGCAAGCAGCTGAGTCCAGAGGCAGGAGCTGAGGCAGATGGTATACAGCCGGTGGGGGTGGTGGAGGGGGCAGCGGTGGTGGTAGCGGTGGTGGGGGTTGGGGGGACACACACAGATGGATCGGGGGCGGCTCCATGCCACACCCCGTGTCCCTGGCAACACAGTCAAGACTCCCACCACAAGAGCACAGTTTGAAAATTACTCAGTCTGAGGGCCCCCTCCACGGTGGTCTGCAAAGTCTCTAGGTGCTCCCCCACTGGTAGATGGTCCTCTTCTCCTCCTCCTCAGGCTTCAGCAGCTCCAGCCAGCAGACTCCACAGCAGCAGCAGCTCCAGGAACTCCAGGTGGTGGTCCAGGCTGGCAGAAAGGACCCCTCGCAGGTGGTGGTGGTTTCCACAACAGCAGTGGCTGGGGTCCCTCACTCCTCCTCTCTGGAGAGTGGGCTAGCAGCCCCCTCCCCCCCGGGGCTGCAGTTGGAGCAATAGTAGCACCCAAGAGTGGGGGGGTCCAGCAGCCAGGTAGCAGAGAACGGGGCGGGGGGGGGATGTCTTGCCCAGCCAGGGGAGCAGCTGGAGCAGCAGGGAGAGCTTAGGGCCCAGCAGCAGCAGGACTAGCAGCTTCCCACGTCCCTCCAAGCTAGAAAGTTATGGAAGAGCAGTGGGAAGGAAGAGAGATTCACTCCAGGCTAAACAAATATCCCTGGTACCAGGTTAAGTGAAATGGCAGCTGCTCCAGGTTAATTAAGACACCTGGGGCCAATTAAGAACTTTCCAGAAGGCAGGAAGAAGGCTAGGTTGATTGGGACACCTGAAGCCAATCGGGGCTGGCTGAAACTAGTTAAAAGCCTCCCAGTTAGTCAGGTGGGGGTGCATGTCAGGAGCTGTGGGAAGAAGTTGCGTTGTTGGAGAGGCAGAGTAGTACACACCATATCAGGTACAGGGAAGGAAACCCTGAGCTAAGGGTGAAGTGGAGCTTGAGGAAGTGAGGGCTGCTGTGGGGGAAGCAGCCCAGGGAATTGTACATGTCATGTTTCTAAAAGGTCAGCTACCATAGCTGATACAATTAGGGTCCCTGGGCTGGAGCCTGGAGTAGAGGGTAGGCCCGGTCTCTCCCCCCGACCTTTGCCCCGATTAATCACTGAGACTGGGAGACAACAGAGACTGTGCAAGGAAGGATAACTTTTCCTCATCTCCCTCGCTCGCTTATGATGAAAATGGCTCAGTAGACTGTGACCTTTGTCTCTAAAGAAAGAAGGGTTACGTGGAAGGTTACAGTGAGCCTCTGAGGCTAGCGAAATCCGCCAGGAAACGCGGGACCCACAGAGGAAAGGAGAGAGCTTTGTCACAACTGGTGTCAGGAGTGGGATTTCGTTCACAGCATGGCGGAAGAAAGAGGTTTAAAACAAAAAAATACACTGGGGGTTTGGATTTTTTTTTTTTGTTTTGGTTTTTGTTTGTTTGCTTTGTACCACAATGGAGGAGATGGTAAGAGCTCTGGTACAAACCATGGCAGCCCAGCAGGAGGCCACCCAGGTTCAGGCAATGGCATAACAGGAGTCTATGCGGCTACAACAGGAAACCAATCAATTATTGATGAGCCAGGTGACCCAAGATCATGCTCTCTTGAGAGAGGTGGTGGACCAGCTGAAGATCCTCACCACCCAGGCCCAGGGGTCCGACGGGACGCAAACCCTGAGGGCCACTGGTTGTCTGCCAAAGATGACGTCAAGAGATGACGTAGAGGCATAGCTCCTCTCATTCGAAAGGACTGCTCAGCGTGAGGCGTGGTCCCAGGAGCAGTGGGCTAGCATCCTTGCCCCTTTTTTGTGTGGAGAGGCCCAGAAGGCCTACTTTGACTTGCCTGCCACAGATGCCACTGACTATACCCGTCTGAAGGCAGAGATCCTAGCACGAGCAGAGGTAATGGCAGCGGTAAGGGCCCAGAGGTTCCATGATTGGAAATACCAGGAGAACAAACCCCTGAGGTCCCAGCTATTAGACCTCATACACCTCACACAGAAGGGGTTACAGCCCAAGGTGTGCAGGCCGGAGAAGATTTTGGAAACCCTGATCATAGACCATTACATGCGGGGATTGTCGCCAGATCTCCGCAAATGGGTAGGCCAGAACGATCCGTCCACATACGACGAGATGATCACACTGGTAGAAAGACAGATGACAGCCAAGGGACTGACCCAACTACCCAAGGAAGGCCCCTTTCAAAGCAAGCACCTGACCCCAACCCTGGAAGGTTGGGCAGCCAAACCCCTGAGGAGTCCTAGGTGGAAGAAGGGGGGGGGGGCTGAAAACCAGTGGGGATCCGAGAAGGAAGGGATTGGCCTGAGTGTGGGGAGCCGCAGTACTAAACCCCCTAACTCTCGGGATAGGGGAGTGATTAAAAGCAATTATAGATGTTATGCATGTGGGGAGTGGGGACACAGCAGCACAGTGTCCCAGCACCGAGGAGCCTATCCAATGTAATTTGGGGGATTGGGAGGTCCCATGCTCCCTTATCTACCTTGCGGGGGTGGCATTAGCCCCACATAATTACAGCAGGCCAGTGAGGATAAATGGAGCAGAGACTACAGTGCTTGTGGACTCTGGGAGTGCTATCACCCTCATATCGGGTAAGCTGGTAAAAAATTGTCAGCTGCTACAAGCCAAACGCATAGTAGTGATGTGCGTGCATGGGGCCATGAGCCATTACCCCACCATCCCAGTGGAGATAGAGGTTCAGGGAAACCCCATTGAGGTGACCGTGGGTGTAGTTCATAAACTCCCATATTCTGTAGTCATTGGGAGGGACTATCTAGGGTTTGATAATTTACTCCCCCTGGAGAGGCTGGAGGGAGGTGGGGACCCTGAGGACAGCGACTTGTCACCGGGGGAATGTCAACCTCCAATGTTCACTGAGATTTCTCAGGATCTTTTCTCAGCCCCCTGAAAGACCCAGAAGACAAAAAAGGAGAGGAAGGCCGCGAAGGCCTTGGGAACCCGGATCCTGACCCAGGGCCAGAAGACCTCCCTGGTAGGCAGATGGACACGAGCAGCCAACAGAGAAACTTCCACCACAGAAGGTGAGCCAGAAGCTGCCCCCAGCCATGAAAGCGGCGAGCCGTTGGAAGAAGCAGAAGCTGGCTCCTGGGAGCTTGGGCAGGTTAGTCCCGGGAGAGAGACTTTTGGGCAGGACCAGGCGGAGGACCCCAGATATAACGCCAGGAAAGAGGTGGGCGAGATTGATGGGATACTAGTGGATGGGAAGGTCCGGGGTTCCGGACCTTACTTCATAGTGAAGAAAGATCTCCTGTACCGCGTGGTGCAAATGCAGGAGCAAGAGATACAACAAGTTCTGGTGACAAGAAAACATCAAAAAGCTGTATTGAGTCTCGCCCACAGTCACCTGTTTGGAGGACACCTAGGGGTAGAGAAAACCCAGGCATGGATTCTGCGGAGGTTCTTCTGGCCAGGAGTACATGAAGATGTCTGGCAATACTGCACCTCTTGTCCGGAGTGTCAGTTACATAGCCCTCGCCCGCACTTGCAGGCTCCTTTGGTACCTCTTCCGATAATAGAGGTTCCTTTTGAACGGATAGCCTTGGATCTGGTAGGGCCCCTAGAGAAGACAGCTCGGGGCCACCAACATGTGCTTGTTGTACTGGACTATGCAACACAGCTTCCAAGACAATAGCTAAGGAGCTAGTACAGATCTTTGACCGGGTTGGGCTACCTAAGGAGATACTGACTGATCAAGGGACACCTTTCATGTCCAAGTTGATGAAAGATCTCTGTTCATTGCTCCATGTACGAGCCCTATGGACCTCTGTATACCACCCACAAACAGATGGCCTTGCGGAAAGGTTCAATAGGACCCTCAAGGCCATGATCAGGAAAGTGGTGAGCCGGGATGGCGCCACCCTCGGGGCATATTGGATATAGCCAGAGAAGCCTGGGAAGAAGAGCCAAATCCTGGAAGGAACATAGTTGAGCATGTACTGCAGATGAGAGATCGGATAGCCCGAGTTACGCCCATTGTACGGGAACAATTGGAGAGAGCACAGGAGACCCAACGAACCCATTATAACCACCAAGCGAAGCTTCAACGGTTCCAACCAGGGGATTGGGTGATGGTACTGGTGCCCACAGCAGAAAGTAAACTGTTGGCCCAGTGGCAGGGACCCTATGAAATAATCAAAGCAGTGGGAGAAGTGAACCATAAGGTACGGCAGCCAGGCCGCCAGAAATCGGAGCAAATTTACCACATCAATCTTCTAAAACCTTGGCACGAACGAGAGGCATGCTTAGTCATGCAGGAGACCCTTCCCCAGGAGGATAACTTACACGAGCAAGTGAGGATATCATCCGACTTGACGCTGATCCAAAAGATCGAGGCAGCCAACATGATTAATCACAACAGAGATGTGTTCTCTACAAAACCAGGGCGGACGACTGAGACCTATCACCATATCTGCACGATCCCCAGGGAATTGTACATGTCGTGTTTCTAAAAGGTCAGCTACCATAGCTGATACTATTAGGGTTCCTGGGCTGGAGCCCAGAGTAGAGGGTGAGCCCGGGCTCCCCTCCCCACCTTTGCCCCTGATTAATCACTGAGACAGCGAGACAACAGAGACTGTACAAGGAAGGATAACTTCTCACCTCCCTCGCTGGCTTATGATGAAAATGGCTCAGACTGTGACCCTTGTCTCTAGAGAAAGAAGGGTTACGTGGAGGGTCACAGTGAGCCTCTGAGGCTAGCGAAATCCGCCAGGAAACGCGGGACCCACGGAGGCAAGGACAGAGTTTTGTCACAGTACACACACACACACACACACACACACACACACACACACACACACACGAAACAAAACAAGAAAAAGTTCTCTGCAGTAGTTAAAATTAACCACAAAGATAGCAGATCTTGCTTAATGAATTTTCAGGGAGGGCTGGATCTGCGGACTGTCCATCCAAAAAAGGGAAAATTTTCAGATAAGCAGCCACAAGTCTCCCTGTCTCTCTCAAGACGAGATCCACAGATCCTCAGGGCGGGATTTTCTCAGCAATGACAAAATGTATAGGGAGGCAACAAAATACCATCACTGAGAAAAAGGATTCCCATACTCCAAGGAATCACTATAGCATGCAGTACCCAATTGCCAAAGGCTAAACTGGCTGAAGACCAAGTATCTATCTTGTAAAACTTTGTAAATGTATGCAGGGATAGCCAACAGATTTCCTCATAAATGGCCTGCCCCTTCTCAGATTGTGATGCCACCCACACTGTTCGTACTGTGAGAGTTCTCTTGTACTCACTGGAGGATTGCATCTTTTTTGCTCTATATTCCTCAGCAATGCACCACTGTGTCCACCATGAGACTGATGATGTGTAGGTCTTAGCAGCTCTTTTCCTTGGATGAAACAAGATCAGCAAACCTGTTTTTCTTAAGCTCTCAACTCTCTTCAGATAAATCTTTAAGGCTCACCTTACATCCAACAAATGCAATACTTTCGCCTTTGGGCAAGGAAGAGGTAGACAAAAAGGAAGATAATCTCTTGTGCTCGACGAACAATCACATTCACTTGTGGAATAAAGTTTTCCAAAACTACTTTATCACTGTGGAAGATGCAGCAGAATGCATCACTTGAAAAAGCTCCCAACTCGGACACCTTTGTTGCTGAGGTGATAGTGACCCAAAAGGTTGTTTTGATAGATACCGTGAAACCAATTTCATAGGTTCAAAAAACACCTATGGTAAGGCATTGAGCACAATTTTCAAATCCCAACTCAGAGCTGTACGCACCTTAGAGGATGCAATAGCTGAACTGCTCTAATTAAGTGACAAAATGTCTGTATGATAGGAATGGAAGACTTTCGGGATACACTCAAAATTGCTGACAGTGCAAAAACGTGCACTTCAAGATATTAGCCTGCAACCTGAGATCAGAACCATCTTGTAAAAATTCCACAACGTAAGACACTTTGGCTACATGATGCTGAATGTCTCACTCTGCACCAAGCTTTGAACTTAGACCAAATCCTTGGCAACACAATTCAGACAAGACAGAAAAGTAACCCTTTTGTTTCAAAAATTTATATTCAAATGCCAGACTGCTAGATGTAATTTGCTTGGATCTTCATGAAGAACTGGTCCCTGGGATAACAAACCTGGCCCCAGATTCAGGAAAAATGGTGGCTACACTGACATGTTCATCAGGCTGGAAAACAAAGGCCGCCTGGGCCAATAGGGAGCCACTAAGATCACTTCTGCTTTCTCCTTCCTGATTTTCTGTATTGCTGTGGTGATGATGGGCACTGGGGGGAAAAGTATAAAGTAATCCCTTTTAGCATTTGAGCAGTCGGGTGTGTATGCTTAGGGCTTCCGGCTTTCTCCTCCTTGAAAAGTACTGGAGAGCTTTTTAGTTTGCCTTGGATACAAAAAAATCCAGAATCAGAATTTGGAAAATGTCAGTAATCAATCAGAAGGCTTCACTGTGAAGACTCCATTCTTCCTGACTGATTTTCCTTCCATTCAACCAATCGTCTTTGTATTGCTAGTGCCCTTGATACGCAAGACCCTGATAATAGAGGAGCGTCCGCTCACTGTATAAGATAATGCTGCTTCCTTCTGTAGATCCCTTCATCTCAAACCCCCTGATGGTTTACAAATGCCACCACTGATTTATTGTCCATCATTATAAGGTTATGATCTTTCAGCAATGCGGGCCCAGCTGTTGAAGAGCATGCTTTATTGCCCTCAATACTCTAAATGTTATGCTTTTTCTTTTGCTGCAAGAAACATCATGTCCATTGAGTCATGACTTCTTGAAGAATGCTCCCAATCCTTCCAAATTCATGTCTGTTGTTATGACATCTCTCTTTCTGCCACATCAATCCCTACCTGCAACCTCTCCACACTCATCCACCAATTCATGCATTTCAAGCGACGGAATGTTCACATTCCAGGATGGGGAGGAGGATCAGAAAATGGCAGGGAAGGGGCAGCAGGAAGCTCTGGGAAATCCTCATGTGCATTCTTGCCCAAGGCATTATTCCTATGTAGGACACAATCATCCCTAAAACACTCAAAGTGCTTACGGATATCCTCAAGAGCAGTCACGGATCTGATCATCAGACCTCTCCTCATTGCAGTCAGGGACTGTTTCTAGTGTTGGAATTGGCATTGTGAGAATCTCTTCACTTTCTGGATTTAGACTTGTTCCATCTGCTTTTGCTGTAGCCAAAAAAGGATACTTAGGCCTGTAAGGCAGCCAGTTATTCCTTTTCCCAGATTTGGAATTAGAAATGTTCTGTAAGGACTGTTTTGCTTTATCTGAGGACTGCACCCCCACTTGATCAAATGGCTCCCCAGATAACTGACCTGAAATATTTAGAAGCCACTAACATGATTTGGCCTGTCATTGGATCCCTTAGTCAGCCAAGCAATGCTATATAATTGCCAGATGGCACAGCCTTTTTCCTCAAAGGGATTCCTTAATGAACCAAGCCATGCTACAGAAAAGCCACATGACATAGACATGTTGTCTCACTGGATCCTAAGGTGAACAAGCAGATTTCCTTAAGGGCTGACTCACACCTGTTAAAGCAGGCAGAATAAATTAGTCAGAGAAATAAGTGGTTGGCCAAGTGGCCCCTTCACACCTGTATTTCTGCATGACTGGGCTGCTCTCCTTCTCAACAAGTTGTATGAGGCATGATCAATTGCACTGATCTGGGTTCCATTTTGCCTGGCAGGCATGGCATGGCCAACTGCAGCATAAGTAGGGTCGGGTTAGCCCAGACATTTTTGCGCCCTTTTCAACTTCATAGGCAATCAGAGGAAGAGAAGTGTTCCATCACAGAAGCCTCCCCAAACATGTTACACTGGAAGCTGCTGTAGCTAGCAACCTTGGATCAGAAGGGATTTTCTGCTATAGAGCTTCCCCAAGACTAAACAACAGTACAGTAGTGCTTAGAATCCTTTTTGGTTATTCTGTTTTATTTTCTTGCTGCTCTAAGCCGGTCGTCTGGGAAAGTCATCCTGCAGCCAACAGAGGGGATGTGGGGATTGGGAACCTGAGTCAGATAAGGGGTCTTGCAAACTTCTCTACTAACAGGCATCTTTTTAATCCTGCCCTTTTGAGAGTAGGCAGAATATCTGTCAGGGAACTGGTAGCTGCTGCCTGAGGCTCACAAGATGGTGGCCTCTGATGGGAAGATGCAACAAATTAAGGAGCTCCTTAGCCCAAGAGGGGATGTCTTCCTTAGGGGCAGATTCACTTTTTCTCCCTTTGGGCTAAGAGATCGAGATCTGGCTGCTCTGATTATGGTTTCCCCAAGCCAGGCTGCTGTCCTTTGATGCAACCACCTCCGGTGGTCCTATGGCTCTTTTCATTGTCCTCTATCCTTCAATGCAGCTGTGGCCAGGCTGCTGGTGGAGAACTCCTACAGAGCAGGCTCTTAGATCAGAGAAGGGAATCAAAGCGAACCCCTCCTCGTCCCAACCGATGAGAAGGATGGAGTGCACAAAGCACAAACCTCTGCTTTTACATGCTCTGGAAGGAGTATGGAGCAGGAGAAACACTGCCTTAGTCCACTCTTCTTTGGGCCCTTCTCCGCCATTCTCCTAGCCTATTATCTGAGCACAGGGGGCGGGAAGGGGGGAGGTTGCTGTCATAACTCAAGAGGGGAGACAAAGTGCCTCTTCAAGCCCCCCCTGCCTTTTTTTGGGGTATCCAATATGTCCAAATTAGACCAAATGCTATCCAAATGACTTAACAAAAGTTCTCTCTCACACATTAGATGCTGAATTTTACCGCTCTGCCAGTAGCTACAGGAGGCAAAATAAAACTGATGGGATCTTCCAAAAGTGGGGGCTACTCCCTCATCAGCCCTCCAATCAGATTGATTCTGCCCCCTATATACAGGCAGATGACAACTCACAGTGAGGATCTGTGGAACTATCTCAGGGAGAATTAATGTTTGCAATGCACTTGAAATAAGTGAAGTGCCATTTAAATCGATCTTGCAAAATTCTACTTGCCCATTCTTTTGGGGAAAGTAATTTGTTTGGAGTCAATATGTTTTTCTTTACCATCAATCTTTATTGTACAGAGTGGACACGTAGATTTTTGTACTCGAGCTGCTATATTCTTATAACAATTCTGCAGTGATAATGATGCAAGCGCTGAGTATCAGTATCCTTTTGTGAGCTGAATTGTGTTTAAAAGGGAGTGGGGGTGGGAACACAGAGTAACTCAATTTAATGTATAACACCACGTTCCATGGAGAAAACAGGTTTAATTATCAAGCTCCAATATTGATCTGATCTCTCCATTCATTGTCTCAGTCACTTTTGACTTGATTTTTACCAAACACTGTGGTTTCCAATCACCACTTTGGCTCTTCTTCACCAATACCCAGTTGCCTCCCAACCTTGTCGTCATTTGTTCTGCATCAAATTTGATGATCCTCTCATACAAGACCTTTATAATCTTGCCCCCACTGATATCTTTGCTCTCGTGTGCCCCCTTCATCTGCCTTCTGCCCCATCACTGTCCATGAGGCAGCTGGCTCCAGTGATCAGGGGCTGCTTAGGACTCAGGAGATTTGGTTTCTAATCCTGACTCTGCCACTGGCCTGCTGTGTGACCATAGGCAGGTCACTTCACCTCTCTGTGCCTTTGCTTCCCCATCTGTAAACTGGGCAGGATTTTTCCCTTTTCCTTTGTAAAGTGCTTTGGAGTCTATGCAAGAAGAGTGCTATATATGAGCTAAGTATTATCTTGTATGGCTCCCATCATTATAGTCCTCACAAGTTTTTCACCTTGCTTCCCTCTTTCTCGCCTCCACCCACACTATCATGCTGCCCCCTACAAATGGTACAGTCTCCCTGTTCCTATCCACCAAGTGCTCTCTGTCAGATGCTAGAAAACGTGTGGCTCTGACCCATCTGCAAGGGATAAGATTTAAAACCTCTCATACTTTCAACTGCAATGGAAAAGCTACTTAGGTTAATTATTGGTGTTTATTTGGGACAGCTCTGACATAGTCAAAGCCTACTCTCCATATCACCAACAATGTAAATGATCACTTACACAACTGTGAGCAGGAGATTCTGAGGGCCAAATTCATTCCCAGCAATGGAGTCATCAGTTGTGCCTGCTTACATCAGCTCTGAATTTGGCCCTGCGGTTTTGTGCATTCTAAGAGCTTACCTCTTTTGAATTTGTAATGGCTGCAGATCCCCAATAGGTAACCCCTCTGGAGTGAAATATTTCAGTAGCTCTTTAGCATCCAGCAATGTCAGAGATTCCCTCTGACCATCTTTATGGCCCAGTAATTGCTCAGAGGAATGCACCAACATAGAAACTCTGGAGAAAAACAAACAAACAATAAAGTAAATCTGTCCTGCCAAGAGTCGCTGTTAGTTTGGAGCAATTAAAAATGATTTATCTCCAGTGTAACACTACTGGAATTAGCATTTCAAAATATTTATTGAAAACCTCATAATAAAATGGTTTCATGCCAAGGCTCTACCAGTCTTCCCAATATAAATTATTATCAAGATTTTACAGTTTAGCTGAGAAATTTAACACTGGGATGGAAAGCAGACATTCAGATTCTCAAGCCTGTGAGCAAATTTTATATATTTGAAGATTAATTTAATTCTCATGAAAAGAGAGTTTTATAGCCTAGTTAAAGGTAAGAACTAAAAGGAAAGTATTGTAAAACCTTCCCCTCATAATTCTTTCAATGCACCAAATTCAAGGATAGCAAACTGTCTCCTCTTCTAATACTGAGAACCTTTACCATACTACTTTACGAAGAGTAAAACTCACCAATGGGGAATAGGATAAAATAAATTTATTTCATCTAGGACTTGTGCGACATTCACTGAATCTAAGAGATGGAAAGGTCCTTGAGATAATCTTATCTGTTTTGAGAAGCAAGGACAGCGTTTCGAAAAAGGCACAAGAAAGCACAGATCTAAGCTGAGACTGCAAGTGAGACATTCCTCCCAACACTCTGATGTAGGCCAGGCCACCCTGGGACTTTGTAAATTGAAAGAAAAAAAGCAACCCATGATAATTCATTTGGAAAATTGATTGTATGCTTATCCAGTAAAATGTTAAAGATCCACAATAGAACAAAGACCTAGAAAAAGCAATTGGGAGTTAGGGTGAAATGAAACAAAATTATAAGAATAAGTTAAATACCTAATTACCATGAGGCCATAAAAGACCCAAAGGAGCAGTATTTGAACCCAAGTCTAAATAATGAACGTTTTTCAAACCTCTGTTAATTCTCTTATGCTTTTAAAATGTTATGAGCCTGGCTTTAAATGAAGCAACACAAAAAGATTAATGGTGCATCTATATTGGGACATAGTGGCAAAAACTGCTCCACTGTGTTTACATTATAGCTTGTGCCACTGGGTGTGCAAATTTGACCCCGTTATGCACCAGTTCTTAGTGTGGATATGGCTTTTATCTTTTACTCACCCAGTGGTGCCTAGTGGAACTTCACAAACTTAGAACTGTTATGTAGCCTTTTGATAGAGCACAACACTCACTCATAAATACTGAAACACCTCTGCAATACCTTTTCAAAATGGCAGTGGATCAGGGATCCAGTTTCAACCTTACATAAATTTCCCTTCTCTCCTCAGTTCTGCAGGATCCTTAAACATATTTTATGAGATTTACAAAACCTCTGTCAGCATTCACAGATCTTGTAGAATGATCTTTAATGTAATCTGTTTAAAAAATACACAGTATTTACCATTACCTCATTTTTTGTTTAATTTTTTCAAAATTTTCCAAGTTCTGAAGAACATTTCTTTCTGGCCACTCCAAAGGATTGGGCCCTATTAATTCAGATTCTGAGAGAAAAAAAAACAAAGTTAAATTAACACAAAAGCTATTACTGTCAGCTGACACTTAATAAATGGGATGCCATTTATCTTCAATCAAAAGAGCCAGGTTTATTAGTACTAACAGGAGGATACTCAAACTGTGGCTCTAGAGCCTCTTGGCAAGTCTTTAAAGCACCAAGAGAGACTATCATGGAATATATGGCTCTATCTGAACATCCATGTGATCCGCTTTGTGGAGAGAAATACAGAGCCATTCATAGTAGCACACTCCACATTGCCAGGCACATCTAGGGCAGCATGAAGAGTACTGAGGAAAGGTACCAGTCATGAAGATTCTTCCCAGTGGTCAAGAGAGAAGAAAGAGAGAGCACACAGTAATAAATTGAGTCCTGAAATAATCCTGGTGCAACATCCTGAGCAATTCTGCAATACACATTGAGTTGTAACGAGGAAAGGTTATGGTGCAGACATGGTAACACGGTGTTCGGATATCACATGGCAATCACACTGGAGTTATCTGCAACTCCACTGAATTATATAATATTAAAATTAATTTGGAGCAAAGACAGAACAATTTTGTAATGTCTACAAAGAAGATATTACCTAAATATATGATGCTGGCAACACTACTCGATAAATAATTCAAAAAGGGAACATCTTGTTCAGTTTTATACTGACTAGTAAATCCTGCACATTTGTGTGTAGTGTGTTTAGTGGTTGCTTCTAGAGAAGTCTCCACACATACAAAAAAATTTCACAGTCTCTATCTGCATGTGTTAAAATCATCACTCAAGAAGATGATGTACTATATTCAGCATATACTGCTGTGGGCCTAAATAAACTGCTGTTAGCAAACAATTTTCTGACTGAAGAAATATGTGTTAGGTATGCCACAGGTAAATAGCAGCTGTGAACCTGGAAAGGCTTTTTATTAAAGTTGTGATACGATACGGTAGGTGCTGGGTCTTCCGTAGAATAATCTTGCTATTCTAGTTCTATGCCCACTAATCCCAGATGTATGCACTTATTCTTCCGTGTGAATTAAACAGATGAATTAATGGGGTAAAAATATAAAAAAGGCTACTTGGATAGAATACCACCATAGTTCTTCAATAAAAGTGTGAAAAAAAAAAACGAAGGCGATATTAAAAAAACTGTACTACTTCTCACACATGAACAGTTTTGTAGTGAAGTTGGACAAGAACATCTTAAGAACATGATAAGATGCACATTCATTCAATGAAGAGCTTTCAGTATCATACAGAAATCATAGTATCATTGTCAGCAATACCCAAAAAGATGTAAATGGTCCAGTGGTGAGAACAATTGTTATATGAATGTACAAATGCTCCAATAAATATTATGGATTTCCCACTTTCTTCTCTCTCTGGATTAATTGCATTAACATTCATTTTAATGTAATTGCAATATGTGAATAAAAAGTCTTGTTTGCAGATACTTTTCCAAAAAACAAAAACACAATAAAATAGTGGTGAATTTTCTAATAAAGATGCCTACCACTAGTCATTGTGTAGGGGCTAGTTTTGTTGATTGCTTTGTGCAGAATAGTTTTCGAAAGGCTGGTGTCATACAAGTCTAAAAAACGTTCCCTAGTAAGTGTTAACAGGGTTTTGAGCTCATCAGCAGAAACAGTTGAAGGTTTCTTTCCTGATTCCCGCCTCTCTGCAAAATAATAAGAAAAAGGGAAAAAAAATTACTGTTCAAGCTACTAAGCAATTAGGAAAGATTGGACCCTGATTGGGAGAGAATTTAGTTGACAAGACATGCAATACTGTATACTTTAGCAAAAAGAAAAGGAGTACTTGTGGCACCTTAGAGACTAACAAATTTATTAGAGCATAAGCTTTCGTGAGCTACAGCTCACTTCATCAGATGCTCTAATAAATTTGTTAGTCTCTAAGGTGCCACAAGTACTCCTTTTCTTTTTGCGAATACAGACCAACACGGCTGCTACTCTGAAACCTGTATACTTTAGGGATGTGTTACTAGTTTATTCCATCAGCACATGTGGAACATTGGGAAGGCTGAAGTTCAGAGATCATTTTCACAAGTGCTTTTTATGACGAAAGTTACCTTCAGTCTATTGACATCCTGTTAACTGCAAACCATTTACATTATGATCAGGCTATTAAAACTGCAGTGTCTCCGAGGTATGTTTTCATTTAATTCAATCTGCTCGATCAATGAAACTAGATTAAATATCAAGGGACAAACAAAATGTTCCTTACCCACCCAAAGTTGAGGCACTTAAAGAGAAAAACCTTTCAGTCCGGTTTACAATTATACACCCACTTACAATAAACATGAATCTCTAATAGATGTTCAGCCTCCACCATTAAAAAATAAAAGAGAGAGGGAGAGAGAAAGAAACACTGCTAGAGATTAGCAGAAAGAACTACAAAGTAGCAGAGTACTGAATCACCACAATAGTCTCTTTCTGAAATCATCTTTTCAGCAATAAAACCTGGTTGCTCTCCACAATATATTTACAAAATATAGACTCTAAAACACCAAAATAAAAATCAGCTCTCTTTCATCTCTACGGTTTAAAAAAAACATAGCAACAAGTCATCACAGATGTATTACTAATTGTTTCTTACTGCAAACAGTATTAAATGTTTCTATTCCTTCTTCATAGACTATCTTCCCTGGACTTTATATATTAAACACTGTCACATTAAAAATTCAAAATGAAGATATATTTGTTGAATATCGATTTGAGATCCAGTGGTGATTTAATCCGATATTCTCTCCATTACTTACCAAGACATTCCTTCAAGGCAAATGCTTGGACATAAGCCAGTTTCTTTTCTCTCTGTAGTATCTGCTCTCCATAGAAATGTGGAAGAGAACTGATGAAGTCAGCAGTACAAAAGCCTGTATGGATTATGAGAAAGCCATTCTTAAGTATGTCTCATATGACTTAGGAAATCACCAGCTCATGTTTATTTCTTAAAGGAGCTATCCTTATGTATGACGCAAATACACACGCCTTACTCTACATTTCATATTAAGAAAGCCACAGCTAGAATTTAGTATTTGGCTGAATCCTTTAAAGCAAGGAAATTAAAAGCGAAGGCTGAAAATCCACCCAGAAGTCACCCTATTGTGCATAACTATCAAGAAGGTCTCCACATGCTTGGCAATCTTTTTCCATATTACACGCTGTAATAAATAAGCATGGTTTGGATGAAATATCTGCCTAATCCTACATGTTTTGAATTTCCATGCTGTTATTCATTAAAGTCAGACTTTGAATGTTGGTATGTTATTGCAGTTAATATAATTAACATGCATAGGAGGTAAACAGGCTATTGCATTTAATGTTTGAAAATAACCCATTGTTTCCAATTTCTATAACATATTGGGAAGGACTTTAGGGTTTTCCCCCACCACCTTTTTCATCTGACTAGGATAAACTATTATGATCAGGCAGTCAATTCTATTCCGCTTCAATTTCTTCCAATTACAAGGAAACAGACTTCCTCTATCTGAATGTCATCTAAGTCAGCCTTGCAAAATTGGACTTGTCCATTTGCCTAGGGAAAATAAAAAAATTTCAGACAAGCGAATGAAATAGTTACTTTTGTTGTTTTTTTACCATCACCATCTCAAGGGTAAGCAACTAGAATTTGAGCTGGGCTGATCAATTTTCATGACGATTTTTCAAGTCTGATTTAAGTATTCATTTTAACTGGAGTTGTACAATAAACCACTCTCTTTGCTCCATGTGGCAATGAAGATATCAAACATGATGGGCTGTGCATCTCTCATAGAATATATTTAAATCACATGCATTTTAACTTGAACTTAAAGATTTAGTTTAAAGTTATTAGTTCTTCTGAACTTTTCCATCAATGTTAAATAATTTTTACACGTATATTGCTGAAACAAAAATATGTTATCAAATGTAACTATTCCCCTTAGTTTTTCCCACCTTATTACTGTAAATAAACTGCATATATTGTCAGTCACCTCCACCAACTCCCCAGAAACCCTTGAAAAACAGAGTTTAAGTCTTACTTGACTGTGTTTCTTCTGTGCTTGTCTGTAGCTTTCCATTTATTAAAGCAAGAGTGGCTATGCCATTGATCTGATTGGCTGAATGAATCAAAGTTGCTTTACACCCTCCAAAGCCATTGCTTTGTATCAAGAAATAATACTGGCAAGACTCTCCTTTTAGCTCAATTTCTGGAACTAAGCAAACACCAACAGATAATCATGAACCATTCTGAGAAAAAAAAAAGTCTTTAAAATAAGCATAATATTTTCTAGATTTTAACATGGTGTCACTTGCATAGCCTCTAGCCACCTTGCCAGCTGAGATTGAATCAGATCACATTAGCCAGCAGCATCAAATGTGCTCAGTATTTTGATGGGAGACTTCTAAAATATTCTAAATGCATCAGGTGCAAATACCAAATCCAGATGTGCCACTGATTCTTTCACATTAATTTTCAACCTGTATCCTAATATGATGCCCATGGACAAGAGATAAATATGTGGTATTGACCACTTGCGGTCATTAAAAATCTTAGGCACTTTTTACAATATTAGCAAGGTTAACTCTGGTATCCTTGATAACATCTAATTGGATTATCATATTCTGCCGACTTATCACTTTAATTTCAACAGGATAAGGGTGCGTTTTTTTTTTTTTTTTTTAACTTTCTGTCTTGAACTACTGGATAACATAGTTGTGTGTTATTTAAATGCTGCTGCTGTGTACCCATGTATGAGGCAATGTCTGCATGTAGTTGATAATTAACTTTGTAAAGTACATTTGAGATTTTTGGATGAGAGGTGCTCCATAAAATTTCAGTTATTATTAAATGAGAAGATAAATACCTTAAATCTTACCTTGTTATGAAGCAAAAAAAGTTACAGTTCTATCTTAAAACAGGTGCAAAACTGTACGCTTAGTCTGCTACATTTGTAAAGGTGGTGGTGGATGGAATCTTTGCTAGTGGGAAACCCTTCTTTGAACATTTGGATTGAAACAATCCTAATTTTTTAGAAATGGGTTATGAAAGCATTAGGCACCCTCACTACTCTCTTCCCCCCCCACCCTAAAGTGAGAAAATAGGATTATTCATTAACTATGTACATTTCTGTAAATGCTTTTTATTATGAGGCAGATATTACTCACAAAGCGGGTATTTATCTTAATAGATTAAAAAATTTAAACTCTTTATTAAAAGTATAAGGATAGCAAGAAATGTCTGCTGTGAAGCATATGAAAAATACTCCATTCTATTTCTTAACAAAAGCATGGATCATATGGATTATACTAGAATAAAATCTATCACTGTGAACTTGACAGTAATAACTTCGAAAAAACTTTTTTCAGGTTTTATACAAACTATTAAATTGACAGATGTCTGCTAAGAAGCTCAGAGATTGAGCACTTCAGAATATTGTATTAAGCTTCAAAGATCAAATCACTTAATACCACCTTCAAGCTTTGTTATCCCTCTTGTATTGAGGCATTTATAACACTGTCTAAACAAATAATATTTTAGACAGATTTAAGCAGTGAAAGTTCAACAAATCTGTATTAATACTGTATAAAATATTCTAATGTTTTCTAGAATAGTTTTAATTTAAATTAGGGAGAAAAATCAAATTGGTATCTATAGCTGCACAAGGATTAAATTCAAGACATCCACTCATCCATGTATTCTCCTTATGTCCACCCCGCAGTATTCTCTTAATCTCAGACACTTATTCTCATTTTGAGATGTCAAGAAAAGGTGTTTTTACATCTTCTTTTATATTTTAATCTTGATGAAGCATTGTACCTCTCTCACATAATTAAGAGATTGTGGACCAGCACCTATTCAATTTACTCGAAACAGGCTAGCCTAAGGCTTTGGAGAAAGTGTATACAATGTACTTCCACTTGAGCTGGGAGACTAGGAATACTAGCCATCAATATGAGAATGTTCTTCTGTGCTCATGTGGTTTCATCTGTGCTGTCACTCCAATCAATGAAAACCCAATGGCTAATCTTCTTTATAATCACATCACATCTGCCCTTCCTCCCCTCCTAGCCCAGCCCACGTTTCACAGCATTAAGCTTCCTGCCCTCGCTTTCAAGGCCCTTCACAATCCTGCTCCTCTCTCCCTGTCATTTATCCCCATATATCCTCCTCTTTGCCAATGACAACAAGTGGGCAGATGTGGCTGCTTCTCATGCAAATGTCACCTTGCCTATTCCGTGCTTGCCCCACATAGATGGATGTCTTCCGTTAACAGATTTGTAACGCCACTAGCCTTTCCTCTTTCAATCTCTTCCTCAAGATACACCTCTGACATAACAGGCAGAGGCCAGATGAGCATAGCTGACACTTCATTTATCATATATTTTGAGGACTACAACTGCATACGCGTACTGAATTATCTGATTATATGCCTCTTCCCATAAACCTATGTCACTTGTCTTCTGAGGCTATACACTCTTCAGGAAAGAGATCATGTTTACAATGTATAGCACAATGGAGAGAGTGGACTGGAAAGAGCCCATAATAATCTAATTACAAATTTGTACAGTGTATGGTCAAAATCTTGGGGCATAAGTAACTTGTTCAGTTATACTGACCAATGATTCCTGACAACTTCTGCAGCTATTATCATTGTTAGCTAACTACAGTGTATCATATCACTGTTAACATAAACCAATGGCCTTGAATTAATTTGTAAAATGAGGCTTTCATCTTTTTAAAATAAAAAGGAGAGACATCAGATTCAGCTGAGGATCCAGCCCCTAAAGACTAGCACACAACGGTACCTGTAAGCCACATTTACATTCCCCTGATCCCAGGGCTGGCTGTACCCACCACAAAACCTGCACAGATTATTTTTAATATTTCTCTGCTCTGAATATTGCACAATTGAATTTATAATAGTTAAGGCCTTTTGTATGTTATGGAGATTCTGTCACTGTTGCTAGCTCCAGTGCAGCTCCATTTCAAAGTAATGCAACTATTCTACATTCATGCTAATAAAAACTTTATATTTAGGCTTGAAAGGATTAGATTTTTATTGATAAATGCCATTTTCACCACACACACAAAAAAAACTATTTCAATCAATAACAATCAAAATTTACAGATAGGCAAAGAAAGAAAAATGCTGCTTGAGAACTTGAGTTTAATTTAAGAATATTTACTTTGTATATTTTGATATGCAATGTTGACAATTTGTGTTTTAATGGTTATAAAGCTTTAATTTTTTGAATCTCAATATCTACTGTCATTAAGAATTACTGTCTGACCTTCCCAGCAATTTCCTGCAACTATGAAAATTTAAATCAACAAAAAACAGAAAAAAATTCTTAAAAACAAACATTGATATTATCTGTTGAAATAATAGCAAAATAAAAATCAAATTCTGCCAAGCCTACTTATGTTATATACTCCTGATGCACACAAACACAACACCCCTACACATATATTACTTACTGGTTATGTCCTTTGGTTTTTTGGCCATATATTCCTTCCATTTTTTTGTACTCAGCTGGCTAGGAGATGGAATCAACATGTTGCTTACATTGCAAGGCAAAACAAACAAGGCTCCTACCTGTAGAAAGAGCAAATACAGTGCACTCAATATTACTCCTATAGTCATAGAGTTCAAAGTCAGGAAGGACCTCTAGAACATCTAGGCTGACCTCTTTGAACATCAGAGGCCACCACCACCCCTCACACATTAAGCCCAACAATGGAAGTGAGACCAAAGTAAATGAGACCCACATGAGACTAGGCTATTATGTGCCACAGGCAGAGAATAGAAGGCACTGAGGTAAACCAATCCTGATGCCCATAAAATGGAAGGGATATGATTATGTGAGATATACCCAAATAAACCTTGCAAGTGACTCGCACCCACATGCTACAGAGGAAGGCAAAAAAACCCTAAGGTCACGGCCAATCTAACCTGGGGGAAAATTCCTTCCCAACTCCCGCTCTGGCAATCAGTTAGACCCTGAGCAAGAGAGCAAGAACTGGCCAGCCAAGCACCCAAGGGGGGAATGCTCAAATATTCAACAACACCTCAGATCCCTGGCCCATCTCGCCCAGTGTACCATTTCCAGCTGTGATCATCCCTGATGCTTCAGAGGAAGGAGATTTAAAAAACTGTCCCAAAATACACGGGGGAGGGAGGAAGAAGATGGATTCCCTCCTAAACCATGCTGGTGACTGGCTGAAACCGTGTAGCATGAGCTGATTAGATTATACCTGCTCAAGGTTTCCTCTTCTTTAGCTATTGATTAGAGGCTCGTTAAAGTACTTTTCTATTAAAGACACTCCTTCCTTTTTCTGTTCATTGTCAAACAGGGCTTGTCTCTATTGGTATCATGCTGAGTTGAGTTAAGCAGAAGCAGCATTCCCAGTTGTGAAAAGTTTGCTTTTTAAAATCAAGTTAAAAAATGGAGTATTGCTGGATTCACATATATTGTATTTTTTGTTTCATACCTGATACAGAGATTTAATTCACATTATAATTGCAAATCTCAATTCAAGCTAAATCCGGTAAGGTTAACAATATCTCCATATAATAATAAAATCTGAAATTAATTGTGTACTCCAATAAATAGCCACAGTGGGCTACTCTCCACTCTCAAGAGAGAACGTATATTTTCTGTTTTCCAAATAAATTCAGATATTGGATGTTGCTTCTGCCAATATTTCTCTCTCAGGACAATAAATATTAGTAATAAGGAGAATGACAGAAGTAACTATACTTATTTAGTTGAGCATTCAGGCTGTGGAATCAGGAAAAATACATTTTTCACAAAGTTTCTGATGTACTTCTTTCAAATATGCATTGTACTTTATCTAGTAGACTGAATATAAAACTTTTAGAACATTTTCAATCTACTAGCACAGATAATTACACACAATTGTCAGAGCATCTCTAGTTTATCATGATAAGTATGCATAAAATATTCTTTTTTCAGAGTAGCAGCTGTGAGCTCACGAAAGCTTATGCTCAAATAAATTTGTTAGTCTCTAAGGTGCCATAAAACGTTCTAAAAGCTTTTTTTAAATTATGAGGAAAAACTAAAGTTACTATACATAATTGACGTCTGCTAAATACCATTTTTACACATTATAATTATCTGAGTTATACCAATGCACAAAAACCTTGTGGTTTGTTTTTTTGGAACAGGTATACTTTTAAAACAACTAAGCTGTTTATTCATAGAAAATGAAGAAGGGGTTGGAGGAAATATATTCCTCAGCAGAAATCCTAAATATCAAGCTGAACACCAGAGCCAGTTTTCAACACCTACACTGTACACACTTAAAAATATGATTTTATAATGGAACCACAACTCCACACTATAACTTGAGTAACTTGTTATAATTATATCAATTTGCGCACTGCAACCAATGTTCTGATTACTGTAGATTAGTTTTAAAAACATCAGAAACATTGTGTAAACATACCTACATTGCCTTAAAAATTCAGGCAAATAGCCTTTTCAAATGAACATTACTGCATAATTATTCATAGGTATGGTACCAAGAATAAGCAAGAACTATTGTATCTAAACAAAGAGTTAAAAAGCACAGTCCGATGAAAACTATAGAATGCTCTCAGTTTTTCAAAAATGATAGAAATAGAAATATATCGGCTTTTCTTGCCATTACGATCTGCAAAAAATAAAAATGTCTCCATCAGCCTAGGACTGCAAAATAAATGATGCACTATGCCTTCTTGTTTTCTGCATTAGAGAAATAAGAGGTAAGATAATACAGTGGCTTGTCCAACAGCATTTAGAATGCACTGTTGAGGAAATTTCAAACCACCAACATTCAACATGAGAAATGGAGGGATAAGGCTATCACCAGTTTTTATTCCTATTCCCCTAGGAGGCAAGAATGTTCAACACTGGGTGGAAATCAGTGACTTTCAGCAGGTCTACACTAGAAGCGCTATATCAGCTTGTATGAACTGTGCTCCACATATAGGTAACTAGTGAAATGTAATGGCCTGTGACGTAAAGGAGGTCAGAATAGATGAACTAATGGTCCTTGTGGCCTTAAAACCTATGAATATGGCAAATACACTGAAGATATGGCTGGCCCAACAGTATAGCATCTGTGCAATGTACTGCCCTGCAAACATAAAAAATTACTCAGAGTACTCTGCTGTTTGTGTTTATGAAGGTTGGCAGGGGAAAGAAGGGGGGGCTCTTGTTGTAAAGGGGCTTAAAAAAGATTTGTGGGCACAGAAAATAACCAAAGAGGGTGGGGTCAGTAATTTTTGTTAAAGGGTTAAACTGAATTATGAAAATGAGCAGCCAAGGACAGCTATTGCAGTGAGGATGAGTGGGATTCAGAGCAAGTATCAAGATGTGCTATGAGGTCAAAACTTAGCTGAAGTCCACAATTTAATGGGCATCTGAGTTCTGTTCTTTGAAACTATAAAGTACACACATCTAAAGGCAGATTTTGACCCTAGAAGAAAATTTTGGAGGAGACTCCAAGGAGATTAGGTGTTAAATTAAAAGTATACAAACATAATTATGCACAAATAATTTTGAAAAAAAAATTGCTGCAAATTTGATAAAAAAAATATACCTTTTCACAGAGAGAAGAAATCTGGTCCAAAAGCAGTGTACACTTTTCATTAATACTGTTTCTTGCCAAGTTCCTGTATAGAAAAGTTTAAGGAGCCATATCTTCAAATAGTTTTACTGGTTGCTATTTTATAAATCATTTTATTATCATCATATTCTACGCAAAGAAACATTTCAATCCACCTAAATACAAACTAAACCACCACAGTCCTCATTATTGTCAAAGCATTAGAATGAATACATTCTCTGTATCAGATGGGGTAATACATTAACTCAGGCATTTTGTAAATATATGGTATGATATACAGCATATTTATTGAAAGCTTTCAAGTAACCGTGTAGGATCAATTTTTTTATAAACGTTATTGAATCTCTTACCATTATGATATATAAAACTATCTATATCTCAAGATTTTAATCAGCTGGTATCAAAAGTTACTGCTGAAACCTGAATTTCTGATAACTTCTACAGAGCAACAGATATATTGTCACAACTGAGGCACTCCAGGCACCAGCAGCACTCATACCACCTGGATAGTGAGTTGCCTTCTTGTGTTTCTTTCTTTAATTTTTTGTTGTTGTTGTTCTGCTGAACAAAATCTGAGATCCATCTTTCACTCTGCACTCAACCACCAAAACAGCAGGTGATAGTTTTGAGATAATCATTTAGGATCCAATCTTTTGATGTGCTGACAGACCTTTACTCCTGGGGTCTTAAAGAAAAGTGGTTAAACTGTATAATAATATATCCTGCAGATCTTGATAAGAGATTAGATTTGTATTTTTATGTTCTTCCTTTCTGGTGTGCTCAACATACGTGAGTGATGGTTCCTGGAGGGTCCTTCAGAGAAAGCTGTTCATTATAATGAATGGATTGAGTTTAAGATGGGTATTTGCGTTCTAACTATAGTCGTATTTGTACTTTCTTGGGGGCTTTAATGAGAGGCCCAATTATATTTCTTCTTGCATTCTCTTCCTCTTCCTCAAATTCTGTTTTTAAGTTTACCGATTTCACGGTACATGGAATATCCTTCTGTAGGATAAAAACATCACCTCTTAGTTCTGAAAGGCATTTGATTGGCAGTTTTAGAAACAGACTGACAGTATAAACTGCAGAAAGTGCTGGTCTGGATATTTTAAACTTCTGTGCTAGAAGATAAAGGGCTCCTTAGCTATCCATTCCCTTTAATTTATACAAGTTTTGTGTAAATGTGTCTCTACACACTGAAATAAGCTATATATACTAAAACCGCTTAAGGCTTTTCTTCACACAGAAAGCTCAACATTAGTGGAGTGTCACTATAACAAAATAGGAGTGCATAGCAAAATATCCCCTTCTCCTCTTCATCCTACAAATAGCAGCATGGCCCGCTTTGTTTCAACCTGTTAGGTAAACTACACACGCTAAGATTATTTGTTTAATTTTATCATGGCATTAGATCAAAGTGAGTGTGTTACTTCTAGTGCACTTTAAACCTCCACTTACAAAACTAAGCATGACAAACTTCATATGGCTGTGAGCCTACTTCATTTTAGCAGGCTGTAAAGACATGGCTTTTTGTCGACCTCTGATCAAGCTATTTGCATGTCACAAACTAATCCATGATCTTTTTCCTTTTATTATATGTAGGGATAATTACTACTATGGATGGAGGCTTCTCTATTAGGTAAATGTCTTTTAAATTATGTAAATATTCTTACGCACGATGTATATAGAGTATTATGGTCCATTAACCCAGAACATTAAAGGGTATGCCTACACGGCAAAAAAAGACCCATGGCAGTAAGTCTCAGAGCTGGATCAACTGATTCGGGATCATGCAACAGAGCCAAAAACAGATGTTCAGACTTGGACTAGAGCGCAGATTCTAGGATCCACTCCCTCTCACCAGGTTCCAGCCCGAGTCCAAACATCTACACTGATATTTTTAGCCCCACAGCGCAAACCCAAGTCAGCTCATTGCCATAGTTACTTTTTGTTTGTTTGGGGTTTTATTTTGTTTTTTGCGGTGCAGACATACCCTTAGAGCTACAATACTGCCTCTAGTTCACAGCAGAACTGCCACAGATGTCAGTTCCAATGTAACAGACAAATCTCTTTAAATTAATATACTTGTAATTCTGTATTCCGAAAAACTTGGGAGTGGGAGGAATTTCTCACTCTTTTTTATATATAGTACAGTCTAAATGGATATGGGACTACTTTAATAGACTGGTATGATCACTAAATGCACTGAGGAGTACTTTAATTGATGGAGTATTAAAACATCCTGAGACAAGATTAGACAGAGATAATTTCCTAGTTTTGGAGAACTCAGTTAAAAAAAGTGTCACAAGTGCTCAGACTAATGAGCACTATTCAGGTCTTGCTGATGGGGGAAACTAGATTCATACATCAGTGCCATTTTTTTTTTTCTGATTGGCCATATAGCTTTAATATGTGTAGTGAAGTCCCTCTTGCAATTAGCCAAGAAACACGCTTATTTTTAGAAGATGGTTTAAGAAAAATGGTCCAGATTTAGAATTAAAGATAAGAGGAATTCAGTATATTAAATTGAACACCAGAGCATTTTCTTTTAAAGCGATCAGCAATTAAATTTAAGAAAGAATAGAGACACTGGACAATAAATGGTTTGACTCCTGCAAAAAATAAAATGAAGCAGATAAGAAGCTCTTCTACCCTGAAGGGCCTCCCCTTAAATGACCAGCTGCCAATACAAGGTGAATTTAAATACTATGCAGAATAAGATGGAGAATATATCGGTTTATATGCCTCATCTAGTCATTGCATTAAATATATTGCATCAATAGTGTCTTAATAATAACGCTTCCAGAGATGTATACATTTAACCTCTGACTACCCTGGTGTTATTTTAAGCCCTCTCTTTTCAACTATAATAAATTTAGTCCATGTTCTCCTTAAACAAAATTCTTGTTAGCACATGAGAATGCATTTAGTACTTAAGATTCCTTTCCCCCTCCTAGTTATTGAATTACGAATATTAGGTGCACACCATGAGGGCTGCAAGGTTCAATAAGTAGTTCAAACTCATGCTCTAAAATATACACTTGAACAGGAAAAGTTTATATATATTTTATGCAGTTTGTAAAAAAAAAAAAAAAAGTGTGTTAAACTAGGTGAAAGTTTTGTCTTTAAGGAAAGTGTTTCAGATATGAAGATATTCTGCATCTGGTTTAGCTTTAATTTTAACTCAATTTACTGAATCACTTGAATATAGTTTATTTTATCTGAAATCCTCCATCTGGAGAAAAACTTTTCATTAGACATTCCAGTTCTAATATCACCTATTTATAATTAGATCTTATTAAACATTCTCAGGAAATTGCAAATATGTTAAAACCTTCATGCATCCAGAGATATTTTTTGAAAGTTTTTTTTTTTAAATCACAGATTTCTATAACAAGAGAAGTGTTACTATGCTATAGAAAGGTAAACATTACTATAGTCTCACATCACATACTACACAGTACTTGATATAATTGGTGGTATAATCAGAAAAATAGTTTTATAATATTAATATGCATCTTTATTTTATTTCGTTTTATAGAAGCGCTAAAAGGTGCCTGTCTATATAATCTAGGCACCTTTGACGTAACTAAATATACATCATAAGTGCAGCAAATTAAGGTAGCCCACCACAGCCCCTGTTCTCTTCCCCCACTTTGCAAACACCTGGGGGGAAAGATGAGCTTTGAAACAAAAGGATACAGCTCAAATTCAAGATCTGATACAAAATAGGATGGCAGATCTGAGAGCACCACCAGCCGCATGAATTCTAACACAGGACCATAATAATGAAAAACCTGAAAAGAAATGAAATTCAGACTGTGTAACTTTTATATTTTAGATATTATTTCAATGGGACTTAATCACTTGCTTTAAGTGCTTTGCTGAACTGGGTCCTTATTTAGGAATACATTTGAAGCAAGGAGATGGGAGTGAGAAATAGAGGAAGGTTTTGCAATAGCGTCAAATTAAAATATGATTAAACATCTTAAAAGGGCAAACTTATGGAAGGTGCCTAAAACTATTCTTCCAATAGATTCCTTAGAATATACATATGAAATAATATGTGCAGGGCTGCTTCCGAGCCCATCTTCCCTCAGATACTACAAATAAAAATCATCCAAGACCCAACAGTTAAGGACAAAATATATTTAACTGTAAAAAAAACTATTAAAATTCATATATGTAGTTACATTAAAGAGGTTTTATATTAAGTAGTTTTCACCAATAAATGGATTTCAATTTTTAAACTTTAAAAGACAACCAATTTCCACTGGGTAAAAATGGTACAAGCAATTTTCAGAAAAAAGTGTTTAATAATAAAGTGTATTTGTACAAGTAAATAAATGAATATATGCTTCCAACATGCTACAGCAGTATTTAACATTAAATTTTTTGAAAGCTAAGAAATCAGAACCATTTTTCGTTTCTACTTTGAGAACGTAGTATCACATTTTAGACATGTAATTAGATCAAATATTACGGATATTATCCAGACAAAAACATGAACAAGATAAGCCTTAAGAGCTGTAAATTACAGAGTCAGTACTTTTATATTTGTTTTTTGAATCCTGACTACCACTTCCCTCATTATTAATTTTCTCAGGAAGGTAAAAAAAGTGAACTACTGTAATTCAAAGAAAGATCAAACACAGGCCTTACCTCTGGCAAAATATTAGTAGTCTTTGATTGTGCTGTTTTCTTGGCACCAAAGCAAGTATTTAAATGTGATGTGCTGAATGGCTTGGCGGAGACACTCTTTATGCAAAATTTTGGAAACCTAACTTCAAATCCAAACTAAAGAAAATAGATAGAATATTTTAAAAAGGCATATACAAAGCCTGACATTAATGGGATGAATTAGGTTAGAAAAATTCTTATGTTGTTGCATATCAAGCATTTGGGGCAACTAGCAGATGAAGAATTAAATAAAGTTTACATAAAGCAAAGCATTATTTTAATAAACCCATTTTTCTTCAGTCAATTAGATACACAAATACTTTAAAAGGATATGGCTCAACAGATTTCAAACAAACTACTAAGTACGAATAATATTAGGGTTGGGTAACCAGGCAATGTACTCAAGATTAAGACATTGCAAATACAAGCAGAGTCTTCTACAGTTGAATGGTTGCTGCTTTTGTGCTAGATGTGGGTTTTCATCTGAGTACTACAAAATAGCACAGAAAGAGGATAATGGATTGTCATGAACAACAAAAGATTTGGCTTAAAAAACACAGACACACACAAACCTAAGGTAAAGAGGGTAAAAAGACTGGTGCCTAAAGTTAGGCCCCTAAATCATGAAACTCCACCGTTTAGATATACTGAATTAAAAAAAAAAAAATCAGCTTGTACTGTCTCTGTTTAGAAAAAAAGTCTTAATTATTAAAACTTCTTATATAATTAGATTGTTAAAAAATTCAGATGAAAGCATGAAGTTTAAGCATTTATAATACAGTATATATCCCATAACAATTTCATATAGCATGTGTACACAGTGAACCTAAACAAAGTTAACCAAAACTAGAAAAAATTAATTTACCTTTCTTTCCCATATCTGAATCTCTCCTCTCCATAGTTCTTTTGAATCAATAATATTTATTAGATTATCTGAAGCCACAACATCTGCTGATAGGTAGTCTGCAATTTTTTGCCAGCCACTGTAAATGTAAAGAAAAAAGAATGAATCTCATATTTCATCTAGTTTTACAGATTAATATGCTATGTGGTTTAATCTAATGTATCTACTAAGTGTTAGCACTAAACACAGACTTCTGAAAATATGTAAACACAGAGAAATATGTATAACTTTGTACTCTGAAAAGTACAAACTTTTACAGAAATGCTGGCTCCCCCTTCTGCAGGGGAAGGTGTTTCCGTGCTCCACCAAGATGACAGTAGGATGCACTGGCATGTATCAAGCAATGACTGGCTTGGCAAAATGAGTCAGCCTATAATTAGCAGTCTTGTGGTCTGCACGTCCTACTATTGGTCATCTTTGTGTATGAAGGGGAATAAGGAGGCATGTATGGAAAGAGAAGACATTGGCTTCTCTTGCCAACTAGAAGATCTCCCTACCCTTGTTCATCGTTTGTGTGAGTTTACATGTTGTAAGAGCAGGACCAGGTTGCCTCATTATGGATAAGGGACATTCAGCACAGCACGGAGCTAAGCCTACTTGATCCAAAGCAGGTTGCACAGGGAAGTGTTGATTGCCCTACTTGAAAGTAGGAAGCAATTTTCCATCGTGATAAACTGATCATGATAGTTTTTCATCTCCTTCTTTGTGTATTAGCAGGTGTCTTATGACAAGTAAGTACAGGTTTCAGAGTAGCAGCCGTGTTAGTCTGTATTCGCAAAAAGAAAAGGAGTACTTGTGGCACCTTAGAGACTAACAAATGTATTAGAGCATAAGCTTTCGTGAGCTACAATGCTCTAATACATTTGTTAGTCTCTAAGGTGCCACAAGTACTCCTTTTCTTTTTTGACAAGTAAGTATTTTCTCTAGCTATAGGTGTTTATTTCAGGACTACGCATTTAGCTTCCTTGTTTTAATCACAATTCTGTTGACCAGGTCTCAAGCAAGGTAACATAGTATGGGATTAACCCTCTGTCAGATTTATATACTGTGCCCTAGACCAGGGGGTCTCCAAACTTTTTGAATCGCGCATCCCCAGGGCCAGCTCTGGAGAGACCAAAAAAAAAAAAAAAAAAAAAAAAAAAAAAAAAAAAAAAAGCTGCCGCCAGCGTGCCGTCGAAGGATCAGCGCTGCTTTGGCGGCGCTCCTCCTGCCGCATACCCCCACGGGTGGTCTTGCGCACCCCACTTTAGAGACCATTGCCCTAGATATTAGAGGCATTTTAAAATGCTTGCATTTCTGTCGGCCCCTTTGCTGAAAGCATGCATTTACAACAGAATTGGATAGCTCCTCCTCTTAAATAATGATGAGAGAAATCCGTACTTTCCTAAAGAATACCCGTCAAGAACGAAGACATTACATGAGCTTTATTTAAAACCAGTAGCGTATGTTGACACAAAACAAATAATGAACCTGCTTGAACAACTAAAAAAAAATCGTACCCTTTAAACTCATTTGTTGCTATAGTGATTTTTGCAGAATGCCATTCCCTCAGATGTTTCAGGGCACCAATAGCAGGTAAGCAGTCTTTTAACTTGGGGGCATCTCTTTCAGAAGACTGTAGTATTACATCAACCATGGCTCTTCCTGTAAATAAAACACATATGGCGTACATTAATTGCATTCATCTCATTTTAAAGAGTAAGCCAAATTTATAAAATATTCTACAGAAGATATGCTTTACTGCTGATGGTGATCAGATATGTTAAAGGGGCAGAAACAAGGAATGTAGGAACAAGATTTGAAATACTGCTATTGGAATTTCAGCCCGTCTCTTTAGCATCTCCTCTTGAATGTCTTGTCACCAGCTTATGTTCCACAGGAAAACCAAAACGCATTATCTTCTCTCCCAAACGTTCTCTACTTCCCTCCCTTCTCTATCACAATCAACAACTCCAGCCACCAATAACTCCAGCCCTGTGACTCAAGTCAATGATATACAGATTATTTTTGACTCCCCCTTCTCCCTTGCCAGGCTGTGTCTTGTTTCATCCTCCTCAACCTCTCCAAGGTGTATACTTTTCTTTCCATCCTCCACAGTGAAATCCACCATTCAGACCCTCTATATCCTGCCTTGATCACTGCAACATCCTCCACTCTGACCTCCCAAAAAAAAAAAAAAAAAAAAAAAAAAAAAAAAAAAAAATCACACATTGCTCACTTCAGTCCAGTCATTTTCCTTGCCTGTCGATTTGATCACCACTCTCCTTTGGATCTCTCCACTGACACCCCACACCCACCCCCGCCACCCATCAGCTAGTGAATCAAATTTAAGCTTCAAAACTGTCTATAATGCTCCTTCCCTACTCACACTTGCACATTGGGCTTCATGTTACCTACCCTCCACCCCCTCTCTGCCAATGTTTTCAACTCCATCTGCCTTCTCACAATCAGTTACCTCCATCACTTCTTCCACACAGCCCCCACCACATGCATGGTCCAACCTCCCTGAGCTTATTCACAAGGCAAATACCCTGTCCATGTTTAAGTCCCTAAAGTACTCACTTCTGCAATGCCACCTAGAGTGAAACTAGCTGACATTTAAAAATTCCCCATTTGTTGCTCCCTTTCCCTTAACTTCTATCTGTCTGTCCTTAGCCTGCAAGCTCCTCAGAACAGGGACCTTCAAGATAAACACTAGCCTTTCTGTGAAATTACCAGGAGCAGGGAGCTTGTCCGATAACTGATGTAGACTCTCTGCAGATTCTTCATAGACACTGAAATTAAGAGGATTACCAGATTGAAAAAGTTTATACACAAAATTATCCAGAACTAAATTACCAGTAATGATATTTAGCACTTTATGAAAGTATATTACATCTTTAAAGCACTAAGCAATTACCATATAAACCCTGCAAGGAATCACCGACATTTCCACTTTACTCACAGGCGCACAAAGGCAGATGGAGAAATCTCTTAACCTAAGGCCACAGAGTCAGTGGTAGAACTGGGTTTAGAATTCAAGAGTATTTGGCTCCCAGCTCTGTCCACTAGTCTATGCTGCCTCTCAAAGCGAGTAACCAAAGGTAAAATCTTCAGCTTCATTTACAGCTCTTTACAATCTTCTGCTCTGTAGTACTATAGCTATCAACATATTAACAATAATGGATAACTATCCATTCTATGTATTTTACTACTTACATTTAATATGAGTAGTTTCATTCTCAGTACGGCACATTTACCTATTGCAATAGAATCTACTACTACATTTACATGTGTAATCTTACTTTCCAGAAGAGACATGCAAGGCATGCCTTATCTTGTACAAGTGACAACATACGAACATACACCATTTATACATTCACTACATAAAAACCTAGATTTTAAACTTTAAAACAGTAGGAATTTAAGTATCTATGATTTTAAACAGCCAGAAGAAAAGTGTAGTCAATTGGTTCCCTCTAAGATTTAAAAAAAAAAAAAAAAAACCCTATCTCTAGAATGCCAACTACTCTATATGTTAACAACCTGTCCTCTATGCTGCCATTTCCTCACTATCAAGATTTGTAATTTGTTCTTTAGAACAGAAGTGTTTGGGGATTTTTTCTTAAGCTCTTCTCTGAATTCAAGTCGCCTGAGCAAATGTTGTGTTATAATGAATCAACTTCAGACCTAGCGTCCTGATTTTTGCAAGACTGAGCCATCCCCTTTTTAGAGTGGTTATACTTGAGAAGGCAAGACGCTTGTGTTCTTATTACTGTTTTTTTTGTGATTACTTTCATGAGTTCATGTTTTGCGACATAGCAGTTTTGCTTTTTGGACTTTTAGTTATTATTAGGGCCCTACAAAATTCATGGCCATGAAAAACGCATCACGAACTGTTAAATCTGGGGTCTTTTGTGTACTTTTACCCTATAATATACAGATTTCACGGGGGAGACAAGCGTTTTTCAAACTGGTGGTCCTGACACAAAAGGGAGTTGCAGCGGGATCACAAGGTTATTTTAGGGGCTCGTGGTATTGCCACCCTTACTTCTGTGCTGCCTTCAGAGCTGGGCAGCCAGAAAGCAGTGCCTGTTGGCCAGATGCCAGCTCTGAAGGCAGCACCCTGCCAGCAGCAGCCCAGAAGGAAGGACGGCAATACCGTACCATGACATCCTTACTTCTGAGCTGCTTCCTTCAGAGCTGGGTGTCCGGAGACTGAGGATCCAGCTCTGCCAGCAGCAGCGCAGAAGTAAGGGCGACAGTACCATACCACTTCTGTGCTACTGCTGGCGGCAGCTCTGCCTTCAGAGCTGGGCTCCTACAATTACAACACCATGAAATTTCAGATTTAAATAGCTGAAATCATGAAATTTACTATTTTAAAAATCCTATCACCATGAAATTGACCAAAATGTACCATGAATTTGGTAGGGCCATAGTTATTATTGTTGGGTTAACCATCTCCTTCTCTTTTGTATCTTCATTAAGATGTTGTGAGGGGAGTGGTGTAAGCCTTGCTGTGATGGAAGAGATCCCGCTAGGCTCCCCATGAGGCATAACCACTTCCCCTTTGAAAAGTTTACTGTTGGAGTTCTAACATGTTTCAATTATACAAAGGCTTTATTATGCAGATTATACACTGTTGAACAGCCAAAGGAAAAAAACGAACATGACGTTTTGCTCGTATTAGGACTCTGTGCCTTTAAAAACAAGGAGGAGGAAAAAATGACAAAGGCAAGTGAAAAGCAGAGCCAAGACCAGATGAGTACTGCCTCATCTGCTCTCTGGCCTACATAGAGGGGATGGAGAGTGAATAGACAAGTGAAAGAGACCTATCAGAGATGTCACTGAACTGTGGGCAAGAACATTGTGGAGTAGCACTGGGAGGACCAACTGCACTTTTGCAACTGGCATGTCCTGGCCATGCTGGCATTTCAGTGGTGCAGAGGGACCCAGCGGAGGATGCAACTGTGTTTATCTTTGCTCAGAGTAAGTGAAACAGTGGTATGAATGTCAGTGCACACCTGGAAGAAGTTGTGAGTGTAGACACATGGCACCTACCAAGTGCTTGGTGGTTACATCCGCAGTAGAATGGTCTACATTAGAGCATTTTGGCAAAGTCAAAATATAACTATAACTGGTGTTACTTGGAAATATTTTTTGTAGATTATTTATCAGAATAAAAAAAGCCTGATTTTAAAAGTATATTTGAAGACACACTGCTATCTATTTTATAAGATGCTATGTTTCAGAGAATAACTGACTGGCTCTTTTAGAGGCAATTTTCCCCCATAATGCATTAGCACATATTATAGTTTTTAAACTAAGGGCTGAGGGAAAACCAACAGGTACAGAGAAGCACATGGTTCGGACAGAGACATCCCTAAGGGGAGGCTCTACTAATGGAGATTCCCTACGTCCCAGTAAGCAGGAGAGTATGGAAGATAAAATACAGGTACGATTTGATGAGAAACAGTCAAATGAAAAAAAGTCTCATTCAATTACATCATGTAATGGGAGACAGCTAAAAAGTGACAAGTTTTTAAAGTGCTTATATACCAATGCTAGAAGTCTAAATAATAAGATGGTAAACTAGAGTGCCTCATATTAAATGAGGATTATTGATATAATAGGCATCACAGAAACTTGATGGAATGAGGATAATCAATGAGACACAGTAATACCAGGGTACAATATATATCGGAAGGACAGAACAGGTTGTGCTGGTGGGAGAGTGGCACTACATGTGAAAGAAAGCACAGAGTCAAATGAAGTAAAAATCTTAAATGAACCAAACTGTACCACAGAATCTCTATGGATAGCAATTCCATGCTCTAATAATAAGAAGATAACAGTAGGGATATATTACCGACCGCCTGATCAGGATGGTGATAGTGACTGTGCAATGGTCAAGGAGATTAGAGAGGCTATTAAAATAAAAAACTCAATAATAATGGGGGATTTCAACTATCCCCATATTGACTGGGTACATATCACCTCAAGACGGGATGCAGAGATAAAGTTTCTTGACATCTTAAATGACTGCTTCTTGGAGCAGCTAGTCCTGGAACCCACAAGAGGAGAGGCAATACTTGATGTGACCTAAGTGGAGCGCACGATCAGGTCCAAGAGATGAATATAGCTGGATCACTTGGTGATAATGACTATAATATAATTAAATTTAACATCCCTGTGGCAGGGAAAACACCGCAGCAGCCCAACACTGTAGCATTTAATTTCAGAAAGGGCAACTACACAAAAACGAGGAGGTTAGTTAAACAGAAATTAAAAGGTACAGCACCAAAAGTAAAATCCCTACAAGCTGCATGGAAATTCTTTAAAGACACCATAATAGAGGCTCAACTTAAATGTATATCCCAAATTAAAAAACATAGTAAGAGAATCAAAAAAGAGCCACGATGGCTAAACAACAAAGTAAAAGAAGCAGTGAGGCAAAAAGGCATCCTTGAAAAAGGAGAAGTTAAATCCTAGTGAGGAAAATAGAAAGGAGCATAAACTCTGGCAAATGACGTGTAAAAATATAATTAGGAAGGCCAAAAAAGAATTTGAAAAACAGCTAGCCAAAGACTCAAAAAGTAAGAGCAAAATGTTTTTTAAGTACATCAGAAGCAGGAAGCCTGCTAAACAACCAGTGGGGCCACTACTGGACGATCGAGATACTAAAGAAGCACTCAAGGACGATCAGGCCATTGCAGAGAAACTAAATGAATTCTTTGCATCAGTCTTCATGGTTGAGGATGTGAGGGAGATTCCCAAACCCGAGGCATTCTTTTTAGGTGACAAATCTGAGGAACTGTCCCAGGTTGAGGTGCCATTAGAGGAGGGTTTGGAACAAATTGATAAACTAAACAGTAATAAGTCACCAGGATCAGATGGTATTTACTCAAGAGTTCTGAAGGAACTCAAATGTGAAATTGGAGGACTACTAACTGTACCTATCATTTAAATCAGCTTCTGGACCAAATGACTGGAAAATAGCTGATGTGACACCAATTTTTAAAAAGGGCTCCAGAGGTGACCCCAGCAATTCCAGGCCGGTAAACCTGACGTCAGTACCGGGCAAACTGGTTGAAAATATAATAAAGAACAAAATTGTCAGACACATAGATGAACATAATTTGTTGGGGAATAGTCAACGTGGTTTTTGTAAAGGGAAATCATGCCTCACAATCTACTAGAATTCTTTGAGCGGGTCAACAAGCATGTGGACAAGGGGGAATCCAGTGGATATAGTGTATTTAGATTTTCAAAAAGCCTTCGACAAGGTCCGTCACCAAAGGCTCTTAACAAAGTAAGCAGTCATGGCACAAGAGGGAAGGTCCTCTCCTGGACTGGTAACTGGTTAAAAGATAGGAAACAAAGGGTAAGAATAAATGGTCAGTTTTCAGAATGGAAAGAGGTAAATGGTGGTGTTCCCCAGTCCTATTTAACATATTCATAAATGATCTGGAAAAAGGGGTAAACAGTGAGGTGGCAAAATTTGCTGAAGATACAAAACTACTCAAAATAGTTAAGTCCTAGACGGAGTGCAAAGACTTACAAAAGGATCTCTCAAAACTGGGTGACTGGGCAACAAAATGGCAGATGAAATTCAATGTTGATAAATGCAAAGTAATGCACATTGGAAAACATAATCCCAACTATAAATATAAAATGATGGGTTCTAAATTAGCTGTTACCACTCAAGAAAGAGATCTTGGAGTCATTGTGGATATTTCTCTGAAAACATCCACTCAATGTGCAGCAGCAGTCAAAAAAGCGAACAGAATGTTGGGAATCATTAAGAAAGGGATAGTCACTTGGAATTTTTGTTCCAAGGGAAATCCTTGAATTTTGCCTTTTTGTTCCAATTCTGAACAAAAACAAATTTTGAAATGTTAGCATTTCTGACAGAACAGAAATTCCTGCTTCCAGTTAGTGCTCATGTCTAACTACCTTAGGTCCCTTTGATAATCCCAGGTATAGCATATAATCTGTTAGAATTATGTTTAGTCTAAATCTCTTTTCACTTTATTGGGAGCCGCGATCGGCCGAACCTGCGGACGCGGCAGGTAAACAAACCGGTCTGGCCCGCCAGGGGCTTTCCCTGAACAAGCGGCGGACCGGCTTTGAGAACCACTGGGATAGATAATAAGACAGAAAATATCATATTGCTTCTATATAAATCCATGGTATGCCCACATCTTGAATACTGCATGCAGATGTGGTCACTCCATCTCAAAAAAAGATATATTGGAATTGGAAAAAGTTCAGAAAAAGGCAACAAAAATAATTAGGGGTATGGAACGGCTGCCGTCTGAGGAGAGATTAGTAAGACAGGGACTGTTCATCTTGGAAAAGAGATGACTAAGGGGAAATAGGATAGAAGTCTATAAAATCATGACTGGTGTAGAGAAAGTAAATAAGGAAGGGTTATTTACTCCTTCTCATAACACAAGAAATAGGGACCACCAAATGAAATTAATAAGCAGCAGATTTAAAACAAACAGAAAGTAGTATTTTTTCATACAATGCACAGTAAACATGTGGAACTCCTTGCCAGAGGGTTTTGTGGAGGCCAAGATTAAAACAGGGTTCAAAAAAGCACTAGATAAATTCATCAATGGCTATTAGCCAAGATGGGCAGGGATGGTGTCCCTAGCCTCTGTTTGCCAGAAGCTGGGAATGGGTGACAGGAGATGGATCACTTCATGATTACCTGTTCTGTTCATTTCCTCTGGGGCACTTGGCATTGGCCACTGTTGGAAGACAGGATGCTGAGCTAGATGTACCTTTGGTCTGATCCAGTATGGCCGATTTTATAGGTTTTTCAGTTTTCAACATGCATTTAAACTCGTTTTACTCATTTGTTTGCTCTCCTTTCTCTCCATAAACTTACTTTATCTTGAAATGATAAAGTGAAAAGAGATTTAGACTAAACATAATTCTAACAGATTATATGCTATACCTGGGATTATCAAAGGGACCTAAGGTAGTTAGACACGAGCACTAACTGGAAGCAGGAATTTCTGTTCTGTCAGAAATGCTAACATTTCAAAATTTGTTTTTGTTCAGAATTGGAACAAAAAGGTAAAATTCAAGGATTTCCCTTGGAACAAAAATTCCAAATATTTCAATTTGGTAACAACAAAAGAATTCAACAACATCAAACCAGTATCTAGTATTAAATGTAATATTTTGTAATTATTATAAAAACCAAAATTAAATTAATCAAAGCAATAAAGTCAAAACAAACAAAATTGTCAAAATCAGTACATTCCCATGAAATGGTTTTGATTCTGACCAATCTGCATTCTCCAGTGGAAAATGTTTTTAAATTTTTTTTGACCAGCTATATTAGACACCCAACTCCTACAGCATTTCAGTGAGATTTGAGCACCTAACTGCCTCAGGCTCCTTTGAAAATCCTGGAATGTCACTATAATGGACCTTTTTGAGGAAATAAAATATAAGAATATAATATAAATTTTAACTGTGCATTCACACATCATTCAAGACAGGTAGAGTATTAGGTATTCTAGTCACTGAACAGCTAGAAGTAAAATGACAGGTTAGCAAGCATAAACAAACATCTTTGTGATACTTTGAAATTCTTAAATTCTTCCAAATTCTTAAAAAGCAGAGAACAAAAATCAATTCCCTATATTTATGTTTAACTGACTGATTCAAACATCTTGATATAGAACAAAAAGGAGACATGTTTCATGCCTGTCTCGGCATCTTAATTAAGTCAGCAGTTAGAACTAATGAAAAAGAATTCATTCACTGGGGTATTCACAGGAAGCAAGATAAAACTTAAGAGCACCACTCACAATATTGGGGTGCCAGTTAAATAAGCACCAAAAAATAGGGTCTGCCTCTGGCTAGAAAATATGCATGCTGTTTCCAAACTAAGTCAATGTTTCCATGTAAACTTTATTATATCCTTCATTTTCACAGTAGAACATTTCATTTTATACAAAAATTTCAGTGGTTAGTAAGATAACTTTTATGGAATAACAAAATAACTAAGATATTTTAAAGTAAAGAGTCATGTAAAACCACACTGAATTTTGAATTTAAAGGTTTTTGGGGGTTACTGATTAATTAAAATGGACACAAACTATCATCAAAAGAACTAATTAGTTCACTTGGTTCCCTCATTCTGTATCATATCTGAATCACTACACGTTTCAATAAAAATTTAATAAGCATACTCAATCAGTGATAGTGACTCTCTGCTGCTGCTATCTTCCTCCTCAAAACTCTGAATAGCACTCAGGCATTCTTCTATACTGGTTTGGAGAGAGTTTTCATTTTCATCTTTTTTCACATCAAAATTGATCTCCTCCCAGTCAGAACTACAAAACTAATAAAGCAAAAGGAACGTATTAGTCAAAGTGCTGATTTATGTTAATCAAAATTTGCACAGTTAGCTAAAGAGTTACAGAACTGTGTTTCTTCTTACCTGATAAAAATCATATATAACTTGATTTGCAAAATACCATTTCCTCATACCTGGAACGCCAGCCACAGAACATGCTAAAGAGGAATAAAACAAGTTTTTAAACATCAAAATCAATCCATACACATCCATTCTTCCTATTTCAATTTCATTTCCTTCTTACAAAGATTCTGAATTAAGATTTTTACTTGTCACCTTACTTTACTGCTTGAGTTATTTAAATTTCTAACCCAGTCATATATAACTTTTCAGGCAACTACAGCCTTTTTTTTTTTTTTAAATGAAGATGCTTTCTTTTGGCTATAATTTGCCCTCTATCACTACAGACTCTATTTTGGTCATCTGAGGACCTATGTTACAAATACAACCATGTCAGGTAACCTGGTTATAACATAGTTACCCCCAACGCGCTAACAAACGTTGTCCTAATTTGTAGTATGTGCAGAATATTGGGGCTTTTGCCTACAGATACACTGAAGGTCCAGTCTGCACTACAAACTGATTCCATTCCAGACTGGTTGAAACCAATTAATAATGGGGGCAACTGCCTTGTAATCAGTTCCCCCAACATGGCTGTATTGTAGCATAGGTAAGACGTGCATAAAAATTGCAAATCGTGCCAGACTAAACTGAATGGTGGTGAATCTGTAGATGGTAAAAGTTACCAGTATTGGAAAGTCATATTTGCATCTTAGTTTTGTAGCAAAACGTGCTTAACATGTACTTTTTAATATGCCACTGTTGCTTATGCATTAGTCTTGTTTTGGAATCACAACTAAAGCCACAAGCATTGAATCATTTGTGAGCCTCTAACTGTACGAAGGATAATGTAAGAGAATTTCTCAGTTTGATTCTTCACAATTATCCCCTCCCACAATTTATGCACATACCTCAGCTGAATCACAACACTCATCAACATGGCTCAGATGGTTGATACAATGAGAGAGTAATGTTTTTTCTAAATCAGCAATACAGTGCATTGCAGTGACTTCCCTATAACTGAAAACATTGCCAGCTCAGTGGTCTGATAACTCTCTCAAACTGCTTAACTTAAAAGTTGAGTCCCTCCTCATGGCTCACTGGAGGTAATGGGCTGGCCGTAAACAAACAGAGCATATCCAGATCAGTTAATTATATTTTGTAAAGTAATTAATTCACCTTTTTGCCTAAAAATTAACAAATTACTTTGTTTAGTTGTTTTGAAATCCAGTCATTCCTGACTTATGCGTAAAGCTATAGCCATGGTACTCAGTAAGTCACACATAAATGCAACTGCTATCAGAGATTAATAGGTTGATTATTGGTTAAGTAAATCAGTAATATAATATTCAAATTAAATAGTGAATTTCAGGTATTGTCAAAAAATACCAGAACAGGCACCTTAGAAATTTGTACAAGTTCATCAGAGGATCTCAAAGCACTTTACAAATGTTCATTACTTGAGGCTCTGAATGCCTCTGCAAGCTTTACACATATTACATCCATTAAAATGAACCAAGGCACAAAGAATATGATTATTATTAATAAACCTGGGACCACAAATATAATTATGAAGGGCCTGACCATGGGAGATAAGGAGCTCATCACCTCACAGAGTCAGTCCATAGCCAAGGCACAATGGGTATGACCTGAACAAGGTGTTGCCAGAGCGAGTGACAGACCTGAAGAAAACTCATGCTGCTATTCTTGCCATTTGACTTTACTGCCACTAAACCACAGTGCCCTGGCTACTAGGAACAAGACACAACATGTAGATTAATATAGTTTTTGGACAACCATTGCTTACCTGACACTTACTAGTCAAAATAAAAAAAAACCTGAGAGGCCACATTTCCTACTACCCAAAGCCACATACCTTGTATTCTATACAGATTCTTATACCATGCTCATCAATATAGTATTTAAGCACCTTCCAGTAGTAGATTAAGAAATGTGAATAAAATCTGTCACATTTTGTTTCTTCTCTCATCATTTCCCCTTGAGAGAAGTGTGTGTAGTGGAATTCCTTGTGGTAGGGCTTGCTATTTTTTAAGTTTCAGAGTAGCAGCCATGTTAGTCTGTATTCGCAAAAAAGAAAAGGAGTACTTGTGGCACCTTAGAGACTAACAAATTTATTCGAGCATAAGCTTTCGTGAGACATGCATCTGATGAAGTGAGCTGTAGCTCACGAAAGCTTATGCTCAAATAAATTTGTTAGTCTCTAAGGTGCCACAAGTAGTCCTTTTATTTTTTAAGTGTATGTGTCTATGTATTTATGTTAAAGACGAAAAAAACAACGAGACAAGCATTGCCTGAGAGCAGAAGGTGTGAAGTTTGCAATGGTCCTTAGTTCATGTGGAAGTTGTTTCCACAGTCTCTGACTCCCAAGAAAGTACTGTTTCACACACAGACAAGCTTTACCTTTGCAAGTGAAGGAATAAAACAGATAGTGTGTACTGTATTTAACTATAATATTGTCAGTGTTCTATTTAATACTTTTTATGATGTAGCTTAGCATTAGGTTTTACTGAAAAAGCAGAAAAATAATTTGACTACATTATTCAACATGTTTCACTGGAATTTGCTCAAATACTAGTTAGCGAAAATACTGATAGCTAGACAGTTTGACAAGCTCTTTGGAAATTACTACAACTCTCTTGCATGAGTTATCCCCTCTTTCCCTTCCTAGCTTCACTCCAGTTGCTTTCTTCTTTCTTTCCTATGATAAATCATGATCTTTTCTTGAGTTCTCCTCTGTATCCACTTCCTCTTTTCCTCAATCCACCCACCTTTTGTGTGTCTGCCTCTCTCTCATTTTCCCTACATAGTGTCTCACTACCAAAATCTCACTATGTACTTTACTTCTCCTTTTCAACTTATCCCATCAGTCCTTCCACCTCTTTCTCCTGTCCACACTCATCCATAAGGCCTGAAAATTCTACAGATGCCTAATATCTAGAGAACTAAGCCTATTAGCCAGAGAAAAATATGGAAAATAAGTGGCAGAAGGAAATGTGACTGTCCATGGCCATGCCCAAGTTTGAATCAGCCCGCTCCCCCTTCCCTCCACTAAGCTGCTGGGCAAGGCAGGAAAAATGCTGGGGTTCTGTCAGAGCGCTATTGTAGGTCTTATCTTTCATTTCAGCTTCCTGCCCGCAGGTTTCTAAAACACATTAAATCCCCTAAATCAATTGCTAGAAGAAAGAAAAAGCATTCTCTATGTTCCACTTCATACCCCTGAAACAATTCCTCCTCCTGGCTGCAAAGATGGGACTCTCTACTATTTTACTTTACCCCCAATCACCTGGCTACTTCCTGCACACGGGGAGACAAGGGAGGACTTCACCACTTCCCAAGCAGCAGCAAAGTGAAAGTGACTCAATATTTGTCAGGTCTCAGAGTAGCAGCCGTGTTAGTCTGTATTCGCAAAAAGAAAAGAAGTACTTGTGGCACCTTAGAGACTAACAAATTTATTTGAGCATAAGCTTTCGTGAGCTACAGCTCACTTCATCGGAGAAGTGAGCTGTAGCTCATGAAAGCTTATGCTCAAATAAATTTGTTAGTCTCTAAGGTGCCAATATTTGTCAGTTTCAGTGCTGCTTGTTCTGAACAGCAATGAAAACACCTGTTCTAGCTTGGGAAAGCCACAAGCTGGAGCAGACACTGTAGCTGTCAGGAGTTTTTTCTGGCTAAATCTGCATTGGTTATACTTGTTTCACACATTTGGAAGATTTTCTTCAAAAATATAATGGCTAGAAACTTTAATTGGGGATTTTAAAAAAAATGAAAGCGCAGATTCTGCAGAGAGTGATGACATTCATTCATCAAATGTTCCTATTTGCCCTGGGCACATGATTTTTCAAGCCATGATTAAACAACAATAACCACAACTACATTTGCCTTATATTGCTATTTGCCACTATATTTACCTGGGAATGTGCTTAATTCCTCATTTATAAAGGTTCTACAATTTTCTTTCAGAAGGTTATAAACATTTACACCAGTTATACCTGCAAAAAACAAGTTTCTATTAATAGAAAATACAAAAACAATTCCTTCCTTTCTTGCAAACGCCAGAAAACTTGCTAGTTAGCCCAGCAGATCCTGTTAGTCTCAAGCGTCTGTTTAGCAGAGGGTGCCTTTAAAGGGTATGCAAAGAAGAGCCTGTTTTGAGAACTGAAAGATGTTGTGACACATTCAGCCAGGAAGAGAACTCACAAGAGCAATATCATGGGAGGTTGCACCTCCCCATCTATAAGAAAGTTCTACTTGCCACAATTTACCCAAGGTCTGGGTGCATTCTCCCTGACTGACAATTTTTAAATCAAGACTGGATGTTTTTCTAAAAGATCTGCTCTAGAAACTGTTTTAGAGAAGTTCCATGGACTGTGTTATACAGAAGGTCAGACTAGACGATTACAATGCTCCCTTCTGGCCTTAGAATGGATGAATTAATCTACAAATGAAAAAACAAAACCACAAAAAAGCTACAAAGTCACAAAGGGCCAGCTTCCGAGATGCGCCATAGCATACAACCACCATGACTGTGTCACGCTACGCATTGGTGTGATGGTGCAATGCAAACATGACCACACGATGCAAAGATCTCCCACCACAATTCTGCAGGTCTCTTTTATCCTCTGTGAAACACTTTCCCCTCCCCGGCCGGCCGGCTGCACGAACCTCTCCTGGCAGAGGGTAGCGTTAGGAAGGAAGGATGATGGCTCAAAACCAAGCCGTTCAGAGCTCCCTGGGTGGCCTGGGGGGTAAGGCAGCGTGGCGAATGAACGCACTCGGGCGCCCACTGCTCCCAACTCAGCCTGCCCGAAACCTGGGACTAGTCCCACCCGGAGCGCGCGCTGCAGGGAAAAAACACGCACAACTCTCGAGCCCCAACTCGGAGTCTTAGACCGCCCCAGTGAACTGCGAACAACATTGGAAGCGATGCCACGGCCCCTCTCAGGGACGCGTCGCCCCGCACAGAGCCTGGGGGTCCTAGTCGTCACCCCCCCCCCCCCCAACGCTTATAGCTGGTTGTACCCAGACCTCCCCCTCCTCCTGTGGCCCCCAGCCGGCTCACCCATTCGGGGCCCACCGCACCAGCGCCCTCCCCCGGCGAGAGACCCCCCCCGGCTGTGCCTGGAGGAGCCGCACCGGGCGGCGCAAGACGCCGCGGGATGCGAGCTCCTCGCCCCAGGGCTCTCTGGCCACCCGCGATTCCCGCTCGCCGGCACCTGCTACGCGCTCAGCGCCGCCGGCTCTCCGCTCCTCCCAGCTCACGAACAGCAGGTACCGGTCCATGGCCGCGGCCGGGCGCCTCCTCCCGCGCCGGCCTCTCCCGCCTCCAACGCCCCCGCTTCCGCTTCCGGCCGCGAACCCGCTCCCCCGGCGCGCCGCGCCGCTCGTCCGTCATGGCCAGCTACACCAAGGCGGCCCAGGTGAGCGCGGCCCCGGGCAGGGCTCCTCGCCGCGGGAGGGGACGCGGGAGCCCGCTGAGGCGGCTCCTCTCCTCGGGGGAGGGGAGAGCGCGGCCTGCGCCCCTCACTGGCTGCGCGTCCTCGGCCTGGTGCCCGCTTTCTCCAGCGGGGACTGGTGCCTCTGCGGGGCGGGGAGCGGGGCCCTCTGCCCTGGAGCGGTGCTGTCTCGGCCCTACGGTGCAAGAGCCGGCTGCGGCCTCCAGGCCGGGGCGTTTCCTGATGTAAGCGCCCCGCTTCCCGGGGATGAGTCTGGCCTGTGGAGGGCGGCAGGCCGTGGGCTGCAGAGAAGGGCAGGGCAGGGCTCTCTGCACTTCCCTAGCCGTTTGCCCTGCAGGTAAAGCTTCCACGCGTTGCTGTATTTCCCCTCCCTGGAGAGAGGAGTAAAGCTCATCGTGCCCACGTGGGGCAGCTAATTTTGCGGGGCAGCGAAGAACAGGTACAGAAAGGAAGGAACAAACATAGACTTCAATCTTACAAACGCTTAGGCCGGGATTCCGCCCACAGTCGGGCACCTCTCTTGGGACAGAAGTAAAATTAAGCTTCAGCATAAATGTGTGCAGTAGGTGGTGCCTCAGTGTCAGCAGGATTAAGTAAAGTTAAGCGTGTAAATGTTTGCAGGCTTAGAGTCAACCTATGGAAGTCAACAGAACTATGCCTGCTAATCCTGCGCTTCACTAATGAAGTGCTTGCAGGATTAGAGCTGTAATTCTTCCATTTAGAATTGTGCCCCCCTCCCATGAAAGTAAAGAAAGCAGTCAGAATCATGGTGGCCTATAACTCTTGTTAGTTAGCAGTAATTTATAAGAGGACGTCTAGATTTTGAAAACAATACCAGAAAGTGGAAAAGACCTCTAGCTATTTTCTCATTGCATTATCACTATTGAAGATAATTTATACGGCACTTTACAGTTTCCCCCACCCTTCCTTAAAATCTTGGGGAAATGTAATTGAACATTAATGTTTCTACAGTGTTTAGAAACAGTTATTAAAGTTTTTTTTCCTAAAATTAATTTGTCTATTGATTAAAAATCATGATAGTTCATCTCTAAAATATCTAATATATTTTCTTGTAAAAACGTAACGATTGTGGTTTTGTGGAGTTATTTAGGCTGAGTGTATTTATTTTACTACATTAATGACAACTTTGTCAATCTTCTTTAGCAATGGGCTACCTTTGCCAGAGCCTGGTATCTCATAGATGGGAAGATGCAACCACCCGGAAAACTTGCAGCCATGAGTGTAATCAGACTTCAGGGGAAGCATAAACCTATGTATCATGCACTAAGTAAGTATTGTAGTAAACTGAGGAAAACTTAATTTCCTTCACATGTTTCCTTTCCTTTCAATTTCATTAATTTTTTTTTTAAGTTTTTGTATTTTCTGTATTATTTACAAACTTCAAGACTCACCATTTTGTCCCCACCTTCATTTTTTTCTCCCTGAGGCTTTGTGTCACTGAACTATTCTTTGGTATAAAGCTAGACTGTGTATTATTTAATGCTGAACAATTACGTTGCAGTAGCACTTATAGGTAGGGTGATCAGACATCCCGATTTTTAGTTTTGTCCCACGTCCCGACTGATGTATGGTCGGGATGCCACTTGTCCTGATATTTTGCTTTGGCAGCACTCCGGGTTTGGTTTGGTTTTGTTTTTTTTGCTTGGGGCGGCAAGCCTGTGTCTGCCCTCCCATGTGTCCTGATATTTTGTTCTTGTCGTCTGGTCACCCTACTTATAGGTCTCATTTTTCTAGATGGTGTATAAACACATGGTCTCTGGCCTAAGTATGTTTAACTGTGAGCTTCTCTGGGTAGGGATTTTATATCTTCCTGTGTGTTTGTACTGCATCTAGCATAATGGAGTCATGAATCTGGTTTGAGGCCTCTGAGCAACTTCTGTAAAACAGATAATAATAGTAATATTCCCTACACTGTGCATCATGTATGGAAGCAAATGCCAGTCAGCTGTGAAAGAATGGAAGAAGAGAGTGGAGTCTAACATGCTAAGCCAATTCCATCAATGACAATCCTCTCTGCATGAAGATAAGGCTGGAGCTTTGCCAGTATGTGATTCACTGAAGAGCGGTGGGCTAAGGCAGAACACCAATGCTCTTTGCAGCTTGTTGACTTTTAAACCACTGAATCTTCCAGCAGAAAAAATGTTTAATATAATTAAAAATCTAATTTATATTTATTTTGGCACACCTGAAGTCACCAGTTAGCCGCCTTTCACAAAGGGCCTGAAGTTTATGGAGAGACTCTTAATGGATTCAGTGGATTTTGTATTGGGTTCTTGATGTTGTGCAATCTGAGGATCCAATTTTGCAAAGAGCCCATGTGGGTAAACCCCTACACCCATGTGAAGGTTCCCATTGCCTTTGTTGAGGCATTGCACAGGCAATGAGAGGATCTGCCCATGTGGAGCAACTTGAAGAATTAGAGCTAATGTAGACAGTATTTTTGTTCTTGCTTGCTTTTTTTTTTTTAAATGGACGTGTATCAAGTTTTACTTTTTTATCCCACTCCAGTGGATATATAAAATATATTCCTAATTATAAATTTACTAGTAGCTGCAAGCCTGTGCTGTTGCATGGGTATGATTTGTAAAGTTGTGTGTAAAAAAAGCAGAAAATAGCTTTAGTAACATTTAGTAAAATAGGATAGTAACAGACTGAGAATCTGGTGATATTCTAAACAAAAAGAGTTCTCAGCCATGCTTATACCTGTTTCCATCGCTTCACACTGACTGAACAGAATGCTAGGCTTCTGAGTGATGTTTGTGGTTTTTGTTGTGTGTGCTGGTTGGGTCAATTTGTGTGTAGTTCTGGGAGAGTTGTGTGGATTTCTGCAGGTGGCAAACGAGGGTGTCAGTGCATTGATGGGCTATGTGTTTTGGGGATTGTGTTGATTTGTATGGATGGCAAAGGGAGGGTATACTGGAGTGTGCAGTCTTCCTTTTACAACCAATGAAATTGTTGCATGCAAATTAGCTGTAGATGGGGTGGTGATTGGTTGAGTCACATTTGACATCACAATGGTCTAGGACTCTTGGTATGGTATAGATACATGCATTAGGCCATGTCTACAAAGTTTTGCTGTTGCAAGTTTCATTGGCATACATAGAATCATAGGACTGGAAGGGACCTCGAGAGATCATCTAGTCCAGTCCTCTGCATTCATGGCAGGACTAAGTATAATCTAGACCGTTCCTCACAGGTGTTTGTCTAACCTGCTCTTAAAAATCTCCAGTGATGGAGATTCCACAACCTCCCTAGACAATTTATTCCAATGCTTAACCACCTTGACATCCGCCACAGTTAGTATATCGTTTGTGCGTGTACGTATTTGGCTCCTTGCATTGGCGCTGCTTGTACTTACCGGGAGTGCTTGTGTTGATGCACAATGCAATGTACCCTGGGTAAGTATCCCAGTGTGCAGCCTGCCACTGTTGAGCACATTGTCTTTTGCGTAGTTTTGGCAAAGCATGGTTGGCGAGAAAAGACTCATGCAAGGATGACTGGGGGCAAGGGGTCAGCTTCCCATAATGCAGTGTTCTCCATCCCATAATATCATGTCTATCCCATAATTTTTGCACCTATTTTCAATTTCCCACAAACCTGCATGGGACTTGTCACTGTCTGACATCTCTGACAGAAGTATGGAGCCTGTACCACTCTGCACTATTGTCATGGGCATTTCAAGTGCAATACGCACAATCCTCTGGCATTTGCAGAGCTGCAAGAAGAACCACAAGAAACACGGTTTTCTGGTGATCAGTTTGCTGTGGGACATAGCAAGAACCAATTCAAGGTTGTTGGTGGCATTTATGGAGCAGCTGGAAATGGTGGAGTGCCACTTCTGGGATCAAGAAATGAGCACTAACCGGAGGGATCCCATCGAATTGCAGGTTTGGGATGACAAGCAGTGACTGCAGAACTTTCGGATGCATAAGGCCACGTTCCTTGGAACTGTGTGCTGAACTTGCCGCAGCCATCTAATGCAGGGACCCCAAACTGAAAGCTACGCTAGCAGTGGAGAAGCAAGTGACAATCACATTGTGGAAATTTGTTATGTCAGATTACTACCAGTCAGTGGAAATTCATTTTGGAGTGGGAAAATCCACTGTGGGGGCCATCACCATGCAAGTGTACAGGATCATTAATAGTCTCCTGCTACACAGAACTGAGACTCTCAGCAATGTGCAGAACATAGTGGATTGCTTTGCAGATGTGGGGTTCCCAAGCTGAGGTGGAGCAATAGATGTAACGCACATCCTTATTTTGGCCCCAGAACTCCTTGCTCCAGAGTACATCAACAGGGCTATTTTTACATGGTTATGCAAGCTCTGATGGATCACCGGTGATGCTTCACTGGTTGGTCAGGAAAGGTGCATGCTGCTTGCATATTTAAGGACACAGTACTCTTCAGAGAGCTACAAGAAGGAGCCTTCTTTTCTGACCATGGATTACCATTGGCGATGTTGAAATGCTAACAGGGATCCTGCCTACCCTGACTCTTGAACCTGTACATGGGCCATCTTGACAGAACCAAGGAAAGATTCAAATACAGGCTCAGCCGATGCAAATGACAGTTGAATGTGCTTTTTGTAGATAGAAAGAATGCTGATGGTGTTTACTCACCAGATTGGATCTCAGTGCAAAAAATATCTCAATGGTTATAGCTGCCTATTGTGTCCTGCATAATATTTGTGAAACGAAGGGGGAAACTTTGCTGCGGGTGTTGAGGTAGAATAGCTGTCTGCTGAGTTTGAACAGCTATCAGGTGAGCTGTGTGTGGCTTAGGGAGGCTTTGAAAAAGCAGTGAGTCCCAGGAATGTGCTGTAGTGTACTGTGCTCAACCTGGCATCGCAGTTTGGGTCTTGTTTCAGAATTGTGTCGTGCTTGCTGCATATCTGTGCATATATCAATTGACAGTGCAAGCTGGGATGCTTCCTGTACAGTTATGACCACACTGTTTGGCACTGATCCTATTGGTTGTGAGTATACCAGACCACTACTTTCACTGCCAGCAGGCATTATACACCATGTGTTGTAAACTAATAAAGATGAATAACTTTCAAAACAAAACTTTCACTTATGAAAACAGCTCAAATAAAAAACCACTTAAGTTCTTCAGCTTTAACTTAAAAAAAATGTAGGAACTTTAGTAAAGTAGAGGAAGGAACGTTGATGTCCTTTGTACCTACACATACATCATCCGAGGCTCTCACAGATCAGTGTAAGTGAAGCTGTGGTTGTCCAAGCCTTTCCCTGGTTTACATGGGTAGGGGTAGGTGTGCAGGCCATGAGGAAAGCTAAGGGGGGTATAGGGAGGCGCTGTGCTTCAGTTCTCCACGGACGGCAATGGGAGTTGAGCCCTGGATTGTTGAACCTGGAGATCCACAAGAGTCTGCAGCATCTGAGTTGGTTTCCTGGTGCATTTCCCTCTCCTTTTCCTGCGTCTTTCTCCTGTTGCACTTTCCTTCTCCGTTCAGTCTGCAATATTCACCCTCCAGGTCCTCTGTTCAAGGTCTGATGCAGCACTGGCTTGCAGGATCCCACAGAACATGCCCTTCCAGTCCTCTTTTTTTCCTCTTCCTTATATGGGTCAGTCATTCTGCAGGTGTGCAGGGGGAACCCTTCAAGGCTGCATCAGCCTCAGCTACAGATAAAACACACAAAGGTACTATTGTCAGTATAGTAGGAATGGAAAGCGAAATTTAAGATTCAGAACTTCTTCTCCATCCCCTTTCTGTTGCTCCCCTGAAGTGTTTGTGTTTATTGACACTTCTTGCTTTGGAGTGCTTGTGCCCACTGCCACTCTCAGCTCAAGCCATTGTGAGTATGACCTGCCAGGGGGGAGGAAAACAAGGAGGAAGTTGCACGGTTGCATGAAACTGAGTATAGTGCACTGGCACTGAATACTGGCACCATTTTCCACAGGAAGTGGTGATTTTTAGCTGATTTCTCACTCCTGAAGGTAACAAATGCAGAGAAAGCACAGCTGCTGTAGCATCCCGAAGTCACCTGGAACCGTATGACACTAACTTGTTTACAGCAATGGTGCCTGCCAAAGTAATCACTGTCAAGGTTCCTTCTCCACTCTGAACTCTCGGGTACAGATGTGGGGACCTGCATGAAAAACCCCCTAAGCTTATTTTTACCAGCTTAGGTTAAAACTTCCCCAAGGTACAAAGTGTTTTACCGTTTGCCCTTGGACTTTATTGCTGCCACCATCAAGCGTCTAACAAATATATAACAGGGAAAGAGCCCGCCTGGAAACGGCTTTCCCCCCCCAAATCCTCCCAAACCCTACATCCCTTTTCCTGGGGAAGGCTTGATAAAAATCCTCACCAATTTGCATAGGTGAACATAGACCCAAACCCTTGGATCTTAAGAATAATGAAAAAGCAATCAGGTTCTTAAAAGAAGAATTTTAATTGAAGAAAAAGTAAAAGAATCACCTCTGTAAAATCAGGATGGTAAATACCTTACAGGGTAATCAGATTCAAAACACAGAGAATCCTTCTAGGCAAAATCTTAAGTTACAAAAAGACACAAAAACAGGAATATACATTCCATTCAGCACAACGTATTTGATCAGCCATTTAAACAAAACAGAATCTAATGCATATCTAAATAGATTGCTTATTAGCCCTTTACAGGAGTTCTGACCTGCATTCCTGCTCTGGTCCCAGCAAAAGCACTACACAGACAGAGAGAGAACCTTTGTTTCTCCCCCCCTCCAGCTTTGAAAGTATCTTGTCTCCTCATTGGTCATTTTGGTCAGGTGCCAGCGAGGTTATCCTAGCTTCTTAACCCGTTACAGGTGAAAGGGTTTTTCCTCTAGCCAGGAGGGATTTAAAGGTGTTTACCCTTCCCTTTATATTTATGGCAATCACCGACTGCCATGGGAAAGTGGCCCATTGCAGAGGAAGAAATAAGGTTGCAAACCCTAGAAACCTTCGGGAAAGGATTGCAGAGAACCTCCATGGAAGTTTCATCGAGATCTATCAGGAGGATTCAAGGGACATCCCTGTGTACATAAACAAACTGCACCACATGGCCCCCACCCCACACTTACTCTGGAGGAGAATGAAGAGCAGATAGCAATTTTACCTCTCCGTGTTGTATCACTACCTCTTGTAGTATGAATAAATTAATGAAAAGTCAATAGCTGTGTCCTACTAATTTTGGGGTGCCATCACTGTAGTTGAAAATTTATTTACACATTTACCCAAAGTTCTTTCCTCTGTATTGCGCTTGCCCATGCTCGATTGCAGGGACTGGCTGGACTGCAGTGGTATCAACAACAGTTCCTGGCGCACAGCACAGCTGAACCCTCCAACATCTGTCTCCCATATTCCTCATCCACCTCCTCATTGTTCACAGCAGCAGCCTGTGACTGGAGCTCCTCACAGGTATCCACAGTGGTGTGCACCATGGTGGTAGGGTCTCTGCCAAGTATGGCATGTAGCTCTTCATAAAAGTGGATGGTCTGCGGGTCAGCACCGCATCGATTGTTGGCCTCTCTGACTTCCTGGTTTGCCTGCTAAATTTCTGTGGCTTTCACGCAGCACTACTGCTGGTCCCTGTCGTACCCCTTCTACTGCATCTCCCGAGCAATCTGCTGATAGATGTTAATGTTTCTATGGCTGGTTCGGAGCTGTGCCTACACATCCTTTCTCCCCACAGGCCCAGGAGATTCAATATCTTCTCTCTGCTCCAGGCAGGTGTGTCTAGAGCATGTAGCCAACATAATCAGCTGGGCCATTGCGCACATGAACAAAGAGCAGATAGAGGTGTGCTCACCAAGCTGGGCAACCAGGAAAAGCCATTTCAAAAATTCGCAGGGGTTTTAAAGGCAGAGTAGTGGGCTTCTGAAATGCATGATCCCTAGATAGTGGAGTTAACGATTGTGACCAGAGTGGTCCGTGCTGGGCAATGTGGGACAGCTGCTTGAGGACTGTTAGGGTAACCATAGGTAACACATCATCTACACTCATGCTACATCAACCTCCATAAATTGACCTTGGCTCAGTGCCACTCAGGGAGCTGGTGTTATATGCCATCATAATGGGCCACTTTCCATCTGTGGGAGATAAATTTAATTGTAGGCTTGTGCACAATTACGTCAACATAGGGGACTTATGTCAACCTACCTTTGAAGAATAGACCAGGCTTTACTGTAGCTATACCTCGTGGGTATAATTCAAAAAGTAAGAACGGCTAAGAACTTAAAAATTGGATGGTAACAGTCAGCAAAACTTTGTGATGATTCAGCCTGGTGATATTCTGAACAAAAAGAGCTCTCAACTATGCTGTAGCTGTTTCCATCGCTTTACGCTGACTCTACAGACGTTTTAGGCTTTGGAGTGACACACACAGTGACGCTCCTGGAATCTTCTTATACATTTTTTTTAAAATCTATTGTAATTATACCTTACAATGTTAAAAGAGATTAGAACAACAAATATTTATTTTTTTAATTTTTAGTTTGTGCATTTGACAACACAATATGGCTGCTTGTGGTTTGGCATCATTGTTTTACGTATATAACTTGGCAGTTGTTATAACAGAGAGAGAAACATTTTAACAAATAGCAAAATATTATTGTGAAACCAAAATAATGTGAAAGTGAGCAGAGAGGCAAGTACAGTAACTGACACTACTTTTTAACTTTTTTTTTTAAATTGACATTAAAAGACATGAGCTTGGTTGTCCCTTTATTTAAAACGCATGACATAATTGTTCATTAAAAGCTACTTCCTTTTCAAGTAGAATTTTCAAAATATATGAATAAAATGTTTCTCATCTCTTTTTTTAAATAAATTTCAAATATCTATTTTAATTTAAACCAAAAGATTTGTCTCCCTTCCAGACAGGCTGGCTAATCTGCAATACAGGCATTACTGTTTATTTCTCTTACTATAGCACTTAGGAGTCATAGTCATGGATTGAGACCCAATTGTGCCAGGTAGTTGTACAAAAAGATGGTCCCTGTCCACAATGCTGAGATTGTGACATAATTGTGCAAATTATCACAAAGATTTAGTAAGGCTAAAAGAAACACTGACACTTTCAACCTTGTGTGCGCGCTAAGTTCAGAGTCTTTTATTATATATGAATCTTTTGAGTTGACAACCCTATGTTCCAAAACCTTATCTGTATTGCTATTGTTTGGTGATATTGTCTTTGAAATAACGAATCTAATATTGGTTCATGCTGGGTATACGTTGTTTCACAATTAATTTTCATGTGAAAATTTAGATTAGTTATTATTTTTCAGAGCAGAAAGTATAGCTTACAATGTGATTGTAGATGTGATTTGAATGTGAATTTTAAAACTGCAAAACATCTTTTATCCACAAGATGTCACTTGAGACCAGACTTTCCTGAAAATTAATGTTTTTGATCATTCACTGCAAAAAAAATTCAACTTCACATTCATTCAATTTGTAACTTCTGGGCAGGGAAGAAAGGTTGTTTCCAGAAGGATTTTATTTGGTTTGCTGCTTCTGATGAAACAGGTTAAAATCTTTTTAATAAAATAACAGTACTTTTAATCTGTAAAGCACCACTTATACAGTATTGCACATATGATACTGTATTTAATACATTCATTTATTATTTAAATAGCTTTTGATGTAGTGTCTTGAACACTTAGTTTTTTAATGTGATTATGATGTTTCTGGAGGCTAGTGCGGGTGAGAGATAAGTAATTTGTAAAAGAGCAGTATCCGTATGGATTTCCATTTTGCATTGTTTATTACTTCGTGATGCTGGAAGTGCAGACTATTGTTTTTTAAATTATTAACATAGTTCTCAGAAGTCTGAGATTTCAATATCTTAAATGGACTAAAACTGAATTTTCTGTGTAATGCTTCTGTTCAATAAAACACTTCTATTTATGTGTTTGTTTTTCCAAGTATACTGAACTGAATTCCAACTCAGAGGGAGGGAAGAAATTTGATTTCATGTAAACTTATCTTGCATTTAAGCCATGAACGATGGTATACTTTTTCAACAGATTTCAAAATTTTAGATAAAATTATACCACACACATTACACCAAGCATTCAATCATAAGAATATTGATCATGTTCACTGTACTTTTGTTCCCTCAACTGAAGTTAAATATTGATACTTAATTGTTATTAAAACTTCTTAGACGATTAAATAAATCTAACAAAAGCAATTAAAGGAAACCAAAATGCACTTGGTAATTTACTGTGTTGGAGCTCAGCACAACTACCTTAATGTGGATAATTATTCTTCACCCCTCGCAATAAAATGCTGATCAGCCTTTAGGGTGAAAACTTGAGGAATTCCTTCAGTTTGTAATGTTTGGTACTTATAATGGTTAGGAGAAAGAGTTAAGACTTATCATCTTAAAACGAACACAAAGTTTGGCATGTAGGTTGTTAGTTTTGTAAGCTAATAAGTGGAAGACTGACTTGTGACTCTAGGCAGATGTCAGGCACTTTATTTAATAAAGATGAAAAACCAAAGTAATAAATGAAGATTAAGGTCTTGGTCTTTTCTTTGGTGTGTGTGTGTGTTAGGAAATATTAATTAAAAAAACTTAAAATATGACAAATCGATATATCGTGAGAACAGCCAGGAAACATTTTTCCTCCAGTACAGTTCATTGGGTCTACGCTGCAGGAGCTATGAACAAATTTTGAGATTAATTGTGCATATAATACTGTTTTCCCTTTTTTACACTGTTGAATGAGGCCACCTCTGAAGTGTTACAGGAACAGTGCATACTATTTAAAGACAAGACGCAAAGAATACTGTGTCCACCTGAAAGTGCAAGGGATTCCTGAGATATGTATGGGCTTGGTCTTTCCACAGAGTTGCACTGGTTTAACTAAAGGTGTGATGTGTAAACAATGTTAATTCTATTTAAATCTTTTTAAGCTATCGTGTAAGCTAAACACATATAGGACAGTTTTAAACTAGTTTAAGTGTGTTCACACAGGATTTTTCACTGAAGAAAATCAGCTTTAAACTGATTTTAGATTTGTTTGTTTTTTAAAGCAACTTCTGTCACAAGAAAGACCTTAAACAAGTAAATAAACAAATTACAAATTGGGTTATTATGTCTAATAAATTTTTTCTTTGGATTTTTAATCTCTAATCCAAAGGTTGGCACCTCCAGTAACATAGTGGAGCATTGGTTCAATATAGTCTCAAATGGTAGACTGACAATTATTGAATCGCCTAACTATCCTGTTTAGTTTGTGAGATCAGACTTGCTCATAAGTTATAAGGCTGCAGGTTCATGAGTATTTGGATCTGTAGGAGAGTGGAAGTGCAGTTGCTAACAAAGAGAACTTTATCCACCAGGCGCAGCACATGAAACCTTCAACATTTTAGGATAAAATCTGACAGAAAAATGTAGCTGCTGATGTCGAAGATTTTCTCCATCATCAACTGCTGGTGCATAAACTTTCAGTTTTGAAGAATAATTGCTAAAAATTATCTTAAATCCATTTTTCCTCCCAAAAACCTACAAATTATACCAGATTTCCTCAGAATTCACCTGCCTTCCATATTTTGTATAGATGGACAATACATTGTAAAAGTGATCTGTCAGCAATGAAAGGTCACATAGATTTTCTGGATGTATGTAATAAGGAATATACCTTTGGGAGATCTTTCCCCACAACAATGTTTGTTTTGCATTATCAGTTTCTTCAAATATTAATTACATTTTTATTATACTTTAATATGGCACTTAGACTAACTGGTTAAATCTCAATATGGAAATGAACTCCAGGTGAATGATCTTCCAGAGATCTGAATTAATGGAATAGTAATGACTCATCAAGACGATATATATATATATATTTTAGAAAACTTGCACTTGTTTCACAGTTATTTTATACATGTTGGAATTGAGTAAAAATAATTTTAGTCACATTTTATTTAATTTGGAAGATCTGTCAAAATTTCTAATGCTTGAAAAGTATCTTTAGTAATAGAATACAGTTGTTTTTTTCATTTGGGTACCTATAGAAGGGAGGGATGCTCTCTGTATAGCAGGGAAATTTTCATATTGCACCCATTTGTGTATGTTATAATACTTAGTCCTGCCACGAATGCAGGGGACTGGACTAGATGATCTCTTGAGGTCCCTTCCAGTTCTATGATTCTATATTGTAACACTCAGCTCTACTTGATTTTTAATACAAATGCTTCAGTCTAGCACAAAGCTAATGACTTTAAATCTTTCTTTTAGTTTCCAATATATATTTTAGCTTTAGGTCCTTAGATTGTTTCATACTAATATTTTTTTGGTCCAAAATTCAGTATTCTGAAAAATTGTTCATTATGAAATTGTTTAATATGAAAAATTGTTTTAGAAATCTGAAATGAATTTAAATTTTGCTTTAAAGATTTATCTTTAGTTTGTGTTTAATTTGTTCACATTGACTTTTGGTAGTGTAGAACAAACATATAGTATATTGAATAAAATAAAAATGTTGCCCAGTGACTTCAGACATGCAAATCTTACTCATGCAACTTGCATTGACTTAAACTACCCACGCTGGTTTAAAAAAAAAATGTATTCACCCAGCATTTAAAATGGTGGTGGTGATAATGAAAAAGTAAATAAATTTTCTATTTATGGCTAGTTTTTTTTTTAATTTTAAAGGTGATGCTTTTCAGTGATTTGTTTTATTTGAGACATTATAATGTGATATTTGCTCTGTTTCTGTGAGTAATTTTGTGAGGACTTTTGTATTGCCCTTGTGATATCTCCTATTGAAATTTCTATCATTTATAATCTAGGTGACTGTGGAGACCATGTTGTCATAATAAACACAAGACACATTGCATTTTCTGGTAACAAATGGGAACAGAAAGTATATTCTTCTCACACAGGGTAAGTGGTCCGTGATTTGAATGCTCAAAGAAGTTAGTAGTAGAGATTGGTGCTGAAATCCGTTTTGCTTTTAAGTAAATTCACTAACTAGAAAATGTGAATTCAAAGGAAATCCCTTTTGTGTGTCATAAATCTTATGTTCTGCTAAATTTCTCTGTCCACCCTGGCACAATATGTATTGCTAGGGAAATAATCTGAGATACAAGACGTCAGAAGAAGGCATAAGTTAAATTTGCCTAGCAAAACAATCTTACTGGATGGAGGTGAAGCCAAAAACAGGAGTATCATTTTAGTTAAATAGCAAAAGGGATTTTGTTTCCTAAAACACTAAAAAAGCCAACTAAACAAAAACCAACAATTTAAGAGCAGTGCAGAAGTCCTCTTAAGTTATGTTATTAGACCAAAGGGCAAATAGCAAGATCGAGATCATTTTCCAATGCAAAAGGTTTAACTGAATAAAGATAAAGAATGCATTTTGATGTTAACAAAACTACATCCGAGTGATTTAAATCTCTCTAAATATTACTGAGAAAACTTTTAAGACATGAGGTAGTATGGAGACAAAATTTGATATATAAGCTGGCAATAGTGGTTATTTCCGAAGCTTCTGTATTTAGTACTGGCAAGAATAATTTGTTTCTGGGTGGAATTCTAATCAGTCAGTCAAAGCAAATAAGAACAGTTGCTCCCGTGTTTCAAACATGACCACATTAGTTGGTTTATCTCTAATTATTTAAATAGGTCTATTCTGAAAATGAATAAAATGTATGGAAAACATAAAAGTGGAGTTGAGGGTGTTAGTAGAGGGAGGGAATTGTAGTAGTATTCAAATAACTGCAGTTTTAAGTGAATATTCTAAATGTATTACATGTACTGACAATATTGATATTTTCAGTTCTTAAAGTTTTATGAAGTTGGAGCTGATCCATTGAAGTAATGTAAAGTCCCCCATTGACTTGAATAGATTTTGGACCAGATCCAAAGTTCAGATCAGTAGTTGGAAAAAATACCAAATTTGTAGTACCTGATAAGATTTATAACAACAGTAAACACGACATCTTCCCCCATAAAGCTTACAATCTAGGTAAATGATAATTTGTAACAAGTGGACAAGATAAACAAAAGGGGATTAAGGAACAGAGGGCAAAGTAATGATAATAATAAGCTGTTTGTTGGGATAATAGCTTGCGCATGATGTAACTTGCCACCTGCCTAGCTGTGATCAGCTGGCAATATTTTTTTTAATTCAAACTTTTCAGCCTTGTGTACTGATCTGCTTGTGTCCATGAAAGCCATTTATGTAAAATCTATAATACGCAGATAACATGTTACAAATATAATTCAACAGTGAGTAATAATGAAAAAAAGTGTTTACAGAGTCAAACGTATTAGAAAAAAAAATCACTGTCTTTTTTACTGTTTTATTTTGTTTCACTGTCTTAATATTAAATATGTTCTTTGGGTGTTTTTTTTAGTTATCCAGGTGGCTTAAAACAAGTGACAGCAACGCAGCTTCACCTAAAAGATCCAACAGCAGTAAGTAACCTGTTTCATTTTAACTTTTGCTTTCCTTAGCTAGTTTAGGGGAACTATTTCATCATATCGACTTGCTATTCTTCCGATAGACAAAAAACTGAATCAGGCTCTTACATTTGCTCTTTCACCAAACCTTACTTTTAAAAAAACAAACAAAAAAAGAAACCGTGGTTACTACAAAGGTGGAAAATAGAAATTTTGGTGTTTAGCTTGTAGTTGGGATCTCCTGACTGACCAGCTACTCTCTTCTCCATTGTATCACTCTGTCCTCTCCCTTATTCTGAGTTCTGACTTCCCCTTCCCATCTTTTTCTTCACATATTCACTCTTTCACTTTCTCCTCTGCGCTCTCTCTCTCTCTCTCCAGTTCAGCTCATGCTTAAATACTCTCCTAAATAGGGATACTTTACTGAATTGATGGCTTAAATCTGCATCACCATCTCTGTTTCTCCTCATGCCTTATCTTTCTATGTTCCTTCTTTCCTCTTTGGTTTTTGTCCTTTTCCCTGATTTTTCTCTCCCCCACTCCTCCTGTGGTGGCCTCCCCAGCTATATGGTATAGGACAGTGGTGGGCAACCTGTGGGCCACATGCAGCCAATCAGGGTAATCTGATTGCAGGCCGTGAGACATTTTGCTGACGTTGACCATCCGCCGGCACGGTCCCCCACAGCTCCCAGTGGCCGCGGTTCTCTGTTTCTAGCCAATGGGAGCTGTGGGAAGCGGCGGCCAGCACATCCCTGCAGCCCACTGCTTTCCCAAGTTCCCATTGGCCGGGAATGGCGAACTGCAGTCACTGGGGGCTGCAGGGGGCCGTGCCTGCAGACAGTCAACATCAGCAAAAACGTCTTGCGGCCCACAATCAGATTACCCTGATGGGCCACAGATTGCCCACCACTGGTGTAGGAGCACTGTTTATTCTTTTCTAATACAGCCAGGTTCATGTTTAAAGTGAATTAGAACTCTGCTCTTCTTGAGGTGGGTGTATCAGACCGAGTGGGGAGTACTCTGCTTCTTGCTCTTACATGCACTTTAGATGGTATGAGAAATTGAGTGCAGACCAGAGATACTTCACCAGAAGAACTCCCTGCTGTGGGAGTAAAGCTCCTATGCTGTGGATTACCATTTCCAACCTACTACACAAAACTAGAATAACATATGGGGAACTAGTCAAGAGGGTAAAACAGGTTAATCTAATAAAAAACCAATGAGATGTTAACTATTATGAAACTAATGTGTTTTGTATTAACCTTCAGTATGGAGCTAAAGTGTGACAATTTTAAGGACATTTATTTCAACAAAATATTTATAATGCTGTGCTTTGTAGCTAAAACTGTAGTTCACATTATGCTATTCAAATGGACAAATCAAGGTTTTTAACTTGGGTTCATTTTTGACTGACTGACTTCAGTTTTAAAGATTTGACCCTTTTCATAAATCACCCACCCCAACCCAGTCTTAGCAAAGTTATACATCGCTTAATAATCATAGTCCTTTCAAAGCAGCCAGAGGGAATAGTGCTGATTTTATAAAGAGAATGCAAGACAGTACACCTGCATCTCTCTTGCAGTGAAATTCAACAGTGCATTCTATTGATTGATTTTTAGCTGTTTTCCAGTGGTATATCCTGAACATGATGTATCCAAGAATTGAAAAATGTTGATCATGTTGAATTTGGGCCCCTGGGTAAAATCTGGATTCAGTGTGTAATGCAGAAACAGGATACTACTTCTTCTGCTGAGGGAGAAGATTAATAGGTATTAATTGATAGCTTAATATTATTTCAGAGTAGCAGCCGTGTTAGTCTGTATTCGCAAAAAGAAAAGGAGTACTTGTGGCACCTTAGAGACTAACAAATTTAAAAAATTTCATGAAGTTGACAGATTTCCTCTCTATACGGCTAAATTCAGTGCCTTGCATAATGACAGGTTTCAGAGTAGCAGCCAAGATTTTCAAAAAATTGTACCCTAACTGTGGATGTAGGCATTTAACTTCTGGTTCCTATTTTTGAAAATCTTGCCTGCTCTGGATATATAGATATGAGCTTTGTGATACTGACTTGAGAAAAACATATTGGAATCCATTCCCTTGCTTTTACTGAGAGTTGAGTGCAGCGCCTCTGAGGATTAGACTCTGAGAGTGTATCTACACTGCAATTTAAAACCCGCGGCTGGCTCATGCTAGTTGACTCGGGCTTATGGGGCTGTTTAATTGTGGTGTAGATGTTTGGGCTCAGAGTAGGGCCTGGGCTCTGGGACCCTGTGAGGTGGGAGAGCCCAAGCCTGGGTATCCGCACTGCAGTTAAACAGCCCCTTAGCCCGAGGCCTGTGAGCCAAAGTCAGCTGGCATGGGCCAGCGACAGGTATCTAACTGCTATATAGACATACCCTAAGACACAAAACCATTAGAGACTGATTAAAAGCCCAGTGAGGCCAATAGAAAATTCCCACTGACTTCAAAAGGATTTGGCTCAAGGACATTTATATAACTAATTTTAAAACACTTGATCTAATCACACCAGATTATGCATCTGTTGAATTATTATTGTTTTATAGCAGTACCATCTAGGAGATAGTTATGGACCAGGATCATCTTGTGTTTGGCACTGTACATATACAGGCCAAAAAGAGAGTCACTGCCCCCAAAGAGCTTTGCTGCTTGTAGTCAGTTGTCTAATTGTACTCAATTAAAGTAAAACAAAAAAGCACTTAAAGGGGAGGCTGTAATACATCTGTACTGACTTCCTAAACTATTATTAGTTCCATGTCCAAAATCAGTTCTCTACTTAACCATTTTTGTTTGAACTTCAGATATTAGTAGCTGTACACTGGGAGGCACTATAGCCTAATTTAGGCTTGAGAACTGGATCCCTTCTGGCATTTACTCTGAGTTTTGTTTTTCTTGCCAAACTCCCACTGTTCCCAGAGAAATTTATCTAAGACAAATTCAGAGCATTACCAATAGTTAAAACATGTTTGACAAAGATTCAGCAAATGGTGATAGAATTCAGAACTTCATCGTATTTAGCGAGAAAGGTGTTCTTGTGTAACAACCCTCTAAAGAACTCTGGGGATTTAACTCACTCTGTGTTCAAAGCAAAAAATTTAATTTGATGGTTAGAAAGATCAGAAAGAGATCTGATTTCCGTTTTTGTCACATTGTCAATTTAGAATAGAAGATGGTAGTTTAGTATGCCAAATATTCTGTCTGTCTGTAGCTATTCTTATAGATCATTCTGATCTTGATAAGTTTAGTGGACCATTATGGCATAACAAGCAGTTTATCTGCAACCTGCACAAACAGTGACATGACAAAAAATAATATAGGTAGCTGAATGTGTATGAAAGTGTTTCTGTTAATAACCTGTATGTGTATTCTAATTTTTTACCTGCATTTCACAGACAACAATATTTTGTAACTACAGGAAATGGCAGGATGAAAGGCAGAGTGCTCTAGTGGACCAAGGACAGGACCTGAATTGTAGGAAAAATCTATAAATACTATGAGATTATCCTCCATATTGAGTTGGTTCTGTGATATTCATTTATAGTTAAGAATCTATCAAGATTAGCTTCTGGTAAATTTAACTTGAACAGTATTTTTGGAAGTGGAAATCTATGCTAATTCACCCTCCCCCTCCCCCCCCAACGTTGACATTTTCCATGCTGCTTCCATACAAGGTCTTGTTTAAACAACATATTCTAATCAGTGCTTCACTTTGTATTCCTTGCTATGTCTATACAAGTGCAGAAAACAAACCTGTTATTGCAAAGTAACTAAACTATAGTATGATCTCGTCAGAATTAGTATGAAAATGTTTTATTAAACCATCTATCAATAAGGTAAGCAGTTCAACAAGAAAATCCTATTTATATTCTGTCCACTTGCACAAATAGTATTCAGAAGTATTCTTTAGCTAACAAACATGTAAATTAATTCAAAGCTTCTAAAACGTTTTAATACTAAATAGGTGTACTGCCTGTAATTAGCAAACTATTTGCTTTCACTTAAAACGTGGTAGAAGTTATTAAATGTAAATGATTAACAATGATAGTATATATATTAAACAGTATTAAACTATCAAATGTATTAAACAGCGATTTGTGAGTACCTTTGAAATTATTAACTGTCACAGCTGCGGCGTGGGCAGTCAGGACTAGTGGGTGGTGCCAGACTCAGCCCTAGTGAGCCACAAGTCAGAACTGGAATCAGAAGCCAGGAACCAGGCCAAGGGTCAAAGCCAAAGTCAGAAGCCAGGGACCAAATCAAGGCGAAGGAGCAGAATCTGTCATAGCAGCTGGCTGGAGATCCACCTAGTTGTACAAATAACTTCCTGGTATCCCCTCCAATGTTAACAATTCCCTTGTTACACATGGAATAAGGGATATTCAAAGAGGCCTGCATATCCCAGAGCCTCACAGTGAGGCACTCAGATAACAGCACAGGAGTTCTAGCTTCTACTGCTGTACTGAATACATATTTTTTTTTTTTCAGGGAGCGTGCATGGGGGCAGGAGCAGGGGCAAATCCCCCTTCCCCCCCCCCCAGTAATCAGTGGGGGTACAGATTCCTCTGGCCCTGGGGACACAGAACATGCCCCTCCAAAAGCAGTCAAATTTAAATTCCTATGTATGCCTCTGTGTTCTGTTTTTTGTGGGGAAGAGCCACAGAGAATTGGCAAGTTAAAGCAGCAAGTGACCAGCCTGCCTTCATTTTACACCATTCTGATGCATGGCAGATCTAATTGGCTCTAGAGGAGTGGCAATAGATGGTCAGAGTAAGCAAATAAATTGTTCTCTGAATAAGAAGTTTTAATGACTCTTAAATTGACCCGTCAAGCTTAAGAGAAACTTGGAGTTGGCTTGAGAAAGATCAAATATTTCACATTTCAGAGGAATTCTATTGGGGAAAGCCAAATGAAGCAAACAAGTTTTAAATCTATATTCTGAAACACCCGAGGAATCTCAGACATCTTGATCTGTTACCCTTTTACCTTCATAGAATCATAGAATATTAGGGTTGGAAGAGACCTCAGGAGGTCATTTAGTCCAATCCCCTGCTCAAAGCAGGACTAGGACGAACACCAACTAAATCATCCCATACCTTCAGTCTTAACCTATTTCCAACACATCAGATCTATAATCTTCTTGAATTTTTAGCTGCCAAACATTTTGTCCCACTAGATCAGAATCCACCCTTCTTAGCACAGAAGGGTTTCCTGTGCAGACAGTCAGGTTGAATACCAGAGAAGAAAGATCCTAGGTCTCTCCAACCACAGAGAGACTTAGGGTTTGTCTTCATTACCATAAATTGATGGAGGAGTGCTCTCCTGTTGACTTCAGTACTCCACCTCCTCGAGAGGCAGAAGCTATGTCAGCGGGAGAACGTTTCCCACCAACATAGCATGGTGTAGACACCGCTGTAAGTCAACTTAAGTTACTTAACTTAAAAAGCATAACTTAGATTGACTTACCTCCATAGTGTAGACCAAGCCTTAGGCCATGTCTACCCTAGCGAGCTTACAGCGACACAGCTGTACGATCACTCGTGTAGCCGCTCTATGCCAACGGGAGAGAGCTCTCCCATCAACATAAAAAAACCACTTCAACGAGTGGCGGTAGCTATGTAGGCAGGAGAAGCTCTCCTGCCAGCATAGCACTGTGCACACTAGCACTTCTGCTGGTAAAATGTACGCTGCTTGGGGGGTGTTTTTCCACACCCCTGAATGACATAAGTTTTGCCAGCATAAGTAGTAGTGTAGACATGCCCTTGATCACACCATCCCCAATGTGGTAAATTGAGAGATTTATCTTTGGAGCACAGGAAGGGAACTCCTCTGTATTTTCCATCCCTAGGTGGAAATGAACTTTATTTTTATATACTTCCGGGTCCCAGTTAGATTCCAGACAATTAATTCTCAACAAAGTAGATAGAAACCAAGAATCTCTTCAGTTCCCAAGAAATCTTATTCAACCTGTAATCTGAGTCTTTATGTCAAGTCAAGAAAGAGAGTCTTTGGAGGACTTCTATCCCCTCACAGTTGTTCCTTGTCCATGCTGACTTGAATGTTCAGGCTGTCCTTTAGCAGTATCTTTCAGGCAAGTGACAGTCTAGGAAATCCTTCCTTTAATTGCAGGCAAGCTTGCAAAAAATGAAAGATGGCAACAAGCCATTTGATTAGCAGCTAGATGTATGGATAATCATACCTCTTCGTCACCATCTTCTTCAGATCTTTGGATTGATGACATTTTATTCAACAGAATAGTTTTGATCATAGCATCTTTGCCATACAACAGCTTCTTTCCTGGACTTTCCACTTGCTGGAGCTATGAAGTACCATCGTTACAGGGTGAAATTTAAGTATTGCTAATACTTCTGTCTAACAGGTAGAGCAGAGTGGCTATTAACTTGTGAATCTTTGAATTTGACCTTTTATCCTTGAAGACTGATCTCTAACAAGAACACAATCGTCTCAAGAAATTATCAGAGTCATCAAGCCTGTCTTGGCAAATTTTTGCCTCCAAAACCAGATGATCAGATCTGTGTTTTAAAGCAAGTATTTCTAATTCTAATGTTCTTGGTTGTGTCTTCTACATGAGCAGTTTTAGGGGTTCCTTAATATTGGACTTGCCCATATTATTCATGAAGTGTTTAATGAAGAAGAAATTACCATTTCATTTTTAACCTTTCACTTGACTTCCTTAGATTAAGTGCAGATTGTTGGACGATCCATGGATTTTGTTAATACATTTTTTTCTAGTTTCATTGCGATAACCTCCTCTTGCCATAGGTTAAAATGATTTCCCTCTTCTTCTTCGGTTTTGTGGTAGTGAATCAGGTCATGTGTAGTACCACCACTAACTTCCTTTGGGACATACGTTGGGGACAACTTTAATTTCTGCTACAGGCTACTAAGGGAATGCATTGACTTGCAGCATCACTAGACTTCCCAAACTATGTCACTATCTTATCAATATTGCCTATTTTTTGAAAGCAAAAAGCAGAGAGATTATGTACTTTCAATTTGTTTATTTGCAAGAAGCAGATGTTTGGAACTCAAAGGCAGTTTTTATAAAAAATAAAGCATACAGACATTTTAGTTCACTTGCATAATTACTGTAAAGTTTGAGACCAGAATTGTGAAAATTTTATGCCTAAAATTTTGGCCCATACATCTTTTGAGGTGCCTAAAAGTGGAAGTGGCTAGACTTGAAAGCAACTGAGTGCCTGCAACGCCCATTGACTTCAGTGGGATTTATGGATGCTTGGAAGTTTTGCAAAGCTACTTTTGGATTGGTGGCTAGATATGGATTTAGGAGCCTAATTCAGCCACCTCAATTTAGAAAATTTTGGCCTCAAATATTCACTTAAAAATTTCACTTAAGTTTCTAATTGAAAATATAAGCAAAATTTAATTGACACTGGTTATTTAGTTACTTGGAAAACTTCACATGAAATTAGTGAGTATAAAACAATTCTAAAGAAGTGAGAAGTACTGTATGTGTGTTGGCCATAGTTTTTAGAGGCTGTGTTGCCACTGGCAAAGAATTAGTGGTTGACAATTGCTCAGAGTGCGCTTCACCTACTGAGAATAATTATAAAGCAGGACAAGATTTAACACTGGTAATATGCTGTGAGGAAGCCTGCAGTGGAGTCATTGCCCCAATGTATGCAGCTGCAGACATTGAAATAAGGGCACTTAAAACATTCTTACCTTTTGAATGTTATTTAAAAATCACTTACGTGCATAGACTTGTATTGCATCTGCATAATGATTACCTTTTGGAAGAAAAACCTGGAACAGAATCCTTACAGTTGGTCTTTGAAAGACTATGTAGTTTGGGTCAGGGAAGACGAGGAATAATTTTAGGCTAGTAATATACATATCAAAAGGCTATTTGTAAAACATCAAATACAGAGAGTTTTCTTTTAAAACTATGGGGAGGGAGAACAGTTTTTAATAAACCAGAGCAAAACTTTGAAGCCTGGATTAGTAGAGACATAGAAGTGAGTATGCTATGGATTAGGGAGAATATTGGAACAGGATCAAGCATCTTAGAAATTCAAAATACTCTCAGCAAGACTTCACAGGTGGTTTGATTGTGGATGAAAACAAATTGCTTTTACTATTTTTAATCTGTTCCTCATTCTGAGCCCAATCCTGCAAAGTGTGGAAGGCTTTCAATACCTTTCAGGATTGTGCTCGCTGAAGGATATCAATTTAAAGTACTCCTCTAACTCTAGAGTTTTAAATAGTTGTGCAGAGCAGTAATGGGGAATGAGATGGCGTGGATTGGGAGAAGTACAATTAATATACATAAATAAAAATATTCAGATAGCAGGGAAGTGTTAACAGAAATCAAACTCTCGAAGCCAGAGTGATGCAGCTTCTCCTGAGTCTTGAAATACTCCCAGTGGAACCTAAGTAATTAGAAGAAAAGCATTATGACTAAGCAGGAAAGAGAACCAAGGAGTTGGTATGAGGAGGATTTATGTAAATTTGATGTATGTACGGTAGCTCTGTCTAATCTAGTAAAAAAAAAAAAAAAATCCCAGATATCCTGAAATTCTTTTAGTTTCAATATCTTTTAGCTGAATCTTTCATATCTTGCATCTTTGTTAAGGCTAGTCCATTCAGGTAAATGGTGTGAAGCTATGCTGCTAATGTTCTAGGATTCTTAGCTTCTTAGTCACTTCCATATACTTTCTCCTTGGATCTCAGTCAATTTATTTAGTACTTCCAAGGATAGCAAGTGGTATTGTTCTGTTGGTGAACAGCTTTAATTTTGTTTTACTTATTCAATGATTCTTTTCCAGGAATTAGCCACTCCTGTGTGTGACAAATGTATATAAGGCAGTATTAGACTACACATAAGAGCCAGGCTCTGTCAATCACCACCAACGCAAGTTGAAATCTTTAAGTCCTAATGTACGAATCCTCTCTAGAATTATTTTAATAAAAAGGTTTTTCATACTAATAAAATGCTAGTTTTTCACTAGCATAGCTGACAATGTAAGAGTTTACTAGAGCAGGTTTAAATGTAATCCAGTCCTGTGTACATAAATAGTTTGTTTAATCAACAAAAGTCAGATATGTTAGTGTAAATAAGCATTTCTAGGCTATACTACCATATTCATTTTGTTGTAGTTTAAGAAGCAGAATTTGAACTTTTGAAACTTGAAGTGAATATCCCAGGTTTGGTTTTGTTAACTTTTTTGGAGACCTTTTATTGGACATGTGAGCAATCCATTTAAAATTAATGTTTTTGGCACATTCATGGTTTGCATCTAAGGCTATACAAATAGTTAAATTAACGTCTCAAAAATATTTAAGTTGGCCACTTAAACAAAGGTGTTTTAAGTCTCGAGGTAATAGCTAAAACTGTATCAATCAAAAGAAATTCCAGATTTAAAGGGGTGTACACCAGCTTAATGCTTTGAACCCAAGATGTTATGTAAATCTGTGGACTCTGTTCATCAGCTATAAATCTGAAGGCAGGGCTTAGTTCATAAATTAGAATGAGATAATTGAAAGACAAGATTTTACAGTGTCTTGTAAATCAGCAGGAGTGTTGTTTTTTAAAATAGGATGTAAAATCTTATTTGTTGCTAGGACCATGAGTAAAGAACTGGTGGAGTGCATAAACAACTGTACAGGATTGAACTTGGTGGATGCTGGCTTAACAGTACCCATCATTGGAACTTTGGCCGCAGTCCTGCTGAGAGAACTAGGTAGGCAGGCCCTTTTGCCGAGATGGAGCCTCAGTGAAGTCAGTGGGGCTCTGTGCGTTTCTCATTGTAGAATTCAGACCGTTGTTTAAGGTTTTTTTAAAAATCTGATCACTATCATCACATAAAAACATCATTTTAACTGGAATTCTGTTTATTGGAAATGTATAGCTAAAATATAAGAAAATTCTCTTTTTTACTAAAAGTTGTTGTCTAATTTTAATGAAATATTGAATCTGTATATACATCTTCTATGAACTAGAGAACAGCTTTCTTGGAATTCTGTAGTCCTCCATTCAGTTCTTTTGTTGTAAAACTCAATTATATTTCTTTTGTATTCAGATAACAATATCAGAGTCCTCTTGTAGCTAAAGTATCAGCTTGTAAATGACTCTGGTTGGTGCTGCTTTTTACATTGTGCCTTTTTTATATTGGAAAATTAGCCAGTTCAAATTCTATTAAGCTTAATTTTTTAAATTAAAACTTCTGTGTTTTCTCATCAGTGCAATTAGAGTTAGATGGTGGCTTCAGCCAGGGTCCTGAGCAAGGAAAGGATGTAAGCTGCGCCACTCTAGGAGAAGCTGTGACCCAGAGATAAACCTTGGGGTCTGATGGAGCCATATTGACCTCTTATTAGTCTTCCTATCTTTTCTTTGCATCAGGATAGTTTACGGTTGTGCCTTTAATATTGTTTCCTTGAAAAATTGTCAGCTCTCCTGAACTCCTGTATCCCTTAGAATTTTTCCTTCCTTTGAGATCTTGCCTACCAGATCTGAGTTTTTTAAAATGTGCTTTTTTTTTTTTTTTGAGTCCATTGTTCTTATTCTGTTGCTCTCATTCCTTCCTTTCCTTGGAATCATGAAATCTATCATTGCATGATCACTTTCATTCCAATTGCCTGAACCTTCAGATTCACAACCACTTCCTCCCTATGAACATATCTAGTCCTCAACTGCAAATGTAGCTCACTGCGGAAGCTTTCCTACTGGGAAATACGATGTTATTGTAAGCACTTAGTGACCGTCAACAGTATTAATTAATTATTACATTACATATATCAGTTAATTTAGAAGAAAAGTTGTCAGTGCTCTCTAATCCTGAGCAATTAAAATACAATATTTAGAAAGGATTCTGAACTATGAAGTGGTTGGTGTGGCTGTGATAGTTAAGGTTGCGTAATTGTTTCCCTTCTTCCACATCATAGAAGGTGGTGGGGACTTCCACTGTACATGTCTGCCTCTGCACAGGCATTGTGCTACTAGGGCTGGTGGGTAAACAGGTACCCAGCCTTGCTCCCTCCAATTTCTCCTGCTCTTCTGACCGTTGCCAGAGCCTCTGGCCTCTTGGAATGGTCAGGCTGCACCTCCAGATGGCGGTTTGTTGAAGCAAAGTCCAGGATCTGGAGGAATGGGCAGGGGGAAGCTCAGCCTACCTCTTTCTCATTGTTTCTGCTCTTTTGGCATGTCTGCTTCATACCGAGATGTATATTTTTTTCATAATATATATGTGTCTTTCAGATTGTTAAACTGGCTATTTATAGAATGCTTCCAAAGAACCTGCACAGAAGAACTATGATGCAGAGGCTGCACCTCTTTCCAGAAGATGTAAGTCAGTAGCTGTACTTGGTTATGTTCTGATTTCTCATGATTTAAGGAAGTATAGATTTAATCATTGAAATATCTCCCTTCATGAGAAAAGCAGCTTGTTTCTTTTATAGCTAAAGGCAGTTGGAATATTAATGTTTTTTCTTTATAACTTCATAAAGCTCTGAAGATTGTCATACATTAGAAGGCTTATTGTTCTGTATTTTGGCCAAAACAAAGGGTCTTTTACTGTACAAGATTATTTCTAACTGGAAATCAAGATAGAGTACAGTATCTGTAAACTTTGGTTCTGTGAACTGATTTTCAAAATTTAAGGCCTGGTCTACAGTAGAAAATTAAGTCAGCTTAACTATGTCACTTGGGGTTGTGAAAAATCTATATCCCTGAGTGGCATAATTAAGCCAACCTATCCCCAGTGTAGACAGCACTAGGTTGACAGAAGAATCTTTCCATTGACCTAGCTCCCAACTCTCGAGGAGGTGGATTACCTTCACCAGTGGGAGAACTCCTCTTGTCCCTGTAGGTAGTGTCTACACTGAAGCACTACAGTGGCGAAGCTAAGTTGTTATGCATAAAAATGAGTCTGTGAATTCACAAACCATGGGAAAAAGCCTCCCAGTCCCCAGAACCCTAATAAAACCTCCAGAAGCTACTAAGAATCTTCACTGTTGAAGATTCACCAAGCTTGCTTCTCAAGGAGGGACAGAACTTGCTAAATTATTTCACAAAGCATAATGTCTCCATATAGGAGGGAGTGTGAGCCCATTTTCTCCCAAACCAGAAGGTACTCATTCACCAGACTACTCCACTAATCAGCGTGTATATTACTGTCATGTTCTGGGGTGCAATCCAGACCAGTGAAGGGTTATATCACTGTCTGACATGTAACCCTGAGTGCCTCAAAATGCTCTGCTGCTATAGCTCTCTTGGCTGGATGCTTCCAGCCAGTGTACAAGCATGCCCTGAGTGTCTGTGTGTTAAGCATCCCTGGTTCAGCATTCTGATTCCAGCAGCCTGCTTGTAACATCACCACACACATTTTGGCCTCCTCCAGCTTTGGTTACACCTGGCAAGATGATCCCAACATTCCCCCAGGCCTGAATTTTCCCAAAACTGTGTGTTCTGCAATGTCCAGCCCTCTCTTTGACCATTTAGAGAGGGAGTTGAGTTCATTTGTTCCTTTAAAGAGACATTACTCAGCAGCTGGCCACATTAACTGGTGTTAACATTCACTTCAAATCAAACACAACACTGGGTCGGTTTAGATAAAAAGAAAAACAAGTAAAATAAAAGGAGATGGGATTTTAAGTGAGTCACATATAAAAGATAGAGTTAGGAATGGTTACAAGCAAGTAAAAGTGAAAAATGCTTTCTAGAGGCTAAGTCTTAACAAAACAAACCACAGCCTTTGTTCAAGGTAGTTTCCTTACCAATCTACCTACCAGTGAAATAGCTGGCCAGCCCGTCAGGATCTCCCATAGAGTCTAAAGTGCTTGGTTCCTTTGTCATCTAAGGTGAAAGATAGCTTTGGGTTCTTCACCCATTTCTTTTATAGTCCAGTAAACCTTTGAAATGGATTATTTTAAATGGTACCCCAAAAGTAAAGTGCATTCAAACTTGGGGGAAGATGACATGAAGTCTGGTCATGAAGGAAGTTCCATGATGGTTTCTTCCCTCTCTGGTGTTTGCTAAAATGCATATTGATCTGTTTTCTCAAATCTCTTCCCCTTGCTATGATGCTGAGTGATTGTCTCCTCCCCTGGCTGGTTTGATGATCCTGTTTATCTTTTATGTAAATTGCATTTCCATTGTCTTTTAATGTACCTTGGAAATACCTTCCAGGTGGTAGAACAACATTCCTTTGTCTAGAGTGGGAGTAACTTTAGCCCTGCCTGGCATATACACTTTGATAATATAATTTTCATTATGTTTGTAATTTGAATTTGCCGTCCATGCATACACCACACAATAATGCCAATGTTGTTAGTTTTCTGTTGGTATCTTACACCACACCCACTAGATACAGGTAATAACAACTGGTCAGGCCTGCTGAAACTCACTACCAAATGCCAATGAGTGTCTTGCAGATGCTGTTAGGGTCACAATTAAAAATGTTGTTCCTGTACGAAGAGTAATCATAATACTGTACATTGTGCTTGGGAGCCAACATGCAGCAGCCTTACACTGGAAATTTCTAAAAATTACATTCTAACAAATGAAGCATGTGTACTCAGAGAGAATATGAGAGCGGTGATCTGAAAAAATGTATATGTTTATTCTGTATACCATCGTTTTCTTTCTCTGTCTTAAATGAAGTAAAGATGCATGTTAGCAAAAGAGCTAGAATATTACTTTCCGCATGAGGTATTTTAAGTCAAGCAGTGACCTATAAATATATTGTGAACATGTCAGCTGTGGTTTCTGGCGAAAACGCAGAGCCTGATTTATATTTTCATTTTTGTCAAGCTTATAACCCGGTAGTGTATATAGATCTTTCTAGCAACAATATGTGAAGCGTGTTTCTGTGCTTTATAAAATAAATGCCAACACCCAGATCTTTAGTGCTATGTGTATGCACTATTTTCTTGGGGTACAATCCATAGAAAGCATTAGTAAAGCAAAGTAAAAATAATTATTTTATTATTTGGCATTTTGTGTAGCAAAAGTGTGGAAAAGTATATTTGACTATGAGCTTTATTAAGGAAATCAAAATCATATTGTATATATCTTTAGTGTCTGGTAGCATACTTTTTACAAATCAAGCAGTCGCATAGATTATTGATACCAGTAACAGTATTAATCTCTTGAGTTTCAATTCTTGGAGCAAGCTTATTATTTCTGAAAGATTGATGAGTACGATCTAGTAAATAATGTTAACTGACTTGGATCTGATTGCCTGTGAGACTACTTCTGTCCTTCGGCCTTTAACCTTTCACTTCATCAAGTCAGTTACTATTGTCTGAAATTATTTTGAGATGCTTTGCCGTTTGAACTCCAGTGAATGGGTGACACGGCTCTTTTTCTGAGGAACTCAGTCATGCTTCTGGTGGGAATGGGGTTCTGTCTGGTCTTGTAGTTGTGTTTGGGGGATTTCTTTGCATTATATTGTTCAACTGTTGTCTATATATATGTCAGCACCTTGAATTGGTGACTTATCAATGTTTATATTTTTAATTACAGTCAAGACTGAATGCAGTTTTTCTGGATATATGTTGTTAGGTTCTCATACTAAACAGTCTGTATTATGTTTCTTCAAATTCCAACTTAGCTAGAGGTACTAACATTATTTTGCAGTAGTCTCAATTATGTTGATTAGATGGGTTGATTCATTAAGCACTGAATCCACTGAACTGGTGGAACAATGTTCTGAAAAGTGTACCTACACACACATATTTAGGTTTCCTCTTTGGAATTTCAGTGCTTGCAGGGAAGATTTATTGCTTAAAAACTAGAAAGCTGAGAATCATTTATTATCTTCTACCTCAGGTTATCCCAGAAGACATACATAATAATCTTGTAGAGGAGCTTGCTCAGCCACGCCGAATCCCCAAGAGGTTAGATGAGTACACACAAGAAGAAATAGATGCCTTCCCAATGCTCTGGACTCCGTAAGTATCTTAAAAACCTTTGAAAAGGACATTTATGACTGTAGATGTGATGCATCAACCTTTAAAGAAACAGATGAGATCCCTCTGAGGCATGTCAATTTTTCATATTTATAAAATATATAGTTTGGTGTTTGATTTATACGTTCAGTTATGTTTGGCTTTTTTTTAGGCATGGATTTTCTGCTTGAGGAGGAAATGTCTGTAGTAGAAATAGAGCTCAGTGGCAACTTTCCCCCTATCTTTGTTTTTCATACAATTTTCAGCCCAAGTTCTTTATATCTGCCCATTCCTGGTATATGACTCATAAATGTAGTGGATTCTCATTCATAGAGAGAACTCCCTTAAACTGCAGATTTGCATTATATTCTACAATCTTTAGATATAGCTGAAAGAAGCCTTAACTCTTTATCCTATAAGGTGAAATAATATATACAAATAAGATATGATTTCTCTCTGGATATTATATGTGGGGAAAATTAATTTTACTAAACCACAGACCTTTAGACCAAATGTTTGGCAGAAAGCATGTCATTCATTCGCTTTGATGAAAACTTTCTTTTCCATGGAGATGTGTTTTTGTTTTCTCTTTTCCCCACAAAGCTGCAGTAATACGTATATTACATGTCAATGTCAGAGTATGTTTCAGATACTAGATTAAAATTCTGGGGAGAAAATTCTAATAATGTTGCAGGGAAAATCATCCCTACCAACCCCTGTTCTCTCTGTCTCTTTCTTTTTCCTTCATAATCCTCTCATATTGTCCTGCTTGTCTCCTCAGGCTTTTGGTCACAGTGCAAAAAAGTTGTATATCAAATTAAACTGTATGACAGCCTCCATTTTCAAATGTTACTAAATAGTCATTAACATGCATGAAATCCAAAGGAAAAACAGTATTACCAGGAAACAGTGTGCTGCAGGAAACACTACGACTAAATTATGGCCTACTGTCCTTTAGCCTGACGGGGGAAAGAAGCCCAGGGTGGGGGAAGCATGAGATATAACTTCTGCAAAACTCCCAGCTTCCCAAAAATCTCGAGTGTTTACACTCCCCAGGTCCCCTGCCATCGGAGCCTTGTTACAGGGGAAGTATTCGGCACCTTGCTCCCTGCCCCACCTTTGTAACATCTTGCACAAATCTTGATCTGAATATCCTGAAAGGTGCATTTCCTTTGCAGCAATAATCTATGCTAATTTCTGCCCTAAAAGCAAATAGAGACTGAATTTATCCCAGAATTAATCCCTGATGTATTCAAGAACATACTAAGAAGTTTGTGTGGAATATACCAAAACTTAGTCAGACAAAATATACCTACCTGTACGTATGTGTATACAAGGTATTTGTAGTTTTAAAAAAAAAGTCATGTCATTCTTTAATTCAGATTTAAAATGGGTGAATTTTAATATTAGCAGTGCACATCCTGCAGTCACTAATTATTTCTTTATTAGTGTGCTTTGTGATTTAGGAAGTGGCATAGTCTCGGGGCAGTGAGTGAGAACAGATTCTGTGGTTTGAAATGTAACTTCTTGGGAGTATTTAGACTACCAAATGCAATATAAAGACAACATGGAATTACCAACCAATGTAAATATCACTATTACATTCATAACAGTTCTACTTATTACTATTCTTAATATTGCACATTTGTGATGCATTACTGACTGAGTCCCCAGTCAGGGTTAAAATCCCAGTGTGTTAGGCACAATATAGATGCATGTGAAGAGACGGTCTCTGCCTTGGAGAGGTTACAATCTAATAAAAAACCAGTAGAAGAGAATGGGGAAGACCATATTTATATAGGCTAGCCATGCAAGTGACATGATGGTTCCAAATCATTTAAAATTGCAAGGGTTTTGTTTGTTTAATATATATATATATAAATAAATATAAGTGATTCCCTATCTCAGCAAGCACTACAGGTCCTCTAACTAGCCAGCATGGAATGCTGGGACAGGGAATTGCTGATGCTTATTTGTATCACCACTATAATTTTAAAAAGATTATATTGAGAGGCAGCAGGCTGTTCTTTAAAAGCAAAGAGCCCAATATTATAAACAATTACTCCTCTGATTAGTCCCACACTTGGTCTCATTGGTTTCAGTGGGACTACTGGTGAGAATGAGCATCCCCATGGGAATAAATAGTTTGCAAGATGACACTCTTAAACAGTATAGCAGTTTGTTTTGCGAGAAAGCGTAGGACTATGTCCTGCAAAGTGTTGTACGCTGCTGTCAGGTGCTGATCACCCTTGAGTCCTATGGAAATCAGTCAGAGTTGAAGGCAAAGGGCAGGCGTGCTCTTTACTTTGTAGGATGAAAACCTTCGTACTTGCACTTTGACACTAGTATGTAATGGACTTTTAGTTTTAATGTTTAGGTGATTGCTGCAGATTCTTAGTACTGTACTGTAAACGTGATTTAGATTGTATTTCTACTTAGTAATGATAAAGCAGTGGGTAATAAGCCAAAAGTCTTTTCAAACAAAGCAATTAATTGAAAACAAATAAAGGAGGAAATACATTTTAAAATAGTTCAAAAATATGTGGAGGCACATAACAAAATTTGGGTTATGAAAAGAAGAGAACATTCTACTTCACAAAAATAGTTCCATCAATAGCTCCTCAGTATAGAAAAGGAAAGGCAAACTGTTAAAAAAAATATATATATATATTTTTACAAGTAAGAGAAAATCACAGTTTTTAACATGAATTTAAACAAGGAAAAGTCACTAGGCTCCTTTTTAAAATTTATTCAAACAGTATTTGCCATCCACAAAAAAATAGTGCTTATTTTCTATGTGATAATGCACATGTAAATGGGAATATTCATCTGTCACATTTGACAGTAAATGCAAAACAAAGGATGGAACTTCTCCAAAACATAATTTAATATTTTTTAAAGAATTACACATACCCTTGAAAAATAGGACTACATAATATAAACTGGACCTGTGAGAAGGATTAATCTGTATACTGGGACAGGCCTGCACAATTCCCATTACATACTCATAACAATGACCTAGCCATGTACAATTAAGAAATCACATTAATTAATAGTAAAGAGTTCTATTTTTTGTTTTACATAGATACGTAGGTTTTTATCCAAGTGGGGCAAATAATCTGGTAACATTCCAATAATTATCCGGTATGGGGAGATGTTTTCAACTGAAGCATGCATCAAATTCCCAATAAAGGTAATCAGTTACCTTTGAAAATTGTACATACAACAGGAGAATCGATCGCATTAGAGTACCATTTGTCTAGTATTGAACACAGTGTAGAAGGGAATGAAGATCTGTCTGATTGTCTGTGTGCATGAAACAGACACATGGAGTTGTGTAGGAGCTTATGCATGTAAGTTATAAAGATCAGAATATGATTCCTCTTTATAGAATTTTTGCATTCCTTTCTTTTCGGGGGGGAGGGGGAATTAGAAATATGAAATTGTGAGAACTGCGTTGCTCACAAGTTTGGTAATAGAATACAGAGTCTTTCACTTGTATTTTTTCACATTTTATCCCAGTTTGATAGTGGACGTATAGCTGCTGTTCAGTGACCTGTGTAAAATTATTTGATGTTCCTAATGAGTGTGCCACATGTTCACTCAACTTGCAGCTGCCCTTTAACACTGGAACTTAGTGTGTTGAATTCCTAGGCACTGGGCCTTACGTAGGTGTCAGAACCACTCAACAGGGGAGAGAATTGTGGACTTCACGCATGAGAGGACTAGTAGTGGAGGTATAGTTTCACATTACTACTCGTTCCCATCACTATTTCCATCCTGGAAGTGCTCAAACTATTTTAGCGTAGTATGTTGGACTGTTGCGGCTACTTTCAGGCAAGCTAGCAGTATCTTATGGTAGACAATATCATATGCTGCAGAGGGGCCCAGGGGGATAGAAATGGATGTCTGCCTTCTGTCACTCATCAGAGCCATTAAGGTGGTTTCAGTTTTCATGTCCTGGCCATGAATCTAGATTGTGTCAAGTCTAGGATGTTAGCTTCAATTAAATGACTTCAAAGTTGGCCTTTGGCTAACTTCTCTGTGAGCTTGCTCAGGAACAGATGATTTGACACAGTAAAGTTTCATATCTCTCAGAATGGGAGGAATAATAATAATAATTTAAAAAGTAGTTCTCTACTTCACAGTGGTGGGGTGAGGATGAATACATTAATGAGCTATGGTGCCTAAGGATGGGGACTCCATCAGTAGTTAGAGCAGAAAGAGGCTCAGTGGAGCCCTGAAACTAAAACTTAGCAAACTTGTAAAATAACATCTCTGATTTAAACTACCCTATCTAGCTAAGTAAAACAAAACAGAGAAGACCACTTAAAAGAACTCCCATGGACTGCGGCAGGCACAGCTCAGTTCTTCTACTGCTCTTACTGGCCAAAAGGAATTGTGTGGAAGGTGGGGCTGCTGGCTCTTATATACACTTTGGTGGGAGGCCCTGGGAGATAGGCAGGGTAAATATCCAGCTTCAGTATCCCCTGTTTGTCACCAGCTTCTGAGCTCTTTTATGCTGAGGCACAGGCGTGAGCCCAAGAGGGAGGCAGCATCTGATTTCAGTACTAATTTCAAAGAAAATAAGCATAGAAACTACAAAACTGAAATGATATTTCAGGTGTTCCTTAATGACTGATCAGGTTCTTGAGAGACTTGAGGATGACAGTAACCCCACATATTAAAAATGGGCCGTGGGACATGACAGAGAATTGTGGACTAGTTAGCTCAACATGCTGCAGAGGAAATGTTAGAAAGACACTCGTGTATTTCTATGTATTTAAAAAACCAATGTTTTCATGCACACTATGAAATACAAAGGAAAAAGCATCCTTGTAGTAGTAGTAGTATTTATTTTTTTAATTATTATTAAATAGGCATTTTCCTACAGTGTTTGCAGTCCAAACATAATAGAATTGTTCAGGCACATGAGAACTTGAAAGTGACCCGATGAAGTGAGCTGTAGCTCACGAAAGCTTATGCTCAAATAAATGTGTTAGTCTCTAAGGTGCCACAAGTACTCCTTTTCTTTTTGCGGATACAGACTAACACAGCTGTTGCTCTGAAACTAGACTAGCCAGTTTCAGTTAAGTTTCCACTGTTCTAGCTGACACTTGTGGAAAAAGTAAACAAAGATCATCCATAGTGGAAAGAAAATTAGATTTCAGATATTCTTTCATTTTTAATCATCCTAAAATGCAAAAACATAGACACGGGAGACTGATTTTAGCCTTTGCCCTGGCTGTTGTACGTCACTCTGTTTTGGAGTTGCAAGAGGCAGGGAGAACTCCCTTAGGGCAGGAGCAGCACAGAGCTGACTTGAGTGACCTGATGCTGCCCGCTCCCCTCCCTTCACTGTTACAGACCCCGATGTTCGAGGGGGGAAGGAGCTGTGCCTGTAGCACTGATTGCTGTGTGAATTCTGGGCTGCTGCAAAGCCCGTAGGCAGCACAAGAGCCATAAATCAGAGTGACCTTTTGGCCCATTCACCAGATCAGAATCCAGAGGGCACAGAGATAGGGTAAATCCACGTCTGCACCTGCTACCCTGGCTTGCACCTTCTGTGCTATAGTTTTTTTACAAACGTGACTTGACACCCATTTTTAACTTGATCCATTAAAAAAACATTATGTTGCTTTAGTGTGGGAGCACATCTTAATTAAAGGTTTCAGAGTCGCTACCTTGGTTAACTGGTATGTGGAGGGATTTGAAGATACACTGGTTTAATAGGCAAGGGAAATGCAATTGTGGTTCTATAATCCAGATGTTGATAAGGTTTTACATTAAAAATTACTGGCTAAGAAAAGAAATCATGGTACAAGAGGGAAGATATTGTAGCTCATTGGACAGAGAACTGGCTGAAAACCAGATAACAGTGAATGACTGTAATAGGTAAATTCCGTAGTTGGAAAGAAGTCATTAATGGGGAACATCAAACATTTTTTTTTTTAGATTTCTTGTATATAAGAATTTGATAGTGAAGGTAAAGAATGTTAAATGCTGATGGTACTCTCACTGGAAATATAACTAATAGTGCATCTAGATTTGTAATGGTTTATTGTAGATCTTTTCCATTGTTGCCAGTAAATGAAAACTGAAGCACAATAGACAAATGTAAAATGATGTCTGAGGTAACTGTAAATGGAAAAGGCTTGTTTAAATAGATCCAGAGGTACAATATACAAACCTAAAAAAAGGATTTTGGATTTTACATACCTGAGAGACAACCTTTCTCCCCATGCTTTATGAGCTGTATCCTGCTTGATACAAATAGAGGGAAGTGTCATCAGGGAATTCTCTGTGATGCCTTCTCTGTGAAGGCACTTTTCCTTAGGAGTGCTTTCCCACTCCCCCAGTTTGAACCTGTAGACCTCCAAGGCATGTTTCAGAGCCCATCTATTTGAGCAGGTGTTGGCGGAGAGGGCTGAGGCAACTAGGATAGGAATTCTGTTTGGGGGATAGAGGTGGAAGTGTGGGTTGGGAGTTTTAATTCATATTGCATCTACTGACTGTTAATGACTATGAGATGTGTTGGGAGGGGGCAGGGACAGAAAAAGAAGGGTTCCTGCTTTGACTGAATTTGATTTGTAGCTTTTCTTTATTGTGTGTTTAGATTTATTTCCAGGATGCTCAAAGTTCTAGGTTGGGTGGATATTAAATAGAAAGAAAACAAAGTACTGATGCCATCACCTTGTACAGAGTTGCTGTTAAAAAAGACACAAATAACTTACTCTTATTACAGCACTTTTATCAGTAGATCTCAAAGTGCTTTACATAGGAGCTGAGTATCATTATCCCCATTTTACAGAGGAGGAAACTGAGGCACAGAGTGGTAAAGTGACCTGTCCAAGGTCACCCAGCAGGCCAGTGGCAGCACCAGGACTAGACCCAGGTCTCCTGAGTCCCACTAGGAAACACTGCCTCCCTAGTAGGTGGTGGAATTACTGAACACAGACTTTACTAAGACCACTGTTTAGTTTTGGGTACCTCTTCAGAACTCAGGAACACAACATGAAAATTAAGTGTAAATCAGATAGGCATGCATGTGTCCAGGACAGTGCATTCCTCTTTATTACAGTCAGCTACGCTGTGCTATTGTTTTGTATTGAATACTTCTGACTTAGATAGAAAAAGGCACTGTTATGTGAAGAATTTACATATTTGTAGATTATATGTTTAAAGAGTGACAGAGCTCTAACCACTAAATGCACCTTTCAAAATTAAAACTATATACTTTTCAGTTCCGAAATAGTTACACCCTCAGGGCATATTTCCAACCCTAGCCTCCATTTCCCGGTTTAAGATAGCAACTGCTGTGGATGCTTTGAAGACAATAGTTGACAAGCAGCACTATATCTGCCTTCTTTACTAAGAAGCCAAAGGAAAGAGGTGACCTGCAGACTTTGACAGCTGCTGCATGTGGCTTGGAGTGAAAGTACCATTAAGGCTGGGGAAGCACAAGGCTGGGAAGGAATTGTTGCGTGGCAGCTGCACCCACAGGTTCAGCAGCGTATGTGTCCACATGTATGGTTCTTGGCTGTCTGTTAAGAGCCAACCCCTTCACTTTTCCTTCCCTGAATAACATGGCTCTGTGCTCTGAGTTGTATGATTCTGGTGTGGTAGTGTCCGGAATCTGCAGAGAGCTTTGCCACAGGGGTGGGTGGATGAAGTGTGGGATATTGCTGTAGCTGGCTCCCAGTAGTGCTCTGTTGAAACCTATTCATGATTTTAGAATAACCCCAGCAACCCCTTCCAGGAAGCAGGATGTAAATGCTTGGGCCAGAAATCAGGGAAGTTACTCTAAAAATAAACATTAAAAGGGTGTTTGGTTTTCTTCAGTCAAATTTCAGAGAGTTTACAATACACAGAGTTTTAAAGTTTCAGAAGGGTTTTGGAGATTTTTCTTCAAACAGCCAGAGAGGGATTGTCTGACAGATGGAGATTCTTAATGGAAACTCTTCATGGACCTAAACCCCCGGCTGGAAGATAGGCACTCACTATGTTAGTAGGCAGCAAACTAAAGGCATTTTCCCAGGAGTGAGACTCTTGTTGTACTTCTGAAATTTACCCAGACCAAACTGGAACACATATACAGGTCCATCTTTTTATATTTGGTTGCATTTGTTAAAATTAGTAAATTATTTAAATAAACTGTCTATTCAAAATACACGTTCCTGAACTTTGGAAGTTTTGTGAAATAAAAAAACAAGATCTTCCTATAAATCCACATCTAGCAGCTTAGCTCACACGTGCATGCCTATCTGATTTACACTTAATTTTCATGTTGTGTTCCTGAGTTCTGAAGAGGTAACCAAAACTAAACAGCAGTCTTAGTAAAGTCTGTGTTCAGTAATTCCAAGGAAACAATATTAAAGGCACACCTTGTGTTGTGTTAGGTATGAAAATGGTACCTTAAATATCTCCCACGATGTGTTGCATTATAAGGGGTACAACCCACAATTAATAAACCATGTACAAATGCCTTTTATTCTAAAATGTAGGTATAAGGGATGTTTATTAAATGGAAAATTAAAGGTCTTATTATTCTGGCTGTCAGAAGAGACTCAAAAAACAGTTGTAAAGATAACTTGAGAGATTAATGGGCTTTAAAAATACTTTTGTGAGAAAGTATTAATAAGGTACTGTACTATGCTTATTTGGCGGATTTTTAAAATGCCTATCAATTATCTCTGCTAAAAGTTGTTTTCCTGCCTGCAGCTATTACTTAGACTGAAGGTTTTTGGACCTGGGACCTTCTTTGTTCTGTGTTTGTGCAGAGCCTAACAGAGTGGGGTGCTCCCATAATACAAAGAAATAATATCATCACCTTGGGCTGTGAGCTCTTCAGATCTCACTAAGCAGGATCAGTATTTAAAACGCTGGTGCTGTAGGAACTAGTGTTAATTCAGTGGCACTCTTTCCCTTTGTGTCAGTCCTCTTTCCTCAGAACAGATACCAGACAGCCAGTGAGTGAAAAAGCTACTCCACACTTCCCTTGCCAGTGTGGCTCAGGCCTGTTCTAGAGGTGGAAGGGAAGTTCAGTTTCTGAGACAACTCAGTTCTAGGGCTGCTGAAGTTTTCAACAAGAGTTCCAGTGGCTTTTGATATTAAGGAAGTAAAATAAATAAATAAATAAATATAATGTGTGTGTGTGTGTGTGTGTGTGTAGAAACTAGCTTAACAAAACATTCTGAAAAATGAAAATAGTCTAATCTTGTGCCACAGAAGCTAAAATGGAATTTTCTTCCCCTTCCCCCCCATGGATAAAGCATTGCACAGTTAGCTATATACTTTTGAGAAAGGGTTTCCTTTGCAGCATTAGGCTTTGACCATGACAATGGCAGGGTGCGAGACAAGATGGACCAGTGGTTTAATCTGTATTTTTTTTAAAGAGGGATTAAAAGGTTAACAAATCTATATTTTAAATCTTTCTGCTGGTTAAAGTTAATTCCATGTTCTTTGTTTCAGAGTAGCAGCCATGTTAGTCTGTATTCGCAAAAAGAAAAGGAGTACTTGTGGCACCTTAGAGACTAACACATTTATTAGAGCATAAGCTTTCGTGAGCTACATCCGATGAAGTGAGCTGTAGCTCACGAAAGCTGATGCTCTAATAAATTTGTTAGTCTCTAAGGTGCCACAAGTACTCCTTTTCTTTTTATGTTTTGTTGTACATAAAATGCACCTTCCTGTAAGTACTTAGCCTAATGCCGTTTTATTTTTACCAATTAAAACTGCAGCTATGCAGATCAATTTTCTTATCCTCCTCAAATTAAGATATGCATGGCACACGTGCTAGAAAATGAGAGGCCCATTAATATGAAGTAGACAAGCAGGGTAAAAATGGAAATATTTTACGCAATACTTTGAAAACAGGAATATTGTTGAGATACAGCAGAGTGAATTAAAAAAGGTACGTCGGCCATAAATCTGAATGTAATTTCTGTGAGGTGATGATGCTACGCTATTTGTCCTTATCATAATAAAACTAGAGAACTTGTTTGCTCTTTATAATTTGTAAATATCCACTCCTACTGTATTTTTAAATGTGTAATTATTAACAGTGTCTTGTGGAAAACACTTCACAGCTTGTCCCTTCTTGTCTTCTTTCTACTTACTTAAACATACTCCTCTGAGTTCAGGAGTTGGACTGAGCCAGTGCAGAATGCTCTCCATTCCAGTACTTCTCTGATGGCCCCATTAGCTTTTGCCGAATTTATATCATTTTTGAAAAAGTTTCTGTGGTTCTCAAGGAAACCCTTCCATGTGTGTCCAGCACTGTCTTGCTGAGGCCTTGTCTACATGCCCCTATCCAACATAGTTATGCTGGCAAAAGCCTCAGTTATACTGGCAAAAGGTCCTTTTTGCCTGTATAGCTTATTTAATTTGTCAACAAAAGCACTCTTTTGCTGATATAAACTCTGTCTCCACTACAAGGGTTTGCTGGTATGGCTGTTGTGGTATAGCTATACCAGCAAATCCTTTCTAGTGTAGACAGAGCCTAAGATTGGTTTATTTGAGTTTAACCTGTTGTGTTTTTTGGAGGGGTGGAGGGAAAGAGAGGGTGTTTACCAGATTGTTAAATTGAAATGAGCCTCTTAAACCGAAATAAGTTTCTACACACAAACTCACACTGGTTTAATCAAATTAATTTGAAAATCCACCTTTAGTTAAACTGGTGCAAGTTTGTATATAGACGAGGTCTGCATTCAGGCAGCTTGAAGCATTAGCTGTGATAAACATGAAAGGGTCTCCTTTATATCAATTCTCGTCTACACTGTAAAAGGCTTTCTGGTATAATTATACTGGCAAACCCTCCTAATGCAGACCATTTTATACAAGCAAAAGCACTTTCTTCTCTACAGTAGGGTTTTTGCTTTTATAAAAATGTTCTCCTAAATTTATACCCCTATGTGACAGTACAATACCAGCAAATTTCCTAGTGTACATCAGGCCTCGGTTATCAGTAACTTGGAAGCCTAATGTTGATTTAAATATCCATATTAACTATTCCACTGAGTATTTTAGCAGAGACATCCAGCTACTCTAGAATTATAGACAAATCTTGAGTAGAATTACATTCCCTTCTCTCCCCCCTATTCCAAACTCAGTTTATCTATGTGTAACCACATAATATGGTATTATGGAAAATGTTAAGTGTCCTAATCCTTGGTCTTTGATTAAGTATTGTGGTTAGGCAAATGGTTAAAATGTGTTCTGAGAAGTCCCCTTTAGCTACTGTGCAATTACATAATAGCTATTGACTTTGGCACAGATTGATTCATAGATACTAAGGTCAGAAGGGACCATTCTGATCATCTAGTCCGAACTCCTGCACAGCGCAGGCCACAGAATCTCACCCACCCACTCCTACGAAAAACCTCACCTATGTCTGAGCTATTGAAGTCCTCAAATCGTGGTGTAAAGACTTCAAGGAGCAGAGAAGCCTCCTCAAGTGACCCATGCCTCAGAGGAAGGCGAAAAACCTCCAGGGCGCCTCCAATCTGCCCTGGAGGAAAATTCCTTCCCGACCCCAAATATGGCAATCAGCTAAACCCTGAGCATATGGGCAAGATTCACCAGCCAGATACTACAGAAAATTCTTTCTTGGGTAACTCGGATCCCATCCATCTAATATCCCATCACAGGGGATTAGGCCTATTTACCCTGAATATTTAAAGATCAATTAATTACCAAAATCCCATTATCCCATCATACCATCTCCTCCATAAACTTATCGAGTAGAATCTTAAAGCCAGATAGATCTTTTGCCCCCACTGCTTCCCTTGGAAGGCTATTCCAAAACTTCACTCCTCTGATGGTTAGAAACCTTCGTCTAATTTCAAGTCTAAACTTCCTAGTGGCCAGTTTATACCCATTTGTTCTTATGTCCACATTGGTGCTGAGCTGAAATAATTCCTCTCCCTCTCCTGTATTTATCCCTCTGATATATTTATAGAGAGCAATCATATCTCCCCTCAACCTTCTTTTAGTTAGGCTAAACAAGCCAAGCTCCCCAAGTCTCCTTTCATAAGACAAGTTTTCCATTCCTCGGATCATCCTAGTAGCCCTTCTGTGTACCTGCTCCAGTTTGAATTCATCCTTCTTAAACATGGGAGACCAGAACTGCATACAGTATTCCAGGTGAGGTCTCACCAATGCCTTGTATAATGGTACTAAAACCTCCTTATCCCTACTGGAAATACCTCTCCTGATGCATCCCAAAACCGCATTAGCTTTTTTCACAGCCATATCACATTGGCAGCTCATAGTCATTCTATGATCAAACAATACTCCAAGGTCCTTCTCCTCTTCCGTTACTTCTAATTGATGCGTCCCCAACTTGTAACTGAAATTCTTGTTATTAATCCCTAAATGCATAACCTTACACTTCTCACTATTAAATTTCATCCTATTACTATTACTCCAGTTTACAAGGTCATCCAGATCCTCCTGTATAATATCCCAATCCTTCTCTGAATTGGCAATACCTCCCAGCTTTGTATCATCTGCAAACTTTATGAGCACACTCCCACTTTTTGTGCCAAGGTCAGTAATAAAAAGATTAAATAAGATTGGTCCCAAAACCGATCCCTGAGGAACTCCACTGGTAACCTCCCTCCAGCCTGACAGTTCGCCTTTCAGTAGGACCCGTTGCAGTCTCCCCTTTAACCAATTCCTTATCCACCTTTTGATGTTCATATTGATCCCCATCTTTTCCAATTTAACCAATAATTCCCCATGTGGCACAGTATCAAATGCCTTACTGAAATCTAGGTAAATTAGATCCACTGCATTTCCTTTATCTAAAAGATCTGTTACTTTTTCAAAGAAGGAGATCAGGTTGGTTTGGCACGATCTACCTTTTGTAAAACCATGTTGTATTTTGTCCTATTTACCATTGACTTCGATGTCCTTAACTAATTTCTCCTTCAAAATTTTTTCCAGGACCTTGCATACTACAGATGTCAAACTAACTGGCCTGTAGTTACCCAGATCACTTTTTTTTTTTTCCTTTCTTAAAAATAGGAACTATATTAGCAATTCTCCAATCATTTGGTACAACTCCTGGGTTTACAGATTCATTAAAAATTCTTGCTAATGGGTTTGCAATTTCCGGTTCCAATTCCTTTAATATTCTTGGATGAAGATTATCGGGGCCCCCGATTTAGTCCCATTAAGCTGTTTGAGTTTCGCTTCTACCTCAGATATGGTAATATCTACCTCCATATTTTCATTCCCATTTGTCATGCTAGCATTATCTCCAAGATCCTCTTTAGCCTTATTAAAGACTGAGGCAAAGTATTTGTTTAGATATTGGGCCATGCCTAGATTATCTTTAACCTCCACTCCATCCTCAGTGTTTAGCGGCCCCACTTCTTCTTTCTTAGTTTTCTTCTTATTTATATGGCTATAGAACCTTTTACTATTGGTTTTAATTCCCTTTGCAAGGTCCAACTCGACTCGACTTTTAGCCTGTCTCACTTTATCCCTACATGTTCTGACCTCAATAAGGTAGCTTTCCTTGCTGATCCCTCCCATCTTCCACTCCCTATATGCTTTCTGCTTCTTCTTAATCACCTCTCTAAGATGCTTGCTCATCCAGCTTGGTCTACAACTCCTGCCTATGAATTTTTTCCCCTTTCTTGGGATACAGGATTCCGATAGCTTCTGCAGCTTTGATTTAAAGTAATCCCAGGCCTCCTCTACCTTTAGATCCATAAATTGCAAAGTATCTGAAAAATAGATGTTGTTCTTTTGTTTTTAAAGGTTGTGTTTTCATTAACATTTGATTCAGCATGAAAGTCCATCTTTAAAAAGATGAACTGTTAGTAACTAATGTATTTAGCAATGAAGTGTTTGCAACCACAGCTAATTAATAAATGACACTCAAGGAAAATTTATGCCCGGAAAGAATGCAAACTTAATTCTGTATATCTTGAATATAATTATATGCAAAAACGGGTGAATCAGAACATTTCAGTACTACAAAGGGTAAAACTACAAACCATTTCAATATAGTAGTTTATTAATCATACATGAAAGATAAGTGATGAATTTTATTGTGCGCAATATGCTGTCATCAGTTAGTAATAATGCCCCATTCCTGGGATTATGATTTTCTCACAAATGCAGAAGAACACCACTCTAATTCAGGTATATAATGTTTGTATTGGTTAACAGAATTGAAGCAAAGAGTGACAGACAACTAGATAAGAAGTGGCCTGATTTTCTCATCAGAACTTGTAACTAATTGAGTTGCATTTATCTATTGTCTTCAGTTAGGAAGCTTTTTTATAACTTGCTTAACAGAAATACAGACATGTTTGTGAGCCAGTAGATAAAGATCATCTATTTAAAATGCATCTTGCTGTCAATTAAACTACACTTGGGATTCTTTGTCTGAAAGCCTGAAAAGAACATGTAAGCTTTGAAAAGCTTTGCTCTTCAATAACTTACACCTCTCGTCATCTGAAATCTACACAGAAAAATCATGCAGTGAATAATTGGCTTTCAGCATGACTTACTCGGCTCTCAAAGTGAACTCTCCATGTGTGTGCAGGAAGGAGGTACAGAAGATAAAAAGGAACCAATAAGGGCCAATGGAAGAAAACTGTGCCCCAGCAACAGCTAGTCATGAAACCCAATGTCACAAGTTACAAAAATTAAGCCATTTTGACACCTGTAACTTATCACACTACCATCTTTATTTTTAGTAAGTGACCGTACAAATGGGAATTTTGACAGAGATGAATTATTGGGGATTATAAGTAACAGGGAGCGTTCCACAGACGGTGCACTCCACCAAATTCTTTTCCTTCCCTGAAAACCTTGGGGCAAACCAGCACAAGTTAATTCTGGCCAAGTCATCTTTAACTTGTGTTGATTCCCCTTCCATTCTGTCAAACCCCTTGTCCCACAAATAGTTCAAGGGCCAGCAATCAGGAAAGGACTCTGTTGGGACTGTGTTGCCAAGGGGCTGGAGCTGCCCATCTGTATAGATGGCCTTTGTCTCCAGAAGCTTCAATAAAATTCCCAAGCTTTGAGTGCCAGGCCACCCAGACATGTCCACAGAGGAGCAAACATCTTCCTTGCCCCGATGATATAATTAATTAGAATATATAAATAATTAGGAGGAAACTCTCAGTAGTACAATCTTCAGCTTAGTTAATAGTCTCCTGTGTAAAAAGAAAAGGAGTACTTGTGGCACCTTAGAGACTAACAAATTTATTAGAGCATAAGCTTTCGTGAGCTACAGCTCACTTCATCGGATGCATTTGGTGGAAAAAACAGAGGAGAGATTTATATACACACACACAGAAAACATGAAACAATGGGTTTATCATACACACTGTAAGGAGAGTGATCACTTAAGATAAGCCATCACCAACAGCAGGGGGGGGAAAGGAGGAAAACCTTTCATGGTGACAAGCAGGTAGGCTAATTCCAGCAGTTAACAAGAATATCAGAGGAACAGTGGGGGGTGGGGTGGGAGGGAGAAATACCATGGGGAAATAGTTTTACTTTGTGTAATGACTCATCCATTCCCAGTCTCTATTCAAGCCTAAGTTAATTGTATCCAGTTTGCAAATTAATTCCAATTCAGCAGTCTCTCCTTGGAGTCTGTTTTTGAAGCTTTTTTGTTGAAGTATAGCCACTCTTAGGTCTGTGATCGAGTGACCAGAGAGATTGAAGTGTTCTCCAACTGGTTTTTGAATGTTATAATTCTTGACGTCTGATTTGTGTCCATTCATTCTTTTACGTAGAGACTGTCCAGTTTGGCCAATGTACATGGCAGAGGGGCATTGCTGGCACATGATGGCATATATCACATTGGTAGATGCGCAGGTGAACGAGCCTCTGATAGTGTGGCTGATGTGATTAGGCCCTATGATGGTATCCCCTGAATAGATATGTGGACAGAGTTGGCAACGGGCTTTGTTGCAAGGATAGGTTCCTGGGTTAGTGGTTCTGTTGTGTGGTGTGTGGTTGCTGGTGAGTATTTGCTTCAGATTGGGGGGCTGTCTGTAAGCAAGGACTGGTCTGTCTCCCAAGATCTGAGAGAGCGATGGCTCGTCCATCAGGATAGGTTGTAGATCCTTGATGATGCGTTGGAGAGGTTTTAGTTGGGGGCTGAAGGTGATGGCTAGTGGCGTTCTGTTGTTTTCTTTGTTGGGCCTGTCCTGTAGTAGGTGACTTCTGGGTACTCTTCTGGCTCTGTCAATCTGTTTCTTCACTTCAGCAGGTGGGTATTGTAGTTGTAGGAATGCATGATAGAGATCTTGTAGGTGTTTGTCTCTGTCTGAGGGGTTGGAGCAAATGCGGTTATATCGTAGCGCTTGGCTGTAGACAATGGATCGAGTGGTATGATCTGGATGAAAGCTAGAGGCATGTAGGTAGGAATAGCGGTCACTAGGTTTCCGATATAGGGTGGTGTTTATGTGACCATCGCTTATTAGCACCGTAGTGTCCAGGAAGTGGATCTCTTGTGTGGACTGGTCCAGGCTGAGGTTGATGGTGGGATGGAAATTGTTGAAATCATGGTGGAATTCCTCAAGAACTTCTTTTCCATGGGTCCAGATGATGAAGATGTCATCAATGTAGCGCAAGTAGAGTAGGGGCATTAGGGGACGAGAGCTGAGGAAGCGTTGTTCTAAGTCAGCCATAAAAATGTTGGCATACTGTGGGGCCATGCGGGTACCCATCGCAGTGCCGCTGATTTGAAGTCTCCTGTGTGGGTTTTTCCCCATAATACATTAGCACTCAAGAGGCTGACGTGACTAGGGATGTAAATATCATTTAAAAAGTTAACCGGTTAAACTATTAAAATTATATCGTTTAACCAGTTAACCGATTAAATGGAGAGGGTATGGGGCTGCTCCAGCCTGCCGGTGGGACCCAGGGCCGCTGCTCCGGATGTTCGGCCGGCCGGCCAGTGGTGCTGAGGCTGAGGGTGCTCTTGCTGGCCCAGGGCTGGGGCTGCTCTGGCGGCCAGGGGGCTGTGGGTTAACCCAGCTGTGTGATAAGACTAATGCTTACCGTATAACCGTTTACTATTTTACATCCCTAGACATGACTTATATAAGCAAGCTATCCATAGAACCTTATACGGCCCATTAGGGTGAGTCCTACTCCTGCAGCACTTCATACTGCTGTGAGGATACAGGGGGAAAAAAGCTAGGAATTCTGATCAGTAATTTCTTAAATTTCAGTACTCAAATAGTAGACTTTATCTGTTTAAACTTTACAGTGTTGAATTACTAAGTGTCAGGGGACATCTGTATCTTGCATATTGGAAGCTTGCAGACAGGTTGTGATTATTCCGCAAAAAAGTTTACAGAATGGTTGTAATTATTCTGCAAAAAACCCGTAGAATAGATCACATACAACTATTACCAACTGCCTTTCACATGGAATGGTTATTAATTTGTACGGGGTTTTTATGTGTATGGAAACTTTTGTTTCCTCACTCACTCTAGCAAACAAAATCTAAACCAAATTCTAACCTATAAATGCCCTTTTCAGTTTTGCCATTACATTAATCTTTGTGCAAGATTATTGGTGTACAGCTCTAATATTTTAGCTTTATGGCATTGACCCATTTGAAAACTCATGCTTGTCATTGGTAAGATTGCAATGAATATCTGGACTTCCCATCTGTATCTTGGTCACTCTCCTCAACTGATGAGGAAGGATGATTGCCTGCAGATGCTAAAAGAAATGTGATTTGAATACTTCAAAGCTTTCAGACCAGGTGCACACTACTGACTCAGGAGCAGGCATTGACAGGTAACTTCTTTAGGAGCATAGACAATCTTCATATTTCCCCTTTTAGTGGAGACATTTTAAAAATCATTGTTTAGAAGACCTGAATATAATGACAAGTGAGGATGGGATAATACTTTGGAAATATGTGTGTCATTGTTCAGGGGAAATCAGGAGATTACTCAGTTAAGTTTGGCTTCATATCAGCTATTTGAAATACATTAGACTATGTACTAAGTGTCAAAACTAACATTGTAAGTTTGAAAAGAGATTGTTTTATGAAAAGATGATTCTTCATTACTTTTTTTTTTTAGCTGGGTTGGAGAGAGAATTGCCTCTTATCAAGAGCAGCATTTTATTAGCCCCATGTAGTGCAAAAACTTGGCAGACATGTAACTCCCTCTTTTTGGGGAGAGGGGAAGGGAAATTTGTATTGCAAATCATGTTGTGAAATTAATCCTGATGCATATAAGTTTTTTTTTTTAAAGTGATTAATGGTGCCCTTAAATGCATAGTTTTGAAAAATTATTCTTTGAAAGATTGATATATGAGAAATTAATCTTGTCAAAAAGAATAGTAGCCATTTAGTATAAAAGTAATAAGCGATAATAATACACTGTTTTACAGCATTTTTAATCCAAGTATGTTAATCCAAATATTAATTTATTGTATGAAGACTATTGTAAGGTAAGCAGTGTTATTTTACAACTGTTTATTTTGGCTCATTGTATAAAAAATGTGTGTTCTCCCGCAGCAAGTGCCCTAAACCAGCAATAAGATGCTGGACTTCTTATGGGATGTAGATTGCTGAAATCTTGCTGGTTCTATTGTGGCATAAACAGATTAAAACTCAAATCCGGCCTTCGCAAACAATAGCATCTCTTCTTGTTTAATTTCTGAGACTGCCAGAAACCTGCTTTTGTTTCACAAAATATTGCTAAGCAGAAAGACCATCTTAGTTGGAATGCACTGACAAGAATGTAATAAAGATGGAACTGTATGGCAAGTCTGTTGAGACTTGATTAAAATAACCATAGGAGGCCGGAAAAAAGTATTTGAAAAAAATATTTTGCATCATATTGAAGAAAACAACTGGGTTTTACCGATTTTTCTCATAGTAGCTAACGGTGATAGTTACGTTTAATCCACAGTTCATCATAGTGTCTATGTGAATTTGTCTTATACTGCATTCAATTTTTGTTTGATAAGCAATTACATGTGGAAATACTTCTATAAATGTTGCATTACCAGAGACAAAATGTGAGGTTGAAAAAAAACAAAATCAGTTTGGGTTTTTTGTTTTTTTTTTTAAGGAAGTAGTATATGAAACATTTGTATACCTACAGTAGCCCACTCAGACTGCTGACTCTTAGATAATAATTTATTAACCTACCTGAGCGACTCCATTCTCAACAGAGAGAAAGAGAGAAGAACAAGTTTCATGTCTCAGCAAGAAAGAGCACAGTGATTCCTCTGGTCGTCTTAACCACGAAGGGTGTCATCCGATAAAGTGAGCTGTAGCTCATGAAAGCTTATGCTCAAATAAATTTGTTAGTTTCTAAGGTGCCACAAGTCTTCCTTTTCTTTTTGAGGATACAGACTAACACGGCTGCTACTCTGAAATCTACCTACATGGTGTCAGCAGAATCCCTTTGATAAAATTACAGGTCATTATTCTGAAAGCTGTCTTCATAATTAGTTTTGTTTGGCTTTTAACTGCCTTCAATCCACCACCACTTTATGCAGGGGAGGGATGTTCATAGATGCTGTCTCTTTAAGGATATTTACAAAGAGGGATTTGTCATCTTTCTTAACAATGCATAATTAGCCTGTGGATTGGATTCCCACAAGATATCATTGAGGCTGAGTTTAGGATTTAAACAGTATAGATTACATGAATATCCATATGTACATGAGCATGGAATAAGAAAGACAGAAAAAAATTTAAGGGATGTAAACCCTTCTTTCAGGGCATAAGCCAACCTGTCATTGAAGTGTTAAGCCAGAATGGTTATCCATGGGCAAGTTATTCCTTATTTGCCCATTTCAGGTTTCCTGCACCTCTCTCCAAGGCATTGTTAACTAGCCACTGCCAAAGATGTTATAGTGGACTTGGAGGACCACTTATCTGATTTGGTATGGCAGTTCCTGCACTTTCCAGCAATAACGCACTACAAGGCATTTTGTATAAAAACCACTCATTCTCTGTCTTTTACACTCTTTGGACCACAGCCAAAAAGAGAGAGCTCCTTTGCCACTGTTGTATTAATTCAGGTGGAATATATCAGCTACCAGTGTTAACATAACTCAATCACTGTCCAGTGTTAAACAAGGCCTGGGGTCTGGCATACAAAGATCTCAGCCTACTTAGCACCATGACAAACACACTATTAAAAGTCCTAATAATATTTTATTAAAGCTACAGAAAATGAAGGAAAAACAGGTAAAGCATTTGAAATATAAAGTATTAAATAAGGCGTTTGTTTTAACATCCTTTGTCCCCTTTCTGTGGGGAGAGTTTTTAGAAGGAATAATCCCCTTGTTTGACAGTCTCTTTAAGTGTATCAAGGATAGTAGTAACTATCCTTTTTGAGGAAAAGAGGAGAAATTAGTTGGATGGGCTGGAGCTGTTGTTGTTGCTATTGTTGTTAAAGTCCAATCCTGCTTCCTAAGAAGAGAAAACAAACACACACAAAATGGGAGAAAAAAGACTAGCGAATGCAGCTTCTGCCTCTGGTGTCCACTTTTCCTTGCAGCCTCACTGCTGGAAAAACACAGGTTCAGCACAGGGTCTTATCAGCCACTCCTAGACCTGGCAAACTCATACCAGCTTCAAGATGTTTAGGGCATTGTTTTTAGTTGCCTCTTCCTGGTCACAGGATTACGACAGTGTTGCAAAATATACAGTCTTTACCGGCTAACCAGACCCTTATTTGACAAAAGGAAAAAGGGGAGGGATAGGAAAGATAAGAAATAAAGTGGGAAAGGAACTGGACACATGGAGGGGTGAGGAGGGGAGAGAGAGACCAAGTCTCACATCCCAGATGGTGGTTGGGATTCAGCCAGAGTCAGTGGAAGTGACGGTGTCATCTGGGTCCCTCCCTCTCTCTCCTGGGGCGGTCAGGACGTCTCAGAATCAGGATTACGAAGGCCTGGGGTCCCAGGAGACAGCAGGGGTAGTAGCCATTGTTGTGAAAGAATTAGGAGAACTCTAATTTCTATGGCTTTGTAGTAGGTTACCCTGGCCTTGACTCATTGTTTGGCGAGATAAGCACCTGTCATGAAAAAGGCCTGGAGCTAGCAAAATTTTGTGTAAACATGATATTGCAAGTGAAGGTTAGGTCTAAATGCAACAATAATAGGTTTTACTCATTGGCTGCAGAACTCTGTGCACGAGGACAATGGAACCTACTGATTCGTGGAGGGGTTCAGACACGAGGGCTGCATGTATTACCCACTCATATATATATGGTGTATAGACAATGCATAGGGTCCCCCTCTGACTAGCAGGGGGGCACCACGCTCGAGCGTAATAAACAGAAACTTTGCAAAGATTGATCAGTTGTGACTCGTTTATGTGCCTCAGCCTAGACTCGAACTGTGTGTGACCTATTAGGTATAATTCGTAACAGTTTTTGTGCATGACCTATCAGGTATAATTCACAACACCATGATGGTGAAACTTGCTCCAGTAGCCAATTTCTCCTCCCCTCCATAATCTTTTTCTTTAAGGAACCCAAAAGAGAGTGATGGGTGGAATAGCCCATCCTCACATTTTTTTGTCCCCTTATTAGGGCTAATATCAAATTATAGCAACGTTGGTTTATTGATATTTGGTCTTACACTGTTCTTGTTTACCAGCCATGATCTTAACACTGTTCTTGAATTATATCAGTAGGCCTTTTTGTTTGGACTACTTCGGTCTTTGTCTCCCTTTGCTACCTTTTCCCATCAGCATTTGTTGTTATAGGTTATTGTGACATTTTACGAACTTACACTCAATTCTGATAGTTGAACTCACAATTATGGTAACTGTGGAAGCCCAGTTATCACAAACACCACCACCCCATAATTTCCCAACCCTTTTCATGGATTTTCAAACGATCTCATTCTGCTGACCACACGAAGGGGCTCCGTGGAATGCTGGTAGTTCAGATCCTGGCACAAGAAACATTGTACAGGACAATCAGCACACTAAAGTAGTTTGACCTTATTAGCCTCACAGCATACCCAAGTATGTAATGCTGACTGTAAAAGACTCCGTATCATGTTTAGCATTCCACTCACAATATCTAGATGAGTATTAAACAGGCAAACTGAAAAAGGATCCTTAGCCTTCTAACCTTGACATCTTCTTGAGGAAATGATGAAATATAATGTTAGGGATTTTCCTTTTAAGTTTTTCTTTTCTCTTCCTTGTTTTCAAATTGCCAGTTCTTTTAATTCTTTTACTCTTTCATGGGTTCTACTTTCTGCTTTATTCTGGCAACAAGTATAGTCAAAGCTTTATCTTGATATTTACAGATACTAAACTCAGTATATGGTATAAAACACTGGAGGCCAATGATTCAGTTTGGAAAATACGTAGCATGATGCTTTATTATAAAGTTATAAGTTGTAACACAGTATTATGTTGGCTTAACACCCTTCTTGCAAATAATTACATAAACTCTGAATTAAGGACAAGTTCTGCAAATAAATGTACTTAAGAGTCTATGTAAATCTTAATTTTCATGTCTGTGTCTGAGAGTTTGTGCATCTAACCTTGGCATTTACAAAACTCTTTATGCATTGATGCAGGTTAAGGACTAAACAGAGGTCTTGTCTACGCTAGCCTTTGTTCCTTAGCTTCCCACTACTACCATTGTTGATGGCAATGGTGAGAGTGCTAGTGTAGATAAGTTGCTGTCAACTCCTAGTAGTTCTTGTCATCTAGACCTCCTTTAAGCAAGCTTAAAAGAAATATTTTTTGAAACCTCAATGGCTTCTCTACATTAGCACTCTTACTGTTGCTGTAGCTTCATTGATGGATGTACCAATGGTACTTTTTAAGGAAAAAAAGACTAGTGTAGATGCAAACCGATCAGCCATGCTACACCTGTGATTCTTGAGCCATTTAGAGGCACAATTGGCTTAACTCGTTACAAGTAACATTATTGGGTTTATGTCCTCAGAGAAGCTGTTCTGCCATCACAACTGTGTTGTCCCCACCCGCATGCCTGGTACTTAACTGGGTTTATTTTGAATGCATTCTGCCCAGCTATTGCATACTTCCTCACACAGGATTCCGGGTAGTAGATGAAGTTGCTCTACAGCTCACAATTTTAAGGTAGTCAGACAATGTGCTGAAAACAATAGATCCTGCAAAAGAAAATTCTGGAAGCTTTAAATTGGCCAGCGTTTTCTGTGTAATGTATCAAGGAAAGTCTTACTGGATTGCTTATACGGGGCGGGGGGGGGAGGGATAGAGTCTTCAGAATTCAGGCACATAGACTGGCACCTATATCACATGGGAAAGTTCTCTGTGACATGTCTAACCTCACAGATAGCAGCCGTGTTAGTCTGTATTCACAAAAAGAAAAGGAGTACTTGTGGCACCTTAGAGACTAACAAATTTATTTGAGCGTAAGAGTTTTGGAAAGAGGGGAGGATTAGATTTGCCAGTTTCACTGGGACAGTATAAGGATGCCTCTGACTCCACAGCAAAATAAGTGTGTGCCTAACTTGTTAGAGAAACTGAACTGTATGCCAGTCTAGGCAGCAAACAAGAATGGCAGAAGGTTAAAATTTACCAAGTATTATCTATATGCTCTCTGGACAAAAACAGTGTTTTAGTCAACTGTGCCCATCTCTTCCCAGTTAGGGGCATGAAAAAATGCTGCTGTATAAATAGGGCATAAGAGATTTAAAATCTGTATCCAAATTTTGCAGCTCACGACCATCTCTCAACATCTCTTTTGCATAATTCCAAAGTACTTCCTAATAAGGGAGAAGCAGTAGCTTCATATAAATTATCATTCGAAGAGGCTAGTTATTTAAATTAGTGAAATTTTTTTCCTAGAATTTTACTGATTTATGTTTTCAAAGCTTTTTTATATACAGTGTAACATTCCTGGGGAGTGTACATATTGCTGGGAGACATCAGCTGCATAGATTTACATTACATATTATTGGCAAAACCAGAATTGCTTCCCTTCATTTGTGCATTTTATTTTGATTGCGGAGAGGTTGTATCCCTCTCCCAGGAGTCTGCAGTTAACAACATGCAGCAGATAAATTCTTCACAGGAATATTCAGTGTTTTAAAATGTGTACTGTCTTTCTCCTCAGCCAGCGGATGAAGTTTTGAACCTGTTCTTTCTAGGAGACCTCATTTCCTTTTTAAAGTAGTTAAAGGATAGGTACGCTCACGAAAGCTTATGCTCTAATAAATTTGTTAGTCTCTAAGGTGCCACGGGTACTCCTTTTCTTTTTGCGAATACAGACTAACACGGCTGCTACTCTGAAACCTGTACTTCTTTAGGTTTCACTAAAACAGTTTGTTCAAATGCATAATTGCAGTGTTTTGTTGTGAGAGTGATAAAGTATTTCCCTCCCCAGTGGAACACCCCTTCCCAAATTTATGTGGTTTATTAGCAAGGAGTTATCCTTTGATGTTCACCAATAGCTTCTAATTCTTTCTGAGTTAGACAAGTTTTTTTTAAGCTTCAGTTCTTTCTGTGGAAAACATTGATATCATCCTTACCAAAGGTGGTACTACTTTTCAAGGCTTAGCTTTACCAGTGCCAAGTACAGTCTGTAAAGCAGAGACTATTGCTTTCAAAAAGTAAACTACCAATAGCTGTGAAAGCCTAGTGTGACTTAAGAAAAGGCTTTAAGAACTTTTATGTTTGTTCATGGTAGACTTTCAGCAGAGACAAATCAGCTTTTGAGCTTCATTAACCTCATACAATTGGAAACTGAGGCTTCAATTCCTTTTGACTGTGAAACAACAAAGTTTAAGTCCAAATTGCAGTCTGCATGCAGAAAAACAAAACCAGAACAATCTTGAATGTGTTTTCAGATCAGTGAAAAATTCTGTGGGACCCTAAGATCTGTAACCAGTTTAACATAAGCTTGACCTGCACAGACTGCCAGCTGACTGGACTGAAATGTTAAGCTGCCATTCAGAGAGAAACAAATTTCAGTGCTCAGGGTAGAGGAAGCGTTATTGTATGTGTGTATTGAATGATTTGGTACACACCACAAAGACTATGAAATACTCAAAAGAGGAAACTCGTACTATGCCATGCAATCAATAGTATCTCTGGCATGGGATTTTCAAAATCCCTGAGTGTTGGCCAACTCTGCTGTTACTGAAGTCAAGTAAAACTGCCATTGAGTTCAGTGGGAGCAAAGTTAGACCAATATTGAGCACTTTTGAAAATCCCACTTTTAATTCACATCAGACACTACAACATTTTGAACTACATGAGCATGCATGGAGGGTGAGCTTAGAGTAACACAGTTTGGATTATTTCCAAAGATTTGGGGAGAGATCATCTTGCAAAGCTCTGCGAAACATGGCTTTGCTTCATTTACCAGCTATTGAATGCTGGACTTATTTCAGTTCCACAATATAATTGAATAAACATTGTCCAATTGTTTAAATATTTCCTTGTAGGTCCATACATGTTGTTTACATTTTTTGCATGTGGAATGAAGACAGAGTTCAGAGATTAATACAAACAGTGCACTACTAAAGTGGGATAATTAACTGAATGGTAAAAAGTCTTGTAGTACATAATATAAAAGGTCAGTTGTCCCTTTTTTCATAAAAGTATGTCCTGTAAATGTAAATTATGCATAGCAATACATGTGATAAGTAGCTAAGATCTGACTCTAGATCACCACTTCAGTTGCTTTCATATAAAGTAGTATTTCACATATGCCCTTTATACTGCTTTACAATCCATGGCAAAATGCTGAATCCTGGACATGTAGCTTTGACACCTAACAAGAAATAGTGAGATTTTTTGCCTAGTTTCTATGGAACCTTCTAGGTAGATGCTTTGTGTGGTCCCTGTTGTGAATTTCTACAGTTAGCCTGAGTACACAATACTTCTTCACTGACTTCCTGGTATTTGAATTCCATATCTGAAAATGTAGTCAGGTTTACTTTTGTGAATTGCACGACAATGAAATATTCCAAACATAGTCTTTACTCATGAGGTTCACATGAAGTCCACTGAAATAACCTTTTGTACACTATTTGGCTTCTATGCTGACGTCTCCCCTTTTTAAAATCTTTCTGTATCCAGTTAGAATTGGAAAAGAGCTATATAGTTATTGTATCCATTTGCAGTTTGTAGGTGAAAGCAACTGTTGCTTTGTGTTGCTTTTCCTAATAAGTTATAGTAAGGCAGATTGTATTTTTAAGCAGTTTGATGATGCTGTCCACAGTGCCCACTCCCTTCATCTCAAGTTACCATATCATCAGTTTACCAATAGACATCTTCAAAAATGGCTGGGGAGCCTGAACTGTTCCCCAGGATCTACTGGGGGTGTCAGGACCATATCCTATGCCAGTACTGAGAAATCTTCAAAAGGCTGGGATCTGAACTGACCCTGTGACCATCAGGAGTCAGGAAAAAGTCTGCTCCTACTGCCAGTGGATATTAACTGGCTGAGAGTGGCAGGTTCTAGTAACCCTTTGTTTGCTAGTGAACCCCAGGACGCTATGAATAGTCCAGTCTAGTTTCATTGTCCAAGCAGACTGAAATGCAAAACAGAAACATCAGAAAAGATGCAAAGTAAAGTGGATTTTTAAATTCTTCAGCTTTAATGGTTTTTGATAACTCAAAAGTATAGCCTAAGCTCTCAACTTCAAACTTGTCTTGTTTTGTAGAGCTTATTCAGATTTTTAAAAACAAACCTAAGTTTGGAGAAAAATGAATAGCAATATTTAGCCATTTAAAGAATGCACTCATTTAAAGATGCACTATTACGTTTGTGAAGGTAGGGAGCAGTTAACCTAGACCCATCATCAAACAACTTGCAAACAAAGCTTGAGGCTTGTAAATTCCCAAAGCTCTGGTTTGATTATTTATTGTAGATTTGTGTTCATTTTTCTTTTTACCAAAAAGAAAAACAACCCCCCCCCCCCAACCATAATGTTGAAATTTCAGGAACCAAAAGTAAGGAAATTACAATACATATGGTGGTTACAGAAATTTTAAGTCAAACGAGTATTTTCTATGCCTGTTTTTGTTGATGAAATATGTTTGATTTTTTTTCTAGACCTAAAGATTATCGAAAAATGTGAAAAAGAACTGAAAGAGGAACTGATGTTTTTCCTGCAAAGGATGAGTTCCAGTATCACATTAACTTGGAAACCCACATGCATCTTAATCATCCATTCTATGTAGAGGACAGATTTTTTTTTCAGGTACAAAGCAAATTTGTTTGGGGAAGATCAGTCATCTTTAGTGTAATGGAAACACCAAGCTAAACGCTGATATAGTATTTCTGACGTTAACTGTTCCAGAATGTATTGTATGAATCTGGCCTTTGATGTTGAATGTTAATAAAAGGATTTTTTTTATTTCTCTGTAGAGAACTCCAGTTATCTTTCTGTGTATTTACATCTAATGGAAACACGTTGTTTACTGACACTTAAGGTATTTCAGACTAAAAGCTGCAGAACTTTGTGTCTCCTTTTCTCAAGGAATAATAGTGAATAATTATGGACATTTCACTCCCATGAACTGTACAGTAACTGTAAATTAACTATTTTACTGACCTGCCAGAGCAGATGGTCTATTTTCACACATTTTATGATGTAATAGAATACAAAGTCCAGTTTTAAGAAAAATCAAGAAAAGTATTTTAGAATCTCTTTAATGCTTGCATAGCCTTTTTTTGGAGCTTCAGGAAACTTTGACTTATGCTATATAAGGAAGCCATTTGTCACTTCTACATGTTTATTTATAACTAAAGATTTTTAAACTGAGTGCACATAAAACTGTATTGTGACATAATCTTTTATGCCCAGTTCTTTTCCAGATTCTGAAGACATGCTGAATGGAAGTCAGGAGAGAGTTTGCTGAATATTAGCATTGGTTTAACCTAAAAGTTAATCAATATTGTAAGCTGTTCTCTTAGTTTTAAGACATTTAAATAACATCCAGACAGAATGGGGACTACTCTTGCTTGTACTAGCCTAAAAGTTCCCAAATTGTAATTCATAGACCACTGTTAATCTGCTGTGCACTTTTGAGTAGTCTGCAAAGAGCTGGATGGTGACATGGTGCTGACTCTTCTTTATTTCTACCTGTTAAATTGCATTAAATGACAACTAAATACTTTCCTAATACTACTTTTCCAGTAGTACCCCTGTTCATTTTAGCAGGAGGTTATATTATTACAAATGGGAGGGTGTGATGGGTTCCACAAATACTTCATGGTGCAGCTTTGGGTTAATAAACTATTATGGGCTCAATCAATCCTGCCCCGCCACATCTGTGAGAGATGTCCGACTCAGAGGGAAGGGCTTAAAAAAGGGAGAGTACCGGATAGCTGGAGGCAGACCATAGGGGAGAGCCTGCTTCCAATCCTCAGCTCCTGAAGGGCTGGCTGAAGGCAAGATTTTCTTGGGCAACCAATGGGTTCCCTCCCTGAAGGAAGGGCAGACCTGACACTGAATCATTACTGTGGGACTATTTTTTTTAGACTAGCTTCTACGCTTTGTTAGGACCACAGCTTACCAGAGACCCTCTGAAGAAAGAGCCCTGTCACACCTTTGGAACAGTTGTGTTTTCATTTCTTCATGTTTGTTGACAACCCTGGAAGAGGGTGGACTATCGGAGACTCATCCAGGGGACTGATCCTCCTGCAACCAGACCCATGTAGCAGAATGCCTGGGCACTGCAAACCAGAGGCTGGGTGAGTGCAATGGCCCCATCTTGGCCCATAGGTGCCCTGGGACACTAACACCGTGACAGAGCGGTGGTGTCCACATGACCATCTCTGTCTTAAAATAAATGTTGCTACTTTGAAAAATTTGAGAAAAACTGCACCTGGTCACAATTTTAGTGCAAAATCATTTGTCCGTAGCTCAGCACATAGCCACAGAAATGTACATCTTGAGCTGTGCCTGATCTTAAAATATTTTTTCCTGGGTAACTGAGGAAGGGCAAGCCTGGATGGCAACTCAACCCTGGGTTGACTTCAGTTGACAAAGAGCCCATTGAAACAAGAAAAATCCTGCATAAGACACCAACTGTGAAAACCAAATAGATTGCATAGAGCTCTTCCCTTTCAAACCAAAATCTGTCCTTCAACCCAGTCTTAGGAAAATTAGGTTGTTTTACTTAAACTACAGAAACGAAGCATTTTTCTTAATGATCCCAAACAGTGAAACTGAAGATGAGCAAAATAACTGTTCAGTGATGCAAATTAAGCAAAACTTTTAAGGGGCTGTTGCAGTGAATCTTTTCATTCAAAAGTGTACTTTATTCCCACAAACTACCCCTTTGAAGTCGATAGGGCTACATATGTACACAATGCCTCCTAAGTGAAGGTAGTGATGGAATTAAGGCATTAATCTAGTATTGCCATTGGGGTTGAGGATACTGGACTGCTTGTATGCTAATTTTCATTCTTTTAGTCTCTCAAGGAAATTTTGGCTCCATTTTCTAAAGCCAGAGCATGAGAGAAAGTACATTTTGTTTTGCTAACAGTGTATTTTTCATATCAGCCATTTCTTTGGCATTCAAATGGACTTATTTTAGGAAACGTTCTTAGCCAGTGATCTCACAACCTAATTTCAGTCATTAACATAGGAGTATTTTTTTTTAAACAAAAAAAAATCCGAATTCTTGAAATAAGCCCTCTTTTTTTGGTGTGTGAGGATACAGTATATATTTTATAGGTGGGCACTGGATGGTTTCAGCCATTCATCCTGCGTTAAATACTTCACAATCAGCAACTTTAATTTATTAGACCATCTGGCAAAGTCTGTAACTCTCAGGATACAAGTGACTGGATTTTGGAGGAAATGTTGAGCCTGAGCATGCGTCTTTTACGTTTTTTTGGCAAGTGCACAAATTCCAAATAAAATATTTGTATGACTTGTTAGATGGGCACTACCGCTTACTTAGCATCAGAGGACACTCTATGGACATGCTAGGTTCACATATATTAACTTGTGTGCATGGAGTACTTTGATTATGGTAAACCAGTAAATCTCTCATCAATTTTAATATTTGCTTGACTAAACTGTAAATATAGGCTCAAGTCATGGACTACAATACATAAATTAATTCATCATGTGAAACATTACCAATACTCTCATTGTATTGCCTCAAAGTTATCCCTCTAACTTGTGTATTAGAAGGATTTACGTGTGGGAGGAGTGGAAGGGAGAGTTGTTCCATGGTGGTTGACGGCAGTATTTGAAGAATATGGAGCAAGAATACAACTAGCACAGTGATTATATACTGCAACTGTTAATACCATACATGGAGCAAAGTGTCCTGATGAGTCTCCTCGTTACGAGGGAGGCTTGAGTCTATATTACTATTCTAAGAGAATTATTTGAATTTACGTTATAGTGAGGTTATTAGTAGGGGGGCTTCACTCTGGAGACAGGCTTAGTTTACCTTTCCGTGAAATTGAAATACATTCTATATAATGTATGTGTAACGGTTGAGTTTATCAAACTGATTTAAGGGGTTTAGACACATCTATTAATTTTAATGGGCAAGTGTGTCTAAACCCCCTAGACTGCTGTCACAATCACAGTCTATGTACATAATATACACATTTAAGCATTTTTGACATCCTGAATCTTTAATTCATAACGCTCTAGTTAACCTGTTAGGAAAAACATTTGAATTTTATTTTAGGATCATCCCAAGTAGACCTTAGCCAATGATAGAATATTATCTACTGCCGCTCGTTCAAAAGAGCTTACTGATTCAGTGTGGGACGTAATTTTGAATGCATTTAGTTAATGGGCCATTCTCAAACTGATGTAGCTCCCTTAACTTCTGAGGGTGCTATGCTGATTTACATCATCTGCAGAGCTAAGAATGGTGGGCTTGTTATAAGCAAAGTATATGCTGTAAAGCATTGATAACATCATACTGTATGCGGCTTTGGACCCACTTTTCTAAGTAATAAACCTTTCAGCAACAACAAAATACAACACACATCATTGAACTCTAGTGAATGGTAGAGAGAGACCAGCTTCATAGTTTCTGTATATCTGGTTTTGGAGCTTAGATACCAATGTGATAGGCACCTATGACAGGTAAATAATTCCCTCTGAATTTTTCAATGTATGTTCTTTGAAGAGGTGGGGAAAGCTCTTTAGAAAGGCAAGTTTGTAGGCTGGGATTTACTCTGTGTACTGATGTGTACATTTGAGCTGCCTAGTTACATGAGTGGCAGTGCAGACCAGAAAAAATCACTTTCATGAAAGGAAACCTGTTGAGTGGATTTGAGCTTATTCAGCATTGAATCCAAAGTCTAAAGCTGATGGATAGCACTCTGCCCTGTATCTGACTGATTATACATTTTACTGTTCAGCTACTCTTTGTGTAGACAACAGTATATTAATTTCCTACCCTTGCAGTTACAGTAGCATTAATTTCTTTCTAACTCAAACATTAGAGACTGTCTTTAAGCAGGTCTATTGAGTTCACTAAATCCTGCCCAAATCTCATACAAATAGAGATATCCTCTCTGCAAAATATTTCTACAAAATTCTCATTAGTTTATTTTTGCTGCTGTTTCCTCTGGTCATGCTACTAGCAAATTTACTTCAGTTCAATACACTTAATGAGATTCTCTGAATTTCATAATGAAGTTAGGTTTCAGAGTAGCAGCCGTGTTAGTCTGTATTCGCAAAAAGAAAAGGAGTACTTGTGGCACCTTAGAGACTAACAAATTTGTTAGTCTCTAAGGTGCCACAAGTACTCCTTTTCTTATAATGAAGTTAAAAATGTTTAAGTACTACTTAGAAAATGTTCAGGTGTTGGCATTAAGAATGTTTGTATTTTCCATGTTGTTACAATGAAAGATGCAGCTGGCCATCTTCAAAATGTTAAAACAAGTACTAATGTGTGAAAATACTTTTGTAGCCTACCAACTACATACATTCGTTTTCGGACACATTTTTAGAGCACTCAGGGTCAGTATGCATTCTAAAGTTGTTTGTTAGGACTTAATCCCTATAGGGATTTTGCCTGATTAAGGACTGCAGAATTTGAATCATTAGAGCCCAGCATTTAAAAAAATTGGTATAACTGTCCTTTGACATCTTAATGTTATGCTGGTACCTATTTGCATAGTTGGGAAAGTTAGTATTCAATACCTCCTCCTATTAATTTGTCTGGAAGAAAAAAATATTATTTGGGCTAGTCTGTGTGAGGCAGACTTGAGTGTTTTCTGGCAAGGAATTATTACGTATGAATGTACATGCAGCCTGCCATGAAATGCAGTCAGTCAATTATTCTATGCCTTTCCACCATTCTTCTGTAAAATGCAAGAAGTCCCAGTGAGAAATTTACTGTGCACCCTCTTCAATCCCCCACTTCATAGCTTACCCGGTGCTAATTGCAGGAGAATGGTAAGAATTAGAGGGCTAAGAAATAACAATGCGGAAATTAAAGTTTAGAATATAAACATATTTGGTTATCTTACTGGAAAGAGCACTGGGAGATGAACAGGGATGTCCTTACTCCTGTGCATAAATGCTCTGGTAAATTGGGGCCTAATTTTGGGCCAGAGGTTTTTGAGACTGTACAGCAAAAAATATACAACTTTGTTGTGGACTAAATGCCAATGAGTCACCTCCCTTTATATTGATGAGCTAAGAGGACGCACCATGGGGCACAAGCAGAGACTGACAGTCCTTAGCTGGGTGAGAATGAACACATGCTGGCCTTTTTCAGGGGAAGGACGACGAGCTGTGCTGAACAGTAACCCTGGTGTCAGCTGCTTCATCTTTGCCATGCAATCTCTTAGCCCAACACACAGGCATTTAAGAAGCATAAGCATAGACAAAACATATTCCAAAGTGATCAGTTGTGGATAAGAATTAAAAATTGGAGTAATTTATTAAATTATAATGTGCCTAGCACAATGGCGCCCGGGTCTATGATTAAGCACTACTGCAATACAAATCTTGTTTCTGAGAGGTTTGTAAGTAGCCTTGGACATTAGTCCCTATGTGTATTCCATTGTGGGTACCCACGGAGCTGGGAGAATTTTTGAAAGCAGTGTCCATTGGTACACACATGAGTCCTTCCTAACCTCATGCCTCAAAAAAGTAGATAAAGGCCAGGATGGACCAACTGCCTCACCTCCTGAGTACTGCTTGTCAGTCACCCACAGTGGAATACACATAGGGACTAGCACTTGAAGAGGAAGTGATTAACTGGAGGTTCTTTGAGATGTATGGTCCCTTTCTGTATTCCACTCCCTGCTCTCCATCCTATCTGCTTTGGCTCATCTTCCTCTTCGTGGTAGAGAAAGAAGTGGAGAGTGGTCAGTCTTCCCCACCCTTGCTCTCCTCACGCCCCCAGCTGAGGAGATAAAGGGCACCAACAGACACAGCTTTCAGAATTCCCAACTTTGGGCACATGGAGCACATGACTACCCACAGGTAAGGACCACACATCTTGAAGAACCTCCAATTACTATGAGATACGCAACATTCTCTTTTTTTAAACCCTACAAGAGGTTTTATCATTAAGATTAACATAACTGTTGCTTACTCTGGTCAGAACTCTGATTTGAGTTATATTTGCCTTTTTACATTTATGTGCATTATTATAGATTTAAGTATAGTAGTATGTGAATTGATTTGTGTCTTGAGTGGTTGCACTGTGCCATGATTAGCTGACCAAGTTGTTTTGCAGTTACTGATTCCAGTCCTTTGCTACTAGTTTGGTACCCATATGCAATATCCAGTGTCCACGTGCTGTATATTTCACATTCTGTCTTCTGATTCATATTTCGTCTTACACTAGTAGTTTTCAAGTAATAAATACAAATTTAACTTCAACTGTGTCCATTTTGTAGAGCAAAACAAACAAGTGTCCTACTACTTTTGCTGTTATGATACTACACTGAAGGCAAAAATAATAGGTCCTTAAGTATTGGGAAAGTGTCTATATTCTGCCTTTACATGCTGCCATCTGAAGTTTAGTCCAAATATTTGAAGCTAAAATCAACAAAATGGAACGTTAACTTATAAAAGTTTTCAACTTTTATTTGCATATAAAACAATTGAAATAGGTTCACAATAAATTATCAGCATGTTTCCATAGAACTTCATGTATTTTGAAAGTTACTGTGAAAAAAATCCCATTAACATAAGACTTTTTTGTGAAAGGTTGTAACAGCCAGGTATAAGGAAACCTAGTGAATATGCAGTCTCTTCAGTGGTGAATTTAGTAAGGTTACTCTGTTAAGAAAACAATTTATCAAAATATTAATGGAACAAATCATATGGAGAAACATAGACAGCAAAATACTACTGAATTAACTTTTCTGAATTATCTTAATTAAACCGGCTATTGTGATGCCTTTTTTTTTTTAGATACAGTTTGAATAATGTGTCAAACAGTACAAAAGAGTCTCAAAGGTCTATAAATGACCTTTTAATCTTCTAGCACCAACCCCCTAAAATACTAATAGTTTCTGGCATGCAACATAATTACCATTATTTGTTCTGTTGAGGTGGCTGTGTACAATTTTTTTCCCTTTAACATATGAGCCTGTAACCATTTTCCATGATGATAATTTAGGCAACTGGACACAAGCCTAAAAATATATGCACATAAATTTTCCCTTTTAGCAGTTCCTTAAGTGTTTTTTTTAATTGCCCTCTTACGTATTGGAGTGTTCACACTTCTTTTTGATATTAGCCTTCTGAAACGACTAATTCCAGGAGATCTCACTTCAATAGCTTCCATCTCTTCCTGAACAGGAGTAAACTCTGGTTGAGCAAGATGAGGTTCTGGATAGGAGGACTGGGAATATTGGGCTGGTTGGGGGTAGGACCCATGAACTATATACTGCTGTTGCTCACCATCATAAAGTTCCTCTGGGTCATAGATTTGGTAGGAGTTATGTGGCAATTGCACTACGGGGATGTCTTGATCAGTTGCATCACCGTATCCACCTTGACCCACCACCAGCAAAAGTATTTATATGGTTAGCACAAAAAGAGGGGAGCAGAAAATTAAAGTAATAATTAGGAAATTGGAATATTACATCTTTAAATACAATACATTTAATTCACAAAAAGAAACTGAAAACATTTAACACAAGCAGGAGAGATTGGAAACAAACCTGCCACTCGACAGCCAAGTTAGTTGGAAATCATCACCAAAAATTACACCATTGTGCTTATTATATATTAAAGCAATTTGTCTGCTTTACCAGATTCCAATTATGTCCATAAATGGACAGAAAAGGTCAGGCAAACTTTAATTTTAACAGGACAAGGAAGCTAAGTGCATATACAGCAGTAACACAAAGTCTGTTAGTGGCAGTCAATATTGTTGATGTAAAGTATAGGGCAGTTCAGTATCCATTTCTGACCTTCAGCCAAATGAAAGGAAAAATGCAACCAGAATGAGCCTTTCACCTTCTGGAGTGGAAGCCATTGTAAGGGATTGGGCCTTAAAATAGGAAATGAACAATAGAGGGTGGGGGTAGAGAGGAGAAAAGGATGGGAAGAGACGAATAACAAAAACATACAGATTAGTAAAACATACAAACTAAGCTGTCTCATGTATTACATTTGTAGTGACTAATATCTTACTAAAACAGAAAATTAAAGTCCAGTATCATGACTGTGTCATAATTCCTGTTAATTTCCTTCCATTGCCTCTATATATTATAATGGAAAATATTACAATACAGGATCCCTAAATGTTACAGAAGGGATTTTAGAAAAGATCCTGTTTTCTGGATTGTTTCATTGGTTATTGATGAGCACGTGCATCCTTTCAGATAACAGTAGTTTTTGTTTAGTAGAGTTCATGCTTTCATGCTATATAGAAGCACATGAATGAGGAAACTGGGTAATATGTTTCAAAGACTACAAGACTCCACTGTCACAAACATTAGAAAATGGAGACTCAACAAATAAAACATTCAGTTGACATGTAGTGGACGCATACAATCGGACAGTGCCACAAACATACACACGACAATACAGATGCACTTCATTCATGGTATAGGCCTTCTGGGTTTGATGTGAATTTTCTTGTTTCTTACTCTGTTACACTCTTCTCTTAGTGTAAATCCATAAATCAGAGCAGAACTAGACCCATAGCTTTTCAAGGGGTATCACATTTTAATACAAGGTTTTATCAAAGGCCTCCATCTTACTTTGGCTGTTGATAAAAGTACTACACTTCCTTCTCATCCCACCCCTTCTACAAAGCTGACTCCTAAAGGCTGGATAAAGACTATTTACACTGAAGAAATGTACTCACCTCCCATATCATACCCAGCACAAGAGGAAGGATCACAGTAACCAGGTGGGCCAGAAGGACCCTGTGGACCAGGAACGCCTGTATGACCAGCTGGGCCTCGTTGGCCTGGGGATCCTGGTGGCCCTGGGCTGCCAGTTCGACTTTCACCAGAAGGTCCTGCATAAAGTACATGCATGAAACAAATAACTATCATCCTTAGTAAAAGCACTGCCTTTAGAACATCCTGGCAGCACTGGAAGCCTGCTAGGATACCACGGCTCTGAGAATGCTGTAAATACCCAGGGAGACAGCTTCACTAAAGAGGAAGGGACTCCTGGGAATTCCTTAAAACTCCCCCAGCAAACTGGGAAGAGTTTTGGGTGATTACCCTACTGCTGATAAGCCTCACATCCTCTCTGGATACTGCTGAGTCATCCGTACCAGAGAGAGTTTTTTTATCCTGAAAGTTTATTTTAATACTTCTGATAAGCAAATGTTTTGTAGTCAAGGCTCAGCAGATTGCACCAAGTGTCAGGTAACTCTTCAGGGAGGATAGTCACACATGAAATACTCTGCCTTTCTAGCAATATATTCAGTGTGGGAAGTCCTGGCTCTACTGAAGTCAAATCTATTTTTTCCACTGATGTCTGTTGGGCCAGGATTTCACCCTGTATATTTTATCGTGAACTAAGTATAAACCTTTCCAGCAGTCATAAATGTTTCAATAAGAAACCAAATATAGCCACTCCTGATCATCAATCCCTTATTCCACAAAAGCACATGTCCTTTGGACAAGTCGTTTATTGGAGGCAAAGGGAGAATATGTGTGTGACTGATACAGTGACATCATGTTATGATCCTGGGTTGTGATGTCATGACTCAAGCATTGTGACACTGAGATGCCCAGCGTAGATTTGGGACACTAAGGGTCCTGCTGCCTAAGCCTGCAAGGTGCTAGACAGATCCCTGAAAATCTCAACTGGCCTGCAAATACTAGGCTGGGTTACAGTTGTGTTTTAACCCTAAGAGCTCTGGAGAACGATAACTTTACCTGCAGGCCCTGGTGGGCCTCTGGGCCCTTGTGTTCCAACACCTGGGTTGCCTCTTTCTCCTTTCTCGCCTGGTAAACCTAGTGAAATAGTAACAATCAGAACAACAGCTTTAACATAGGCTTTATAAACCGGCTGCTTGTCTCAGTCATCTTTCCACAGACTGGTGTTTGGTATTGAAAGTGGGGGATCCCATCTCTCCTTTCTGCTATAGACAGTCTACCAAAGGGAGGGGGCACAACTTTCCTAGGCCTGCTGCCAGTATGGCTCCAGCAGGATAGAAAGAGAGGAAGCATAGGCCACACTGCCCCAGAGGATCAGCAGAGAAGGTGCAGCAGGGGGCCAGCAAAGGTGGCTTTACGCCTTGCTACTTCCAGTCTGCTCCAATACAGCCTCTGGAATAAATTAAGAGTAAGCCCCTGGGGCTTAGGCACTCAGGCATCAGGACCAAGGTAGCTGTGCATGTGCCCAGCAGCAGAAATTTGGGCACCTTAGGGATTTTACGAGCAGAAATGTAGGCACCTAGGGAATGTAGGCACCAGCTGAGCAAGGATTAGTTTGAAATTTTGGATTTATGTGCCTAAATCCCTTTGCAGATTTAAGCCTTTATGTCTAACCCATGAATTTATGGAAGTCAAAATCTTTTAAAAACTCACTCATTTAAAAATTCCATTAAAAATGAAATGCTTCTTTTTAGCTGTGCACAGCAATTAAATTCAGTGCCTGTGGCCACCTCTCCACTTGATGGCTGTAATGCAGTGCCGTTTCTTCTACATCTGGGGGTAACATTAGACTAAGGCCTATGTCAGAACGTGTTAAACGTGTTACCAAATGTTCCTTTTATCATTTGAGAAATATTACCAGAGTACACCCCAATCCCTGCAGCCCTGACCTGGAGATTGGAATTCACGCCTCTATAACTGCTATACTTGATTACTGTAATTCTTCATTTCCTGAATTGCCTGCCAAAATGTATCTGCAAACTATCATAGCAACTCAACAGTCAGGATTCTGACCACTTAGCATGCAACTCCTACTCCAGAGTCCTCACACTGGCTTCCAGGATGATGTCATGTTCATCTTTAAAGTCTTGCTCTTATCATGACCAACAGCTGGGTTCTGTTTTGCTTATTTGATATTTTTCCCTCAGCTTACTAAGCTCCTTCGAACAGGTGTTAGCATTTATCCCATGGTTTAAAGTCACAAATGGCCAGGGTAAAATTTTCAAAAGTGCCTAAGTCTCATTCTTAAAGTAACTTAGGTCCTAGAATCCCCAATCCTATTGCAAGGCAATGGGACTTAAGCTCCTAAGTCATTCAGGCACTTTTGAAAATTTTAGCCCAGTGTTCTTTCTTCTGCACTTCTTAGCAAAGCAATATTTTGCCTGCTGGTCTCAGGGCTCCTGAAGTTCTATCCCTTTCATACGTCTGAGCTGAAGACTTCTCTTTGAAATATAGCATTTGGTTACTATGTAACCTTCAATTTCTTTGTGAAATGCTATGAGACACCTTGTGTGAATGGTTTTATTGTACTGTACATGTGGGAAGTAGTCCCAGATTGATATAACCCACATGTTAATTCCTGTGAGAGCCTGCCTCAGAAGCATGCTAAACAATACTTATGTGATCAGGGGCTGAATTCCTCCTGCTTTTAAAAATGAATTCCTTGTGCCAAATTTTAGCTCTGGATTCCAAATGCAAAATATTTTCTAGGTATTACTGAGACAGTTGATGTGCCATGGTAGCTGCAAAAAAGGAGACTAAACCCTCCATTACACTCTGTTAGTTTTGTTGTGGGTACTACAGCAAGGCAAATGCATTTAAAGTGCCACAGTAGTACATGAGAAAGACAAGGTGGGTGAGTCAATATCTTTTATTGTACCAACTTCCGTTGGTAAGAGAGACAAGCTTTCAAGATTACACAGAGCTTTTTTTCAGGTGCGGGAAAGGCACTCAGAGTGGTCACAGCTAAATACAAGGTGGAACAGACTGTTTAGTAGAAGTAGTTAACATACTTTCTCAGAGATCATTCATGGTGAAGTGGCTCATTAACTCTGCAGTCATAATTTTCACATTCAACAACAAACACTTTGTCCAAACATGAGAACAGTCATGGGTACTTGGATGCTTCCCTAGTATGCCAACCTCATCATGGGCCACACTGAGGAAGAACTTCTGGACATGAAACCAATGATATATCAATGATATTTTTATTCTCTGGACTGATGACCTAAAATCCCTCAGATCTCCATCTCAATTTCAAGAACCACCACCCAGCCATCAAACTCTGTCTAGAACACTCCTGCACCAGCATCAACTTCCTGGACACCATAATTGACTTCAACATAGAATCATAGAATCATAGAATATCAGGGTTGGAAGGGACCCCAGAAGGTCATCTAGTCCAACCCCCTGCTCAAAGCAGGACCAAGTCCCAGTTAAATCATCCCAGCCAGGGCTTTGTCAAGCCTGACCTTAAAAACCTCTAAGGAAGGAGATTCTACCACCTCCCTAGGTAACGCATTCCAGTGTTTCACCACCCTCTTAGTGAAAAAGTTTTTCCTAATATCCAATCTAAACCTCCCCCATTGCAACTTGAGACCATTACTCCTCGTTCTGTCATCTGCTACCATTGAGAACAGTCTAGAGCCATCCTCTTTGAAACCCCCTTTCAGGTAGTTGAAAGCAGCTATCAAATCCCCCCTCATTCTTCTCTTCTGCAGACTAAACAATCCCAGCTCCCTCAGCCTCTCCTCATAAGTCATGTGCTCTAGACCCCTAATCATTTTTGTTGCCCTTCGTTGTACTCTTTCCAATTTATCCACATCCTTCCTGTAGTGTGGGGCCCAAAACTGGACACAGTACTCCAGATGAGGCCTCACCAGTGTCGAATAGAGGGGAACGATCACGTCCCTCGATCTGCTCGCTATGCCCCTACTTATACAACCCAAAATGCCATTGGCCTTCTTGGCAACAAGGGCACACTGCTGACTCATATCCAGCTTCTCGTCCACTGTCACCCCTAGGTCCTTTTCCGCAGAACTGCTGCCGAGCCATTCGGTCCCTAGTCTGTAGAAACAATAGAACCCTCCAGACAACTATACACAAGAAACCCACAGATCACCATGTTTACCTTTACAGATCCAGTAACAACTCCAAACACACCAAGAAATCTGTTATCTACAGCCAGGCATTCAGATACCACAGAATATGCTCCAAGGAAAAAATACAGGATACATACCTAAACACACAAGTTCTCAACCTTTTTCTTACTGAGCCCTTCTTCCCCTCCTCCAACATACTATAAAAACTCCATGGCCCACTTGTGCCACAACACCTGTTTTTCTGCATATAAAAGCAGGGCCGGCGTTAAGGGGTAGCAAGCAGGACAATGACCCAGCGCCCTACCCACAGTGGGCACCGCAAAGCTAAGTTGCTCAGGTTTCGGCTTTTGCCCTGGGTGGTGAGGCTTGAGGCCCCAGGCTGCAAGCCTGCACAGCAGGACATTGGTTTTCTGCGCTGGGCCATAGCAAGTCGAACGCTGGTCATGCTTAGCAGACCCTCTGAAACCTGCCCGCAGCCCCCTACAGGGCCCCGGACCCCTAGTTGGGAACCACTGCCTTAACACACTTAAAATTACCTTTATCAAACAAGGACTCCCCACTAGAGAAGTAGATTGCGTCATGGAATGGGCCACCCAAATACCTCAAGAAAACCTGCTTCAATACAGAAAAAAAAACCAAAACAACCTTCCAACCCAGGGGTGGGCAAACTATGGCCCGCGGGCTGGATCCGGCCCCTCAGGGCTTTGGATCCAGCCCGCAGATTGCCCCCCATGGTGCCACAGGCCTGTGCCGCTCTCAGAAGCAGCTGGCACCAAGTCCCTGGGGCCCCGGGAGGTGGGGGCGGGCAGAGGGCTCCGTGCGTTGCCCTTGCCTCCAGGCACCGCACCCCGCAGCTCCCAGGGACGTGGTTTCAGCCACTTCCCGGAGTAGCGCAGCATGGTGCCAGGGCACACAAGCAGGCAGGCAGCCTGCCCTGGCCCTGGTGCACGCCGCTGCCACCCCAGAGCCGCTTTAGGTAAGCGGCGCCGGGACGGAGCTCGAACCCCTCCTGGACCCTGTCCCCCAACTCCCTGCCCTAACCCCCCTGCCGCACCCTGCACCCCTCCTGCACCCCAACCCCCTGCCCTGAGCCCCCTGCTGCACCCTGCACCCCAACCCCCTGCCCTGAGCTCCCTCCCGCAGTCCGCACCCCTCCTGCACCCCTGCCATGAGCTCCTCCTACATGCCGCACCCCTCCTGCACCCCAACCCCCTTCCCTGAACCCCCTCATACACCCCGCATCCATCCTCTGCCCCAATCCCTTGCCCTGAGCCCATTCCTGCACACCACATCCCCTCCCACACCTCACATTCCCTCCCATGCCCCAACCGCCTGCCCCAGCCCTGCATACAATTTCCCCACCCAGATGCAGCCCTTGGCCCAAAAAGTTTGCCCACCCCTGCTCCAACCTCACACACTAAGGGTATGTCTACACTACCCGCCGGATCGGTGAGCAGCGGTCGATCCAGCGGGGATCGATTTATCGCATCTAGTCTAGATGGGATAAATTGACCCCCAAGCGCTCTCCCATCAACTCCTGTACTCCACCACCGCGAGAGGTGCAGACAGAGTCGACAGGGGAGCAGCAGCGGTCAACTCACTGTAGTGAAGACACCACGGTGAGTAGGTCTAAGTACGTCAATTTCAGCTATGTTATGTTGCGTAACTTAGATTGATTCCCCCCACCTTGTGTAGATCAGGGCTTAGTTGTCACCTACCATCCCAAACTGGAACCCATACAGGGTGTCATCAAACAATTACAACCCATACTTGATGGGGACCACATCCTGAAAGAAATATTTCCTGAACCCCGACTTCTGGCCTTCAAACAACCTCCCAGCCTCTCCAAGCTCATCATTAGAAGCAAGCTCCCCACAGACCTGGACTCACCAACTCAAAGTCTCGCCAGATCCTGCCATAATAACTGATGCAAAACCTGCAGACATTCCTCCACTGCTACAATGATCAATACCCCCCCTCCACAAGATCCCTGGGCCCTTTCGAATCCATGAGCCCTACACATGCCTATCACAACATGTGATGTATCACATCCAGTGCATTAAATGCCCCAATAACAACTATGTGAGTGAAACCAGACAATCACTACAGTCCCAACTGAACAAATAGAAAAATGATAAAAGACAAAAATACCCTATCTCCTGTGGATCACCATATCTGACCTTTCAATCCTTGTCCTCAAAGGAAACCTGCACAACACTTTCAAAAGACAAGCATGGGAGCTTAAATTCATAACTTTGCTAGACAAACACTATGTCTCAATAAAAGACACTGGATTTATGGCTTATTATAACAGTCTGTAACCCATTAACTCCCTTTTTTTTGTCCTATGACTGCAGAGGTGTTAACGGGCCACTTCAGCTTGGATGGTCTATTAGAAAACATGTTAACCACTTATGCTAAGGTCATGTCTACACTTGCCACGTAAAGCGCAAAAAGTCCCTTTTTTGTGCAAAAACTGCGGAAGTGTCTACACTTGCCAATGACTTTTTGCGGTGAAACTCAGAATTTCACCGCAAAAAGAACACCACCTCCACGAGAGGCATTCAGTTCTTACCAGTGAGACTTCTGCGGTAATGTGCAAGTGAAGACATGTTCTTCCTGTTTACACAGCTTTTAACAGCTCTGCTGCTCTGACACCACGTAAACAGACATCTGCCCCTCTCCCTGTAAAGCCCCAGGAACTCTGAAACTCCTCTTCCTGTTTTCTTGGCAAGTGCTCACTTATCATCTGGCCAGGTGACAATGGCTGCTCCATGGAGCAAATGATCCCCTGCTTGAAGAAATGCTCAGCTACTGGAGCTGATCAGTGTTTGGGGAGAGGAGGCTGTGAAGGGACCCAGGATGCCCCGTGATCAGCCTCCCCCCCCCCCCCCACAAGACCTATCCTCAAAATAGAGAGCTGCACTGTGGGATAGCTGCCCTCAGTGCACTGCTCTCATCGGCGATGGAAGTCCTGCAAATGTGAACACGATCTGATGCCTGTGGAAGTAAGTGAGAACACAAACCAGCACTTTTCTTTTACCAGTTCCCTATCGCCGATGAAACTGACAGCGCAAAAACTCTGCAAGTGTAGACATAGCAATCTGTTCCACCTTGTATTTAGCATGACACTCTGAGTACCTTTCCTGGATCTGAAGAAGAGCTCTGTGTAGCTCAGAAGCTTGTCTCTTTCACCAACAGAAGTTGGGGCAATGAAAGATATTACCTCACCCACCTTGCCTCACTGCAAACAATAGTAGTACGTGTTTGTTCTGGAAGCAAATGCTGGCACATGCAGCAGGCAAAGTCTGCACGAGTGCATTGCTTTGTTCATGAAAACTGTAAAAGACTTGCCTGCAGTAAACATCTGGAATCTATGTGTATATTTAGTATAAGCCCCATTTTAAGCTTACACTAAGCCAGCAATAAAATAGTGCTTCAAAAAGCAACTGCCACAAGAGCTTTCAAACCACAACTCTTCGCACACTCAATTATTATTCCTTCACATACACATATACACCAGGTGAAATTATATCAATAAGCAATGGCAAATTTGAAACATGGCTATTCAAACTGAGAAACTATGTACTCTGTGGGCTAAACTCTGAGGTCTTCACTTGGATTTTATTTAGTCTTTACTCAGGCAAACTCTCACTGAAGTCATATGCATGGCAAACACCCAAAACAGCACAGCAGAGCATAGGAAAATTAATCTACTTCAGGTTGCTTGTGATCTAAATTCCTTCCTGAGTAAAAGCTAAAGCTAAGAGAGCCTCCTCCAATCGTAAAACTCATAAGAGGGAGCCAAAGAGTGGGACATGCCATCTTGTGGAGAATTCTCCAGAATTTTCTGTTGGGGGTGGAATTCTTAGATCCAAACATTCATAGAGTTTAAAAGGGCAATTAGATCATCTGGTATGACATCTTGTGTATCACAGGCCATTAAATTTCACCCAGTTGCTCCTTTATTGAGCCCAATAACTTGTGCTTGGCTAAAGCATATTTTCCAGAAAAGCTACCCGACCTAATCTAAAAATATCAAGAGATTGCAAATCCACCACTTCCACTGGTAGTTTGTTCTAATGGTTAATCACCCTCACTGTTAGAAATTTGTGACTAATTTCTAGTTTGATTTTTTCTGGCTTCAGCTTAGCCATTGGTTCTTGTTTCTCTGTTAGATTAAAGAGTCCTTTACTATCCAGTAGTTTCTCCCCATGACAGTACTTCTTCTTTCATGTGTCAAGAGAGACGATTAGTGATTTTCCAGTAACTATGTCCAGATTAGTGAGACAGCAGGTAGCTTTGGGAGATGATTGATGTAGGTCTGAGATGCCGCCTGCAAATGACCAAAGCTGGCACTGATTTAAAATGTGGTCTACAGTTTCTGACTGGTGTTCACAGTCACACTCTGCCTTGTCTATCATCTCCCAAAGGTGTGAGAGATGACAGCATCTGCCATGCAATGTTCTAAAACGGTTCAATGTGGACCATTAATTCCAGGGCAGGTTGAAGCCTGGAAGTTCTTTTGTGGGGTCAGCAATCAAGTGTGTGTTTGGGACATTAGCATTATCCCAGATTTCTCTCCAACATGGATGAGGATTGAATGGGGACACTTTAAGAGCTTTAACTCAATCCCCAAAAGACATGCAAGATTTCAGATGTGTTTTCATAAGGTTATGGAGAGCCTCATGAATTGGTAAATTCAGGTTGACCATAGTTTGGTTGTACTCATGAGCTGTACGTATGTCTCTCCAGATTTTGGATAGGGGTATATGAGCAAGAGTGGGCAACCATTGAACAGGTGTTGATTTTAATGTTCTAGTTATGATTCTCATCATGGAATTAAGATGCACATCCAGAGATTTTGAATGTGAGCTGCCAACCCAGACTGGTGCACAATCTTCAGTGGCTGAGTATACCAGTGCTACAGTTACTGTTCGAAGTGTGGGTGCACCGGCACCCTATACTGTGCCTGCAAGTTTTCAGACAAGTCTAGACCTTGCATTTACCTTTTCACGTATCTTTTCCAGATGGGGATTAAGAGTCAAGCATCTTTCTGAGGTTGCATCCAAGCAGTTTGCATAGGGCTCATTTCAGACCCATTGACCACAAAAAGATGACATTAAATTGTTCTTGGCAGCTTTGTTGTTTAGGTGAAAAGTTACTACTAAGGTTTTGGAGGAGTTGGGGTGGAGCTTCCAGTACTGAAAACATTCTGTCATTACCCTGAGGTCAGTGGAGAGGGCATTGCCGATGATGGAGAGTGCTTTGCCTTATACAGCAGGAGCGATGTCATCAGCATAAATGAATTTACACAAAATTGTGTTGGGTAAGTCCCTAATGTAGGTGTTGAACAGAAAAGGAGCCAGCACGGATACTTGAGGTAGACCATCCTTGAGGATGTGTGCTTTGCTGAGCTGCCCATTCAGAAGGACACCATATATGCAGTTGCTCATCATTTGATCCCAATCCTTAAAACGATCTAGTTTTAACCAGTTGGCACACTGAGACAATATCAACTATTGGTATTCATCACATCTAGTAAAAGCCTATGAGGACTACAGTGGTTGACAGCATGCTTAATGGAGCCTTGTTTTATTTCCAAATCCAAATTAACAAAAGTTCCCTCCCAAAGTGTATCTTCTGCTGCAGCAGCTGTTGCATCCACAACAATAATGAATGGGAAGGCCTCATTCTTGGGCAATATTTTGTCATCACAAACTATTACTTCTAAGTTCTCCATCATTTCTGTAATAGCTTTATTGTCCGTGCTGTTTCTTGCAGATTAATTTTTACAATCAATAGCATTATTTGTCCTTCATTTTGTTAATATAAATGTGCTTAAACCCTGTGCGATTTCTGCATACTCTAAGAAACTGTTTAAACGGTGCAAAGATTTACACTATGGAGGCAGCTCTCCTACAGCCCACATTGGTTTTCTCTCACTCATCCAGTTTCAGTCAGTCCCCTGTTTGTTTCATCTTCCCATCTCCCTCCTTTCTTGTTCCCTCCTCCCTCTTTTCCGATACCCTGGAACAATGTCTATCGTTGTTCCTCTTAAGTACAGAAATCCATCGCTGACAAGCTTGCACTCTAAATCTCATCTCCTCTTACACTAGGGTCATTCGAATTATGGTCTTGAGGGCTTAGAGACTTGTGGGGGAGAAAGGGTGGCAAGTTCAAAGGTCACTCAAAAGTGTTCTACTCCGAACAATATAATATTAGTTTTCTGGCTACCAAACAGGACACGTGACCTATTAAGCTCCAGGATGTGAACAGCCATTGGACCAAATTTTTTAAAATGCCACTTATTGGTTATTGTAATTACAAGAACAATGACTCTTGGCTCTTCAGTAGGGCCTTTCCTGTGAGGATCTCAAAACATTTCACAGTCACTGACTGATTTAGTATCACAGCGCCATTGTGAGGCTACTTTTATTATTTATAAAGTACATCAAAGCATGCCAGATGTCTCACAGATTGGAACAAAGTCAGGCCCCACAGAGTTTGCTATTTAATTAGACAAAGCAGACCAAGGAGAGGGCAAAGGGACATGATATAAATATAGGTAAAAGGATGAAGGGAAAGTTTGGCAAGTGGCTGGTTAACTGCAAAATTTCATTTAATTTTTTGTTGTTTTGCCCCACCCTCTTCATTATCCTCGCCTTTTCACCATCTGACCCTGATCCTGCCCTCCCATCTCTAACAGTACACTCCTTTCCCATCTGATCAATGTGTGTCATGATGGTATTATAATTTAGGAACCTTTAGTCCAATTCATTTCAAATTTAGTAAGAAAATTCTACCTTTTCCCCAGAACTAACCTACCAGTTTTGAAGCTGATATTCTTTTGACTATACAGTAGTGCCTTCATTTGCAGGGTGGAGGGCAAAAACCAGATTTCAAAAGGAAACACATTTGGAGCTGTAAACTTCCACAACCCCAGAATTCTGCAAAAAAGGCAAACCTCTTGCACCATGTGCATCTTCATATGATCATCAATCCTTAGCAGCAGTTGTATCAATCCCAAATGTGATTCTACCCAATCACACTCTGTAAAAGGTTGCATTAACTTGGTGATTGGCAGTTTCCATAGCCTTCAGTGTTACCCAAACATTGCGGCTTAGGACCAGCCCTGAACTAGAGAGAAAACTATGTTCACATGATAAAATTAAGTCAGGTAAGTAAAGTAATCATATTATGGCAACATGGTGATATATATTACCATACATTTTAAGTATTCAGCCTACCTCTTTCTCCTGGTCTTCCTGGCTGGCCAGGATTGCCTGGAAATCCAGGTCTTCCTGGTGCTCCTTGTTCTCCCTGTGATCCAGGAGATCCTGGTCGACCTGGCTCGCCAGGAGGTCCTGGGATAGTTCGTTCTGAGACAGACTGACTTGGAATCTGGTTCAGAATTGAATTATATCTGGCCATGTGACCTGTGGGGGGGGGAAAGATTCCATCAAATTCAGGACAGAGTGGATAATCTGGCTCAGGGGTGTTTGAAGGGAGTAGGTTGGTGAAAGGGGTGCTGGAAGGCTCTTGTCCTACGGGGGAGAAGTTAAGAATGTGGTCTGTGATGTATGCTAGTTGTGGTGATGATAAAGTGTGTACTTGTGGGTGGAGAAGTATAGTGTGTATACTCTTAGGTCGTCAAAATATACACAGAGGGCAGGCACTGTTCAGTGGCCTAGGGAATACACTGTTAGAGGGGAAGTATTCTTCGGTGGCCAAGTGTGTATGCTGTTAGAGGGTAGGTAGTGTTCAGTGGCATAGGGTATATATTATTAGAGAGTAGATACAGTTCAGTGGTATACAGTATACGCTGCTAGAGGATAGGTATTGTTTGGTTGTCTAGGAAATACTCTGTTAGAAAGTATGTAGTCTTCAGTGGCCTTGGGTACATGCTCTTAGAGGGTATGTACTGTTCGGTGGCCTAGTGGATATGCTGTTAGAGAGTAGATACTGTTCAGTGGTCTTGGGTACAGGCTGTCAGAGGGTAGGCACTGTTCAGTGCCTTGGGTACACGCTGTTAGGGGGTAGGCACTGTTCAGTGCTCTAGGGAATACACTGTTAGAGGGGAGGTACTCTTCGGTGGCCTAGGAAATACACTGTTAGAGGGTAGGTACTTTTTGGTGGCTAGGGAATACACTGTTAGAGGACAGGCATTGTTTGGTGGCCTAGGGAATATACTGTAGAGGGTAGTAATTGTTTGGTGGCTTTTTGTTTTTGTACCAGCTACAGATCTATTCTGTAGCTGTACAAACAACCACCTAAAATTCGAACATAAGAGATATTGATCTACTTACCTTGGATGAGCTGTTCACACACCTGATGAGCAACTGCACGCACCATTGCCTGGGACTGAATGTCACCCTGGATAACAACACCACCATAGCAACACATTTCTTTTATAGTACTTTTATCTTGAATGTGCTCAGAGAGCCTGTGAGAGGTATGTCTTTATGGTCCCTATGTTACAGATGGGGAAAATGAGGCAGAGAACCTCTGGGACTTGCCCAAGGATGTTGATAACAGAGTTGGAAATGAGAAACTCCTGTTTTCAGACAACAAACAAAAGGCTGGGGATGGTAACCACAAAAGAAGATCATGGGATATGCTCACTGATACACGCACATTGTTACTTTCTTTTTTAATTTTATTAAAATTTAGAGAGAGGGACAGAGATCAGTGAAGAAGAAAAGTTTGTCAGATTAGATCTAAACTTGCCCATAGCTATGAGTAGACTGAATGTAAATTACTGCGGGGGGGAGGGAGTTTATGGGACACAAGGTCAGATTGAAATGTGTTTGTGGCTGTTGTACAGAGTACTTACCCGCTCACCCCTTTCCCCCTTTGCACCAGGAGCACCCTGTTAAAAGATTAAACAAAGTTAATTCTTACCTTTCTCTCTAGTTCTAAGTACTGTATGTTTGAATCTCCAAATATTAGAGTATTACAGTGAAAGGAAGGAAAGTAAACAACTCAGTTTTAGAACCCTATTTAACCCTGGCGAACAGACGGCAATGTTCTCTTAAATATGCTCTTTCCTTTTCAACACCAGCAGGTATTTCTCTTTCCGTGACTGAGTAGCAGACGGTTACCTTTCCCAGCTTTTTTCTCTCCACTGTTCCTCATTTCTGACCCTTGAGTCCGGGAAAACTCATCCTGCCTAATGTCTGTGAGTGCTGTCTCTTTCTCAGAGCTAATGTAGCCAGGATGATATTCTGGAAACACAGAGGGGCTTCTGTTCCCTTGCTGCTAAATTCACCTTCCTCTTCACACTGTATTCTGTTACATGGGTTGTCTCTAAAACGGCACTGGGGCCAACAGCAGTGCGGACTGAAATCTGCTGCACAGGCAGAAATGTACCCGCTTTTGAACCTGGCCATTCTGTAGGTTTTGGTGGATGCAATCCTGATTTTCAGTCATTTTTGACCTCTCCAGTAAGACTTCAGGCACTCACAGAGTTTGGCCTCATATGACCTTCAGGCATATCTGCACTTACGAAAATTTAGACCAATTTCTGGAGCATGTGCCTATATTATTGTCAATAATCCAGTTCCAGGTAAGTTTTTGAGCTCACCAAATCTCTTAATTGGGCATTTAATTATTATAATGGTAGAGTATGATGAAGAGAGTGTTAATGTATTATCTTTGCTTATATTTTATCATCAGTCACTATATTCCCATTTATATATTTCAAATGCTTCTGTTAGTATAAATCGACAAAGCCGACTGGATGTTTGAAAAAAATCTAAAATTATTTAGTATTCTACAAATCAAGCCAGACGTGGAGCTGGACAATGTCAGACTTAAATATTTTCTAGAACATAAGATTATAACATCTATTATGATATATAAAAATATTTTTAAGCAGGCTACATAAGGAAACAAATGTTAAAATGTTAAATTCATAATTTATTAATTCAAAATATTTAGCTGAATAGTTACACCTAAAAGGCCAACTGAAAAACTCCAAAACTATCACTAGTGTGGAATTTATACCCTCATTTTATAGATTTTTTTTTACTTAAAATATTTTCTTTCATGTATAAAAAAAGACATTGACATTTAAATGGTAGAAAAATTGAGCATTATATCCTGAACAGAATCAAGAGCCCAAGGGCTCTCACTGACATCAATGGCAAAATTTTCTGTAGTTGAAGCCTGTAATTACATTTTAAAAGTGGGTCTGATTCTGATGTCATTTATACCCATGTAAATCAGGAGTACACTCACTGAAGTCAACAGTGTTACATTGGTGGAAAATCAGTATAAATAAAATCAGAATCAGGCCACTTTGAAAAACTGCTGTCTTTGTGGAAAGTGTTAAGTCTAATAAAGCAGGCACATTTTATTTTCCTTAGCATAGTTTGAAATGGAAAGAAAATTAAACGGCTACATTCAAAATATGAATTCCCATCCTGTATGCTTTTAGCCTTTAAGGACAATGTCTTTTCTTGATGCTTTCATGCATATATTTCTACACAACATTTTAAGTCAGACCAAAAGCAAAACAAAACTAAACAAAACCTAAATTAACACAACAATGGGATGTTTCGTTTAGTCATTAATTGCAATCAGCGTGAGGGTTTTATGAGCAAATGGACCACAATTCTGGGCCCTGTGTAGCTCTTTGTAATGGATAACAGTGAAGATTAGACACTGAATAGCACAGCACTGCAAATATATAAGGATTATGTTAGCTTACTTACAGGAGGTCCAACACCACCTTGTGGTCCAGTGTTTCCCATAACACCTGGAACACCAGGAGCACCAGGTATTCCCTAAATGGAAAAAGAAATAGAAAAGAGTTAATTGTGACATCCAACATCAATGAGTTCTTATTGACAAAAATATTTAAACACAATTTTTGTACTATATGGTCAGCATCCTAGCTACAGCAGTTCCACAATGGTGAATTGGTCATTTGAAAAGTGAGAAGATTATGCATTATCCATAGTACACTACATTAGTTTATTGCTGCTAAATTTAGTCCTTTATCAAGTCCTATGGATCCACTTTCATGTCCATAATAATAGAAGCCAGAGATGGAATATTTATTTCATTGTTTTCTTTTTTTAAATTACCATTAAAATATAAATGAATTCTGAATTAATAATCCTTATTAAAAATCAGAGAAAAGGTCAATTTACAAATTTGAAGAAATTAAGACAGCCAGCAGATTGCCTCACACTTCAGCTCCTCAAAGAATTGAAACATGAACTATATTTAAAACTATACACTGTTTGGAGACCCCATACAATAGGCACAAGAAGGTGAATTAAGAATGAAACTATAGCTGTTCTAGATGAGCTTTGCACAGTGATGAATATTCATTAATGTGATGCATTAGTTAATGTCAGCACAAAACAGGTAAAGAAATAGGTGCTAAGCAATATTTATTTGTTTAGAATTATGCAAATATCATAAAGGGTAATATCACTATTATTCAGCTAGTAACACATTCTTTTTTCAATGTGTAGCTACATAATTTCACAAAGGAGTAAAAGGCCCAATCCTACAATCCTTAATCAGACAAACCTCCCTTGGACTTCAGTGAGTCTGAGAGTCCAGGGCTGTGGGGCAAATTTTAACCCAGCACTTGGCCTGAGTAACTAGGGAGTGGCTGAACAAAAAAAAGAATCCACCCCTCCCCAGATTGCTGAGTAGTTATGGAACAACCATGTGGAAGTTACTGCAGCTTGATGTTCTGGAATCATTGAAGAGTTTACACAGCAATGGATCCTTTGGCCTTGCCTTCCTCCAGGTCCACCCTGTCCCCATCTCACCCCTCCATATAAAATGTAACCACATCTGTTCTGCTACCATGGCACTTCCTGTGACTGTAGCTTCGGGGGCAAGATTTGCACCTACATGAATCCTCAGATCTTATTTCCCAAATGGGTTAGGTTCATTGCCTCTCCCCTCATGGATTTTCATCTGGTGTGCTGACCAGTCTTTGAGAATGCTGTTGGCCTGTGCTAGTCAGCTGATCACTGCACTGACCTGAAGATGGACTAGTATTTTATAGCATGCTCACACCTTGTGAATCTTTAGTTATTTTTAATAATAGTTATGCATTTAAATGAATGGCAAGTGAGTACTTTGTAAGTCATAACATAATGGTAGCATCAATTCACAATTTCCTTGCTTTTGTTAAACTTAAAACCTTTACAGTTATTTCAACTGTTTTTTCCCCCACTCCTGTAGGACCCCAAAGTAGTAATGATGTTAGAGTGGTAGCCAAGGAATGGGGAAGGGGAAACTCAGGAGACTGCAGGTGGACTTTTACTTTCTAAATATTTTATTTTCTTGTCACTAACATGTAAATAATAGGTTTCAGAGTAGCAGCCGTGTTAGTCTGTATTCGCAAAAAGAAAAGGAGTACTTGTGGCACCTTAGAGACTAACAAATTTATTAGAGCATAAGCTTTCGTGAGCTACAGCTCACTTCATCGGATGCATTTGGTGGAAAAAACAGAGGAGAGATTTATATACACACACACAGAGAACATGAAACAATGGGTTTATCATACACACTGTAAGGAGAGTGATCACTTAAGATAAGCCATCACCAGCAGCGGGGGGGGGGGGGGGAGGAGGAAAACCTTTCATGGTGACAGGCAAGGTAGGCTAATTCCAGCAGTTAACAAGAATATCAGAGGAACAGTGGGGGGTGGGGTGGGAAGGAGAAATACCATGGGGAAATAGTTTTACTTTGTGTAATGACTCATCCATTCCCAGTCTCTATTCAAGCCTAAATTAATTGTATCCAGTTTGCAAATTAATTCCAATTCAGCAGTCTCTCGTTGGAGTCTGTTTTTGAAGCTTTTTTGTTGAAGTATAGCCACTCTTAGGTCTGTGATCGAGTGACCAGAGAGATTGAAGTGTTCTCCAATTGGTTTTTGAATGTTATAATTCTTGACGTCTGATTTGTGTCCATTCATTCTTTTACGTAGAGACTGTCCAGTTTGGCCAATGTACATGGCAGAGGGGCATTGCTGGCACATGATGGCATATATCACATTGGTAGATGCGCAGGTGAACGAGCCTCTGATAGTGTGGCTGATGTGATTAGGCCCTATGATGGTATCCCCTGAATAGATATGTGGACAGAGTTGGCAACGGGCTTTGTTGCAAGGATAGGTTCCTGGGTTAGTGGTTCTGTTGTGTGGTGTGTGGTTGCTGGTGAGTATTTGCTTCAGATTGGGGGGCTGTCTGTAAGCAAGGACTGGTCTGTCTCCCAAGATCTGTGAGAGTGATGGGTCGTCCTTCAGGATAGGTTGTAGATCCTTGATGATGCGTTGGAGAGGTTTTAGTTGGGGGCTGAAGGTGATGGCTAGTGGCGTTCTGTTGTTTTCTTTGTTGGGCCTGTCCTGTAGTAGGTGACTTCTGGGTACTCTTCTGGCTCTATCAATCTGTTTCTTCACTTCAGCAGGTGGGTATTGTAGTTGTAGGAATGCATGATAGAGATCTTGTAGGTGTTTGTCTCTGTCTGAGGGGTTGGAGCAAATGCGGTTATATCGTAGCGCTTGGCTGTAGACAATGGATCGAGTGGTATGATCTGGATGAAAGCTAGAGGCATGTAGGTAGGAATAGCGGTCAGTAGGTTTCCGATATAGGGTGGTGTTTATGTGACCATCGCTTATTAGCACCGTAGTGTCCAGGAAGTGGATCTCTTGTGTGGACTGGTCCAGGCTGAGGTTGATGGTGGGATGGAAATTGTTGAAATCATGGTGGAATTCCTCAAGAGCTTCTTTTCCATGGGTCCAGATGATGAAGATGTCATCAATGTAGCGCAAGTAGAGTAGGGGCATTAGGGGACGAGAGCTGAGGAAGCGTTGTTCTAAGTCAGCCATAAAAATGTTGGCATACTGTGGGGCCATGCGGGTACCCATCGCAGTGCCGCTGATTTGAAGGTATACATTTTGTCACCAAATGTGAAATAGTTATGGGTCAGGACAAACCACACACCACACAACAGAACCACTAACCCAGGAACCTATCCTTGCAACAAAGCCCATTGCCAACTCTGTCCACATATCTATTCAGGGGATACCATCATAGGGCCTAATCACATCAGCCACACTATCAGAGGCTCGTTCACCTGCGCATCTACCAATGTGATATATGCCATCATGTGCCAGCAATGCCCCTCTGCCATGTACATTGGCCAAACTGGACAGTCTCTACGTAAAAGAATGAATGGACACAAATCAGACGTCAAGAATTATAACATTCAAAAACCAATTGGAGAACACTTCAATCTCTCTGGTCACTCGATCACAGACCTAAGAGTGGCTATCCTTCAACAAAAAAGCTTCAAAAACAGACTCCAACGAGAGACTGCTGAATTGGAATTAATTTGCAAACTGGATACAATTAACTTAGGCTTGAATAGAGACTGGGAATGGATGAGTCATTACACAAAGTAAAACTATTTCCCCATGGTATTTCTCCCTCCCACCCCACCCCCCACTGTTCCTCTGATATTCTTGTTAACTGCTGGAAATAGCCTACCTTGCTTGTCACCATGAAAGGTTTTCCTCCTTTCCCCCCCCTGCTGGTGATGGCTTATCTTAAGTGATCACTCTCCTTACAGTGTGTATGATAAACCCATTGTTTCATGTTTTCTGTGTGTGTGTATATAAATCTCTTCTCTGTTTTTTCCACCAAATGCATCCGATGAAGTGAGCTGTAGCTCACGAAAGCTTATGCTCTAATAAATTTGTTAGTCTCTAAGGTGCCACAAGTACTCCTTTTCTTTTTATGTAAATAATAGATTGTCTTGTGTCCTGATTTTGGCTAGTTCTAATAAAGTAATAAAGTAAAAGCCCTTGTACATTTTTCAGTGTCACAAGCCTTCAAATAAGGAATTCAAACACAGACTATGAATGTCTAAGGTGCGTGCAAGATTCCTTCCACAAAGATATCTTCTATCTAGTCAGTGTTAACAGCAACAACTTTAGGGTCAGATTTTGCCACACTTGCTCATAATGTGTAGTACGTTACCCACTGATTTCATCTGCCCTACTACAGAACATAAGTAAGACGGGCAGAATATGGCAATTAGAGAATATTTAAAACCATCACAGGCAAATTGGCCCGTGGTTCTCTATAACCCTACACTACAAATCTTGCTAGTAAATATATCACTCCTAAAAATGTATCTTCCAGAGGCAGATTTATAACACAAGGAATAAAATTCTGCCCTCAGATGAATGTGTACTGTTCCTACTGAAGCCAGCTGAGGTCAGACTCTGGCCTCTAGTTGATCTCTTAATTATTTTGTGAAATGTTTGAATACATTCTACAGGGCTTCAGTTGCATGACCTGGGGCAATGAACTCTGGTGGCTCATGTCAGAGAACAAGTCCAGATTGGAACTTCCCACAAGACAAGAGTCTCTGCCTCATTTCAATGCCAAGGGCTATTAGTCCACTTTACACAATGCAGCTACTTTACTTACCACAAGATGGCAGCCTATTTATTGAGTGACTCAATCTCCCTTTGCCATGGGGGAGTCGTATCTCAAGGTAAGAATCCAAAGAATTGGCATAGCACGGTCAGCTCTCTGCCAAGCTCATGATTAATCTGAATTCTCATCTCCAGTGCAATTGGCTATTTAACCCCAGCTGGCACAGACAGCAACCTACATCCTGAAAAGACCTCAACTCATACAGTAATAAATCCCACATAGACAGTACTTACCACTGGCCCAGGAGGACCTTGGGGCCCTGTGGGTCCATCTTTGCCAGGCAGACCCTAGGGAAGAGGAACATGGAAATTAATCAACAAGCTTCTTAGAAGAGTTATACTCTCCAAGTCCAGATAATTTCTTCTAGAAGGCAACTTACTTTTAATTTTGTTATTAAAAGATTTTGTTAAGTAAGAAAGAAAGAAAGAAAGAAAGAAAGATTAGTTGGGGATTGGTCCTGCTTTGAGCAGGGGGTTGGACTAGATGACCTCCTGAGGTCCCTTCTAACCCCGGTATTCTATGATTCTATGAAAGAAAAAGAAAAAAAAAATCCACCCCATCCAGAGGGCCAGCAGAAGCCTACATACCATTCAAGTCCCACCTAGAACCTCAGAACAATGTTTAAGTGGGATGAAGTGGTACGTAAGCCTGGTGCTGGAGCTCTGCAAAAGGGCAAATTTCACCTATAATGTTGGATGAGAAAGATTGCTCTTTTGTGAATTTTAAGCACTCTGAAAACTCTTACTAAAATTACCTGAGATGGATCCCAATCCTACCAACTCTTCTTCACACAGATCATTGTTACTCATGTGACTATGCCCATTGACTTCATGATGAATGCATTATCAGAAAGGAAAGTTTCATTGCCCAGAAATAATGCACAGCTTTACTGGACACCACAGAGGCCCTGATTCAGGAAGCTGCTTAATGAGACTTCATTGGGCATATTCATGAATGAAGTTACACACTTAAGAACCTTCCTGAACCAGAGCCAAAGACTACCCCAATACTAGAGAGCAAACTACTCATGACAGAAAGTGTACAAATGTAGAAGAGTAAAGGATATTTATGCATATTAATCTGGAAGCACATTTTTCCATTAACATACTCTAAATCATAACCCTACCAATTGTTCTGATCATTAGTCCAGATCCAATATTTGGAAAAGTTTGCTAGCTCTAAAAGCATTTATACTAGTCCACTAAAAGGCTTCCAACCCTGACAAGTTACAATATATTGTGCGCAACCTTAAAAAATAAATCACTTAATGCTGGTTTTCTTCTTTCCCTCCTTCCTCCTCCCCTTAAATTCTGATGATTTTAGCAATGGATAGGTGACAAACTACTAGATGCAGAGCCGTCCCTTGGGTAGGGCAAATTGGGGCGACCACCCCAGGCCCCGCGCTTTGGGGGGGCCCCATGCTTTGATAAAATTGGGACTGTCCCATTATTTAGCCCTTTGTCCTGCATCCTGACTGATGTACGATCAGAATGCCATTTGTCCCAATATTCAGGTGAGGAGGCGAATGGGCAGATGGGCGGGGTGAGGAGGCAGGTGGGCGGGCAGATGGTGCCGAGGAGCGGTGGTTGGGTGGACGAGGTGTGTGTGCACCAGATGGACAGCAAGGAGATTAGCGGGGAGGTGAGCAGCAGGCAGGTAGGTGAGGAGGCAAGCGGCAGGAGGGCAAGTGGGAGGGAGGTGAGGAGGAAGATGGGCACGCAGATGGCGAGGAGGAGAGCAGTGGATGGAGGGGTGCGCTGGGTGGACAGTGATGAGACTAGCAGGGATGTGAGCGGTGGGCAGGTGGGTGAGGAGGTGAGTGGTGGCTGGGCGCGCCGGGCAGACAGTGAGGAGACTAGTGGGCAAGCTGATTTGTCCCGAGCCCCACACCCCCCTAGGGACAGCCCTGACTAGATGTAATGCTTTAGCATTTGGAAACTGTTATTCTAACCTGCTTATATATGGTATAAACCATTGGTTTGAAAATTTATCTTCAGTGTAACTGGAAAATATTCTCTACTCCACTGTAAGGGTGTTTAGGTGACAAAATAAGTACATCATATAACTTATCCATATTATATCAACTATCCACACTGTGGATAAGAGATGCTTTCCTGTTTCAAAGTATATCACTATGATTCCTAAAGCTTCAACAGCCCTATATGGCCCCCTCATTATGATAAGAACTAAAGAATAAAAAAGAATGGTGATGTTACCATGAAATAAATGCCAGTGTACCCGAATCCACTTTAAAAGTATAAATAAATAAATAAATTTTGTTCATTTCAAATCAAATCAGCAAATCAAGAAAAATTTGCTCAGCTCATGAAATTGCAAATTCTAAATGTATGACAAACTCTACCCATGAATAACCCATGAAATGAAATCAAAAATAAAAATTGACAAATACAACCGGTGTTTCTGAGTTTGATGCTGGTAGTAGCTATTTTGCTAAAGAAGTGTTTTGTTTTTAAGAATGTTTCGAAAAATTTATGTTAGATAGACTTCATTTGTGACACTCTCAGTATGGAAGCCCCTTACAAAATGATGTGAAGCAGAATACCTGTTTGTTTTCATATTGGTTTAACTCTCACAAAAACTGATGCTTTGATATTTAAACAAACTGTTTAATTTTTTAAAAACAAGTGGGTGAAAACCCTGTCCCTGTTGACTTCAATGGGGCCAGGATTTCATCCAGAATATTTTATGGAAGTCTTTCCACTGACTTCCAAGGAGCTGAATTGGACTCAAAGAGTCTCCACACTACTTGTTTAAAAACTGCCATACTTCCCTTCCCACCCTGCCAGTAAATGGCAGGAACTAACAGTAAGCTTAGAAATGCTGGTTTTTCTTTGAATGTAAAGTTTTTAATTACACTTCATTTATTCCCACAGGGCAATACTTCTTATTCTTGGCTGCTGGAGAATGTCTCCTTGTATATCCTGGGGGTGCATTTCTCTTGGCACTGTTTCTGTATCTCTTGGCCATTTAAAATGGTCTCCTGCTGTATTTGTTAGGCGTGAAAATTGCCGTTTATAAATTATGTCAAACAGGAGTCTGTCTCAAGGAGCAGTATGGTCGTAAATGTTTTGTGTGCTAACCCAGAAGTAAAAAATATACAACAGTGTGGTTTGTTTATACTACCATGAGGGTTAGTAGTTTTTCAGATTATTTGATAGCTGGGATATGTGTTTTAGACTAATTCTGAACATATGTAGCATGGGGTGGCGGTTAGGGGGAGGAATTGGTAGAAAAAAATGGAAATGTGTTTCTGTTGGCTGCTTATACCACTAATTTTGGTTGAGTAAAGACTGTGTGGGCTCACAGAATAGTACTCAGAATAGTAAAACATAGGGATACTGTGCATTGTTTCATTTATTGAGCTCTCTTTTGATGGCTTAACCCAAATATTGTCATCTTTTGGAAATATGGTACTATACCTCAGATGTGGTCTTATTCAGTAAACCTAGTAGTCAAGGATTCATGAATTTGCTCCAGATACTTCTGTGTCTAGGAACCAGATATTTCAGATTTACATGCATATAAGAGCTGAATCCATACTCAATGCCTCGATTTCAAAACTACCCCCAAATATAGAGAAGTTTAGATTTGAATGCCAACCAAAAATGATCCAGCATTATTTTGTAGGACTGGTTTAGTTCAGGGCATATTATGCTACTGAACTTAAATACATGCATGAGAAATCAATATCAGTGGTGTATTTTGGGGTAAAATGCTACATTAGGGATTAAATTCACCCATGTGCAGTGAGCAGAATAAGACTTAAACCTGATTTAAGACTGTGGGTAAAATTCTGGCCACAATGAAGTCCTTGTAAGTTTTCCCACTGACTTCAAAGGAGCCAAGATTTCACACCTTGAACATATGTGGTACTTAGACTTTTTTTTGGCCTTCTGCAGAAGAGTGATTTTCACTCTAAAGGCCAACTATGGAGTCCTGCATGTAGGCAAAACTCTCACTGAAGTTAGTGAACCCTATCATGCAGTATTTACTCATGGAAAACTACTGAGCATGTCCAAGCAAAGGCTGCAGGATAGGATATAATGGCAGGCCAGGCTTGTCTGAATAAGCACAACAGAATCAAGCCCAATGCCAGTATACTCGAGGCTTCAAATATTTGTTTTTGCCAGATCAAAAGCTCAAAGAGTAGAGTTGTTCACTCCCACATTTCACCACTATAAAGGACTTTTGAAGTTATTTTGCATTAGTTTTTACCCTCATGCTAATTCATAGTAACTGTGGCAGGCACACAAGTATCCAGTTAATTCACTAAAATACTACAGACTACCTCAGTAATGTCAATCTGTAGATGTGAGGTAGTTCACAAAAGGGCTCAGTTTTGTTCTGACTAAATAAAGCTAATTCGGGAAAATACTAGTAAAGTGATTTCTGCAATCTTTCACTGCTCAGAATACACGTCCTTTTAATGTAATGGCAGCGTTTGGAAAGTTGACAGCACAAGCCAAACTAGACTAGTTCTGCTTCACAGCATTTGAACACAGTAATGCCCATTTAATATCCCACCTTGCCTTTGTAGTTCTGCAGATGAAAAGGAATATATTTGAGTCGTCCCCTCTAAGAGCTGACATACAAGTTTCTCTTTTATTTTTCACAGTTTAAAACTCAAAAGGCCCGATATGGTGTACTCTGCTAACCACGTAAATGTTTTCCTCCATTGTTTATATTATGCTGCTAAAAATCTTGTTTTGAAAATTAAATTCCCTTCCTTACAAATCTGGTCCTTTTCTATTCCACACATGGGGCTGAGCAGGTAGAAGTGTGTCACCATGGCCAGGAGAAAGCTCTGAAGGACCAGAAGAGTTAAATGCACCTTCCAGCTCGGCTAATGCTGGCAAGCAGGATAAAGCAGCAGATGGTCAAAGTCCTCCAACCTGTTTCTGAGCTATGAGTACACCCATGGAGCAGTTCAAGGGAAGGTAGTCATCTGACACCACATCTCTTCTTCTCTGCTTCCTGGTGCTCAGCAGAGACATGGTGAAGCACATACAATAAAGCAGTTTCCTCTTTCCAAGGCTACCTGCCTATCTGCTAAATCATTCCTGGCTGCAACCCCAACACCAGCATGTTGTTCTTGTCCCTCTGCCTAGGAGAAGTCTGGTGTGTAGGGGGAGTCCCTAGGGAAGCTGGAGGTGGCGGGGATGGAGGGGGGAGAAAGCCACCAGGGAACAATGAGAGGTGAGCAAGTCACAGACATTTTGGGGTAGGAGTAATTCAAATGAGCTGGGGAATCTGAGGACAGAGTGATGGAGGTAGTCTCTCCCCCAGTATATGCATGCAGGAGAAATGTACCTACCGCACCATCCCTTAGAATGGTCCTTTTGGTCCTTTCTCCCCAGCTGGCTAGTTCTGCCCCCACAAGGGTGGCTTGCATCGCTCAGGAGAGAATGAGGACTGTAAGTATGAGTGGACCGTGTGTGGAGGCCATGGGGAACATGGGAAAAGAAAGCACCTTTCTTCCTCTGCCGGTGCACCGGCACAAGGGCCAGTCACAATCTTACCTTCATAGCCCTAGCAGAAAAGGAAGAACTGAAAGGACAAGGGAGTCTAAGTGGAGAATATTTGGGCCAGATGTGGCTTAGAAGAGTGAGGGGGGCTAACCAACACCCTGATCTCAATTCAAACACACAGTCCTGCACAATTCAACCTGGCCCCTTTGTGCAGGACATAGCTGCATCCAGGAGAGTTAGTGTAAAAGCACACATTGCCTGTTTTACTACAATCACTCTAGTATGGGCGATTGTGTGGGAAGAGAAGGGCAGGGAAAGGTTCCTTGAATATTTTTGCAATGACCACATCACCGAGAATCAAACAGGCAGAAACCATGTCCCCTTTCCCAACATCTTTATTTCTATATTTATATCAGGAGGACTAAAATGAGTCAGGGGGTGGTTCTTCGTATTAATCTGCAATTTAGATTTAGTCCAGGTAACTGATTTGTTTTAAAAAAATCTATCACGGATGCTTAGAGTTTGTTTTATTAACAGAAAACAGATCTTTAACTCTGTTTCAACCTTTAAAATGAATTTTAATCTCATCTCATAGCATGGACAGTCCATTAGGAAATTGATTTCTGTTTGTATTTTATACACCTGATTAGGGGATATACTCTAATTTCTTCTTTTAAAAAGAAACTACTGAAAGCTATGAAAAGGAAAGAAATATAATTTTAAAAAAATCTTAGATAAATAAACCAGGGATAAAAGAAAAAATCAACAACCTGGGGGGGAGGCAGGGATTTAAACTTAGTATTGAATAAAAAAATTAAAATAAATGTCAATGGGAAGCAAAATCAGAGACCCTTATCAATAGATTTTAATAATGATTAGAAGCTCTGAGTATTAGAAAGTAAGATGAAGCAGAAAGGAAATAAACGTGAACTGGAAGGAGAAAAAATCTATTTGGAGTTAAAGGATGTTTTAAAATTAACATCATATTGGCTATGATTCAGCAAAATGCTTAGTCACGTGCTTAAATCCCACTAATGCTAGTGGAATTTTTCAAGTGCTTTGATGAATCAGGTCCATTATGCCTCAAGCATTTTAATTAATAATAAACATTAAAAAGAAAGTGATGGCCAAGCTAAGAATAACATGTAAAACATCAATTCTAGTATAATTTTAGTTTCATAGTATAGGCTGAAAAATAGTTTCAGAGCTTGGCTTACAGAAGGAAGTTTGACAAAGAAAACATTGTACAAAAAAGTAATTTACTTCTTCATAACTTTCCAGTGCCCCTTTGCTATTTCTGCAGTGACATCTGTCAGAATTACAGAATACTCCATTGCCGATTAGCCTTTCCTTCAGACAGGCTGTGCAGTGAGGTTACTGAACTGGATCGCCACTTTCACAGGACTTTTATGCCAGTAACTCCACTGGAATCAATTGAGTTACACCAGCATAAACTAATACACTAGAGTGGAGAATCAAGCCCATCATGCTGTATGTATAACATCAGAGTCTGTTGCCATAGAAATCACTGTAGCATGACAATATAGCACAAACACCCAATGATAGGCCTGATTCTATAAGATCCTCAGAACTTCCTGAGAAATATAGAACTGAAGAACAATCATCTAGTTCATTTCCTCAAAAGCAGGGGAAACTAGACACAGGAAAGAATTATGATCAGTATTTAAAACTGAGAATTTATTTTACTTCCCACCCTTATTATAGACCACACTGGAGCTATCTCCAGAATAAGAGTTACATGCCTTTCCCCTGACTTAATCAAAGCCTTTGTCTATGCCATCCTTTTTTCTCAAAAATATCCCACTGTGGCTACGCTACCAGTTCAGCTCCCAAGTGGTAGCATCAGTTTAAAAACTACTGTCTGGCACACAAGGGATTGAACCAGGCACCTCTGGAGCCAAAAGTATAAGCAGCTACAGCTTGAGATAAAATGGCAAACCTGTCTAAGTGGGGCTGTAGCAGCCTCATATCTCTAGGGATTGGGCACAGAAGAGAACCTATAACACATACACTAGTGGGTTACACAGACAAGTCACTGGAGGCCACTAGCATTTTTAGCACCATGTCACCTAGACTTGCTCTGAGCAAGGTTAGACAAAATGGTGACAAGAACACATGGTCACGGAAGCCTTATACACTAGTGCTCTCCCCAGTACTGAAATTGCAGCTGAACCAGTAATAGCATCAGTGAGAAGTAGGGGGAGGGAGAAGGGGAAGGCCAATGCAGACATAGCCAATGGGAAGGTGCTAAGAGAAGCTACACGATTGTGAGGTATTAGAAAAACAGAGAGGTATGTAGTATATAATATAGGAAAAGGAATACATTTAGAATGAGATTGAAAAGAGGGAAGGCGATATGAAGTCTGGTTGTCTAACATAATACAGCAACATTTCTGATCTCATATGTTTGATTTGTAATTTAGTTGTATACTTGGAAACTTAGTTCAAAATGTTGGTTTTGATCTGAACATAATTCAGCACAAATCTTACTCTTTAAAAATTTTCTCCTTTTTTTCTTAATTTCAGAGGGAAACTATCTATTGCCCCAAATACTACACTGACTTCAGTGGAACTACGCACGAGCTTAAAGTTAAATGTGCTTAAGGGTTTGCAGGATTGGGGCCCAGATCTGTACCACTGTACAGATCCTGAAATAACAGGGCTCAGCTTAAAGCCAGAAGTCCAAAGAAGAAAGAAGCTCCACAAGCTTCTGAAGTTACAAAGTTTCATAGCTATTTTCAAGAAAAGCTCCTAAATTTCCAGAAGAGAAGATAAATCTTGTTTAAAGGAAACTATAAGTCCAATTTAACTATGTACTTGACCTGTACATTGTACTGAATTACTAATAATCCAGTAGGGATTCTTTTGCAATACCTGGATTCAGTGTACTTAGCAGTATGAAACAAAAGACTGATCAGCTGCAGCTTTATAAGTCTAACTTATAAAAACCAATATAGGGCTCTGGTAGGAATCAGTCTTTCATACCACACAACTGGGTTTTCCCCTTTGGTTACAAGTTCCTTTATGTTCTTACATCAGGAACCAGACCCCAACTGGACAGTTCCACTTTTTCTTTAAACAGCTAGGGCCTTTTATCTCCAGTCTCTGGGAACAGGTAATATCAGCCAGTGACCCTCTCCACAGGGCACAGCATCAAAAGGCTGGGGTTTTGCATAACTTTGGTTGTATAATTTACATTAACCACTCCCCAGGCATTCCCCAGGAAAGCCACATAACACTTTTTGTCCCAAAAGTCCGTGCCTGTCTGGCACATTTCAATATAGTTGTTTGCACTCCTTAAACTTCCCAGGTCTCACCTGTCCCAGTGCCATCACTGATGGAATGGAAATGCTTCAAATGAGAAATCTGTTTGTTTCACCTTACCCTTTGACCTTGAGCTCCATCCCGTCCCGGTGATCCTGATGCTCCTGGGACACCCTATGAATGATAAGAGGGCAAAAGATCAGAATGGCAGCAACCCCTACACAGTATAGTGCAACCCCCTTTATCTGACATGACATCAAAAGCCCTGGGATAAATGGGGCTTCAGATATTCAAAAGGGTGACTCATGGTAGGGCCATATCTATGATTCAGGTGAGGTGGAGCTTCAGTGAAATAAATAGGGCTTATTAATATGCACATGCAATTAACCTTTTCAGTTTTAATATCTTATTTAAAAGCAAATAATGTCTACAGATGCCACCTTTGTATTACTCCAGTTTTATACCAGTGTAACTCCATTGAGGTAAATCAGATCCTTAAACTAAATCTTTATTTCCATCTCTCTCTCTCTCTTTCAGTTTTTGTAAAGGCATGAGTTACCATATTGTCTGAGCTCAGTGCTGTAATAGCAAAGGGGCAAACCCTTGATCAAGCATCCAGCCCAAATAAATGAGCTATGCCTGGCAGAGTTCCACAGAGTTCAGAAGAAATCCTCCCTCTCCTTCAACAGGCTGCCTAAAGGCATTGGCATTGATCCCAGACCATTACTGCAGCCACAGGCATACAAAATGATCCAGAAGGCTGGAGAGATTGATTTATGAGGAAAGATTATGAGAGCTAAGTATCTAGCAGGACTAGAAGTTGGGGAACCTGGTAATAGCAGACAAATATCTGAAGTGTGTAGACATCAAGGAGGGAAAGGATTTGTCTTGATTGGTTGGTACAAGAGATTATAAGCAGGAGTAATATGATAAAACTAATAAATGAAAAATTGAGGCTACATATCAGGAAAACTGACTTCAGCAAGATCTGAGGGTGCTCAGCAGCCCTCAGCATCTTGCAAGATGGTCATAAGAACAGCCAGACTGGGTCAGACCAACGGTCCATCTAGCTTGGTATCCTGTCTTCTGACAATGGCCAATGCCACATGCCCTAGAGGGAACTGACAGAACAGATAATCACCAAGTGATCCATTCCCTGTTGCTCATTCCCAGCTTCTGGCAAACAGAGGCTAGGGACACCATCCCTCCCCATCCTGGCTAATAGCCATTGATGGACCTATTCTACATGAATTTATCTCTTTTTTGAGCCCTATTATAGTATTGGCCTTCACAACATCCTATGGCAAGGAGTTCCACAGGTTTACTGCGCGTTGTGTGAAGAAATACTTCCTTTTGTTTGTTTTAAACCTGCTGCCTATTAATTTCATTTGGTGACCCCTAGTTCTTGTGTTATGAGAAGAAGTAAATAACACTTCCTTATTTACTTTCTCCACACTGGTCATGATTTTATAGACCTCAATCACATCCCCCCTTAGTCGTCTCTTTTCCAAACTGAAAAGTCCCAGTCTTATTCATCTCTCCTCATACGGTCGAGAAAAATTGAGTGCCTGATTTTTAAATGGCAATTAAAAGAGCCTCCCTTACTAATCATAACAACTGCAATATGCAGGACTGTGACTGTCAGCAGCGTGCAGGATAGAGTGGATGGATTTGCAGCAATGGAGTTCCTGAACTCTGGTGGGGTGATAGACAGCATGCATTTTCCTATTTTGGCATCAGCCCCCCTTGCAACAGGGTACATTGAGAGAGGACTACTTTTTCTATGGTTATGCAAGCGTTGATGGGTCACTGGAGATGCTCCATCAATTTCAACATGGACTGGTCAGGGAAGGTACAGATGCAGTACATCTTTAAGAGCACAGGAGTGAGGTTTTTAAGCCCCGGCTTGACAAAGCCCTGGCTGGGATGATTAAGTTGGGGTTGGTCCTGCTTTGAGCAGGGGGTTGGACTAGATGACCTCCTGAGGTCCCTTCCAACCCTAATCTTCTATGATTCTATGATTCTATTACAAGTTCCCATGGGGATATGTAGATATCTACCTACCAGAGTTCTGCAAATCAGGTAATCAGATAGCTTGCTCACAGTTGCTCTCACAAAATTGCACCTCAGATTACTTGTGGGTACAAAAAGAGAGGCTGGCTCTTCAAAGTCAGGCCCTAAGAGATTTGCCCATGGGCACACAACAAATCAGTGACAGGGCCACAATCAGATCTCAGAGGTTACTGATTCTAAATCCCTTGCAGGTTCAGCTGCACCACAGTGCCTCTCAATATCTTTGAATATCTACTCTGCCCAGCACAAGGATGGCAATTCCACATTCAGATAGATCTACTAAATGCTACATTAAAGCAATAATATAGGGAATACCTGCTGACCAGGGAGACCACGATCACCCTTCTCTCCTTTTTCACCTGGTGTTCCCTGGAGATCAATAATCACACATAGTTAAACACATAAATTGCTGCTTGCCTCCTATTTTCAATTGTTCTTTTCAAAACAATGTGAAAAAGTTAACTACAGATTCATTTTTTCCTATTAAAGAATATCCATCTGCAGTACTGGTTTGCAAAAATGTAAATTAAATCTTTAGAGATATGGAAAATAAAGAAAAAGGAAACTCTGATTCAAAAATGACTGTCAAATTATCGTTTAACAAAACCTTTAACAAAATGGAAACTAGGGCTGTCAAACTATTAAAAAAATTAATCACGATTAATCACATGACTAAAAAATTAATCGTGATTCATTGCACGATTAATCGCACTGTTAAACAATAATAGAATGCCATTTAATTAAATATTTTTGGATGTTTTCTACATTTTCAAATATATTGATTTCAATTACAACACAGAACACAAAGAGTACAAGCATCACTTTATTTTTTATTACAAATATTTGTGTTGTAAAAAAACCAAAAAAAATACTATTTTTCAATTCACCTCATTCAAGTACTGTAGTGCAATCTCTTTATCATGAAAGTTGAACTTACAAATGTAGAATTATGTACAAAAAATAACTGCATTCAAAAATAAAAATGGAAAACTTTAGAGCCTACAAGTCCATTCAGTCCTATTTCTTGTTCAGCCAATCATTCAGACAAACAAATTTGTTTACATTTGCTGGAGATAATGCTGCCCACTTCTAGTTTATGTCACCTGAAAGTGAGAACAGGCATTTGCATGGCATTGTTGTAGCTGGCGTCACAAGATATTTACGTGCTGGATGTGCTAAAGATTCATATGTCCCTTCATGCTTCAACCATCATTCCAGAAGACATATGTCCATGCTGATGACGAGTTCTGCTCAATAATGATCCAAAGCAGTGCAGACCGATGCATGTTTACTCAACATCTGAGTCAGATGCCACCAACAGAAGGTTGATTTTCTTTCTTAGTGGTTCGGGTTCTGTAGTTTCCGCATCAGAGTGTTGCTCTTTTAAGACTTCTGAAAGCATGCTCCACAGCTTGTCCCTCTCAGATTTTGGAAGGCACTTCAGATTCTTAAACCTTGGGTCAAGTGCTGCAGCTATCTTTAGAAATCTCACATTGGTACCTTCTTTGCATTTTGTCAAATCTGCAGTGAAAGTGTCCTTAAAATGAACAACTTGTGCTGGGTCATCATCCAAGACTACAGTAACATGAAATATATGGCAGAATGCGGGTAAAATAGAGCAGGAGACATACTATTCTCCCCACAAGGAACTCAGTCAAAATTTAATTAACACATTATTTTTTTAATGAGTGTCATCAGCATGGAAGCATGTCCTCTGGAATGGTGGCCGAAGCATGAAGGGGCATACAAATGTTTAGCATATCTGGCATGTAAATACCTTGCAATGCCGGCTACAAACGTGTCATGTGAATGCCTGTTCTAACTTTCAGGTGACATTGTAAATAAAAAGCTGGCAGCATTATCTCCCATAAATGTAAATAAACTTGTTTGTGTTAGCAATTGGCCAAACAAGAAGTAGGACTAAGTGGACTTGTAGGCGCTAGATAATTTTACATAGTTTTTTTGAATGCAGTTATGTAACAAAAAAAAAATCTACATTTGTAAGTTGCACTTTCATGATAAAGAGATTGCATTATGGTACTTGTATGAGGTGAATTGAAAAATACTATTTCTTTTGTTTATCATTTTTACAGTGTAAATATTTGTAATAAATAAAAGATAAAGTGAGCACTGTACACTTTGTATTCTGTGTTGTAATTGAAATCAATATATTTGAAAATGTAGACAAACTTCCAAAAATATTTAATAAATTTCAATTGGTATTTTATTTTTGAACAGTACGACTAAAAATGTGATTAATCGCAATTCATTTTTTTGACTTAACTGCAATTAATCGAGAGCCCCAGTGGAAACACATTCATTTCCCTGTGAGTGAATTTGCTTCTCTTTGACACTCAGGGTAATGTCCTATAGAGATGAACTCAAGAGAGTTCTATAGAAATTAAACAGGTTTCTATAGAATATACATGATTAATAACAAAGAATATCCTTTCTATAGGATGTTTTTAACCAGTCAATAAAATTCCACAGCAGGAATATAATTCTCTATTAAATGCTATAGAAAGGATTGGAAATTATTCCTACAGCCCATATTTTCTTCATTATATTCTCTGCTAAAATAATCAAGGATATATAATACTCCTGGGAGAATTCTGTGCCAAAAAATTAGAAATTCTGGACACATTTTAAAATTCTGCATATTTTATTTGTCAAAATAACACAATATAATCATACCAGTTTCAATTATTTTGGTAATTTATTTCAAAATACCTGTCAGCAAGTATGTCTGTAACAACACAGACCAAAAAAAAAAAAAGATTCAGGAAATGTTTTTTGAGAAATAGATTCCTTACTAGGCATATTAATACAGAATTCTGAGCAATAATTCATTTAAACTACAGTACAGAACCATATTTCCTGCACTCCACACAAAGGCTTGGGGGAGTCAGGGATAATGGAGGAGCTGAGGGAGAGGGAAGTAATTGCTGGGAAGAAGCCTGGGTATGAACTTGAAGGGTTGTTGGGTATGGTTGGAAAAGTATGGAACAGGTTATTTTGGGGGGCAGGGAGGGATTGTTAAGGAGCAGCCCCCATGGAGATCTTGGCTGACCCCTAGCTTCTCCTATTCAGTCAGGCACATCTGCTTCTGTCCCCAGGTGTCCTGTACCCTCATGTGTCCTTGCATCCCCATCTACATGTGTCCCTGCACCCCCACTCAGACACCTACTCCCCCATCCCCATGCGTCCATGCACCCCTCCCCTTTCCTCATGTGGCTCTGTGCCCCCACTCAGCCTCCCCCCATGTGGACCTACACCTCTCCCTCATCCCCATGTGTTCCTATACCCCCTCAACCAGCCCCCACCCTTCATCTCCATGTGTCCCTGCATCCCATTCCCATGTGTCTCTGTGCCCCCACTCAGCCATCTCCCTTCCCCCTGTCACTCTGCACCCCCCATGGCCCTGCACCCTCTCAGCCAGGCCCCTTCCCTCATCTTCATGTGTCTCTGCACCCTCTGGCCCCATGTGTCTTTGTGCCCCCACTCAGCCATCCCTCTTCCCCCTGTAGCTATGCAACCCCTCTGCCCATGTGACCCTGTGTCTACACTCCCATTCAGCCCCTGTCCCAGTCTGGCTTCACCCAGTAGCCCTTATGAGCCCTGTCTGATCCCCCAGCAACCCCACACTGTCTGTCTTCCCATATCCCCTATCTCCTGACCTGGCCCAAAAGCCGCTGTGAAGAAGGCAGGTTCTTTCTCTTTCCCTATCATGGCTGGTGTTTTCCAGGAGCAGCTGCTGTGTTCTAGTGCCACAGCACCCTCTGGTGAGCTAAAGGTGAAACTGCAACAACTTTTCAGCAGAAGCTATTTTCTGAAAAAAAAAAAAAAACTGTGCGGCACATGAAATATGTGTGTGTGCAGTGGTGCAGAATTCCCCCAGGAGTAAATATAAATCTGTGAAAGGGAACACTCACTGCCAATGCCACCAAGTGGTCAGGCAGGGGTGTGGCAAGCTTTTTTCTTCTTATGGCACTCCCCTTTTTATGGCCACTCTGGCCCTGCAAAGATATGCCCCTTCAGTAACAGCCCTCTGGCCAGGTCACACGTTCAAGTCCAACCCTTTCAGGGTATACGTAGAGGGTCCAACAACAGGGTAGAATTCTGGATTAGGTAAGGGATAGGCTTCCCCTTAACTTGGGGCCTCATGGTTCAAACCTTCTATCTTCAGGGATCTCCCTCAGCTAGATTCCCCATTCCGGGAAGAGGCTTCTATAGCTGGCCCCTCCTTAGGGGCAGGTAGGGGAACCTGGGCTGACCCTCTCTAATGGGTCTCTAACCTTCCCTGAGTCACAAATTCCTCCTTTGCTGGCTTGGCAAGGTCATTACAGCCAGCGTTCAGGCTCCTGCAGTGTTCTTTCCCAGGAGCTCAGAGCCCACGTCAGCTGTCTGCAAGCTACTGAGCTACTCTGCTCCCCTGTAAGCTCCTCCTCTAGCCTGTGCAAGCTTTACAGTTGCAGCGGGGAGAAACATCTGGGCCCAAAGCAATTCTGTAGTCCCTTCCCTTCCAGTGTGGGGTTTGTACAGCCCATGACAAGGTGTTAAGAATAATTTCTATTGAAACCTGTTTAATTATATTACTGTTATTGAATCCGATAGATTGGTTAAAAAATTCTGTAGAAAGAATACTGTACTCTATTAAATTTGTTTAGATTTTTCTACAAGGAAAAGGTGCTGGGTTGATAGTCCTTAAGGCCTGTGTATATCCACCCACATGACATTTATTATTATATATTTTAATACATTATTATATATTATCATCTATTTTTATAAGTAGATGTGCAGAATTCAATGTTTTTATAATTTCAACAGATAATATTGATGTTTAATTTTAAGCATTTTTTACTATTTACATTTTCATAGTTGCACAAAAATTATGGGTTTTAAGCTGCTTTTTTTCAATTTTTATCAATTAACATTTTTCATAGTTTCAGGAAATTATCAGAGGGCCTGACAATGGGGAGGTCAGACAATCATCATCATCTAATGAGAGTCAATGCTGAAATTCAAAAAGTTAAATCTTTTATAACCATTAAAACACAAATTGCCAACATCCCTTGTCAAAATGTAGGCAGTAAATATCCTTAAATCAAACTCTAATGAGTTCTCCAGCAGCATTTTTCTTACTTTGTCAGCCTGTACATTTCAGTTATTATGAATGGAAATATTTTTTCATCAGTTTGTGTGTGTGCAGCAGTGTTTACTGATATTTACTGATAAAAATCTAATCCTTCCAAGCCTATTTATAAGACAGCATGGGCATTGGAAGTGTAGATTTTTTGCACTGCTGATGTGTCTCAACATTGGTATTGAGAAACCAGCCCTAAAATAGTATTTCTGGCTCTATGCCTATCAATTCACTCCTTGGCCTCCCCTATGAGGCTGCCAACAAGTGTACCAGTTAGTGCCAGTTAATTTAGGTGATGGAGGTGGTTTTGGTATGTGAACATCTCTCCACTAGTGACTGCACTGAGATCATCAAAGTCACAGAAATTCAAACAACAAAAAAAATACTATGTTCTAAGTGTTCCTGCCACACACTCCAGTTCGCAGCATTTTTAAAAACTTTTATCTAGATTTGGGTCTGACCCAAAAACCTGTGGTCCAAACTGTCTTGAGGTTTTAGTGAACTTCAGATCCCAATACATATCTGAATGTTGGAGCTGGCTCCTATTCCAATTGCAGGTTAAACCCAAATCCATGATCCAGACACCTCAGATTCTGGTGAAGTTCAGATCTGGATCTGGACTTTGCAGCTCAGTCCTAGCTCTAGTTTTATCTAACCTTTTGGTACAACCAAATGTATGGGTTCTGGCAAACTCCTGTGACAAAATTAAGACCACGGTTGTTCATTTAGGACTTACTGGAAGCCCTTGAATAGAAAGTCCACTTGGCCCTTGGGGTCCTGGATGCCCTTGGGGTCCTGGAGCACCAACTTCACCACGAGGTCCATCTAGGCCCTATGACACCAAAAGAGAAAACATAAAGGCCATAAGTTTAACTCTACTGTACATAAGAAGGAAGTGTCTGTGTGCAGAATTAAATACCAATAGATTCAACAGCACCTAAAATATGAGTTAACGTGTTGACAGGACAATAAGGCTCCTGTTTACAAAGGCCTGATTCCTTTAGGCATGCAAAAAGCCACAAATATATGCTGACAGCTGCAGCACTATGCATTTTACTGCCCCTGATCCAGAAACAAACATGATGTGTAGCTGGTGTGATCCAGGAGACCTGGACGCTGTTCACCCAACAAGCACCAATGGCATTTGGCTACACCCTTTCTTCAAGAACATCAGAGACATTCTAGATTTAAGCTCATTCAAAAAAAGCAAAAACTCTAGATTTAGACACAAACAGACAAAAGCCAAAAAAAGGGTGCATGTTACAACTGTATAGTGGTGGCAGATTACCTTTGGACCTTGATCACCATGATGACCCTTTGGGCCTCTGACACCTGGACCACCCTGTAAAGCACATGATTAGTGTTAGCAGAAAAGTAAATCCCACAAAAAACAAACAGTTCTTTCTTCTTCCTGAATCATATAGATTATTTTATTCTTGTAGGCCCCAATTCAGGAAAGCAACCCTACTGAGGGAACTACCTAGCTGTGTGCTTAAGTTCTACCAATTCATTGAGGTTTAAAGCATATGCTTAATAGTAGTCCTATGTAGGGATGGACTTGAGCTCAGGAAAGTACTTAAGCCTGTACCAATGCATTATAATGCACTAGGATCAAAATATTGCTGCAGGCAGTGACCCAGCTGGATACACAGATAAGCTTTTTTTCTTATTGTTAAAATGCTCTCCACATCTGCTCTTTCGAATATCATCACACTGTTAAAGGCTGACGTTCCAGCGATTCTAGTAATGTTTTTATCAGATAAAACCTCCGAGAGACCCATTGTGTTTGCTATGGTTTAATTTCAGAGCCATTCAATTTCTCGCTCCCCATTTCTCCTTTTTTGCTTTCTTCACTGATGCCTGAATCTTTTAATCATTTGTTAACCAACTGCAGTCTAAACCTTTTGTTAACAGTATTGTGTGGGACACTGGAATTGTGCATTTCTAAGGATGACTGCCTTGAATATGTTTCTGATATACATGCAAGACGTGTCTTGCCCTCTTGGATGATTTTAATGAAATATTTATTTTTAAGTTTTTATATTCTTGTAATAAATACTCACTAATTGTCTCTCTCTACCCCACCCTTGGGATAATGTTTATCTTCTTAGAGTGTGAGCATTTCAGGGCCGGGCCAATCTCTGTGTCTCTAAAGAATCTAGTACAATTAGACATCATTCCTCCCCAGGATGTGGGGAGGTGCTACAAAATATCAAATAGATAATAAAATAATATAGCAAATGGGACTACTAAAAAGATATTGACTTACAAGCCAAACCAAGTAATATTTACTTTAAGGGGCAAGAAATCAGTGTTCTTTGACACACAAAGACAATATATGTATTATGACATATAAAAATTTTATTACAGGTATGTTAAGCTTGCAAAATCAAGCACTCGTAAATTAAGAAATGCTAGAATTAAAGCTGTCTGTGCAACTTTACTTTCACTTCCTTGTGTGTATACACCACAAACATCTTTAATTACATGATCACATACTATTTTCCCACCCTCATCCTCCTTTGCTCCAAGTCTCCCCAGTTCTACTCCCTCATCAGATCCACATCCCAGTCCCTGCCCTTCCACCCCCTCCCTGGCTCCTCATCCCAATCTTGTTCAACTATTTGCCTGCTGCCCCCCTCTCTAACCAGGCTGGCTTCTCACAATCTGCCTTTCCATCAGGCTGCCTTCTCCTCCATGCTGTTTAGGCACCAGCTGGTAAGGGATTGAAAGTACAGGAGAGAGAGTCTCTCTGCTCTCAGTTCCTGTACCCAGTGCCACAGTGGCTTCCAGAAGGAGCAATTGCATGGATAGTCCTGGTCAGCCCCTGAAGCCTGGGGATGGGGCATACTCAGCCCGAATGAAATCTTCAGAGAATTTCACTGAAATTCTAAAAATTCTAAAGAGCTTGTGTGAACTGAGATTTTTCAGAGGCTCATAATTAGGTTAAATTTGGGTGAATTTTCACAGGGACAGCAAAAGACATATCCCTGACAGCAGGGCAACACCCTTGTCCAATTTCAAGTCCTTGCTCTAAAGAATGGAGATGCTAGAACCTTTCAATGAAACAACTGTAAGAATTTTTTTTAAACATAATAAAAACAACATGCTTTTCTCTAGCCTCATTCTGAGAAACAGATGACATTTTTTGGATAAAACTTAAAAAAAAAAAACAGCCTGAAGCAGACACACATTCATAGATTTTGTGGCCAGAAGGGACCATTGGATCTAGTCTGATCTCCTGTGTAACACAGGCCATAAAAATGTTACTCAGTTATCCCAGTTTTGAGCCCAAGCACTTCTGTTTGAGACTAAAGCATATCTTCCAGAAAAGCATCCACTCTTGATAAGAAGACATCAAGAGTGGAAGAATCCAGCATATCTTTTAGATTCATAGATTCATAGATACTAAAGTCAGAAGGGACCATTCTGATCATCTAGTCCGACCTCCTGCACAGCGCAGGCCACAGAATCTCACCCACCCACTCCTATGAAAAACCTCACCTATGTCTGAGCTATTGAAGTCCTTAAATCATGGTTCAAAACTTCAAGGAGCAGAGAAGCCTCCCTCCAGTCAACCATGCCCCATGCTACAGAGGAAGGCAAAAAAACCTCCAGGGCCTCTCCAATCTGCCCTGGAGGAAAATTCCTTCCTGACCCCAAATATGGCAATCAGCTAAACCCTGAGCACATGGGCAAGATTCACCAGCCAGATACCCAGGAAAGAATTTTCTATAGTAAATCAGATCCCATCCATCTAATATCCCATCTCAGGGGATTTGGCCTATTTACCCTGAATATTTAAAGATCAATTACTTACCAAAATCCCATTATCCCATCATACCATCTCCTCCATAAACTTATCGAGTAGAATCTTAAAACCAGATAGATCTTTTGCCCCCACTGCTTCCCTTGGAAGGTTATTCCAAAACTTCACTCCTCTGATGGTTAAAAACCTTCGTCTGATTTCAAGTCTAAACTTCCTGGTGGCCAGTTTATACCCATTTGTTCTTGTGTCCACATTGGTGCTGAGCTGAAATAATTCCTCTCCCTCTCCTATATTTATCCCTCTGATATATTTATAGAGAGCAATCATATCTCCCCTCAACCTTCTTTTAGTTAGGCTAAACAAGCCAAGGTCCTTAAGTCTCCTTTCATAAGACAAGTTTTCCATTCCTCGGATCATCCTAGTAGCCCTTCTCTGTACCTGCTCCAGTTTGAATTCATCCTTTTTAAACATGGGAGACCAGAACTGCACACAGTATTCTAGGTGAGGTCTCACCAGTGCCTTGTATAACGGTACTAAAACCTCCTTATCCCTACTGGAAATGCCTCTCCTGATGCATCCCAAAACCACATTAGCTTTTTTCACAGCCATATCACATTGGCAGCTCATAGTCATCCTATGATCAACCAATACTCCAAGGTCCTTCTCCTCTTCCGTTACTTCTAATTGATGCGTCCCCAACTTATAACTAAAATTCTTGTTATTAATCCCTAAATGCATAACCTTACACTTCTCACTATTAAATTTCATCTTATTACTATTACTCCAGTTTACAAGGTCATCCAGATCCTCCTGTATAATATCCCGATCCTTCTCCGAATTGGCAATACCTCCCAGCTTTGTATCATCTGCAAACTTTATTAGCACACTCCCACTTTTTGTGCCAAGGTCAGTAACAAAAAGATTAAATAAGATTGGTCCCAAAACCGATCCCTGGGGAACTCCACTGGTAACTTCCCTCCAACCTGACAGTTCGCCTTTCAGTAGGACCCATTGCAGTCTCCCCTTTAACCAATTCCTTATCCACCTTCTGATGTTCATATTGATCCCCATCTTCTCCAATTTAACTAATAATTCCCCATGTGGCACGGTATCAAATGCCTTACTGAAATCTAGGTAAATTAGATCCACTGCATTTCCTTTATCTAAAAAATCTGTTACTTTTTCAAAAAAGGAGATTAGGTTGGTTTGGCAGGATCTACCTTTTGTAAAACCATGTTGTATTTTGTCCCATTTACCATTGACTTCAATGTCCTTAACTAATTTCTCCTTCAAAATTTTTTCCAGGACCTTGCATACTACAGATGTCAAACTAACTGGCCTGTAGTTACCCGGATCACTTTTTTTTCCTTTCTTAAAAATAGGAACTATATTAGCAATTCTCCAATCATTCGGTACTATTCCTGAGTTTACAGATTCATTAAAAATTCTTGCTAATGGGCTTGCAATTTCAGGTGCCAATTCCTTTAATATTCTTGGATGAAGATTATCTGGGCCCCCCGATTTAGTCCCATTAAGCTGTTTCAGTTTCGCTTCTACCTCTGATATGGTAATATCTACCTCTATATCCTCCTTCCCATTTGTCATGCTACCATTATCCCCAAGATCCTCTTTAGCCTTATTAAAGACTGAGGCAAAGTATTTGTTTAGATATTGGGCCATGCCTAGATTATCTTTAACCTCCGCTCCATCCTCGTGTTAAGCGGTCCCATTTCTTCCTTCATAGTTTTCTTCTTATTTATATGGCTATAGAACCTTTTACTATTGGTTTTAATTCCCTTTGCAAGGTCCAACTCTACTCGACTTTTAGCCTCTCTCACTTTATCCCTACATCTTCTGACCTCAATTAGGTAGCTTTCCTTGCTGATCCCTCCCATCTTCCACTCCCTGTATGCTTTCTGCTTCTTCATAATCACCTCTCTAAGATGCTTGCTCATCCAGCTTGGTCTACAACTCCTTCCTATGAATTTTTTCCCCTTTCTTGGGATACAGGCTTCCGATAGCTTCTGCAGTTTTGATTTAAAGTAATCCCAGGCCTCCTCTACCTTTAGATCCTTAAGTTCTTCAGTCCAATCCACTTCTCTAACTAATTTCCTTAATTTTTGAAAGTCAGCCCTTTTGAAATCAAAAACCCTAGTTGCAGATTTATTTTTGTTAATCCTTCCATTTAGTTTGAACTGAATTAGCTCATGATCACTTGAGCCAAGATTGTCCCCTACAACCATTTCTTCTATGAGGTCCTCGCTACTCACCAAAATTAAATCTAAAATGGCATCCCCTCTAGTCGGTTCAGAAACTACTTGATGAAGGAATCTATCAGCTATCGCATTTGGGAAAATCTGAGCCCTATTATTATTACTAGCACTGGTCCTCCAGTCTATATCTGGGAAGTTAAAGTCTCCCATGATCACGCAGTTTCCATTAGTATTTACTTGATTAAAGACATTAAAAAGGGCTCGATCCATATCCAAATTAGATCCCGGAGGTCTATAGCACACCCCAAGCACTATCGTAGGAGAGGCTTTACTAGTTTTCTTCCTCAATGTAATTTTTGCCCAGACGGACTCTGTCTTATCCATTGCATCGCTTCTTATTTCTTTACATTCTACCTCATCATTGATATACAATGCTACTGCACCCCCTTTACCTTTGTTTCTGTCTTTCCTAAACAGCACATACCCTTCAATACCTGTAGTCCAGTCATGACTACTATTCCACCATGTTTCTGTTATCCCTATAATATCTGGTTTCACTTCCTGCACCAGTAGCTCTAGTTCCTCCATTTTGTTACCTAGACTCCTCGCATTGGTGTACAAACATCTTAATTTTTGCTGTTTGGACTCGCTCACATTTTGTACCCTATTAGGCACAGTCATTCTACAGCCAGTATAACCTATTAGACTAGTATCCACACCGCCCTCGCTCCTTATAAACATTCTCCTAGTATGGTAGACTAGGAGAAGTCTGGTAGACTGACTATTTGAACAATCACCCTCACAGATAAAATTTTTTGCCTAATTTCTAATTTGAATTTGTCTAGCTTCTGCTTTAAGGCCATTGGTAATTGGTATGCCTTTCTCTGCTAGATTAAAGATCCCTTTAGTAGTCAGCGTTTTCTCTCCATGGAAGTATTATCCACTGTAATCAAATCATCTCTCAATCACAGCCGGTTCTAGGGTGGATGAGCATAGCTGTCACCTGAAGTGCCAACTTCCAGGGGGCACTGAACTGCTGCTGTGATTGGCTGGCCTTTTTTTTTTTTTTTTTTTGGCTCAGCCACCTGGGGCTGGGGAGGCCAAAAACATTTATGCTCCTGATCTCAAGCCTCTTTTTAATAGACTAAACAGATTGACTCTTTAGAATCTCATTGCAAGGCATTTGCTCCAACCCTCAAATATTTTTCAGACTCTTTTCTGCCATCTCCAATTTTTCAACGTCTTTTACAATGTAGGCACCAGAACTGGATGCAGTATCCCAATATGGATTTCACCTGGCATGGAAAATTTCAGTCCAAATGGTTAGTCTGGCAAAGTTACAAGCAACTGTAAACATGGAAAGTGTCAGGTAACCTGAATTAAAGTCATCACTACATGTGCTGCCTATAAATTACATACTTTCTAAAGGTTTTCATGAGAAATATCCAAAAATTTCATCATAAATGGTTGTGGATAAGTATGAAAAAATTTTAAGGTCCTTTTTTGAAGCTGATCTTTGAAACTAGTTGCACATAAGAAAAAAAAACCTTGGTTCTAAAAAGAAAAATTCACAAGATGAGACAGGAAGTTTCTCTTCTTTATTTCCCTGAAACAATGTTGAGCCAGACAGCTAGCACATGTGAATTTCTGATTCTTAATTAGGTTATAATAGTTTTGTGTTGTTTTTTATTTAGGCCACTAATTTCTTCCAGAGATTCACATATCCTACCTGACGGGCTGACAAAAAAATATATATACCTCATAACTAGGACACTAATTTAATTCATATACATAGGAAATTAAACTTCAAAACACAGTTGATTGCTGTCTAAATTAAAACAAGACAATGGAATTGTTTTTTCCATTGTGGCAGGATATATTTTTTGTTTGAGTGAGATCTATTATCTCCAGTGAAATATTAACATAAAAAAAAAGCTTCCCGAGAGCTCTTCTTCAAGTTTGCACAGCTATGACTTGAGGGGTTTAAAGCTTGCATGAATGAGATCTTTACTGAAGTTAAGACTCTTTATTTCCTGCATGTCTTAAGTTTTTTTCTTCTTTAAGTATGAAGTGGTTAGGGGCCCAACTTCAACAGATGATTAAATAAATAATTTGCCTCTGAAAAAATTGAGAGAGATCACTAGAAGTATTCAAAAACAGATCATACATCAGGAGAAACAAAGTAAATTAAAATCATACTCCAGGAAAAATTGTTTGGATTAAATGATCCAGGAGGTCTTTTCCAGCCTATCATCTATGATTCTATGAAGAGGTGTGTGTGTTTTTTAAAGTTATGTACAACCTGAGGAGACAGAAGCATTCAATACTATAAAAGAAAATGTACTTAATGAGAGCATTAAAACTTTATTATACACCTTATTATTTATATTTTCTTAGCTCTTTAGTGTATAACAACAATTCGCTGTTTCACAATGTTCTATTTTATTAATTTTTATAGTGCCCATTTTTTCCACATTTCAGTGTTGTGATATAAAACCTCAGAAATAGTCAAAGAAACATAATGCTACCTACAACGGGCAGCACTGTGATCACTAACAATACAGCAATAAAGAACCCATCAAACATAAAGAAACATACAGAGGGGTTACCCACCATGTAGTAACTTGTGTTCTTTGTGATGTGTTGTCCCTATGTATAGGGCACTTCAGGTTGCACGTGTTTTATGCGCTCACAACTGGAGATTTTTCCCTAGCAGTGTCTATGTGGTCCAAGCATGTGCTCCCACTCTGCTTGTGCTCTGCATTGAGGGAAATAAAGGGGGCAACGTTCTCAATCACTAGTTCCCAGTAAGGGGAAACCAGACAGTTGGAAAGGAGGGTGGATAGTACACTACACATCGGAACAGCACATCTTGAAGAACTCAAGTTACTATCAGATAACTCCTCCTCCTTCTTCCTCAAGCAATTGTCCCTCTATATAGTGCACTTCAGTTGATTCACAAGCAGTGTCTTTATCAGGAAGCGGGGGTATTGGAATACTATATGTGACGGGGCAAGGCCAAATGGCTATGGGAGAGTAGTTGGAGATAGATATATTAGCTCCAGGCTAAACAAATCCCTGGTACCAGGATAAGTGAAATGGCAGCTGCTCCAGGTCAATTAAGACACCTGGGGCCAATTAAGAACTTTCCAGAAGGCAGGGAGAAGGCTAGGTTGATTGGGACACCTGAAGCCAATCAGGGGCTGGCTGAAACTAGTTAAAAGCCTCCCAGTTAGTCAGGTGGGAGTGCATGTCAGGAGCTGTGGGAAGAAGTTGCGCGGTTGGAGAGGCTGAGTAGTACACACCATATCAGGGACAAGGAAGGAGGCCCTGAGGTAAGGGTGAAGTGGAGCTTGAGGAAGTCAGGGCTGCTGTGGGGGAAATAGCCCAGGGAATTGTACGTCATGTTTCTAAAAGGTCAGTTACCATAGCTGATACTATTAGGGTCCCTGGGCTGGAGCCCGAAGTAGAGGGTGGGCCCGGGCTCCCCCCCCCACCTTTGCCCCCTGATTAATCACTGAGACTGGGAGACAACAGAGACTGTGCAAGGAAGGATAACTTCTCCTCACCTCCCTCGCTGGCTTATGATGAAAATGGTTCAGTAGACTGTGACCCTTGTCTCTAGAGAAAGAAGGGTTACATGGAGGGTCACAGTGAGTCTCTGAGGCTAGCAAAATCTGCCAGGAAACGAGGGACCCACAGAGGCAAGGACAGAACTTTGTCACATATGGTACAACAGACTGAAGCACTATTCTGCCAAGAGAGGCTCCAGAAGCAGCTGCTTGCATCAGTGCATAGCATTCAGCAAAAGTGTGAGCAGAATTCCAAGCTGCTGACATCTGTGGAGCAGCAATAGGAACGTCTTTAAGGGAAGCTACCAAAGCTGCCTGAACCAGGGGCGGCAGGTTTGTATAATTTTTGGTGGTACCTAGAATGGGTCCAAGTCCCCTCCACACCCCACACACACACCTGCTGAAGGCTCTGGAAGGGAGTTTGCGTGTGAGAGGGGGTTTGGGGTGCAGGCTCTGGGAGGAAGTTTGGGTGCGGGAGGGGTGCGGGCTTTGGGATGGAATTTGGGTGCAAGCTCTGGGCTGGGGCAGGGGTGCAGGAGGGGGTGCGGGCTCTGGGAGGGAGTTTGGGTGCAGGAGGGGGTTTGGGGTGCAGGCTCTGGGAGAGAGTTTGGGTGCAGGAGGGGTGTGGGCTCTGGGAGGGAGTTTGGGGGCTGGATGTGGGCTCTGGGCTGGGACAGGGGGTTGGGGTGCAGAAGGGGGTCCGGGAGTGGGTTTGGGATGCTGGGTGTGGGCTCTGGAAGGGGGTTTGGGTGTTGTGTGTGGGCTCTGGCTGGAACAGAGGGGTTGGGGTACAGGGTGGGGCCAGGGATGAGGAGTTTGGGGTGCAGAAGGCAGGCTGCTCCAGGGCTGGGGCGGGGAGCCAGAGAGGAGGACTCCCCCCAGCCCTCTTCCTCCCCAGCAGCAGCAAGCTCCGGGGGGAGAGGGGGGACCTCTCCCCGCCCCCCCCCCCAGCATGACGCTGACCCAAGGCCCCCCAGGCTGCTGCTCAGGAGTTCCAGCCAGGATAAGCCCCTCCCTTGGAGTCACCTGCCGGGGGGAGGGGGCTGCTATACGCCTCTTCCCTCCTCCCTCCGCAGGTGCAGCAGCTGCCTCAGCTTGCCCCCGGTGCCACTCTCTTGTAGCCAGCAGCAGCCAGCGAGGGAGTGCAGCGTGGAGCTGCAGGGGGCAGCCGCCCACTGTACAGGACAGGCAGGGATGTTCAGGGGAGGCGTGCGGGGATGACAGGCGGGATACTCTGGGAGAGGCGCACAGGGGTGGCAGGTGGGGTCAGGGGAGAGACCCGGCCCCAAATGTTAGTGGAGCCAGGCCTCCTGGGCCCTGAATTTGTTGGAGCCTGGGCACCATGGGCCCATATAACTTGCTGCCCCTGGCCTGAACTCTAGTTGAATGAGTTCTTATGCCACCCTCAAGCGAGATATCATTCATCTCATAGCAAAGTAGGATGCATCCTGGAATCCATTTTGACTGTCTCTGGGAGAAGATGGCCTCGCCTTTCACACTGTCACAATTCAGGGCATCTGCACCTGTCTTCCTTCTCCATTGACCACTGAGGGCACCCACTCTAGGCTCCTGGCTCCTCCACCATAACCTCTCTTGGACAAAGAGCCATCTCTCTCCTGCTCCTGATCAGGGTTTTTCCAGGCACAGTTTTCTGCCTAGCTGTGATATCCCCAGCAAGCCAGCAACTTCTGTGCTTTGCTTTCTCTTTGAAGGCTATAAACAGCTGTAATTACCAGCAGTCACAGGTTACCACACAGCTCTTTATAAGCAAGCACATTTATCCTTAAGGTGAAAATGTTGCAGAGAAAACATTAAAAACCATAAAAGAATCTACATGCAGACTAAAAAGCTTATCAGAGGTCACCCCAACTCCAACTTCGGGCTCTGGTAGATGTCAGTCCTTCAAAACCCTCCACTGGGTCTTCTCTGTGGTTACGTGTTTGTAATTGTCTCAGATTCAGAACCATAACCATCATGAATAGTTCAGTCTTTCCATTACTGTATATAGCTTGGGCCCTTGAACTTCAAATTCTGGGAACAGGTAATCAAAGGACAATACTTCTCTCCCCAGAGCAGAGTTTCAAAAAGTTGGTGTTTTGCATAACTAGAAGTGGGAAATTTGCATTTGCCTCTCCATAGAGCAGTGGTTCTCTGACTTTTGTATTGGTGACCCTGTTCACACAGCAAGCCTCTGAGTGTGACCCCCCTTATAAATTAAAAATGCTTTATTATATTTAACACTATTACAAATGCTGGAGGTGAAGCGGGGTTTGGGGGTGGAGGCTCGTGACCCCCCATGTAATAACCTTGTGAGACCCTCAGGGGTCATGACCCCCAGTTTGAGAACCCCTGCCTTAGAGATTACCCAAGCAAACACTTGGACCTGTTTGTCCTAAAAGTTCATTCTTGTCTGGCAAGTTGTTCAATACAATCCTTTGAAGTTCACATCACATCTCTCCCCTACAGAGAAGTTACATACAATCCCAGCCCACAATAGTAAATAAACTATGCATTTAATACAATCAACTCCAAAGATACTTAAACTTGATTCAATACATTTTTTTCAAGGAGATTACAGGAAATTGTCACATTTATGTCACAAATATGTTCTGTGGATGAGACGAGTCTAGGGGAAATTTGGAAAGGTTTCATTCCGTGAAGGTAGAAAGCAAGAGCCCTAGGCGTGTCCAGTGAATTCCATGCCACTTCTTTTCTGCCAAAGTGGGGGTTAGGGAAAAACAGAAGGAGAGGGATAGTTTGGATTATGTGAAAGTCTGACATCACCTTAGGGACAAATTCAGGATGAACTCACCTTAACCTTGTGGAACATTCTATGGAAGAAGTCAGCCAGGAGCACCCATTCTCCCTGACTCTTCTGGATGACACGATAAAACCAGAAATGCTCCCTTCATAGATATATGTAGCAGGGAACAGGATTCCAGGGTCTTGGTGAGGGTGATTTAAAAAGATGTAATCCCCAGGGTAATACCAATGTTGCCACAAGAAGGAAGACACAAATCAAACCCTTCAGAAAGTGGGCAGTGACTGGATGGGAGAACACAGAGTAGGCATCTGCAGGAGGATGACATGGTCTCATTGCCAGCTGGTGTACTCTGAGGAAGCTGACAGATAACCCTGAGAATTTTAAGGACAAGAGGTACTTCAGTATGTCTGGGATCTTAGCTTGTAAAGGGGAAATTCCTGGTTGGTTATACCAGAACATAAGTCTTTTTCTACTTTACTTCATAACATTTGCTGGCAGAATCCTTCCTACTGCTGCTCAGGATGGCCCGGACATCAGACAAACAGGCCCTCTCTAACTCTGACATCCATCCAAATACCACGACCTCAGATGAAACGTGACTGGTTTGGGATGGCAAGTCCATCCTTTGTCCTAGATTAGTAGCTGATGTATCAGAGGAAGGAGGAGAGGAGATTGGACACATAGTTGCAGAAGCATTGGGTACCAGAATTGTCAGACCCGCCCTGATGCTATAAGGATCATCGAATATCAGGATTGGAAGGGACCTCATCTAATCCAACCTCCTGCTCAAAACAAGACCAATCCCCAATTTTTGCCCCAGATCCCTAAATGGCCCCCCTCAAGGATTGAACTCACAACCCTGGGTTTAGCAGGCCAATGCTCAAACCACTGAGCTATCCCTCCCCCCCAGGAAAGGATGACTTGCTAGTTGTCCTGTCTGTTTTTCCTCAACTCTTGAGTTCAGAGGAGAATGGGGGTGGGATGTGTACCACAAGGCTCCCAAACATTGTGTGAGAAACATGTCACCTAGAGACCCTGGCCTGCAGCCCCTCTGGAGCAAAACTCCTTGCAGTTGTTGTTCACATGGGACACAAAGAAATCCATGTATGGCAGACCCCACACCCCAAACACCTCACAGACAATCAGGTTGTGCAACTCCCACTTGTGTTCAGTGAAGAAGAGTCTGATCAGAGAATCCACCCGAGTGTTGTGGACACCTGGCATGTGGATACCGGTTAGTGTAAGCAGCATGGGAATGTACCAGTTCCAGAGGGTGATGACCTCCATGCAGAGCTGTGAAGCCTATGCTCCTCCTTGTTTGTTAATATAATAAACTGCCATCGTGATGTCTAACAACACCTGAATTGACTGGTTGCAGATATAAGGGAGGAATTGCTCGCAGGCTAATCTGACTGCTCTCAGCTCTAACAGATTGATATGATGCATAAACTTGTGAGGGGACCACTTCCCCTGTCCCTCCATGTGTGGTCACAGTCTTTGTTGGAAGTGGGGGGTTTGAATGGTACCCCCACTGAGTAAGGGAGGCCAAGCTTCTTTGGGGAACTGCGACTAGCAGGTAGAGACTGCACTTGCCCAAAGTGCCTGCAACCAGGCTTGTAGACATTTGAGGTAAAGCCTCACAAATGAATGTAGGTCTATTCAAAGCAAGGCGTGAAACAAAGCATAAATTATAGTAGCCTTCTCAATATGTAAAAGAATGTAGCTAGTAGAAAAGAGACAGATCAGGATAGTAAGCAATGTGTGATAGCTTACAGGTATGGCCTAGCACGTAGTGCAGCGTATGAAGATCTCATGATCTAGATGGGAATGGGCTACAAAAATTGGTAGACCAATCATAAAGCATGTGCTATGAGGTATTAACCAATAGTATTAAGTGTAAGTGTGTAAATAAGCTGATTCATGATTATGTACATTGAATGTGTGGTATGTGTGGTATGCCCTGGACTCACCCTCTCTGCCAATCAACTTGAGTGTAGTCTGATTGTATGCCATTAATGATGAGTACAGAGTTCAACTCATTTCTTGGATACCAGAGAACTGGATGAAGTGTTCTCCCAGAACTGCGTGAGGTGTTCCGGATAAACCGAGTGGAAAAGGTCTCAGAGGGTATCACAACAATGGGTCACATAAGTATTCATGGCCATATGGTTCAACAGCACCAGGCAGGATTATATGGACATTCTGCAGCTCAAATGTATTCACTGAGTGAGTCCAGTGATAGAGAGGAAGCTGTCCTCTGGCTTTAAAAAAACCTTGCCCTAATGAATTCTATGGATTGTGAGGGTTCCTGGGTGGACTTCTTCAGGTTCACCTGGAGGCCTAAACTCTTGAACAGAAGCATTGTGCTTGTCTCCCACCGTTTCCTGGTAAGATCATCCCTTCAGAAGTCAGTCATCTAAGGAAGGGTAAACTGTGGCCCCTTGCTGACAAAGTCAGCAGGTACCACTGACAGTACATTGTTAAATACTCTTGAAGCCATTGAGAGCCCAAAGGGAAGAGCTCTATATTGGCAGTGCAATTGACCAGCCACAAATCTCAGGAATCTCCTGTGTGCCAGATGAATGTCTATGTGAAAGCAGGCCACTTTGAGATCGAAGACCATGAATGAGTTGTCTGAAACTAGTAATGAGATATTGGAGTACAAGGTTACCATTCTGAACTTTAAGTAGCAGATGAACTTGTTCAGTTCCCTGAAGTACAGAATGGGTCTCTATCCCCTGTCTTCTTGGGGACGAAGAAGTACTTTGAGTAGAACTCATTTCCCCTTGAGGTAGAGGTACCAGATCTACTGCCCCCAGTTTGAGGATTCACTCTACCTCTTGCAGGAGGATGCTCTCATGAGAGGGGTCCCCAAAAGAAGATGGGAAAGGGGGTTAGGGAAGGAAGAGAACTGGATGGTGTACCCCAAAGAAATAACCTCTAGTACCCATCTGTCAGTTATGATTTCTGCCCAGGCATGCAGATAATGAGAAAGTTGGCCTCCACAGGCAGGGGAAAGACCAGAAGGGTGGGGCAGATCTGGAGACACAGTTGGTGGACAGTTCTTAAAGTTGATTTGTATATCTTCAAATCAGTGGCACTGCTATGGGTACCCACATGGCGCCACAGTATGCCAACATTTTTATGGCTGACTTAGAACAACGCTTCCTCAGCTCTCGTCCCCTAATGCCCCTACTCTACTTACGCTACATTGATGACACCTTCATCATCTGGACCCATGGAAAAGCAGCCCTTGAGGAATTCCACCATGATTTCAACAATTTCCACCCCACCATCAACCTCAGCCTGGACCAGTCCACACAAGAGATCCACTTCCTGGACACTACAGTGCTAATAAGCGATGGTCACATAAACATCACCCTATACCGGAAACCTAATGACTGCTATACTTACCTACATGCCTCCAGCTTTCATCCAGACCACACCACATGATCCATTGTCTACAGCGAAGCTCTACGATACAACCGCATTTGCTCCAACCCCTCAGACAGATACAAACACCTACAAGATCTCTATCAAGCGTTCTTACAACTACAATACCCACCTGCTGAAGTGAAGAAACAGATTGACAGAGCCAGAAGTTACCTACTACAGGACAGGCCCAACAAACAAAATAACAGAACGCCACTAGCCATTACCTTCAGCCCCCAACTAAAACCTCTCCACGCATCATCAAGGATCTACAACCTATCCTGAAGGACGACCCATCACTCTCACAGATCTTGGGAAACAGGCCAGTCCTTGCTTACAGACAGCCCCCCAACCTGAAGCAAATACTCACCAGCAACCACACACCACACAACAGAACCACTAACCCAGGAACCTATCCTTGCAACAAAGCCCGTTGCCAGCTCTGTCCACATATCTATTCAGGGGACACCATCATAGGGCCTAATCATACCAGCCACACTATCAGAGGCTCATTCACCTGCACATCTACCAATGTGATATATGCCAGCAATGCCACTCTGCCATGTACATTGGTCAAATTGGACAGTCTCTATGTAAAAGAATAAATGGACACAAATCAGACGTCAAGAATTATAACATTCAAAACCAGTTGGAGAACACTTCAATCTCTCTGGTCACTTGATTACAGACCTAAAAGTCGCAATATTACAACAAAAAAACTTCAAAAACAGACTCCAAGGAGAGACTGCTGAATTGGAATTAATTTGCAAACTAGACACCATTAAATTAGGCTTGTATAAATACTGGGAGTGGATGTGTCATTACACAAAGTAAAACTATTTCCCCATGTTTATTTTTCCCTCCTACTGTTCCTCACATGTTCTTGTCAACTGCTGGAAATGGCCCACCTTGATTATCACTACAAAAGGTTTTTTTTCTCTCCTGCTGGAAATAGCTCACCTTACCTGATCACTCTGGTTACAGTGTGTATGGTAATACCTATTGTTTCATGTTCTCTGTGTATATAAAATCCCCTACTGTATTTTCCACTGCATGCATCCAATGAAGTGAGCTGTAGCTCATGAAAGCTTATGCTCAAATACATTTGTTAGTCTCTAACATGCCACAAGTACTCTTTTCCTCTCTGGTATGTCTCTTCAGCTTCTCTTGCTTTACTTCCATTTATTCTCTTACTTATCTCTTATGGGCAGTCTTTTAACTTCCTCATCTTTGTCTACATATTCTTGTGGCATAATAACTCTTTTATTGCTCTCATTCTTGTTGAATTCTCTTCATTAATTCTTTCTTCTCTTCAACGAGCCTCCATCTATTTAGTTAGAGCCATTCTTTCTTAGACCTTCTCATCCCCACTGTAGTAATGGCTGCATCCACACTTGCTTCTTTGAAAAACTGCCATTGTTCTTCTATGTCCTCCATCAGTGATGTTAGATCTTCAGATTCTATCACTAAGTTGCAACTTAAAATGTGCTTTCACAGCTGGATCTAACAACTTTCTAGCATCATGCATACCCTCTGCATTGCCTGGTGTTAATTTCTTTATTTTTATTTTGATTGTCCCAATAACAAGAAGGTCACTTCCAACATCAGCACTCATTTAAACCCTGGCATTGAACAGTGATCTTCTCCAGCACTTATTAATGATCAAGCTGTCTCTGGGTGAAGCCATCATTTGATTTCAATTTCAGTTTATGTCTTTCCTTATGTGGAAATAGCATGCCCCCAATGCAGAAATCAACAAAACGTTCTCCCCATTGTTAGTCTGTCCTTGGATTCCATATCTGCCCATAATGTGTTCATACCATAATGTGTTCATATCCAATATTATCATCATCACCAATTTGTCTATTTAGATCTTCCCTGAGGATAACAATATCATATTTGCCAAGGATGCTGTGCAATCTTTCATAGAAACAGTTGAACCCAGGGATTGGTAACCTTCGGTACATGGCCCATCAGAGTAATCCGCTGGTGGGCCGCAAGACAGTTTGTTTACGTTGACCGTCTGCAGTGGCTGTGGTTCACTGTTCCCGGCCAATGGGAGCTGAGGGAAGCGACAGACTCCTCCTGTTCCTGTTGCTATTCTTCCCCATGCTACTGAAGTTGTGGTTCCTCAGAAGGCTGAGGAAGCTTCTCTTCTACCCTAGGAATCCTAGGCATGCTGGAGTCCTCGTGCGACAAAGCAGTTATACTGGATGGTAATTACATGGGTCTTCCAAGGCCCAATACTGCCACTAAAGGATCTCATAGCCCCTCACTACTGGGCTGCAGCAGGAAGGGTACCAATGAAAATAGGGGTAATATTCCCTCCTACAGGAGTAGTTAGAAATGCTGGAAACTCCACCCCCTCAAGCAGTGCCTCAGGGTATAGTCCAGGACTGGGTGTCCATCGTAGTCCTTTTCTGACTCTGAGGAGTTGATCATGGAGAGGGAGTCCTTAATACCAGAGCAAATGGTGTTGATCTGCCTCTACTTGTTGATAGTAACAGAGACAGTCTGGCTTGACCCCTGCTTGTGGATGAGGATGAGTATCACAACAAAAGAGTACCGACTGAAGTTCTGGGACTGGGCATTGTGGTCTGGAGTGGAGAGATGACTCCAGTTCGGAAGCAGTAGAAGGTCTTCCAGAGTGGAGCAGTGAATCATCGTTGATGGAGTAATTTTCATAACTTGGGTCATTGAAGTAGAGGGTGCCAGATCTGGCAATACCAACTGGGATTTTGGTGCCAAAGAAGCAGTCCCATTTCCAGAGTGTGCTGCAGTTTTCCCTTTTGAAATCTTGATCTGGTGCTTCTCAGTGCCAGATGGTCCCGTTCCAGAGCACAAGACTCCTGATGACTTGGTTTGGGACTTTCCCTCATACCTGGAAGGCTGCTATTCTTTCTTCCTCATAACACAGTCATTTACAGACTTGAAGTGGGATTGAGAACATTCCCTCACAACCAATTAGGGCCTGAGTCTGCAAGCCTTCCACATCCAAACCTCCCACTGACTTCAAATAAATCTTTGCACATGAAGTAGCTGCAGGACTGGGGCTTAATGTCTCTACTCAAAATTACTTAATCCATCTATTTATTTTCATGCAATTTCTCTGCTAGAGAAAAGAAAGCAAGGCAAGTGTATTCACTACCCATCTCCACTGAAATAGAATTTCTGAAATATCTATCCATATGCAGCTATTTGGGGAGGGTTTGGCATACATCACACTTGAGAGATTTCAGCATAGGCAATTATCCTTCCTTTCTTTTGAGTACATAAGGCAGGTATGTCAGGCTAACATGAACTATTTTCTAGTTCACCAATCAATTCAAAACAAACTTCAATAGCATATAGCTCAAAGGAACAGATCAGGATGTTTTCCTAAGACCTAGCCTATTGTAAGAGAATGTCAACAAAGTTCTGCTCTTACTTATAATTCTAAGGGAGCGTCTGCCTCCAAATCTTCCTTTCTTGGTGCCATTGTGATAACTGAGGGGACTCACACGGTTACTTTTTTAAATGCCAAGCTAAAATTTATTTCACTCACAAGGTGCAAAATGACTGGGTTAATGATTATTAAAAATGTAGATTCCACTACCATAGGCATCTTAAAATATTATACATGAGACATATGGGAAAGAAAAGGATACACAGTACAAAATAGAACAGACTAAATTAATGACAATAAAATAGAGTAAATTAAAATGGATGATTTTAGATAAACCACTAAACATCAGAGTTATTCTAAAGCACTGGATTATTAAAAGGAAAGAAACAATTTACCCAGGACTTATCCTGTATTATATCATTGGCCTGGTATACTCTAAAAATACATGTGGCAATACAATTTTGATTCACTAGCCACCATAAGAGGCACATTTTGTAGGAGTAAAAAACAACAGTGAAAGAAAAATGCCTACCAATGTTGAAAAGAAGCATGTTTCTGTAAAGTTCAGGGGCCACCATGGAGTCATGGCAGGGATTAATTTGATCCTAGAATCCTAGCTAGAATTGATTCCACTTGAATGCAAAAATCCCATCAGGTGAAAGGTGTTTCTTGAAAAAGCCCGCAGTAGTGTCAGATAATTACAGCCCTGAGGGGCTAGTTTAGCAGTCCTTTCACACATATCACACCCATTGACACCACTGAAGGACCACAAGATAAAAATCATATTGTCCTTAAAATAATTAGAATTTTGACAGGATTCCTGTATCCACTTGAAATGAACTCTGGCTGTTCAGACACAGAAAACATGTTCAAGAACAGTTCATTCTTGTAAAAAGATTAACCGCCAAGATGCTGCCAGGATAAGTGTCGGCTTGGATATGCTGTGCACGTGTCTAAAGTGCAAGTTGGGCCTGTCCAGTGTCTAGTCTGATTTGTGCACTCAAGGTTTTTCAGAAAACTATTTTCCTTCCTGAGTCAACATTTTTTACTTAATCACAACAGCTCTTCTCCCTTCTCCTTCTTCTCTGTCCCTTTACAATGTGATTATATGCCATCTATATCTCTCTGTGTTCGCATAAATGTATTAATGAATTCCAAACCTGAGGTCCACAATTTACATGAAAATCTCTATGTAAACTTAGTGCCAGTCCTATGAAGCTAATCATACAGGTTTACACTGCAGGTTTAAAAGAAAAAGCACATCCAACTGTTGTGTAAATTTGTTAGGGACACTGGTAAAGAAAAAAAATAATCCCATCATTGCAAACTAGAATTACAATTTTTAAACTGCTAAAAATCAGTCAACCGAGGCCAAATTGCAGCATTTAACCAGTGGCCTGAGTAAGAGCACCGCAGAGATTTTAGGGAGACATTGAACCACCCTCTCTATCTGATCTGCTGATACAAGGGAGACTGTAGGTTGCACCATGTTTTAGAAGTTTGTCCAGCCTGGTCTGAGATGATGTGGAAGAATGGCACAGCCATGTACCCCTTTTGTGTTCTTGTGGATAAGAGGAACCACAAGAGAAACAGTCTTTAAGTTCCTCCAAGCAGAGAGACTGTAAAAGAGTTTACCTCTAATGCAGGCCATGCAAGGTGGAAAAGGCTTTTTTCATCTCCCTGCCTCACACTCTCTGCATCCTCCTAAGGGCTAGGCACAATCTGGCCTTTAATTCATACGCATATTGTTACTGATCAAGTGTTTCAGAAAGCTAGATTCCAAGGTGTATTTAAACGTGTGTACGAGAAAGCATTCAGATAACACTATGTTGGTTTAAAAAAAAGTGGCAAGTGGGTGGCATTTGTATAGCATGTCTCTTGACTCTAGAGACAGAAACCAAAGTTTCTACAAATTGACATATTATTATTTGTATTACCATCGTGCCTAGAAGCCCTAGTCATGAACAGGACTGCACTCTGCTAACTGCTGTACAAACAGAACAAATATAGTCCATTTTACTGCCCTGCGGTTGGATTATTCCATAAGAATTTGGTTCAGTAATAGGATTAGTTTTTTAAAGCTACTGCATGAGGTCTTCACTAGCTAAGTGGAGTGAATATGCATCTCTCTGCCAGCTGTAATTAATTGTAATAGCTAAAACAGTACAGCATATCCCTTTCTCCCAGCAAATAAGACTGAAGAGTGGAGTATCTGGTACATCCGAGTACAAACATGAATAAACCCTTACCGGTGGTCCGGGAGGTCCGAGTGGTCCTTTGCTAAATTCGGAACAGGAGCAAGAATGAGGAAGAGATGGGCAACTTTCCTCATCTCTCTGAGGAGAGAGTAAAATAGGAAGTCTGTATTCAAAATATAAATTCAACAGCTGAGAATTTATAGATCAAGACAACAAATATTGAAGGGAAAATTCAAAAGCTCCTAAATAATTTAGGAGCATGAGACCCATTGAATTTCAATTGAACTCTTGCTCCAAAGACCATTAGGTCCTTTTGAAAATCTCACCTATTGATTTCATGAGTAAAATGCAAAAGTATTTGGTCTTGATGCAAGAAAAAAAAAAGTACGATGGTAGTTTAAAAAAAGGGATTCTTACCAAGGCAGGAAGTTCGCAGCATTTGTCTCTACTGGCCCAGGAAGTGGTACAAACAATGTCAAACATCTGTAACTGGAACTGTTTGAAAAAAGGAATAAAGTGCAACGTGTCTGTTAGAAGTTCAGTGAATAGGGGAGCCATTGCAAAGGGGGGAGCCATTGATCAGGGCACACAGGAGACTGATGACAGAGACACGTGCGTAGATTTAAAGCAGCAGGTCACAAATATGCCAACTTTAATATAAAGATGGGGGGAGGGGAGTGTGGTTGACCATCCTGTCCAAAATACCAGGCTTTAATTGGGACCACTATGGGCTTAAATGGCATCATGCCCACTCCTGCTACTGAATTCCTGATTCAGCCCCATGCTGCATCCCACCACCCTCCCCCGTCAAGGGGGAATGAGGCTACAATCAAGAAGGAGCTCTGTCTGTAAAAAACATTCTTTTTGCGAATATGGACTAACAGGGCTGCTACTCTGAAATCAGTAAAAACTAAATACTTCCTCTGGCCTCACAGGTCCTATGCTCAGATTTACTCTGGAACCTGTTTCCCTGAAGCCTTTTACTTGCACTGCACACCTGTCACAAGTTGTGACAATAGTTAGTGACATTTATTACCACTTCCAGTTTTATTTTATTTTTTAAATTAACTCTTTTCAATCCTTATTATCCCCAGCTGCCAGGGCTCAGGATACCATGAGAAAAGCAAAATCAACAAAACAACACCAGACGTCTTGCCAAAAACACACACAAAGAGGGAAAAATTCCTTCCTGACCCACTAAAATGATTGGGTTAAACTTATAGCAAGCTTGGAAACCCAGCTCTAATGGCTAACCCATCTATACGGCAAAGGGGTTGGGACTGCTTTTAGAACCAAGAATGGCTGATGTGTGTCCTGGAGTGCTTAACACACAAGGGGGTGGGTTTGGTGGGGCCATTTGGCTTCCTTACCTCCCCGAATTGGCCAACACGGGTTAAAGGAGGTGGAACTTCTGCTTCACTCTCCCCAGCCCAAGCCCCACTCTACAGTGTTCTGGGTGGGGAGACAGGAAAAAGGAAGGGGAAAGTGGTAACAGAGAGCACACTGCCCTCCAACCAGGACCCCAGAAGGTGACCATTCCCCTGCTAGCCCAATCAAACACCTCACCCCTCTAGCTAAGTCGGGAAGAGGCAATCTTAAATGGGCTTGCATACCAGGATATAGCCTAAATATAAGAGTTCGCCACACCACAATACATTTTAAAATGATACAGAAAATGCTGATTTAATACAGACGTCATCGACTCTGTAAAATTATGAAGATACCGGAAAAATATATAACAGAAAGTAAATGAACTGTCGAAACAGAATGAAAACCCTTTGTTAAATGCAAAGATAGGTCTCAGAAAGGTTCCTCCTGAAGATGATTCTATTTCTTCTAACCAACAAATCCTGTTCTTTTTTTTAAATTTTATTTCCTTGTGTGATCATACAGTAGTGGAAAACAAAAAGGGTCCCGATGGCACAAGAATGGAGTTTAGAAATGTCACACTGTGTCACCAATAATGAATCAGTACACAGATTGACAAATAATATTTTTCATAAAAATTGCAATCCTTGTCTAGATACAATGGTCTAAAATTGAGTATTCCTTTCACTACTCCCTAATGGCCCAATTCTGTGTGCATTTGCCCATATGGGTGGCTTTGCTCACCTGATTGGTCCTACTAATCTCACATGGCTGGTAGCTCATGTGCATGGCTCTTAGCAGACATTCACATGAATAGCCCCATGGACTTCAACAAAAGTACTCACTTCAGTAAAAGTAAGTGTGTTTGTAAGCATCTGATGGACAAGGATCTAAGTTTTAAAATTGAAATACTTTTATATGTCGCAGAAACCTCGTGCTACTGCTACCTATTAATTTCAACTAGACACATTATTTAAAGGTTCCACTGACATTGTTTCATTGCCAGTATGGAGATTGGGTCAAACTATGATTTCTTTGTGAATGGAAAGATTTACTTAAAACTAAATCATACCTAAGGGTACTAAAATGAACTCTGTGTGTGTGTGTATGTGTGATTCATACACACACACACACGCCACGTCTTATATATCACATATTATACACTCTCCTCTACATATGCATACACACTTTCATTTTCTCCAGATTAAACAATCCATAGATCCACAGTGATAAAATATTTTCTTGTAAAATAAGGAATAAGTAGAAACAGTTATCTGAATTGCTTTATTGTGTTCATTTAAATACTGAATGAGTCAGTATTCTGATTTTAAAATGTTATGTATGTGGGTTGATTCTTCTGATTCAAGCTAAATTACTTAACAAAGCTTTATTTGCTGCTATTAAACATTCATTCATAGCTCTCTGCATTCATAGCATTTTAGCTTCCTGAAGCTCCAATCCTGCAAGCAGAGCCATGCAGACAAAAGAGTTTGCCTGTGCTGAACTCAGTGAAGGATTGCAGCCTAAAGTTGTTTTAGATCAGATAACCCTATTGCAATTATCTTTTTACAATCCATATACATTGACACACAGAGTAAATATAGAAAATACATAGCATATAGCAGTTGCAAGGTGTTAGGTGAACAAACAACAGGTTAGGGCCAAATGAACAGTCCAGTTCATTCAGTCCCACCGGAGGGCTCAATTATATGACAGCTTACAAAGCTCCAGGATACTATTCTAAGAGCTGGTCACAGAAAATTCAATAAAACCATATTCTGTAGAAATATGTAGTTATTTCAAAATGCTTAAAAATTGAGTCAATTTCACTGGAATTTTATTTAAGGAAAAAACAGAGGGAAAAGTTCTGACAAGATGTTTTGACATTTTCAGAATGAAACTTTTGATTTTTTGTTTTGAATGTTTTTAATTTTATATTATATTGTGTATTATACAATATATTTTTAAAAGATGAAATTAGAACAAAACATTTAGATTTTGCTGATACAAAATGTTTTGATCAACCTGAAACTAAAATGTTTTGAAATTTCTTTTGTGGAAAATTTCAAATTTTTCAGTTTTTGTTCCAATTTAGGATTAAACCAAATTTTGAATTCCCAAAATCCTTTGCAATACCAACTAGTCCACAGCTGTTCTCATTGTTCATGTGTAACACTGACAGACCCCCATCGTTGGCGGGTGGGATCGAACTGGGGACCTCTGAAGCTTAGTGCATGAGCCTCTACCGCATAAACTAAAAGACAACTGGCTGTTAGCTAAGGCTGTAGAGCAGACTCATTAATCTCTCTCTCTCTCTCTCTCTCTCTCTCTCTCTCTCTCTCTCTAAGTGGTCTCAGTGCCACTGGATGGGACAGAACATCACACCCAGGAGGTGTGTAGGTAACACATGCACAAGGTTTTACTACAGTAGTTACTGTACTGTTACTGTATCAGTAACATATACAGTAAATTAATCTTGGCTCTATTTCAGTAATGCTAACATTTGAATGTATTGCTTATTTTAATGATCAAAGCTCCAGAGTGTTTAATAATTTGCTATTTTTTAGGATTTGGCTCAAAATCTTCCAGGGTCAGTTTTGTCTTCCTACTGCTGGATTCTCTTGAATTAGTGCCACCATTTTCCTCTTTGGCAAAGGAAAACAAAAGTATTATTAATTTATTATGGGTGGAAATTTCAAAAGTGCTGACGCGACTTAGGCACATAAGTTCCATTGGCAATCAATGGAACTTGTGCTCTTAAATCAATTTGACGCTCCTGAGAATTCTACCCTAATTCATAAGACCTAGTTCCTTCACATAAGGTGAGGCTTCAGCATTATGAGGCACTTACCTAACATGCATTGCCAAAGAAACATTTGAGTGTTTCTCCTCACAATACTCTTCTGATATGGGGAAGTATTATTATACCCATTTTACACTGAGGAACTGAGGCAGAGTGAGACAAAGGGCTTGTCTTCACTACCAGGGCAAGTCAACCCAAGTTATGCTACTCCAGCTACATGAATAATGTAGCTGGAGTTGATGTAGCTTAGGTCAACTTACAGTGGTGTCTTTACCATGCTGCGTTGACGAGAGATGCTCTCCCGTCGACTTACTTTAATTTTCTCGGAGAGATGGAGTACCAGAGTCAACCAGAGAGTGCCCTGATGTTGATTATTAATGAAGACATGCTCTAAGGATCAGATTTTCAAAGGTATTTAGGTACCTAACTTTCATTGATTTAAACTGAAATGGAACTGAGGTATCTAAATACCCTTGATCTAGATCTAAGTGACTTGCCCAAACTCACAGTCTTCTGAGTCCCAGTCCAGTGCATTTAACCACAAGGCCAACCTTCCTCTCTTAATAGGACTGCTTAGATAATTGCTACTCAGCATGAATAAGAGGGTTAGACCTGGACCTTTAAAAATTGGTGATTGGACATTTTCTTGCTGTTGTCTACAGGGGCATATATACACATATAAACATACACATTAGGGACCGATTAGACAATATTAATAAGAAAAGAAATTATGTGTTGAGCTGAATGATTACAGTCTTCTGTAAGTTGCCATGTTTTCCATTTGAACATAACTAAATTTTTCAGTGAGTGGGTCGCTTGTTGAATGACTTATCCTTTATAGATTTTTAGATTCCAACAAAAGCCACCATTTCTTTCCCTACAAAGACCTCTTTAATTCCAAACTTTTCTGAGTTTGCCTTTGTCTGTTACTACTGGAATGTGGTCACAAAGGTTGATCTGTTTAATTGTCTTTAGAGGCAAGATATTCAGTAATCATCATCCATAAGCCTGAAGCCTAAAGGCTCTTTTTTCCCCCACAGAAATCTATTCTTTGGGTAAATATATTTTTGACTGGACTGAGTTTTTAAATACAATCAGAAGTGATAAATTTTAAATACGAACCTCAGTCCCATTCAAACCAAGCCTTGGGTTCAAGGTCAAGACAGTTCAAAGAGAATGCACTGAGTTGATTATACAGCTGATAAGTTGATATATTTCCATGTCACACAAACTTTCCCCTCCAACAATTAAATCCAATCGTAGAAGACAAATGGTGAAATCCTGGCACCACTGAAGCCAATAGTAAAACTCATATTGATTCAATAGGGCCAGGACCTCACCCAAAGGGAATGTCCATTTCAGAAGATTTGGACAGATACGGATAAAACTTAGATATAAATCAATTATTTAAAAATGACTCCCTCCGCAGGTTGTTTAAAAAAATAATTTGCAATGGAAAAAAGCAGGTTAAAAATATATGTAAACATCTGCTCAATTTAAATTGGGATGAGAACCTAACAACAAGAACATTCAGCTTCTGGGATCCCTACTGTTACCCTTAATGAAGAAGTATTAGTATCAATACTTATTAATTGAAAACATCCAAGGACTCTGCATATATGTTAAGGTTGGCATGGAACAAGACCTAGTGGGAGTCAGATACAGAGGGCCAGATCCTCAGCCAGCATAAATCAGTGGAGTTCCATTGGCATCAAGTCAGCTATGCTGATTTACACCAGCTGAGGATCAGGTCCAGAACCAGGAAGCTAGCTAAAAGTCAGACCTGCCTGCCTTTGGATTAAAGTGCCTTGTAGAACTTGTTCTGTTCTTAGTAGATGAAAATTTTGATTCTATACTTGTGTCTGATTTGAGAATATCACAATTTTATGCAAGCATAGAGTGGAACTACCCACCCCCTCCGTCTCAGAGCACTAAGCCCCAAATGGACCCCTCCTGCCCAGCCACATTGGCTGAGAGATGAAGCAGTAACACTTCCAGGGGGAAGAACCACCCCTGCAACCCTGAGATCCTGCAGACTCCAATTGCACCTTCCCAAACCTCGGTTATGATGACTCCAGAGTGGTAGTGGCTGGGTGGGGGAATCTTTACTGCCTCAGAAACCCTGACGATGTCAGCAGTCTGGACTCTGAGCTGTTTTGTGGGATAAGGAGATTGATTACTGTGTTTGGGAAAGAAAGATCCCTGAGCAGGGGGTCTTGTGACAGGTAATCTCCAGAAGCACCTTCACAGTCCTGCGTATGTGGCATCAGAGAACATTCTTCATAATGGAGCAAAGGAATGCCTGTACTCTTGCAGCTGACATCAGCAGGGACCCATTCCTTCCCCCTGGACAGCAGCAGAGACAATGGGAGATTGCTCAAGGCTCTGATAGCCACTCAGCTCTGCGTGGGGGCAAGCACCACAAGGGATGATTTAGTTGGGGATTGGTCCTGCTTTGAGCAGGGGATTGGACTAGATGACCTCCTGAGGTCCCTTCCAATGCTGATATTCTATGATTCTAAGGAAAAGGGGAAGTGAGTGGAGGGAAGGACCCAATCTACTTCTTCTTAAGATTCTGGAAGATCATTTATATTTTTAAGTACTTGAATGTTTACTATTTTTAAAGGAGCTAGGAATGCTGGGAGAGGCGTCTATGGAGACAGTCTGTGTAAAAGCATTTATGTAAAATCAATGGGAAGCAAGCCTAAGGCCACGCAAATTTTAAAGGACCACGGGGAATTATACACACAGGGAAGGTCAGAATGATCACTGATAATTATGTTTAAATGATTTGGACCCACAAGTTATGCATATTGTTAACTTGTGTAATGAGGGTTATTTCGGGCAACAACCATCCCTTCCTGTACAGTACCTTCCACAGGGGGACTCACTTCTAAGTGTGTGTGTGAGTGAAAAATCTAGTTGTGGAAATCATTAATCAAAATGGTTTTGCCTAGATTGAAGTTTATAACAGGTTTTCACAGAATTTCTATAACATTGTAACTCTTGTGTCCTAGCTGAGCTCATCCTGTTTCCGCTAAAACCACAAATTTGTGGATATTGCATGCTCAACTTTAAGAATTCTGTTATGGTTTAAAAGTGGCCTTTGTTTCACTTACTGGTGCAGAGTTGTCCCTTTGTCCTCGGGATCTGACCATTCTTCCTAGCACTTCTATCCCATCAGAAGTAATATTCCCTGCTGCATTAATTGTCTTCTCACTCACTTGATTGCAGTCAATAATAATTTTGGCTGTAGTCTTGCTGATAACAACATGTAACTAGGCAAAAGTAAAGATATTCAAATACACAGAGAGGAGACTAAGGAATATGGGTTACCAGACACAGTGAGCATTTTTAAAATGAGTTGATGTTATGTTAGCTAGTGGAGCTGAGCAAATAATGCATAGCAGATAATCCATTCAATGAATTAAGCCTCTTTTTCTGCCTATGGAATCTCTGTGAGCAGGTGGCCATCTTCTCACCCTGGTGCAAAGGGCCAATACAAGGATTATTCGCCATCTAAGTCCCACTGAGCCCTTGATTTTTGTGCTACTTAGTGGTGTGCAGGCCTTTTGTGAGCCTGTCGCACAGGACTGTCTTTCACCCAAAATGTTTTGCAGATTTACAAAAGACAAATGGACTCTACCAAAAATAGTAGTAAAATTTACTAAATTTGGACAAAATTGTCAAATAAAATCAGTGTGAAAGTTTTACATTACGAGATCAAAATCCCCTATTGAGTCACCGAACAGGAAAGCATAGGGAATAGCAGCACAAGCCTCCCCATGCTGCCCCGAGAGCTGCGTTAATTTTCACCTTGCTGTCCAACATTAACGGGCCTTGAGACAGCTGGGCAGTACCCAGCACACAGGATTGCTCCAGTCACAACCCATCCTGCACCTTGCACACACAGCCCACCTTGAGGCTCCATCTGTGCCAGGAGCTTTCTGGGGGAAGAGGTGTGCAAAGCTGGCAGAGCAGTGGGGAAGACTCTCTGTGCTGGGAGTATCATCTGGGAGAGAGGGGCAGTAGCCACACAACAACTTTATAGCCAATTTGCTCAGGCTAGCTGGCACAAAACAATTGCAAGGCACCCAACCTTGTGCCTTTCAAACATAACTAGGCCAGGGGAATCAACTGAGATATACAGTGCTTTTTTCCTAATGAAAGATTTGAGCCCAGGAATAAAAGTGAATAATTAAAGGGATTTATTTACTCCTATGTGCAGTACAACCCCATCTTAATATGTCATGTGTGTCTTCGTTTCCAGACTTTTAGGAACATGGTAACTATTAGAACTTAGCCAGAACACCAAGGCTACTACCACTATTTTTATAGAAGTGCCATGAGATCTTTAATGACTATGAAAGGATCATCCTTGTACATCTCTACTATACATACAGAATTGGTCAAAAATGGCCAATTATTTTTTGCAGAAAATTTTAAAACTGCATTTTTCCTTTTTCAGTGAAACTTTCCAATTTTCAAATGAAAAGCCATTTATTGTCTAAATCACTTTTCGACCGATTCTAAAACATTGAATTTGACCAATTTTAAAACATAGGTAGAAACAGAAGTGAATAGATAATAATGAAGAATGAGATCATGGTTGATATTACCAGCAACACCAATAAAACAAATCCTTTACATACAGGAGCCTATTATTGCCAAATTATTCTCTTAACAGAGTTTGGTAGATGACCTGTAAGCTGTAAAATACAAGAAATCATTGACAAAGGGGAATGTATACAAGAAATCCTCAAAATGTGAAAAAGGGAACTCCAAAATCTTTGTTCTGTATGCTTAAAATGCATTTTTCTGTTAGTATAACTAACCTTATGGAAACTTCCGTAGAATATTTTCTTTATTTCAGGGCCTTCAAAAGTAACAGTTTGAAAATCCCCTTTGTAGTCATAATTAAAGAAAATCAGAGTTTTACCATCATCTGTACGAGAGAGAGAGAGAGAAAATCTCAATGTGAGAGGAAAAAAAAGGTGCATCATTATTTGTAAGAGCCAACACTGGTCTTAGTAACAGATTATAAAACTTTCAAGACCGTCCCTGCCCTAAGAACCTTACAGTCTATAGAGTTATCATTTGTATTTTATGTTCCGCAAACTAAAAATCATGCAGCTATTTATTCTGTTTAAGGAAAGGAAAAGCTATGTTATTAGTACTTTCTAAATCAATGCCTTATCACTACAATGTATAGTGCCTCTGATATAGCATATTTTCAATTTTGATTTTTTAAATTTTGTATTTTATTATAATATACTATAACATAATGCAAAAAAAAAGAAATATGGTTTCAAAATGAAAAATCAAATAGTTTCATTCTGAAAATGTTAAAACAGTATGTTTTGACATTGTCAGAAATTTTTTTCTTGCTTTTCTTCCAAAACAAAACTCAGACAAAACTGACCTAATTTTGCCAAGAGTTTGGATTTGGATGGAATTCCATATTATGATGAAATATAATTCTGTCAAAGTTTCTCCAGTTAACTCTAGTTAGGTGCCCAACTCCCACTGAAATTCTGTTAGGGTCATTTGAAAACCCCATTCCAACTGTCCCATAGATGTAACCCAAATGAAAGGTGCAAGCAGAGCTCTGTGACCAGATGACATTCAATATCCTCACTGATTTCAGCTTAGTCTATCATAGAAGATGTTTTGAATTGATTTGCAAAAAGCACTAAAAGCTTTTCACATTCTGCTAGCCTCTACTTCAAGGCACCACGTGTTTCTATGAAGTCATGAAAGCATTCTTGTTTTGTATCTATAGCTAGAGTTGGGTTTATAGCTAGAGTTTACAGAGTCTATAGCGTTTATAGAGTTTATAGCAAGAAATGGGTTAGTTCTTGACTACAATCTTAACCACGGACATGAGATCAGCACACACAAGGAATGCTACAGTGTCTTTCATGATCATCATACAAGGTTTCTAACTTTCATACATTCATGCTGTATCTGACTGTCAGTTGTGGCACTTGGCAACATATTGGTTAGATCTGTAAGGTATGTCTATACTGCAATTAGACACCCACGTCTGGCCTGTGCCATGTGACTTAGGCTCGTGGGGCTCGGGCTAAGGGTCTGTTTAACTGAGATGTAGACATTCAGGCTCAGGCTGGAGCCTGGGATGTAGGACCTTGAGAGGTGGGAGGGTTCCAGAGCTTGGGCTGCAGCCCGAACCCAAACATCTACACAGTAATTAAATAGCCCCTTAGCCTGAGCCCCGTGAGCCCAAGTCAGCTGGCACAGGCCAGCCATGGGTGTCTAACTGCAATATAGATATCCCCTAAGAGACCTGGCTTCAATTCTCTGCTCCACCACAGATTTCCTATGTAATCTTGGGAAAGTAACCTGAGCCCAGATTTTTAAAGGTATTTAGGCACTGCAATGCTCAGTGTTGCACTGCCTAACTGATTTAGGGGCCTAAGTCTGATTTTCAAAAGTGATTTATAGAGCTTAAATGTCCTAAGTGCCTAAATCCCTTTGAAAATCAGACAGGCTCCTAAATCAGCTAGGCATTGCAATGCTGAGCCCAGCAATGTCTAAATATCTTTAAAAATGTGGGCCTTATTTTTTCTAAGAAAGAATGTTCCTGATATTTCCATTTTCAAATATTTGGGATGTGCCCCTATACTCCGGTGATGGGAGTAATATAAATAATTAAATAATAATAATGCCTAGTTCTTTTCATCAATAGATCTCTAAGCACTTTACATCATTATCCCAGTTTTACAGATGGGGAACCTGAGACACAGAGACGTGACGTGACTTTCCCAAGGTCACTCAGAAGGCCAGTGGCAGAGCCAGAATAGACCTATGGTTTTCCGAGTCCCAGTCCAGTGCTCTATCCACTAGGGAACATTTCCTTGAGAAATATCCTGATCTCATTGGTATACATCAAAAAGTAATTCTATTACATCCCTGATCCAGTGCCAACTGAAATCAATGTGAGTTTTCAAAGTAAATGGGGAGGATTCAAATTTCAGTTTCACCCATGTAAATTCACAGTTACTCCAGATTTTCACCAGTAACTAAAATCCAAATCTGAACAACTGACTCCAGCTCAGATTAATATATGATTCTATCTATAGAAAATCCATTGGAGACCCAGAGCCTCAATATGTTGATAATTATTTTATTAATACATTCATTATTTAAACCATCATCAATGCCTAGTTTCAGCATTATTTTTAATCACACATCCCAAGGGGACAAAAAAAGCACACCATAAGATATAAAATACCTACTGTCCAAAATAACTCCAACAAGTGGCTCATATTTTTCATTTAAAATCTCCCACAGAGCAAATGGCTCCTGGGGTGTGTCAGGGAGTATACGGAATAGAAAAGTAACGGTGTAGTCTGAAGGCAGCCCCTCTGGGTGCAAGTATCTGTAACAAAAAGACTATTCTGTGAACTGAATTAATCACAGTAAAGCTGATTTAAAAGCATTCTTTATTACTTTGGATTTGTCTTTTGAAATCAAGATCATGCAGCCATATGAGACAGGCATCATTACACTTAGTAGAATCTACTCAACCATGATATAAGTTAGAACAATGCTAACCTTGGGATTTTTCCAAATATTTTAATTATAAACTTGATGGTGCTTTACATTTTTGAAGTGATAATTAAAATAAAGTAGAACAGAGATTAAAAACTGCAACTAAAAAAGAATTTCATTTAGAAACTGAGGGCCTAATCCTGAGTTCAATGGGAGTTGAAGGTGCTTATGATCAAGCCATGAATTATATGAAAAGCTACATTTTTAAATGTATCCATTTGTGAGATTTTTGATATTCTTAAATAAATGATACTCTTAAATAAATGGATACAAGCCTGACATCAGGAATCATAACATTCAAAAACTGGTAGGAAAACACTTCAACCTGTCTGGCCATTCAGTAAAAGACTTAAGGGTGGCAATTCTGCAACAGAAAAGCTTCAAAAAAAGACTCCAACAAGAAACTGCTGAGCTTGAATTCATATGCAAACTAGATACCATTAACTTGGGTATGAATAGAGACTGGGAGTGGCTGGGTCATTATACATATTGAATCTATTTCCCCATGTTAAGTATTCTCACACCTTCTTGTCAACTGTCTAAATGGGCCATCTTGATTATCACTATAAAAGTTTTTTTTTCTCCTGCTGATAATAGCTCACCTTCATTAATTAGCCTCTTATAGTTTGTATGGCAAATTCCACCTTCTCTGTATAATCTTTTTACTATATGTTCCATTCAATGCATCCGATGAAGTGGGCTGTAGCCCAAGAAAGCTTATGCTCTAATAAATTTGTTAGTCTCTAAGGTGCCACAAGTACTCCTGGTTTGTTTCTTTTTTGTGGATACTGACTAACACGGCTGCTACTCTGAAACCTTAAATAAATTTAGTATGTGATGAAAACATAAATGAGTTGGAAGACCCATTATAATGGACCTTTCCTTTCTAGTTAAATGTCCTTTAAAACATTGGTAGATAAGCAACTAACTTGTGACAGAGACTATTTTGGGAACTTTTATAATTATATTCAGAATGTATTTTATAAATATAGAAGCCAAAATTTTATACAGTCCAGTCAAAATGGACTTTACATATAAAATTGAAATCTACTGATACCGAGAAATAGGCAGATATTTTTGGTAGGTAGTTTATTTGCCAAAAAAGTGCATTCATCAGTCAAAGAAAACTATTCATGAATTCAGGTAGAACTTGGCAAATAGTTTCAGCTGACTAAAAAAAAAAAATCGAAGTTGAAATAGTTCATTTTGACATTTTTGAAAGGAAATGTTTTGATGTCTTGTTTTGAAATGACATTTAATTTCTAAATTTAGTTAGATTAAAAAAAACTAAAAAGGGTAAAACTCGCTCAAAATGTAAAAAAAAAAGTCATTTGAGTTTTAATGCAAAATTATTATTTTTGAAAAAAGAAAAGGAGTACTTGTGGCACCTTAGAGACTAACAAATTTATTAGAACATAAGCTTTGGTGAGCTACAGCTCACTGTACTTGTGGCACCTTAGAGACTTCATCCAATGAAGTGAGCTGTAGCTCACGAAAGCTTATGCTCTAATAAATTTGTTAGTCTCTAAGGTGTCACAAGTACTCCTTTTCTTTTTGCGAATACAGACTAACACGGCTGCTACTCTGAAACCTGTTATTATTTTTGAGTTTTTAGTTTACTTGATAACCTCACCTCCCCTCCCCCCAAATCAGTTTTGGTTAACGCACAATGAATTTTCTTTTGGCTTTTGCAGTTTGGCCATCAAACCAAAAAATCAGTTATTCACTCAGCTCTTTTGAAAGCCTCCCAGAATTTTTTCAGAAGAGCAGGGACGTTCATAATAGAAGAGATGTTTGTTATTTTATTTCATTTCCTAAAGTTTGGGTTTGTTATTCTACACTCTAAGCTTTTATTTAAGCTCTGTTTGACCAATCTTGAGCAGGGACAAAAGAAAAATGAGAAGTCCAGGATTAATGCACTAGCTGACTCTAAAATGGAAATATGAATTATGAGTCTGATTTGTATAACATGTATAGATGCCTTATGTGGGGGGAAAAGGTTACTGATAAGTCCAACTTCCCACTGGTCCCAGTGCTACTTTGGAAATTGTGTGCTTTTGGATACCGTGCTTATTTTTGGAAGAAAACAGCATAAAAATTGCATTCAGTAATCATTATAATCTGTACAATTCACATATGGGATGCATTAGTACATTCTCTCTGTGTATATGTATGCACAATTCTTAGGCAAAGTCCTGCTCTTAGATCCACTCTCTGAAGCCCTTACCAGCAACATGTTTTCTATTGTGTATTCAGCACTCAAACCCCAGGCAGATTTACATGTATGGGAAATGAAGAATATAAAGAATATAAAACATTGGGGGCCAAGAGTCTCTTCAAGATTTCCGGCTTGGAAAGCAAATTTAAATCTGAGTTCAGGAAAATGACGGTAAAGTCAGAGATAAGAGACGGTAAAGTCAGAAATAATCATCTGCAGGGATGATTTAGTTGGAGATTGGTCCTGCTTTGAGCAGGGGTTTGGACTAGATGACCTCCTGAGGTCCCTTCCAACCCTGATATTCTATGATTCTATGACAAAGGACCATTTTGTCAGGAGGACAGCTTTGGTCTTCAAAGTATTCAGCGTAAGAAATTATAGCATTGGTGGAAGTTGACAGAGTCAAGACAGGCTGGTAAATGAAAAATAAAAGATTCAGACACTGAGTGGAAGGCAGATGTACAATAGAACAGAATAAAAGTGATGACCTAGGATGAAGTTAACAATGTGGTCCCCAAGGAGAAAATATATGGAGAACTAGATAGGGTCAAAACCAGAATCTTACAGCATTCCAAATTGGAAAAGGAGAGGTAGAACTGAAACCAAGAGGGAGTGCAGTGAAGACATCGAGTTTTTGCATGCAGTGCTCAGAGAAGGGAGAGATATCCACAATATTCAATGTCACAATGAGATCAGATGAGATGAGAAAAAAAAAAAGATATCCCTGAGCCATACCTGTAAGGAGTCCTTAACAACACAGAGAAAGACAATCTCAATACCGTGCAAAGGGTTGAAAACACAGTGAAGCAATCAGGAAGGCTGTGCTGCTGAGGTAGACAGAGAGGTAAGGGAAGAGCATATAGAAAAGCAGAAGAGATAATAAGCAAAACAAATGAGGGCAGAAGCATGAACTGCTAACCTCTGTAGATTCCAATCAAACTGCCTCCCCGCCAAACAAAACATGGGGAAAGCCATTAATAAGAAAGTTTCTAGGAGTATAGTCCTAACTGTGGCAAAACAAGATAATTTCATACAAACATCAAGAAGGTATCTAACATAAAAGTTTAAAACTATTTCTCTGTGGAAATATTGTTCTTCTGTACTAATTTAAGACCAATAAATGCTTCTAGTTAATTTCTGTAGGGTGTAATCCAGTAATTGGCACCCAGATATAAAAGCTAATCCATTCCTTTCCTCTGCTGCAATGTTGTTAGTCCACTGTGTCTGTATGGGGAACTGGATGTAGAGGAGCCATAGACCATGCATAGCACAAGAAGCAGAGTCCTCGTGGATAAAGGGAAGGTCAGAAGATCCTCCTATCACCCTTCTTCTGAAGGAGTAAGATAATAAGTACTCCAGGGGTGATTCTTTACCTCCACCTGTGTGCCTCTCCACAGAACCTGGTCCTAATTTTGAACTGCATGGCAGATCCTGGATTTAAACACAGGGGTAGACTGATACCCTTCCTCCCAGTGGGTAGCACTATCCATGAGAAATCCCACTGAAAAACAATGGGACTATTCATAGAGTTAAGTAATACTGAACATGAGTAAATTATCATAATCTGGCTCTAAATTTGCATACACAAAATTGATAATCATCATATTGACACCTGTCTGAAAGTAGTTTATGTCTGAAGCTAAAAATTGAAGTGTAGTTAGTTCAGGACTTGGGTATCCATGGAACACTCTTGCTATTCGCAGTTATAACACACATTGAAATAACATGATGGTATCCATGTTCTTCCACCATGGAAATGCTAAGTCTAAAATGAGTGGCGTCCCGTACTGGGCACTAGGACCATTTACATATATTAATACTTACTTGGTAGGCTGGGAAACCAACGCATCTTTATGCAGTCTGTAACATGGATAAGCATTAAAAGTACCAGGCTCCATAGATACTCCTTCCACTGTCGAAAACTCCTTTTCAACCAAACCAAACATTTCCATCATTTTAAATCCTGGAAAGCATAAAAATACTAAACATATCACTTTAAATTCATTATGTTAAGGGACAAAGTGAACTACATAAAGGAGCTTCAAATCACGGTGTGATTAACAGCTGTTGTTATAAACGAAAGTAAGTAATTTATTCTACAGGTGTGCACCTCAGTAAATGAAAATGATTCCATAAATGCAGAATCTATTATCACAATACTGTACCTGCTAAATTGTTGCCATCCTTATATACCAATGGGCAGGCTGGAAAAAATTAAAAATATATTTAAACTCAGAAGAACAGTACATACTTCAAAATATATCTGTTTTATTTCTTCCTATAAAGAGAAAACTAAACTAATCTCTCCCAGGGAAGGTCTGCTGTGGAATCAGCAAACAGTGAGGTCTACAGATCTAGTTCTGGGCATCTGTGAGGCAAACCCACAGCTAGACCATGGCTGCTCACTCAGCTAGGACTCACCCCTGTCCAACAGAGCCTGCAGTGACTCAACTCTCAGGCATGCTGCAGCAGCATATCCCTTGCCAGGGCCCAAATCAGATGATCCCAGAGCACAGATATTTCACCTTTACTGCCACAACCACCAGTAAGTTTGTAAAAGAACACCATTTGGCTAGGAACCCTCCTGCTGTCTCATGGTGTTACTGACTCTCTAGGCTTCCAAACTACCCTCAGTCCTGTCCCTGTTCCTTGTCCAAGCCTTGTTCTAGCCTCGTCTGTGCCCTAATTTGAATGTGCTCCAGCCCTGATCCTGACCTGCTCCAGCCCTGCACCTGCCTCTTAACCCCAGACCTTTGGACTGACTCCAACTCAGCTTTGACCTTCAGCCTGCTTCCAGACTCAGATTACAATCCTGATTTGGGTTGTCTATGGAATCTTTCCCCAACTCTGACCCACAGCCTGTCCCCAGATCCTGGTTTCAGCATTGCCCTCTTTCTGGTCCTGAATCTGTTTGGATTCAATCACTGCTCCAACCACCAGGCATGACAGCCTAGAGCCCAGAGCCTGACAGCAACCCATGTGGCACCACTAGGTGTTCTAGGCTAGCACCCCAAATTAAAGGGCACTTTTGAAAATGTAGGCCTGAATGACCAATCAATAATATTGCTGAGCTTGCAAAGTCCTGGTCTAATGATTAGGGCCCTACCAAATTCATGGTCTATTATGGTCAACTTCACGGCCATAGGATTTTAAAATTGGTAAATTTCACATTTTCAGATGTTTAAATCTGAAATTTCATGGTTGTAGTCATGGGGGCCCTGACCCAAAAGGGGAGGAAGTGTGGGGGGGTCACAAACCTGTTGTAGGGAGGTCATGGGATTGCCACCCTCACTTCTGTGCTGCCTTCAGAGCTGGACTCTGAAGGCAGCAACCGCAGAGCTTCCTGCAGCTGCAGAAGGTTCCCAGAGGTGGAAGTGGGTCTGATCTCCCCCCACCTCCCTCCAGAGCAGCTGTGCAGGGAATGGACAAATCCGGTCCCTCCCCAGCCCAGCTGGAGTTAGGAGCCCCCATTGCTGGGGCGTTCCCAGCAGCACAGGGAAGATCAAACCCAAAAGTCTCCTCCAGCTGCAGGAACCTTTGGGACTGCTGCCCAGTCCCAGAGCATCCTGCAGCAGGGGGAGGCACCCAGAGGTGGGTTTGGTCTCCCCCCCCGGCCACCTCAGAGCAGCTGTGCTGGGGATGGATAAGTCCTGTCCCTCCCCAGCCCAGCCTGAGCTAGGACCCCCACATTTCTGGGGCACTCCTAGGAACAAGGGGACACCGGATTTCACGGGAAAGGGCTTATTTCACGGTCCATGATGCATTTTTCATGGCCATGAAATTGGTAGGGCCCTACTAATGATGAATAATGTTGAAACTGCAATCATCAAGAAGTAGATGTAAGGGTTTAAAAAGGATGCATAGGAATACAAAGAAAGCAACATTCTTGTGTATTCAGTTCCAGCAGATTGCAGCTCTATATTCATGTCAGCTACATACATGCCATTTCCCAGGCATATATATAATGGAACATAATGAGGGTGTGTGTGTGTATGAAACATGGATCACGCCCTGTGACCACTAGGCCCTGGCCCAGAAAGTCCTTCTTTTCCTCTAGTCACAGAGGGTCTAGAAGAATGACATCTCCATGACTTTGGAGAGGAGCCAGAATTATAGCAGGAAAGTCCTGCTCCACCCTTCCCCTTTGGGCTATAACTTTTCCAATTTGTGTGCTATATACATACTAGAATTTGGCCCTGAGGAATGCATTTTACAGATGTTGTTTAAATAAGGAATGTTTAGTCAACACTAATCACAGAATAGGTTAAGGGTCTGTAGAAAATAAACAGTCAGTTAAAAATTGTAGACCAAAATTCTGCTCTGATTTACCCTGCTGTAAATTCAGAGCAACTTCTTTGTGGTCAGTGGAATTACTCTGGATTTACACCAGTATAACAGAGGTCCCTGAATAACTGCAACCAGAACCCCATTAGTCTTGTACCACAATAATATTGTAGCAATGATATCCATAGAGATATTAGAAAACTCACTGTATGTTTCAATGGAATGGAAATAGAATTTTTGGAATAGAAAAGTGAATAAATAAACTCCTTATTTAGCAGGTATTGAATGTTGCACAGGCACAAATACAAATCAAAATGTCTAACTTGCTGATGCAGTTTCACAGACAAAAGTGATCAGCTCATCTTCAATCTTCTTGAAGGCATCAAAATCATCCACAAAGAAGACATGTCTTTCACTAGGCTTGCTGCCAATGTTAACTAATTCTGAATAATCTGCATCCGCCACACCAATAGCAAAAATGCTGAAACCTATAAAACAAAAGGTAATATTCTTGTAATGTGTTCATTCGAAGAGCAGAAATCAAATACAAACATACCATGCCCTTTGGCTCTTTTCCTGACTAAATGTAAAAGTAGAAAAATTCCGTCCTACTTCTCGTTCAGCCAATAGCTAAGCGAAACCAGTTTGTTTATATTTATGGGAGATAATATTGACCACTTCTTAATTACAATGTCACTGAAAGTGAGAACAGGTGTATGCATGGCACTGTTGTAACCGGCGTCGCAAGATATTTATGTGTCAGATGCGCTAAAGATTCATATGCCTCTTCATTCTTCGGCCATCATTCCAGAGGACATGATTCCATGCTCATGGCGCTCATTAAAAAAAAATTAATTAATTAAATTTGTGACTGAACTCCTTAGGGGAGAATTGTATATCTCCTGCTCTTTTTTACCCTCATTCTACAATATAGTTCATGTTATAGCAGTCTCGGATGATAACCCAGCACATATTGTTCTATTTAAGAACACTTTCACTTCAAATTTGACAAAATGCAAAGAAGATACCAATGTGAAATTTCTAAAGATAGCTACAGCACTCAACCCAAGATTTAAGAATCTGAAGTGCCTTCCAAAATCTGAGAGAAACTAAGTGTCGAGCATGCTTTCAGAAGTTTTAAAAGAGTAAAAAGAAAAGGAGTACTTGTGGCACCTTAGAGACTAACAAATTTATTTGAGCATAAGCTTTAGTGAGCTACAGCTCACTTCATCGGATGCATTCAGTGAGTAAAAGAGTAACACTCGGATGCAGAAACTTCAGAACCCAAACCACCAAAAAAGAAAATCAACCTTCTGCTGGTGACATCAGACTCAGATAATGAAAATGAACATGCGTCGGTCTGCACTGCTTTGGATCGTTATCTAGCAAAACTCGTCATAGATTTCATAGATACTAAGGTCAGAAGGGACCATTCTGATCATCTAGTCTGACCTCCTGCACAGCGCAGGCCACAGAATCTCACCCACCCACTCCTACGAAAAACCTCACCTATGTTTGAGCTATTGAAGTCCTTAAATCATGGTTTAAAGACTTCAAGGAGCAGAGAAGCCTCCCTCAAGTCACCCATGCCCCATGCTACAGAGGAAGGCGAAAAACCTCCAGGGCCTCTCCAATCTGCCCTGGAGGAAAATTCCTTCCCGACCCCAAATATGGCAATCAGCTAAACCCTGAGCACATGGGCAAGATTCACCAGCCAGATACCCAGGAAAGAATTTTCTATAGTAAATCAGATCCCATCCATCTAATATCCCATCTCAGGGGATTTGGCCTATTTACCCTGAATATTTAAAGATCAATTACTTACCAAAATCCCATTATCCCATCATACCATCTCCTCCATAAACTTATCGAGTAGAATCTTAAAACCAGATAGATCTTTTGCCCCCACTGCTTCCCTTGGAAGGCTATTCCAAAACTTCACTCCTCTCATGGTTAGAAACCTTCGTCTAATTTCAAGTCTAAACTTCCTGGTGGCCAGTTTATACCCATTTGTTCTTGTGTCCACATTGGTGCTGAGCTGAAATAATTCCTCTCCCTCTCCTGTATTTATCCCTCTGATATATTTATAGAGAGCAATCATATCTCCCCTCAACCTTCTTTTAGTTAGGCTAAACAAGCCAAGCTCCTTAAGTCTCCTTTCATAAGACAAGTTTTCCATTCCTCGGATCATCCTAGTAGCCCTTCTCTGTACCTGCTCCACTTTGAATTCATCCTTTTTAAACATGGGAGACCAGAACTGCACACAGTATTCCAGGTGAGGTCTCACCAGTGCCTTGTATAATGGTACTAAAACCTCCTTATCCCTACTGGAAATGCCTCTCTTGATGCATCCCAAAACTGCATTAGCTTTTTTCACAGCCATATCAAATTGGCAGTTCATAGTCATCCTATGATCAACCAATACTCCAAGGTCCTTCTCCTCTTCCATTACTTCTAATTGATGCGTCCCCAACTTATAACTAAAATTCTTGTTATTAATCCCTAAATGCATAACCTTACATTTCTCACTATTAAATTTCATCCTATTACTATTACTCCAGTTTACAAGGTCATCCAGATCCTCCTGTATAATATACCGATCCTTCTCTGAATTGGCAATACCTCCCAGCTTTGTATCATCTGCAAACTTTATTAGCACACTCCCACTTTTTGTGCCAAGGTCAGTAATAAAAAGATTAAATAAGATTGGTCCCAAAACTGATCCCTGAGGAACTCCACTGGTAACTTCTCTCCAGCCTGACAGTTCGCCTTTCAGTAGGACCCGCTGCAGTCTCCCCTTTAACCAATTTCTTATCCACCTTTTGATGTTCATATTGATTCCCATCTTCTCCAATTTAACTAATAATTCCTCATGTGGCACGGTATCAAATGCCTTACTGAAATCTAGGTAAATTAGATCCACTGCATTTCCTTTATCTAAAAAATCTGTTACTTTTTCAAAAAAGGAGATTAGGTTGGTTTGGCACGATCTACCTTTTGTAAAACCATGTTGTATTTTGTCCCATTTACCATTGACTTCAATGTCCTTAATTAATTTCTCCTTCAAAATTTTTTCCAGGACCTTGCATACTACAGATGTCAAACTAACTGGCCTGTAGTTACCCGGATCACTTTTTTTCCTTTTCTTAAAAATAGGAACTATATTAGCAATTCTCCAATCATTCGGTACGACTCCTGAGTTTACAGATTCATTAAAAATTCTTGCTAATGGGCTTGAAATTTCAGGTGCCAATTCCTTTAATATTCTTGGATGAAGATTATCGGGGCCCCCGATTTAGTCCCATTAAGCTGTTTGAGTTTCGCTTCTACCTCAGATATGGTAATATCTACCTCCATATCCTCATTCCCATTTGTCATGCTACCATTATCCCTAAGATCCTCTTTAGCCTTATTAAAGACTGAGGCAAAGTATTTGTTTAGATATTGGGCCATGCCTAGATTATCCGTAACCTCCATTCCATCCTCAGTGTTTAGCGGCCCCACTTCTTCTTTTTTAGTTTTCTTCTTATTTATATGGCTATAGAACCTTTTACTATTGGTTTTAATTCCCTTTGCAAGGTCCAACTCGACTCGATTTTTAGCCTGTCTCACTTTATCCCTACATATTCTGACCTCAATTAGGTAGCTATCCTTGCTGATCCCTCCCATCTTCCACTCCCTGTATGCTTTCTGCTTCTTCTTAATCATCTCTCTAAGATGCTTGCTCATCCAGCTTGGTCTACAACTCCTTCCTATGAATTTTTTCCCCTTTCTTGGGATACAGGCTTCCGATAGCTTCTGCAGCTTTGATTTAAAGTAATCCCAGGCCTCCTCTACTTTAGATCCTTAAGTTCTTCAGTCCAATCCACTTCCCTAATTAATTTCCTTAATTTTTGAAAGTCAGCCCTTTTGAAATCAAAAACCCTAGTTGGAGATTTATTTTTGTTAATCCTTCCATTTAGTTTGAACTGAATTAGCTCATGATCACTTGAGCCAAGATTGTCCCCTACAACCATTTCTTCTATGAGGTCCTCGCTACTCACCAAAATTAAATCTAAAATGGCATCCCCTCTAGTCGGTTCAGCAACTACTTGATGAAGGAATCCATCAGCTATCGCATCTAGGAAAATCTGAGCCCTATTATTATTACTAGCACTGGTCCTCCAGTCTATATCTGGGAAGTTAAAGTCTCCCATGATCACGCAGTTTCCATTAGAATTTACTTGATTAAAAACATTAAAAAGGGCTCTATCCATATCCAAATTAGATCCCGGAGGTCTATAGCACACCCCAAGCACTATCGTAGGAGAGGCTTTACTAGTTATCTTCCCCAATGTAATTTTTGCCCAGACGGACTCCCTCTTATCCATTGCATCGCTTCTTATTTCTTTACATTCTACCTCATCATTGATATACAATGCTACTCCACCACCTTTACCTTTGTTTCTGTCTTTCCTAAAGAGCACATACCCTTCAATACCTGTAGTCCAGTCATGACTACTATTCCACCATGTTTCTGTTATCCCTAGAATATCTGGTTTCACTTCCTGCACCAGTAGCTCTAGTTCCTCCATTTTGTTCATAGATTCATAGATACTAAGGTCAGAAGGGACCATTCTGATCATCTAGTCCGACCTCCTGCACAGCGCAGGCCACAGAATGTCACCCACCCACTCCTATGAAACACCTCACCCATGTCTGAGCTATTGAAGTCCTTAAATCATGGTTCAAAACTTCAAGGAGCAGAGAAGCCTCCCTCCAGTCAACCATGCCCCATGCTACAGAGGAAGGCAAAAAAACCTCCAGGGCCTCTCCAATCTGCCCTGGAGGAAAATTCCTTCCTGACCCCAAATATGGCAATCAGCTAAACCCTGAGCACATGGGCAAGATTCACCAGCCAGATACCCAGGAAAGAATTTTCTATAGTAAATCAGATCCCATCCATCTAATATCCCATCTCAGGGGATTTGGCCTATTTACCCTGAATATTTAAAGATCAATTACATACCAAAATCCCATTATCCCATCATACCATCTCCTCCATAAACTTATCGAGTAGAATCTTAAAACCAGATAGATCTTTTGCCCCCACTGCTTCCCTTGGAAGGTTATTCCAAAACTTCACTCCTCTGATGGTTAAAAACCTTCGTCTGATTTCAAGTCTAAACTTCCTGGTGGCCAGTTTATACCCACTGATGTTTGTTACCCGCATTGGTGTACAAACATCTTAATTTTTGCTGTTTGGCCTCGCTCACATTTTGTACCCTATTAGGCACAGTCATTCTACAGCCAGTATAACCTATTAGACTAGTATCCACACCGCCCTCGCTCCTTATATACATTCTCCTACCCACGGCTGTATCCTTTCTTACTTCGTCTTCTTCCCTCTCAATGCTAAAATCTGGTGTGGAGATTACCTGGACATCTCCCAACCATCTCCCCCTAATTCCTAGTTTAAAGCTCTCTTTATCAGTTGTGCCAGCCTTGATCCTAGAAGTCTTTTTCCTTCCCTACTCAGATCAAGTCCATCCCCAGAGAACTGTCCTCTGTCCGTGAATGCCTCCCAGTGGCCATACATCCCAAAGCCCTCCTTATAGCACCACTGCCTAAGCCATCTGTTGACAGTCATAATCTTGTCACACCTTTGTTGCCCTTCTCTAGGAACAGGAAGGATCCCACTAAAGATCACCTGAGCATCAATTTCCTTAAGCGTCTTCCCCAGCCTAGCATAGTCTCCCTTAATACTTTCCAGCGAGAATCTAGCCGTATCATTTGTTCCCAAATGAAGGATAACTAGGGGATTCTTTCCCGCTCCCTTTAGGATCCTTTTCAACCTCAGGTCTACATCCCATATCTTAGCACTCGGAAGACAGCACACCCTTCTATTCTCTGGATCAGCTCTGGTTACGGGCCTGTCTATTCTTCTCAGTAAAGAGTCCCCGATCACATAGACCTGCCTTTTCCTGGTAAAGGTGCTATTCTCCAGTCTATCCCGTTCCCTCTGGCTGCAATTTCTTTCCATTCCTATTCTCCCTTGTAATCCCCTTTAACCCATCCTGTATCCTCCTGGGGCTCATATTTGGTGTAGTCTCCCTTGACTCTTCCGCTTTTCCTATAGGACTAGCCTCTCTTCTCTTCTTCCTTACCCTTCCACCTTCAACAAGTACCTGCTGAGCCCCTTCTTCATTTTCCAACTCTGCAAACCTGTTCCTAAGCTCTATTTCTCCTTCACTAGCCCATCTTTTCCTCTGCCTGGTTCTTTTAGTCACATGCTTCCACTGATCGCTTTCCTCACCCAGTCTCCCCTCAGAATTCCCCAGCCCTGCTTCCATCTGTGAGTCTGAGCTTTTCCCTTCAGATACCTCATATCTTTGCTCCATCATCTGCTCAAACCCCTTCTTAAACTCAACGAGACTTTCCACCTGCATCTCCAAACCTCGGATCTTTTCCTCCATCAGCTCTATCAGACGGCATTTCATGCAGAAAAAACTCTTACCAGGTCCCCTCTCCAGGATCATGTACATACCACAGCTTCCACATCCAGTCATCCTCAATGTGTCTTCCACCACATGAGTCACTCCCACAGCATGGACACATTCCTCTGGAATGGTGGTTGAAGCCTCAAGGGACATATGAATCTTTAGCTCATCTGGCATGTAAATATCTTGCCACGCCAGCTACAATAGTGCCTGTTCTCATTTTCAAGTGCCATTGTAAACAAGAAGCAGGCAGCATTATCTTCTGCAAATGTAAACAAACTTGCTTGAGTGATTGACTGAACAAGAAGTAGGAGGACTGATTGGACTTTTATTCTCTAAAGTTTTACATTGTTTTATTTTTGAATGCAGGGATTTTTGTACATAATTCCATGGCCAGTAGAAGGACTTTCCTAACAGGGAATTCCAACCTCTAAAACTCGTTCCTTTGACAGATACACCAGACTTTTACTGTAATAATTCTTGTTATCTGTATTACAATAGGCCCAAACCAATATCAGGGCTCCTTTGTGCCAGATATAGTCCAGACATATAATTAGAGACAGTTTGTTCTCCAACCAGTTTACAATCTAAACAGACATCACGGACGGGGGAACAAAGGCACAGAGAGATTAAGTGATTTGCCCAAGGTCACAAAGCAGAGCTAGCAACAGAGCTCGAGTCTCCTGACTCCCATTCCAGTGTCCTATCCAACAGACCACACTGTGTCTCTAGTGCAGTGGCTCTCAACGTTTCCAGACTACTATACCCTTTCCAGGAGTCTGATTTGTCTTGTGTACCCCAAGTGTCACCTCACTTAAACAACTTGCTTACAAAATCAGACATAAAAATACAAAAATGTCACAGCACAATATTACTGAAAAATTTCTGACTTTCTCATTTTTACCACACAATTATAAAATCAATCAATTGGCATATAAATATTGTACGTACATTTCAGTGCATAGCATATAGAGCAGTATGAACAAGTCATTGTCTGTATGAAATTTTAGTTTGTACTGACTTCGCTAGTCCATTATATGTAGCCTGTTGTAAAACTAGGCAAATGTCTATGTGAGTTGATGTACACCCTGGAAGACATTTGCCTACCCTCTGGAGTACGCATACTCTGGATTCAGAACCACTGCTTTAGTGAGCTCCAATGCACAATACCCTGTGTATCTAGTTGATCAATTCTTCAAAATAGTTTGGTTCAATTTAACTGGAGAGCCTTATTTATTTTTGTTAGAGATTTGGGGTTTTTGTTGCTGCACTTCTAAATTTAAAAACTAGTGTTCTGTTATTTTGTAATTCTTGTTTTATTAGTGAGATGCTGTGCTCAGCCATGGTTTCAGTGTAAATGCATGAAAAATAAACATAGCATGATTCATTTCTTATGAGTCAATATCTGACATTCAAATGATGCAAGTGGACAACTCAATGGAGAGACCATATTGTTTTGGGCTACAAGAGCCAGTGACTAGTCAGAGCCCTGTACATGCCAAATTAAAAAAAAAAAAGTGTCTGCATACTACTTTTTGAACCAACATCCATTATAGACACGTATTTCTGTTATCCAGGCCATCCAGAACCCATCCAGCCCATCCTCTTCGTTCTTTTGGGTCAGGGACCATGTGTAAAAGTTCTGTGCTGTTCCAAGCACACTTTGCGGCTTGGTACAAATACTAAACAACAATAGTTATAACGTTCATAATCTAATTATTGTGCTCAGAAACCATGATGATGGGCACCAGTATAAAACCCTGAGATAGGTAGTATAAAAACTTTAAGATAGTTGTTGGAAGATGAGCAGCAGATTAGAAGCAGCACAAGAGTCTATCAAAGGTGCTTCATAAGAGCTCTTGTCTGGAAGGACAAAATAGTTCGGATGTTTCTAAAAGTGGCTTTCTCTATCATGGATGACAATATGGACTTGTAGGCTCCTCTCCTGAAAGTACTTAAGCATGTGAGTAGTCTGCATGATTTTAAAAACATGCACAAAAATTGAGCCAATAATACTAATAACTACAAATAAATTATATAAAATGCTGGTTATTCCCTAGTGGAATTCAGAGTTTCCCAGTGTGTGCTGTCTGCTTTACCTCTGACTTGGATTAGATTTGTAAACCCTTCTGGGGCAGGAATTATCCATATCTTGTGTCTGGGCTTAAACAGCAATTATGAAGATGAAGATAGAGGAGCAAGAAAAACTGAAAATGCAAACATTTCTTAATATATGTGTTACCATCTAGTTGCATCTCTCTGGAGACTTTGTTCACATCATCCTGTGATCGTCCATCAGTAATGACCACCAAAACCTTAGGGATACCCCTCCTTATGCCTGAATCAGTGGTAAACAAGGCCTTCTGTGCATGCTTAATTGCTTTGCCTGAAACAGAAGAAATTCACTATGAAATGAATCTGGTTCATACTAGATTTTCTGTTAATGTTTTATATACTGATAAAAGAACAAAGCCTCATATAAATTATTAGGTCAAGATTTTCAAAAGCATTTACCTAACGCCAAACTTCTAAAGCCATGTTTAGACACCTAAATAGATAGCCTGATATTGAAAAGTACTGAGCACCCAGCAGCAAACTCTGACTTCAGTGAGAGCTGGTGTGCGCTTGGCACTTTTGAAAATAATGGCCACTTATATAGATGCATAAATATGGATTTAGGAACGTAATTTTGACCTTGTATTTTGAAACTCTCAGCTCTTGACCTTTGGCTTCTTAGGTTTAAAAAGATATGACCAAATCCTCTATACTAAATGGACTTCGTTGGGATGTAGCGGGTCCTCTAGTAGTCAACACACACCAAGTCCTCCCCTACAAGGATGCAAGTAGTTTAAAAATGCCAGTGCAGAATTTTCTGGGAAAAATGGAAATGTGTAATTGTGGTCACAGTGCAGTGCAAGTAGTTGCATTAAATTTCTGTGAAGTCTGAGACGATAAACCCTATGGCCCCAAATAATCCTGCCAGTATTCAAGCTGAATTTCTTCCTCTTCAGAAAGCTATCCTCAGGGGTTAAACACAATTCTAGCTAGTACCACACCCATTCCTCCCCTGATCTGCTGAAACTCACTGCAAACCCCTGAACAACTTCCCTCTCCAGGATGGAGTCTCTCATTTTTACACCTGCCAGCATGAATCCACATTACTTCCCATTCCACCTTCCCCAGCCCCCACCGCCATTTGTCTTTGACAGACCCTTTTCCCTTCACTGGTCCCCAGCCCTATAGTTGGCTTAAGGCCCAGAAGTGCAGAGGTGCATCATGTAGGTAGTGCAACCAGGAGATCACCCGGGTTTTCTGGTCATGATGATGTGGGGCATTCCAGAGTCTCGCCTTTCATCCCCACTGCTGACTATCTTCATCCCCACTCTTCTTGCACTGACATCACATGGCCTTATCCTGACAAACCACTTTGCAAATGGAGAGGTAACTCTGTCCAGAAAATGTTCATAAGAAACTGTTTCACAGCCTGCAACTGCTCTCACCTGTTTTGGTGTTTCCTCCTTTGTACGCTATGTGCTGAATGGCTTCAAGAAGAGTCTCTTTCGTTTTGTACACATTCAGTTTAAATTCTGTTCTGGGATCATCACTGAATTGAGCTATGGCAACCTGTATAAAGAAAACATGCTAGTTAGTAAACATGTTCTACATTTAACAAGGGCACGTGAACCAGATCTTTTAAAATAAGAGTTGTTTGACTTGACTTGACTTGAAGCCTTTTTTAATTTTTTTTTTTTTTTTTTTTTTTTAAAGATTTCACTACATAACGTTCAAATTTGTTCTCTGCAGCTTTGGTTGCTGCCTATCACTTTCTGGTTTCATTGGGTAGAAACAGGATGAGGAAGTATTTCCCTCAAAGCATTCCCTGTCCAGTCCCAGGGCAAAATCCTATACACAGTTGCTCATATATGTATAGTTATTCCCACTCAGAAATAGTTTTACGTGAGTAACTGTGAGATTGGGACCGAAACTTAGGAAGTATTAGAAATAACATGAGAACCTATTTTTGAGTTATTTTCTCTCCCAAATGTGTTGCTAAGTGAGCCCTGCCCTGCCTTAAATTAAGCATGTGTTTCTGTGTGATTGAGGACTTTGTTTGTAAAAATAATTAGTTCTGATGTGAATCAGAAATTAAGAGAAAGCAAGGACTAAGTCTTTCTCTATGTTTGGAAGTGTCTAACACCTTTTGGGTGTTTTTGTAACCTCAATATTAAACAACAACAAAATTAAAATGGCATGATTTAAAACAGTAGTATACACAGCTGTATTTTTTAAAAGGTTATAAAAAACTCTTCCAGAGCACATTCAGTGTTTATCATCTTTTCCTGTGCAAGTACTTTAAAAACATGAATATAGTAATTATTTTAAATATTGTACTTTATTTTATTTCACATTTATGCTTAGTCTAGAGCTGATGAAATTATAAAAACAAGAAAATTAAAAAATAAGCTTACAATTTTTAATGTCAGTGAAAATACTATTGTTTCTAGAGGACTAAGGTTGAAATAAACACCAGGCGGAGGAGCAGCACAAGGCCTAAATACTACTTAAATCCCATTGTGAGGGCTTAAGAGAGACTTGAATCATTCTTACACATTGTGCTGTCTCTCTGGTGAATCTCACCATATGGAATATATAAAATAAGATACTGCAAAAGAACTGCTGCCAGAACTCAGTTTATAAAAAGAAGTGTGAAACAATGTCAACCACACTTTGATTGGTTTGATTCTAGACACTAGATACACTTGTTCGGTTATGCTCCCTCTCTTTGTGTTTGTTACCTGAGTTCCATCAGGACCAATTCTGTCCAAAGCTCCAACAGTGTTATACAGGAATCCAATTATTTTATTGAAATTGTCATCTCCAATACTCCATGACCCATCCACTAGGAATACCAGGTCAGCCTTGGCAGCTTTGCAAACTGATGAACAACAAATATTTTGGAAGTTACTTTTTGGTCACTGGTAACATCTTTGTTAATACTCACTAAGGCCTCAGTCCGGCAATAGGATCTGCTGGCATGGACAGCCGAGTGCATGCAGAATCAACAGGGATCTGCATGGGATGAAGCATCTACACTAGCAGATGTGATTACATATCAGGGGTTAAGGTCTTAAAGGTTCTTAAATATTTCACTAAATGTTTTAATTTTAAAATAATGTAGCACACACATTTACATAACCCGAGAAGCTGGCAGGACATACTGAGCCACTGTACTAGGCAGTAGGGCGAGAAATCCTCCACTACCAGGCTGTGGAGCTGCTCTTCAGAAGCTCCTCCAGCTGACAGACTGGAGTAACCTCCATAATTCCTTATGTTTCTCCTCCAGGAGACTAGATAGGGATAGCCAGAGCAAGGGAATAAGGAGGAGCCTTACATCCCCTTACAGCCCAGTGCAGGCACGCAGAATAGACAACAGTCTGGCCCTGTGATCTCCCAACCCTCAGCCGCTCACCCCTGCATGCCATTCGGTAGACAGTCCCCATGGAGCTGAGCTCCATCTCACTGAGGAATTACTCCTCAAAAGGCTCCTTGGAATCTCCTCCCTAATTTGCATAGCAATTGGTTAGGGAAAGAAAGTGGGCATAAATTGAGGTTGCCCCTGAAAATTTTTTTTTACCCCCTAAGAAAGAAATTCACTTAAGTGCCAAGGGTCAGAAGAGGAAAACACATAAATGTGACTATTCTTGCTGTTTTCAGCTGAAGTGTACTCAGCTTTGGGTATATTTGCTGCTGCACAGTTCTATGCAGTGCGTAAGATCCCTTTCTTGCTGCATCTAGGGATGAGTTCCTCAGCTGGTTTAAACTGGCACAGCTCCATTGACTTCAAGTTGAGGATCTGCCCTTAATCCCCAACAATAAAGCACTCTGAACAGAAACATTTATGAGACTCTATATGAGACTCAGGGCAATTTATAGGAGATTGATAAGCCAAGGGAAGCCCTTATTTAAAGAGAAGAGTTGTGAGTATAGTAAATGCACATGGCCAATGCCTTCTGCATTAGAATATTTTTATGGACTAGAAAAATCATGTTGTTTTGTAAGTCTAACAACTGCAAGGACAGTGGTTTTCAACCTGTGTGCATGTCTATGGGGTCCACGAAAGGTTGTTGTTACCATAGAACAGTGGTTTTCAACTTGTGGTCCATTGAACTGTGGGGGTCTGCAGACTATGTCTAAGATTGCCAAAGAGGTCCGCACCTCCATTTGAAATTTTTTAAGGCTCTGAAAATGAAAAAAGGTTGAAAACCATGGTGCTAGGCGATACACTGATCTACAGTAAAATGTACAGGTTTCAGAGTAGCAGCCGTGTTAGTCTGTATTCGCAAAAAGAAAAGGAGTACTTGTGGCACCTTAGAGACTAACAAATTTATTAGAGCATAAGCTTTCGTGAGCTACAGCTCACTTCATCGGATGCATTTGGTGGAAAAAACAGAGGAGAGATTTATATACACACACACACACACACAGAGAACATGAAACAATGGGTTTATCATACACACTGTAAGGAGAGTGATCACTTAAGATAAGCCATCACCAGCAGCAGGGAGGGGAAGGAGGAAAACCTTTCATGGTGACAAGCAAGGTAGGCTAATTCCAGCAGTTAACAAGAATATCAGAGGAACAGTGGGGGGTGGGGTGGGAGGGAGAAATACCATGGGGAAATAGTTTTACTTTGTGTAATGACTCATCCATTCCCAGTCTCTATTCAAGCCTAAGTTAATTGTATCCAGTTTGCAAATTAATTCCAATTCAGCAGTCTCTCGTTGGAGTCTGTTTTTGAAGCTTTTTTGTTGAAGTATAGCCACTCTTAGGTCTGTGATCGAGTGACCAGAGAGATTGAAGTGTTCTCCAACTGGTTTTTGAATGTTATAATTCTTGACGTTCAATCTCTCTGGTCACTCGATCACAGACCTAAGAGTGGCTATACTTCAACAAAAAAGCTTCCAGAACAGACTCCAAGGAGAGACTGCTGAGTTGGAATTGATTTGCAAACTGGATGCAATTGACTTGGGCTTGAATAGAGACTGGGAATGGATGAGTCATTACACAAAATAAAACTATTTCCCCATGGTATTTCTCCCTCCCACCCCACCCCCCACTGTTCCTCTGATATTCTTGTTAACTGCTGGAATTAGCCTACCTTGCTTGTCACCATGAAAGGTTTTCCTCCTTTCCCCCCCCTGCTGCTGGTGATGGCTTATCTTAAGTGATCACTCTCCTTACAGTGTGTATGATAAACCCATTGTTTCATGTTCTCTGTGTGTGTGTATATATATCTCTCCTCTGTTTTTTCCACCAAATGCATCCGATGAAGTGAGCTGTAGCTCACGAAAGCTTATGCTCTAATAAATTTGTTAGTCTCTAAGGTGCCACAAGTACTCCTTTTTTTTTAAGTAAAATGTACCTGTTTCCTTCTGTTGCAACATACTTAAAATGTGTTAATTATTTACCAATTGTATTCTTTGCATAAATTCACCAAAAAGGTCCCCCAAACAATAAAACACAATTTGGGGACAGTTCCTCAATGCATGTAAATCAGACCCATTAGCTTCCATGGAGCGACATCAATTTATACCAACTGGGAATCTGGCCCTGGAAATCTATAATCGTGATCAAAACCAGAAAATGATCTACATAAGTTAAGACTATTTTAACCCATAAACACAGCACATGTTTACCTTCTTTTGCAGGAGGGATTGTAGGTGGTGGAGCTGTTGTTGAAGGAGAAGTCGGTGGTTGAGTTGGAAATGGTACTAGAAATTAAAAGGAGAGAATACCAAGAAGAAATCTTATCTGAAGACGTCTTCACACATTTTTTGTTATTTGAGGTAAGGCATTTTCTCCTTTTGTTTTGTTTGCATACCTATCTAGTTATACAACCCAAAGGCTAGCTTTGTGTGTGTGTACATATGCTTGTGATGTCTACCTCTATTGGCTGGATCTACTACTGCAACTACCAACTAAGGCCTAAATTGTGGCTTTGCCACAAGCCCCATGTATGATACATTTCAGAGTAGCAGCCGTGTTAGTCTGTATCCGCAAAAAGAAAAGGAGTACTTGTGGCACCTTAGAGACTAACAAATTTATTTGAGCATAAGCTTTCATGAGCTACAGCTCACTTCATCGGATGCATAAATTTGTTAGTCTCTAAGGTGCCACAAGTACTCATTTTCTTTTTATGTATGATACAGTGTGTTGTACTGTCCCAGAAGTAGCTCGGGAAGCAGACTGCGACACAGACACTTTCCCCTGCTCTGGGGGGGGACATATCTTGCGTAGGCCCTAGACTTGCAGTGTCCATACTCTGTTGTGCCAGGTATAATTCTCCTTTCCCTTCCTGACCACTCCCCTGCCCACCTGCCCAGGAGGGGAAGTAACAACTCCTCAAAGGCTGGCTTCTCCACACAACACAGACAGCCAGCACAGGGAAAGAAGGAGGGGCCTTCCATCTCCTTACAGCCCAGTGCAGGCATGCAGAAAAGACAATAGTCTGTCCCTTAGGAACTCTCCCTTAGCTCAACGGTTTTTTCATCTGGAGATCAGATTTGTAGCTCTCTGTGTAATATCGAGTCATTGTGCCTCTTGCCGCCTGCAGCGCATGATTTGTTACAAGGTTACTATACACAGATAATCTTGAAAAATGGCTTCCTTGTCTTCTACTTCACATAAAGAGGAGTCTCTGAATGGTACTTTCCCAGAAATGAGGCTGAACAAATTATCAGCTACTCAACAGCTCTGCTGTGGTTCTGACTGTGATTGAATAAAGCTTTGTTAGCAAATTTCAATATAGTTTTAGGCGGAGTTCACAGAGGTAACATGTACATGCTTGATTTCCACATTTATGACAGAGGAAAAGTTCCAAACCTTGTCAGACAACATTCTTTCCAGTATTCTCAACATGATTAAGGTAGGGAGCCACATGCGATGTGGTTAAAGGTTGTTCCTTGAGGGAAAAGTGTATTTGATATTCACCACAATGTACACATTGCATTTATGTTTACAGGTGATGAGGACAGTTGCATAAAACTATCCTTCAGAAAGGATTCCCAGAAAGACTGGCACATAAAGGGATTTGTGCCCACAGTTACATTTACTGTGCCCAATCTCCCACTGAAATCAATGGGAGGTTTTTCATTGACTTTAAGAGGAAAAGGTTAGGGCCAAGTCTATGAATCACCTGAGGGGTAAATTATGCCTGGCATGAATGCAAGGTGGAGGCTGGGAGGAGCTCCCATCTGTAAGAGAGTCAGGCACAATTGCAGTCTCTGCACTCAGAAGAATGCAGGGGCTGCTCCCTCCTAGTGTCCATGAGCATACAAAATGGGACCCTGGGCAGTTCAGTTCTTTATTTGACATGCTTAACCTTCCGTGTGGTAACTTGGCTTTGGAGAAAGGGTCTAATTTTACAGTCTATTCAGAGTAGTGCAGGGGGAGCATGGGAACCAGCTGAGTTCCTCCTGATTCTCCCAAACACCCAGATTCCAGGGCACCAGGCCCCCAGCAAACCTTTCCCAATCCTCCCAAAGGCAGCAGGATCTCAGACTGTTCATTATCCTCAGTGAGTTTCTAATGGAAAATGGGCCTGGACAACGTAGGAGGTGGAGGGATGGAATCTGGGAAGGGTTTTGCTGCGTAGAAGCCAGGACGAAGACTCTGGGTGTGGTAGGGTGATCAGATGTCCCGATTTTATAGGGACAGTCCCAATTTTTGGGTCTTTTTCTTATATGGGCTCCTAATACCACCCATCCTCTGTCCTGATTTTTCACATTTGCTGTTTGGTCACCCTAAAGTGAGGTGTGGATTAAACTGAAAGGGGAGATGATAAAAGTGTCTGCTGGTGGAGTGAGGCAGAGGAAAGAAGGGAAAGGGGAAGGGAAATGGGAAGGCACCCCACTTAGGTGAGTGTTTAAACTAAATACACTGAAAGACTGGGTTGGAGGTGAGCTAGGGAGAAGAGAGAGGGGAGGCTGGAAAAAGTGTTCCATTTCCTTCCCTTCATCCTTTTTTTCGTCTCACTACATTGTAAGCTCATCGTAGCTGGGACCTATCTTCTTATATATTTGTGAGGCATCTAGCTCACATTATGCCCCTTGAGAAATGATAATGGATACAATTTTCAAAAGTGCTCTGGTGATTTATGAGCCCAAGTCCCATTGACTTTCATCCACTGAGGCTCTTTTAAAAATTATTCCCAATGACAGCATCGAAGATTTGAATCTTTCACTGGTTCTCTGTATTTTGTGCCCTTTGGTTTTCTCTGCTGTCCATGTTTTGAAATCCTTTTTGGAGAGTCATTGATTTTACAGCCAGAAGGGACCATTTGTGAACTGGGCTAAAACATCCTCCCCCTGTTTTGTAAGAGGGCTGCGTTTGCCATTCCATTCCTGTGTGTGGTTATTAGCTCCCGAGAGAAATGCATAGCTATATTTGAGAATTCTCTGGAGAAAGCAATCCTTTGAGCACTATCAGACAAAGAACAATTAAAAACCCCCAATGAAAGAGAAAAAAAACTGTTAGCACCCATGTGGTTACTGTACATTGGTTCTAGCCTCTTGCCCCTAATGGGGACAACCAAGGGTTATCCTGAGATGGCTGACCTTTAAGAGACTTCACTTACATGTAGTTTCCATGATGCTTACACCAGGGCCTTCTATCTCCTGAAGCTGGGCATAGATACTGATTTTATACTCAGTGCCAGGTGTGAGCTCAAAGAAGCAATGTCTAGATGTCCCTCCACCAAGGGTTACTTCTTTCTTTTTCCCATCTGGAATTATAAAAGGAACCATTAGAATAGAATTTTATCTACCATTTTACTGAATAAATGTGTCATATAATGGCCTGAAACTGGAAGGGAATATGACAGTAAATGAAGTGGCTATAAGAACTTTCTATTTATTAACCATTTTGAGCCACATGCTGTCTCCAATCTGGATTAAATTCATCCGTGTGCAGAGAGGCCCACCAAAAAGCCTGGGCACCATTTAATGCTCATCACTCCCAATAATGCTTACATAGGATTCAAGTGGTGCCTCTGCAAATTCACCCCCTGTGAATTAAAGCCCTGATCCAAACGCCATTGAAGTTAATGGGAATACTCACATTGACTTCAATGGACTTTGGATCAGGCCTTTCAGAGATGCCAATGAGAGCTGTGCTGTGTTCTGGAATCAGATTTCATTCCCAGTCTGGACATCTTGCTGTCTAGATTTGCAGTGCATTCATTAATTGCAGGAAGGACCTAACCATAACCTCTTTAACCAATTAAGGATCAATATTCATTGGGCTCAGAAGGGAATTCTGTTTAATTCTCAAATGGAAGAAAGAATAACTATAGGGACAATGGAGAAAGCATGGGCACTGAAAACAGGGTGATGGATATTTTAATACTTAAAATAAAGCTTTCAAGGGAAGTAAGCATCCCTAACAGTAAGGAGCGTTACAGGGAAATGAAAGACTATACTACACATTCTATATAGTATTTACTAACAGTGCCAATAGGTCCCATATGTTGCCAAGTAAAAACCATTTTATGCATATCAAGTTGAGTGGCAATACTATGAAGATAATTGACAACTCGCTGAGTGAGATGCAGAACAAGCTGGACAATGGAAGTTCTTCATGACAGATGTTAATAAGGAGCTATTTGAACAGCTCTTTTGTTCTTTCTCAAATTAAGGCTCTCAGGCTAGGTTAAACACATGTCTGGCAGTCTTATATAATAATGAATAGCCACAGAGGAAGCAGAATTTAGGCTAACTCCCAGGTAAGAAGGAAATTTGCACTCCCTCATGCCAACTAAGAACATTGCTTTAAAATAGCTTCTCTGTATTTCAGGCCTTCAAATAAACCTTATCCGAATCCACCAATTGTATAATACAAGGGTCATTATTTTACAATCAGATTAGCGTCTACTGTTCATGTCGTCTTTGGTTAACTTGATTAGGTTTTACTAACTGCACTTCTCAAGTTAGTCAAGCTTTTCAAGGGAATCATTCTATGCAAGCTAATTGTTTTTCACCATAACAAGACAGCGAGTGTCTACCGGGGATGAGCAAATTAGCTTGCATACAGTTATAGCCCCCCTAACCTCATCTGGATAAGGTAAAGCCCACTGAGCATTCACCATATCTCCCTTCCCTCAATGGGCCTGGACATCTCCATTTATCAGATCTAAATGGACAGGAGGTTCACTCTCCCTTCTGGATCTTTATGAAGTAATCAACTGTACTGCTTTCCATCCTCCATTCTTTTGGGAGCCAGCCTGTACGCTCATTCCCACACAATCCAATGGGCTGGAAGCAGCAGATAAGGAACATAGAGGAGTGTTTCTTGATCTTTTTGCTACAGGGTGGGAGGCTGAACAACCCAAGCAGGTGACTTAGCTGGGAGTTGGAGAACACTGGGTTTGATGAGACAAGATGGAGAAGGATGGGCGGCTGCACCCTGAAGATGCTGTGGGAGGGGGCAAAGGAGCAGGAGGCTGTTGGATCTCCCGCTAGATACAAGGCAGTATCAGGTAAGGGGGTGAGCTGGAGCCTGTGTAGTCACAGATAACTAGTCAAGCTTTTATGTTAAAGGAACTCTAACTCCAAACTTTTGTGATTCATTCAATTCCAGTTTCTGTGTAGTTCTGCTCTTCTCCACTTATTTTAAACACTGTCATTCAATTTTTACAATTTTACTAATTGTAGGAGTGGAAATTTTGTTTGCATATTTCATTTAGATCCAGTCCTTTGGTACTCTACAAGCAGAATTCCTACAAAACTATTAAGCAGAGTGGATATGTAATGATGTACTAACTTACCAACAAGAGATTCTATAACTATCCTGTATGCAGCAGCATGTCTGTGAAGCTGCCACTGGGCACAAATACTAGTCATGCGCACTTGATATGCATCCAGATTTGTCACGCCCAAGTACACTGCAATTGAATATAAAAACAAATAGTCACTGCTATAATAAAAATGCCGGAACACAAGAAAATGCTGCTATATAATTATCCAAAAATCGGAAAAAAAGTGAACACTTTTATTAATGAATTTTAAAGAAATAATTGTAATGCAAAAGCCTGCACAAAAAATAATCCCCAAAATAATATCTAATAAAGGACAGGAAGCAGAAAGACGGCATCTACATCCTGAGTCCACGGATCTGGAATTTGAGAAGGGCCAATAAACAGTGTTAATAATTCATTTAAAAGCAAAAATGTTATTGATGTAACAATACTGTTGTCAAAGCTGAATTTAAGGTTAAGGTTTCCATGATGTAAAGCCTAACTCAAATGATTTCGAAGGATTGCCTGATCAGAAAAAAGAACAGACTTTCATTAAGCAAATGTATAGTTACTAATGTTGAATGATAATAAATAATATCTGCTTTATGACCGGTCCTGTGTTAATTCCAGCAGAAAACATTTTAAAGCTCTATTCTGTCTGATGAAAAAAGGCTTTTCCTTTCAGCAAACAACTAGCTCAAAATACATAGAAGAGGAAAAGAATTCTGTGAGAATTCATTCAGGGAGTTGTGTGAAGCTAAAGTTACAAAGGGAAAATGGTCCGTAGAGATCTGAACAGCATGAAATCATTCTTACATGTTTTGGCTGTGCCTGCTAGGGCATCACTGAAGCCTGTTGAGTATGAAGCAAATACTTTAACGCTATACTCAGTTCCACTGAACAGATTAAGAATGAGAATGGTGTTAATATCATCTCCCACGAAGGTCTCTAGTGCTGGTCCAGGGACTGAAAAAGAATAGAATACTTCGTAAATAAAGGAATTATCAGGCAGTAAAAAAAATCATAATCTGCAGTCAAAAATAGGTTTATTCCTAAACACATTGCTTTATTATTACTTGCTTAGCCCCAGTGGTGCACTCAGTACTGTACACAGAACTGAAGACACTTCATAACCAGAACAACTCACGGTCTAAGACAGACATGTGGAAACCAGCACACATTGAGGAATCCAGCAGTGACATTCATCTAGGGCTCGACACTGGCAGTTGCTAAGCCCCTTCTGTGCTGCTCCAGTGGAACAAAGTGGACTCAGCACTGTTCTAAATAGGCAGCTGAAGATTCCCTTGGCTTGGAGGCATAGCAGGATCTGGGGATCCCCACCCACAAAACAAGTCCCTACAGGGCTATTGCAAACCTGCATCATTTAAAGCAGCTCTGAGTCTGGGAACAGGAACAGTGTAGAACTGGGACCAGGACAAAGAGCTGCTAACGCTGCCATGTCTATCTTAACTGTAATCACTGCTTACAGCTTAGGATATAGCTTAGAATTCAGCCCTTGGAGTGTTTTTCTTTTTAAATTTTTATTTCTTCCCCATTATAACAGTAAACTCAGTTCTTATGGTCATCATGAAAGAAATGTTTTTCAGAGGGATTTGAATGAGCAGGTGTGCCTTGACTAACTGTGAATGAAGTCTACAGTTAGGTATCCTACATATCTACAGTTTGATATTAATGCATCTAAATTGATGCATCTAAAGTTACAGGGCACTTTGAAAAATTGGGTCTAAATCTCTGTGAACTACTTTGAAAATGTATTTCTATAGACTCTCAGGTTTTTAGCTGCAATCAGTTATAGTTTTTTGTTTTAAGTGGGACTTTTAGCAATAGATGTGAAAACTGAAAAAGCAAAAACAGAAACCAAAGCAACCAATGTTGAAAACTCACTATTGATAGGTTTGTAGACAATCCTGTAACCCATTGTTGGTGACGGAGGGGCATCCCAGCTAATACGTAATCGGTTGTACCACTCATCTGAGACCCTTAAATTTCTGGGGGCAGAAAGAGGCACTAAAAGAAAAACAAATTGTGAGCTTCCATATCTGCATCTCTTACAAGCACTTGTATAAAAGATAGACATGCATATAAATAATAACCCAGATTACACATAACTCTAGATAAGGAGACCAGTTCTGCCCCCAAGTACACAGGCACAACTTCCAAAAGTCCAGAGGAGCCACAGCCATGTGTCTGAGAGAGGATCTGGGCCTGTTGAGTCAAATTCATCCCCAGCATTATGCCAGTGAATTAAAAAATACAGAATTTATTAAAAGAGTTATAGCAAGGATTAATTTGGACTGTTGTGTTTATCGAATAAGTATTGTAATTTCAAATTAATACACAGCCTTAATGTAAAACCCCCCAAGAATAGGGGAGTAAAAGGGAATTCCTGATGATTATCTTTCATATATATATATATTTCCTTTCAACTCAAAGTATCCCAAGGTGCATCATAAATTTGGGCCTTGATTCTGCAAATGCTTATGCACTTGCTAAACTGAAGTCAACGGGACTATTCATGTAATTAAAGTTAAGTATGCATGTAAGTGTTTGCAGGATCAGGGACTGAAAGTGATACACAAATTATGCAAAAAGAAAAGGAGTACTTGTGGCACCTTAGAGACTAACAAATTTATTTGAGCATAAGCTTTTGTGAGCTACAGCTCACTTCATCGGATGCATTCAGTGGAAAATACAGTGGGGAGATTTATATACACTGTATTTTCCACTGAATGCATCCGATGAAGTGAGCTATAGCTCACGAAAGCTTATGCTCAAATAAATTTGTTAGTCTCTAAGGTGCCACAAGTACTCCTTTTCTTTTTGCAAATACAGACTAACACGGCTGCTACTCTGAAACACAAAGATACACAGAGATAATTTCATCCACCATTGAAAAACAGCCACTTATCAGGTGGAACATGCCAGCTGTTTAGCAGTGCGCAGTAGGTCTATTTTTTTCCATTTTATCCACAGGTTGAATTGGGTTAGATAGAATGTAGTGACCTGTGTTGGTATGTTGGCTAAAACTAATATAATAATTCTGCTGAAAAGTTCAACAGGGTCTTTAACAACTGCAAATGGTCAGGAACTTTTTAAAAAATATCTCATCCAAAAGAAATCTCTCCAACAGCATTTTGGCTGGGGTATTGATTTGGCACTAACTAAAAATAGTTGAATGCTACTTGTGGCATAATCATCATCACTTTCTAAAGAACTTGGATTCCTTGGTGGACTCCCAAACCCTAAGAACATAAGAATGGCCATACCGGTTCAGACCAAAGGTCCATATAGACCAGCATCCTGTCTTCTGCCAGTGGCCAATGCCAGGTGCCCCAGAGAGAATGAACAGAACAGGTAGTCATCAAGTGATCCATGTCCTGTCACTCATTCCCAGCTTCTGGCAAACGGAGGCTAGGCACACCCCAGGCTAATAGCCATTGATGGACCTATCCTCCATGAATTTATCTAGAATTTAATTAAAAACTGACCAGCCTTGCTCCCACTGAGTTTCTGATATCTGACAGTGTCACAGCAGAAGACATAGTCAAACTTGATTAAAAACAGTCACATGTTTATCAGTCAGTGCTGTGGGATTTGTATAAAAGTCCTGGTTCATACATTTCTCCATTTTTAAATTGAACCTACGTTTTAACCTGAACTCAAACGTTTGCATAGTATGAGAAAAAAAACAAAAGAAAACATGTCTTACTCAGACCTTTCTGACTGTCTAGAAACAAAATGTTTGTACTTACAGGTTTTTCCAGGAGCTGAGACACTGACTCCTTCCCCATCAGAATAGATGGGAGTGACAGTAACTTTGTATATGGTATCTGAGAGCAGCGGCTGAAGAAGAAGATTGTTTTGTCTTCCAGGTACCATTACCTGGATGGTCAGAACATCAGAAACAGACAAGGTTAATTATTAGCTTCTTAAATCCTTTTATAAACACATATGATCTCAGCATTCATATATCTTTCCCACTTCTGTACAGCAATTTATTCCTAATGAACTGATTTACATTTTAAATATGTTTGTGATGCTCTATTTTGACAACATTCGCCCTCCCTAAATAATCAGCAGACTTGTTCGCTATACATATCTAAGATAGTAATGTACTAAGAGAACCTGCCTATGATAGACAGCTATATCTGCATGTATGAACTATCACTCTGTACTAAATCTCTGACCAATGCAACTTTCAAATATTCCTTAGATCAGTTATATTATCTGCATGATTACTATTCAAAGAGTGGTTTCACTATAGAGGGTGGGGGAATCTGTATATTTTGCTTACTTTTGGTCCGAAAGGGATTGCCCAACACTGTACCTGTTAACTAAGGCCCATCTAGGAGTAATTCAGGGATTATTCCTTATTCTGTGAAGCACTTAAGCACATGTTTTAGTTTAACTTCAGTGGGACTAAAGCACTTGCTTAAGTGCTTTGCTGAACTGGAACCAAGATGCCAGGTCCTGCAGCTTTACCATTGATGTTTATGGGCATGTGATCCAGCTCAAAAGTCATAAATCTTTTTAATAGCTAGAGTTTTAATAACTTTACTAAAATTTTATTTTAATTTTTTTAAATAATAACCAATTATTGACTATTAAAAACATAGACACATCTATGTTATCTAATTTCCTTGGTTCAAACTTTCACGGACCTGAAAAAAGTTAATCTGGGATTTGAATTTAAGAAACCTCTGGCTAGATTAGATGAAACAGAAGACTATTGCCTATTACGCTGTATATTTTTGTTATTGCCTTGTACTGTAGCATCACATATGTTATGGATATCTATAAAGCTTTTTGTACTGCCCCAAAAAGAAACCACTATATTAAAAAGGTTCAGTTTAAGATTACTGTTTTGACATCAAAGAGATAGCTAAAAAGTAATTTTCTACCAAAGCCTCATAAAAGATGGATGAAACTGAAAAGAAACAATAACATGATTCATATCTCAGTAGAAAATATATTCAAGTAATTCCTTTCTTTGCCGTTCTAATTGATATAGTCGTCAAAGAAAAATAAAACAGAAAAAATGAAAAAAAAACAGACTGCAGGGAATATGAAAGAATATCCAGTATGTCCAATAACATTTCCTGTTAACATAAATAGGAGTGAGCTGCATGAATGAGAACTCCATCAGATTACAGAACGTGAATGAAGGAAGCTCATACATGAAAGAACGCTTTTATATTCTGAAGTAATAATTTGGAGACATAAGCCCGAATGATACTTTTTGTTCTATTTTATGTATATTGTTAGGCCAAAATTTTAATCCTTGACTTCAATAGGAAACTCAGGTATACATTATGGAGAAACCCAAGTGTTCAAAAATCATTAGTCAGGCCCCCAAGTATGACAAAAGTGGCTCAAAAAAATCATGAGATTTAAAAAATAATAAATTTGGGGTTCTTTTTGTATTCTAGTCTTTAAACCTTTAGTGTTCTCTCTTTCAAGCTTTTCCCCACAACCACGAGGGTTAGAAACTTACATTTTATTAAAAAAATTAAAGATGAAAATCTCTTGTAATTCATCTGACTCCAGGAAATGAGGCTTTAAGAAAAATATCAGATATTGCATGACTTAGAGTGTATAACAGTAGATGTAAAGCACAGCTTAAAATGAGGACATTCTTACTGAGATGTCCAATAGAGATTCACATGTATGTCTTAAGCACCCAAATTTGAAAAAGTGTTATTCTTACTATGATCCCAATCCATGAGTAGTGTGACACACTTGGAGCTCCTGCAATAGTTTAGGAATACTGTAGATCAACCTTATTATTGAAATATTTACTATATGAATATATTGATTTAGTTTAATAGGGGACTGTTGGAGGAAAACAAAGCCAGAAAAGAAAGAATGGTTCAAGTTTAGCCACTTTTCTGCAAATGTTTGAGGGTTGGTAAGTGACAATGCCAGGGCAGGCAAAGGCCCAGAAACACAGGAGATCAAAAGAACTCTGGCCGGTTTAAAAAAGGGACTCTCTCTCAAGAGAGAGAGGTAGTTGTTCTGGGAACCAGACAGAGACACAGACGCCCACTGTGGATACCTGAAGAAGTTAAGTCTGTAGGTTACCATAAGGGGATGGGCAGACCTTAGGTATGATAGACAGTCTACATGCATGTCTGTTGTTTAAAAATCCTCTCTTTCTAGATAAGCTTTGACTCTCCTGCAAACTAAACAATACTTTGCATTTCAGAAGACTGTTTTGGCACTATACTAGTCACAGGTGTCACATACTCAGCTGCCTCTGGGCTTGGATCCCTAGCAACCCAATAAGCTCTGCTGGGCCCAATAAACCCTCACTAAGTGCTGTGCTCCCAGATTGCTCAGAAGGGTCAACAGATCACCATTTACATCCTGTAGCAACAAGAGCACTGTCAGTGGCGTTGGAACACTTTTAATAGTGGAGGTGCTGAAAGCCAGGGGTCGGGAACAGGACTGCTTATCCTGTGGGGGGACACCCAGACAGGGGTAAGGAGGCCAAGGCTGGGGCCAGCAGCCCTGGGCGGGGGGCCAGGAGCCTGCATGCAGGGCAGGGAGGAGAGCCCTGGGAGCAGGGCCAGCAGCTGGGACCCTTCGTGCGGGTCCAGGAGCAGAGTCCCATGTAAAACCTGGGGGTGCTGTAGCACCCCCCACACCCATACAGCTGCACCACACCCACAGCTGCACCAGACCTGCTTCCTGACCAGCCCTTGCTCCAGTCCTAGACCCTGCCTACCTTTGAACTCCTGATTCCTTACTCCCGGCTCTGACCACTGGCTTTTCTCTTGACCATGACCTCGGCTTTGCCCTTTGGTTCACTTCTGGCTCCTGGCTTTGACCATTGGCTTGCCTCCTGACCATGCCCGTAATTCTCCCCTTTGATTCTCCTCTGACCACTAGGCCAAACTCCTGCTCCAACCACTGGGTTACGCTGCCTATATGTGAGTGTGTGACAACAGGATCCCAAAGGGAAGAACCACAGGTACTTGAACTCAATCAGGACGGCTAGGTAAACAGTTACTACAGGGTCCCAGCCTAGGAGTGGGGGAATTGCAAAATTGCAGAAGAGGTGAAGGCACAAGGCCTGAGACATGAGGGGTTGCACTGAGAGAGACAAGAAAGGAGACAGAGGTGCAGCCGTGAAAAGTACTTTCTTAAATACTTGTGTTACAAAGGTTGAGCACAATGAAGAACAGCAGTTAAGCAACAATTAACCTAGAAGTTTAACCCAAAGTCCAAAATCTTTAGTCAGTTAGGCTCTAATCCTATATTTGACAATGCACAGGTAGAGTGCTGCACCTGCATGGAGCAACTTGAACAGGGTTCTGCACAGACAGCAGTCTGCCTGCACTGCATCGATTGCAGGATTAGAGACTTGGAGTCCAATTCTGCAGCTATTCCATACACAGATTGTCCATTGACTTCGATTTAGGGTAGGTGCAGGATCGGGCCCTTTGTTAATACTAATAGGATCTCTGAACATTTGTTTAAGTCATACCAAAAAAAAAAAATCATGCAGACCAGTCTTACCACTTCCTCAGCACGATCACCTTTACTAGTGAGGTAGGTTACTTTGAACTGGTGAATGTTGAAGTCTGAAACATCCCATGTCACTCTCAAGCTTGATGTGGTTTCATCATCTATAACAAGGTTTCGGATTCCTGCTCGAAAAACTCAAAACAAAAACAAAAGTAACTCAAAAGAATATGTCATAGATCCGATTTAAAACATGTCTTTGGAAGTGTGTCACTCAACAATATTTCGTATTAATTATCTCCAAGCAACAACAGCTGCACCCCATTTCTATGGAAGTAATTATGGGGGTTTCAATAGGAACAGAAATGAGCCCAAAAATGCTACCAGAAATTAATGGATACTGATCTTAAGGAGCAATAAATATTATATAAATGTCCCCCATTGTTTTACTTATTTATATGACACCTATCCTTGGCTCTCTAGGGGTTTTTAACCTGTACAAAAGCTCAGTTTGCTATAGAAATCACTATTATAAACAGGCAACCTATATTTAGAAGCAAATTGTCTGATTCAAGAAAGCAATGAGATCTTTTTAATTCCGTTTTTTGTATAGGGGCTAAAACACTTTAGAGTACATTTTATTGACATTCATTTCTTTTACCTGCTGTTGTCGGTCTGGAGGTTGCAGTACTACTAGTAGCAATGCTGGTAGATACTGTAGTGGTCCTTGCAACTGAAAAATAATACTCTATTCAGTAACATTTCAGAAAGATCTGGAAGCCATTTGTGTACTCTTTTAATGCCATCTATGGAAATAATTTTCTTCTATTTAGAACTATGGCCCTGAGCCAACTTACCCTCATGCACCCACTTCATTTTAAGTAAATGAGTCTATTTAGCACCTTTCAAGAGCACAACATTCAATGTATAAGATGATATTCTGAAGGGAATGAAACAGTGGAAGGCATTATGTACATCCCTAGTTAAATTAGAAGCAAAAAAGATTCATGTGTATCTGTGGGAAGAGGTGGGAAAGAGGCGGGAGGGGAGTGGGAAAAGGCGTGGTGCGGTGGGAAGAGGCAGGGTGGGGATGGGGACTTCAGAGATGGGTGTGGGGACAGGGTCTTGGGGGAAAGGGGCAGGACGTTGGGTGGAACAGAGGGTTGAACATCCCCTGGGGCCGGAGGAAGCCGGCGCCTATGCCCATGACTTCTCTTTAAACAACAGAAAGACATCCAGAAAGACAATGATTTAGAGACTTTTCCCCTTGCTAAATTGTTCCAATGGTTAATTACCCTCACTGTTAAAAATCAGCACCTTATTTCTAATCTGAATTTGTCTAGCTTCAGCTTCCAACCACCACTAGAATCATCCTTCAAGTGTTAGGAGGGTAGGCCAGGTTTCATGCCCATTCTTATATTTAATGTGTCTGCTGAGACAACTAACAAGGTTGCTAGCAAGGCCAACAAATTACATTGTTGCTATACACAGTCATAGCCATGTCAGTCCCAGGACATTAGAGAAACAGACAAGCTTTCAAGCCACACAAAGCTAAACATAACAACAGCAGCAGTACTGATGCAAGGGCTACTTGCATGGGTATAGGTTTCTTGCCTAAATAAGGGTTACAGGATCAAGCCAAAGTTTACTAAATATATATGTATGCCTTGATTTGAATCAAATAAATGTTCATGTTTACAACTGAAAATACAGTTTCAACTTAACCAAGTCACTGCCCAAAAAAGAAAATAAAATGTGTGTGAACTTCTAAAGAATGTTGTCTGATGATTTTTTATATTTTCTTACTTAATAGACAAAAGGGATACACACCAATTCACGCCTTACTGTGTGTAGTGCAACACTATCCTAAGCTAGTTTTCAATAGTAATTCATAGTGCTATCACCTTTATACAGTTGGTCAAAAAATTAAATAATCTTGCCCGCTAATAAATCCATTTTATAGTCAAGAAAAGAAATTGTTGCGCAAACTCCTTTACTCTTCTTTCCTAAGGGCTTGATTGAGCACAAAAGAACCACATCCCCCCATTAAAACTACAGAAGACTGATTTGTTAGAAACAAAGCACAGAGGCCCATGAATATTTATTTTTCATGTCCAGAGATGTCTGCTGCAAAGAAAAGGGACTTTGTTAAGATGAGCATCATAATTTAGAGATTCTGCAGGGCTAAAAATAGCTTGTAGATTGCCTCAGAATTCGAGTTTTAAACTTTCAGAATAAACCCATTTTAGAGATGGGTAAGAAAGGGAAGCACTGACTAGACACAAAGACGGGTGGGTAAAAGAAAGACAGACTGAAGGAAAGAAATATGGAAAAGATGGATGGAGACAGACAGGTAAGAAAAGAAAGAAATGGATGGAGACATGGACAGACAGATGGAGGCTGTCAGGGCAACTTTCACATTTCAGAAAGGAAGTGTAGTAGAGATTTTTTCAGATACAGACATCTACACCTAAATACAGATTTAGTGTAGGTGCTGGTTTGATTCAGTAATTCATCTCAGTTCAGCAAAGCACTTTAAGCACATGCTTAAAGTTAAGCATGTCCTTCTTTGCTGCATAGGGATGTATTTAATCATGTGCTTAAATGCCTACATGAAGTAGAGACTTTAAACACCCAAGCTGGAAACGCTGGCCACAATGTCCACTATAAGCCATCTATGTTTTCTTCTGACTTCAGTGACAGTTGCACAGGCACTGATGTAAACATACAGGGCCAGATCCTCAGCTGGTGTAAAATCAGTGCAACTCCACTGATTTCAATTAAATGACAAATGTGTGGATGAGAAAGATACACAGTAAATGTCAAATATTTTTGAAAAGTGTTTACATTAAAATATTTTCATTCCAAAACTAAATCTAATATAGCTTTTAATTAAATATCCTTCCCCCAGACTAAATATTGACACCTAGGACCAAAGAATGTTAAATAATCTGTGAGCCAAAGATGTGTAACCAGAGACAGTCTATTGCTATTTAAGCTGGGAGGGCAGCCAAACCTTTCCAGGCTGGATGCCTTCTACCACACAATATTAAATAAAAAGCACAAAATATGTCTCCAAAGCCTTGATGATAAATCAGTATTAGAAGCAAGGGACAGGCTATATTTTAAACATAAGCTTCATACATTATACTTCAAAGTATATAAAGCTCTTTAAAACAATACAACCATTAGTTTTTGTCTTACGTGTAGTTCCAAGAACAGCAACAACATCACTTTCACTTTCATCACTGTAAACTGCCAGCAAAGAAACTTCATACTCCGTATCGGATAACAAACCCTCAACAACATGCGTGTCCTTGTCTCCATTTAAGACAACCTAAAAAACAGAGCAGTATCTAGAGAGACCATTTCCCACTTTTTACTGTTGTATTTGATTAACTTTATAAAAACTTTATTGAATTATAGGAAAGATAGATTTCAGCACCTAAAATATACAGTCAGATATACCAGACTACTCACTAATAATTTGTTCAGTTCATAGATCTGATTAGATTAGAGTTAATCTATTGCCAGTTTTATTGCTCTGCCATGTAACCTTATACTATGTCCCCACACAAATAATGTTAGCTTACAGTTAAGGCTAATCAAGTTTGTTTAATTTGAAAGCAATCACTAAAACTCAAGAAACTGATCCCCAGAGACCTAACTCAAACATCATGATACCAAAACACATTAGTCAACTCAGCAGCCTTGGACCCTTTTGACTCCAAAGTACAAGTACCTACGAAACACACATCCATTTCCTCAATGTTTCACTTAATCACAAAACTTTAGCTCTAACCTCTGCACAATTAAGGTAATTTACCAATACATATACTTGTAGTTGAAAAACCAAGAATGTGTTATTATAATCTAAGAAATTATAAGATTCTGTATTTGAGTGTGAATTTGGGGAATTGAGTGTTTTGTAGGAGGGAACTGAAAGATAGTTTTTGTTGCTGAGCTGAAGACTATGGGCACGTGTGTGGATATGACGATATGTGGATATGTGTGGTTGGGAAAGCATGGATTGTCTTAAGTGGTGATCTCCTTTATTTTTAGTGACTGCATTGGCAGGAAATGCATTTGAGCAACATTAACTGTATGATAAAGATTTTGTGTGGGGACTTCCCTGTTTCTTCATGTTTAAAAATGTAATTGGGCAGTTCAGTGGCTGACAGTGGATACAGGGGGACTCAGAGATGGAAAGGGCTGTGCAAGACTGACCCCAGGATGAAGGGAAGTGAGGAGTGGTTCTGGTGAATTAAGTTGGCAGGTGGATTTGGGATAGTGCGTTTAGGCCACACTGCAAATATTGATATGACTCCCTGAGGCAACACTGGCAGGCTTTTAGGGATGGACACTCATCTTATCATCATCTGAAGGGAAACAAAAACACCCCAGTAATGAGAACCAAGCAAAGTGGGAAGCTATTTGTTCAGTATACAGTGGTTTTGAAGCACTCAATCAGTATAAGTAGTACAATATCTTTATTCTGTGCATAAAGACATGCTGCAGTGTGAATGTTTCTTAATAAACAAAGAGGCGCAAATCCAGGAAAAATTTCCTATGGTGGCTTATGGCCCACGAAAGCATTAAAGACTCCTGGGCTCTGCATATATAGAGACTGTTCCCAATTCAGCAAGGAGCAGGTCTGGTCTTTTGAAGGTACAGAACTTTGAACTGGCACCCTGCACAAAACACTTTTTGGCATCGATATTTTTAGGCAAAATTCAGATGCAAGTCTGAGTGAGTCTACATGGAATCTAAGCTGATATAACTAACACCTTCTTCCAGCTCTCCCCACCCACCCATAATGCATGTCAAACCATCTTAGACACCCAAGACTCACTTGGACTTGCTAACTTACGTATGACTCACATACTTACCAATGTGTAATTTACACCACCTGCACACCCACACCCACACCCGCACTTACTCTGGACCATTGAGCCTAAAAGAACCTCAGGCAGTCTATGCTGGTGCAACTAACAAGCCAAAGGACCACAAGAGAGGAGTGTAACAAGCAAAGCAACCAACTTGAGGGTATAATAATGTGCATCCCCTATGCTAACATACACAAAGAGCTATCCTTGATCATGCACATTTTAAAATCTTATTCTATCTCTTTGGGTAAGTTACACCAGCCTAGACTCTGCTACACATTGGCAGAGTTGGTGTAAGTAGGCCTCACTTACAAAACCTTTCGCATCACTCTCTGAATTTGGCTCCATAACTCTACCCAGTTAAATGGCAACCGCTCTCGGGATGGTATTACCGCATGGCTGATAAGGCAGCTGGGAAAGAAGTTTAAAGAGACAGCAGCCTGGAGGTATTGTGCTATCCTTAGCCTGACCAGATTACAAAGGTCAACTGAGGAGAACAAGGAAGGAGCCAGGGTATTTTTTATATTTTAAAATGTAAAAATATCAGCACTCTGCAGCATTTTCCAATGAGTGAACCATTCTCCCTGATAAGAGAGGGACCCCATATCAGCAGATATTTCATGATAATTTTATAGACTAACACAAAGTGATTTAAAAAAATAACAAAAGGACAATAATAAGCTCCAATCCAAAATACACACCAGTCAAAGAGACCAATTGGCAACCACATTTTCAGGGTAGGTACTTGAAATAAACGTAGTAAAAAGTGAGTCCAGGAAAAGGGGAACCCTAACCCATTTCATGAGCAGGGGAACTCCAGTGCGTGACGGGCCTATCAACTAGCTCACTTACAAATTCCTACTTTTGCTTGCTTACCCTTGAAATTCATCTCATCATGCATCTCTGTCCAGGTGTGGGAAGACAGAAATAGGGCAAGGCTATTTTCCAGAAAAGCTCCAGCTTCACTGTACTAGTAGGATTGAGTCCTACTCACACGGCTTCTTCTCTGCTACAGATGAGGAAGAAATGCTGCCAAAAACCCAGATCTGGCAGTGCTTCCTCTACCCCCACAGATGGCATAGTGCAAAGGGAGATGCTCTCCCCTTCCACAATGGAGTCACTAGCAGAAAGAGGAGAGGAACCGAGGTGGGGTGGGACAGTAGAGGATCATATCACTGAGTAGAAAAATGTGGGCACAGAGGATTAAAGAGAAAAGAGTAAGTGGTGAGAGACTGGGCAAACAGTGAATAGAGAAAAAGGGATGGAGAGAGAATAGGACAGAGAGAGATGAAAGGTAGACAAGCAAAGGTTAAAAATATGAGCAAAAAGGATAAATAAAGAAAAAAATCTTGAACTAAAGAACAAAACAAAACCTTTTAAAAGGATGAAACAATCATTTAAAAATGTTGCCTGAGGACAAGCACAGCTATAGAGAAAGAGATGCATGATGATGATCTAGAGTGAAAAGTAGAGCTCAGAAAGAGAAAGGGGAAAGAGGAGAAACACAAACACAGGATACCACTGTAATTTATTGTGTGTAAACTTTGTCAAATGTTTTGAATCTATGGTTTTATAGAAAGTTTTACTGTTTCCAATTGATTAAACAAATCTAGAACATATGCTCATCCCTTTGCTGGGCACGTCACCCACCCTCCCCTGGAGTGATCATCTTGTTTACCTTCATCTTTTTCACTGGGAAGCGGAAGAATTTGAGCATTCCAAGAATTGGGAGTAAGAGAGAATGGAAGGCAGGTTCTATGGTAATTGGCGCATTAGAGATTAGATAGCTAATTTCCATGAGTTCTCTTCCCTCAGGGTTTATCTACAAAGAGACGCTGAAACATTGGTTCAATTTAATTTTGGAGGGCTTCGTGGTAAACCAGGCTGTCCTCTGAATAAGTCAAACTGCGATGCATCAGATTACTGGGATTTTGCTTTGCTTAGCTGGCACTATATTTTCTACAGCACTGGGCCTCTCAAAGTGGAATGTATTTCCTCTTCCATTTGTGAAGCGTCCATACCAGGGCCTACGAAAGTCAAGAAAACTCACCTCTTCAGATGCACCCCCATTCAGGGGGGTCCATGCCAATCTGTAGCGAGCAATATCAGAGGAGATGTGCTTCCAGTTGACTCTAAAACTATCTGTTGATACTTCATCTATTTCCACATACTGTGGGGCTGGAACTTTTTCTGCAGAACAATGTTATGCAAAAGAAGAAGAAGAAGTTAAAATTTGTAAAAATCTTAAAACTACACAAAATGGTGATGTTCAACAAGCCCTTTGTGGGCTGTAATACTTTGGTCTCATTTCAGTTGTTGGGTTTGTTGTGCAGGTGCTGGTGGTGGTCTGTGATATATAGGAGGTCAGACTAGATGATCTGCTGGGTACTTCTGGCCTTAAACTCTAACTTTCTGTGACTTTTTTAGCTATAGCTACCTACACAAAATAGAACATAAGGGATAGCTATCAAAGGTACCTCTGGTTATACTCACACTTGGTGATTCTCAAGGAGGCTCGGTATTTTCACCCTGATATACTTACTTAGCCATCGAGTGAGCAACATTATCACCCTCTTATTAATTATATTACGATAGTGCCTCGAAGCCTCAACCAAGATCAAGATGCCACTGTGCTAGGTATTATACAAACACAACACAGTTCTTTCACCTAAATGGCTCACAGTCTAAATAGGCAGGGAGGCAAAGGATAGGAAAAAGGAAATTTTATTGGTATTATTGTTTTATGAAAACATTACTTTGCTCAGAAAAACTGTACTTAAGTGACATCTACACAGCAAAAATAAATAAATAAATAAATGAAAATCCCCACAGCAATGAGTCTCAGAGCTTGGGTTGCCAGATATAGGCTGGTGCTGAAGGGCTAAAATTAACCATGTCGATGTTCAGGCTCAGGCAGGAACCTGAGCTCTGAAATCCAGCAATGGGTGAGGGTCTCAGAGCCTGGGCCCCAGTCCAAGCCGGAATATCTACACTGCTATTTTTCACCCCACAGTGTGAGTCCCCGCAGCAGAGTCTGTTGACTCAGGCTCTCTGCTGTCTTTTTTTTTTTTTTTTTTTTTTTTTGCTGTGTAGACATCTCTTAGTTAACAGTGCCAGCAACATTGGATTTTCTAGCTCTGTAACTTGATTCCTGATAGTAGTGTTTAGGGGCCACATTTCTGCATCACAGCATGTGGAGAGAGCAGACAAATCTATGGAAGAGTAAAATCCTTCTACATCTTAAGTCATAAATGCAAATCCTGGATAGACGAATAAATGTCAGTCTGGTTCTAAACCTCCTTCTGAGATTTGAGGCTTGACTCGTAAAACAAATGAGAGCTTATTACATGAGGTATGTATGTTCTTTGTGAACATAAAATGTGGTTATATACTTTTGCAATTCATTACATCCATACTTCCTGTGGGCAAATGGAAACACCTTCATGTTATGAATGCCCAGGAATGGAGGGCATTCAGCACCCCTCCAAAGCTGCTCAGCACCTCGCTGGATCAGGCCCTTTATCTTATTTTTAACAAGGGTGTCGCTATTTGGTAGCATGGCCAGCAGGTGAAGCTTCCCCTGGGAGAGGCTAGCTCCCTATCCCGCCTCTTCTTCCCGCGGCCCTGCCCACACTCCACCCCCGCTCAGCACCAGGCCCCGCCCCATCCCCGCTCAGCCCTCCCACTGCCGTTCACTGCATCCCTTCTCTCCTCCCCGCTCCTCTGCCAGGCCCCCACTGCCCGCCGTGTCCCTCCTCTCCTCCACCCCGCTCCCCCGTGGGGGTGGGGGTGTGAGGAGGGATGTGGGGGGGGGCGGTCTCGCAGGAAAGAAGGGACACGGTGAGCGCCTCCGGAAAGGGGGGCAGTGGAGGAGAGGAGGGACTCACCAGGCAGCGGTGGGGACCTCAGGGAAGGGGCAGAGCAGGGATGAGAAGAGCTGGAGCGAAGGCAGGGCCACCACAGCCCAGGCATCCGGCGGCGGGGCAGCAGTGGCTGTGCCAGGGAAGGCTTAGCCTCCCCTGGCTATTATACTCACCGCCCACGATGGGTAACTTGTGTAGGCCAAGTTCATTACACACACCAGCAGTTCCTTGCATCCCTCCATTTCATCTCACAAGCTCACTGTGTGCCATCTTCCCATCCCCCTCAATTTCAGGGACTCCCTGCAATCTCCTCCAATCTTCCCTGTATCAGAGGTTCTGTGTGTCCCCTCATTCCTCCCACTTCCCCGCATACCTAGGCTCCCCATTTTACCCACCTGCCATGGCAAAGGCTGTGTGTGCACCCATTTCTCTTCATCTGTCCCTTTTCCCTATGCCAGGGTCTTCCATTCTTACACACACACACAGGGGTTGTGTGTGCATGCCAGGCACCATTTCCCCTGCCCCTCAGTTATTTTGTGCTTTGGAGAGGAGTAGTTCAGGGTGTCAGCATTTTAAATTCCATTGGGAGGAGAAGAGTGAGGGGTATCGTTATGCTAGACAGTAATGGGTGCCATCAACCAGTTATTTGATTTATAGACAATTGCAGAGGTGCTTGAATCTGTGACTGTGCTAAACAGATGACAGAGCTTGACTATGCCTCCTCTTTTCCCTCCTTTTCCTTTTCTAATTTTCCCAAAAATCAATAGAGTTCTGGCCACTGATGCCTAGAACATTCATTGAAATCTTGGAATTGACCTGATGTAGCATTCGAATGTTATCATGTTACACAAAGACATATGGAGAAATGCCATAAAAGTGAGTGTATGACCTGGCAACCTCTGCCAAAAAATTATTTTACTACTTTACTAGAAATAAAGGATACAAAATATCGCTGCTCCTGCAACCTTTACATCCTTGATCAGATGAGTATTTTAATGATGTCATGGATTACTCACATAAGCAAGGTTTGCAGCTTTGGTTCCACAGTCAGGACATAATAAAGTTGAAGGACTAAAAAGTTTCTCACAAGAGAAGAATGCAGATGCTCATTTCCAGGGAATGAGTGCAAACTTCCAACTACTTTACACTGCTAGATGAGAGATTGCAAAATGTGTACTACACTGCAGATTCTGCAAAGAAATTTACATGGTCTAAAAGAGCAAAAAAAAGTTTAGTTCAGTAATTTTAGATTTTCTAAGCCTTCCAGTCCTTAACTTTTTACTTTTTATAAACACCGAGTAATCTGACAGTGGAGATGCTATTTGCTACATTTTAGTGGTATAATGCTCCCAAAATGAATAAAAAAGCAAAAACACCCCGATATTTTGTAATCACAATTGGAGACTGTCACAGTTACTGGTCTTGCTTTCCAAAAAAGTAAGTGAATATCAAAGGTGTTCTTGGAAAGCCTTCAAATATGCAGTTAGGCTTACTTGTAGTAAAGCTGCCAGTCAGCGGCTCAGACTGTCCTTCATCATAGAGGGAAAAAATGGCAACAGTATATTCTGTAAGGGATGTCAGCCTTTTCAGGGTATATGTTGAAACGCGATCAGCTTCCACCTGCAGAATTAATAATTTGTAATAGATACTGTCATGTGCTAGGAATACAGGAAACCAACCCCTTTTACGTTATCAGTGCCTGCAACTCGGCTGGCTAGCAATGGATATGGACAGAGAATACCATGCAATTATGAAAAGAGCCACAAATTATATTATATGCAACATTTACATTATGAATTAAGGTAAAATCAAGGTCACCAAAACCTATTAAAATTAGATAGTCTAGATTGTAGCAAACTGGAGGAAGGGAGAATTAGAGAAGCCACAAGTATCAAGACATTTCTGACATATGAGTTTTTTATGTTTAATATTTGTCACAAAAAGATGTTCGCAGGGTTGTTTAGCCATGTTGGTTCCAGGGTATTAAAGTTAAAAGGTAGTTGAGATAACATCTTTTATGGTACCAATTTCTGTTGGTGAAAGCTTGTCTCTTTCACCAACAGATGTTGGTCCTATAAAAGATATTACCTCACAGACACACCCCTTCTCCCTCTAATAAAAAATGATGACAGTTTTCTTTGGTCTTCAGCCAGAGTACATTTAATGTGGCATTAAAAGAGACATAAACCTCAGAAAACTGCATAAACTAGCTGTATATCAGGGCATTCAATGTCATGTCAGATCAGGGCACAAAGAATAAGACACAAAACCAAAGCAAACTGGAAAAAATATGCCACCTATTTTATGAGCAAGAAAACTGCAGAATATATATCACTAACACATTACATGTTATGCTCTCACCATATAAAGTAGGCATATTACATTACTATGTATCTGAGATGTTCACATACCATGGTGATGGTGTAGACAGACATTAAAAACCTCAGAGATGCCCAGATTATAAATAAACTACAGAATGGGATTAAGTGAAGATTAATTTATTGACAAAAGTTAAAAGAAAAACTACTCATAGCTTTGCCACCCATGAGGTACATTGTCTTCCAAACTTGGGGGTAACCTGTCTCAGTTTAATATGGATATTTATCCCATTTGTAAGAAAGAACTGATAACTCTAAATAGTCATAGCCACAGGCTAATGTCAGAAGCTTTTATATCATATTTTATTTGTACAGGATATGGTCTGTTTATATGATTGGCTCCATTTACTGCAACTATTTATTTAAACGTTTTTCATATATTTCATCTGATTTTTGTAGTAAGATGTTTCATTACATTTAGAGAGGCTGCTAATGGTGCATATACTGGTGAAAGCTATAAGGAAAGTTCTTCTAGTTCTATTATAACTAAGGGAATGCCTACACTGCGATTAAAAACCTATGTCTGCCCCTGGGTCTGCTGATTCAGGCTCACCTTGCAGGGTCCTAAAGCCCGGGCTCCAGCCTGGGCCTGGAAGTCTACACTGCAGTTAAACAGCCCCGCAGCCCACACCCCATGAACCCGAGTCAGCTGGCATGGGCCAGCCTATGGGTATCTGACTGCAGTATAGACATACCCTGAGACTCCAAATCTGAAATAGGTTGTTAAAGCCAAGTGATATCCTGCCTAAAGAAAATACTCATACCTATTCTGAGCCAAATCCTACTTCTGTTGGAAGTCAGTTTTTCCTCTTATATGTAACTATAGCAATAAAATTAACAAAATGTAGTAAAATCCCAGGCAGCCAAGTTTTTGGGTAAATTTTTTTTAAAAATGAGCTTAAACTCAGAGCCCACAGAAGTCTGGGAGCTTCATTATCTGGGCTGATCCACAGTAGGTATTTTGGATACTGTCCACTTAGGTGCAGGGTTCTCAAACTGGGGGGTGGGACCCCTCGGGGGTTGTGAGGTTATTACATGGGGGTTCGCGAGCTGTCAGCCTCCACCCCAAACCCGTTTGCCTCCAGCATTTATAATAGCGTTAAATATAAAAAAGTGTTTTAAATTTATAAGGGGGGGGTCGCACTCAGAGGCTAGCTGTGTGAAAGGGGTCACCAGTACAAAAATTTGAGAACCACTGACTTAGGTCAAAGGTCAGATCCTACAAACACTTACTTACCTGAATAGTTCCATTCACTTTACTATGCGCATAAGGAAGGAGTGCTCATGCAAGTAAGGTTTTGCAGGATCAGACCCCACATGGGTGTGACGCACTCTGAATACATGCCCTGTATTAAGCATAATGTTCCATGCACAGAGTTTGAAAATTATAAGTAAATCTTTTGTTACAGCTTGAAAGATCTGATTTGTTTAGAGAAATTACACTTAAAAATAAGAATATGGTACATTATTAACTGCTTACCTCATTGGTTTCTGTCCCATCAGTTTTAACATACACAATACGATAACCATTAACTTTTTCGGAAGCAGGATCCCATGTTATCCTGGAAGTGCTGTGTCCGATGTCTGAAAATCTCAAGTTCCTGGGTGGACTTAAAGGCACTTGAAAAATAAATAGTTACAGTCATGAAAATAGTTCTGTCTTTTATTTCATCCACAAAGCACTTTCTCTCTTGACAATGAACATAAAACGCTTTGTTTTAAAAATTATAATATTAAGCAATATGACTGACAGGTTTGTTTCTATACCCTTTTCAGTTTAGACCACTAGTCAGGAAAGTACTTAAGCATATCTTTAAATTTAATGGCTGTGTAGTGCCACTGATTTCAATTTGTGGTTAAAATTAAGTATGTGATTAACTGCTTTGCTGAATCAGAAGCTAAAGCATTGGCAAGTATAAGTGCCATCATCACTGTTGAATACTGAAATTGAAAGAAATGGAAGTGGGGATCCTGCTTGCTGCTGGATAGCAGAGTTGGATTTATATTGTACAACATTTTCTCACCTGTGCATTTGGATTTGTAAATTGATTTGTGTTAACTGTATCTGTGCTCCATGTGTTTGTTAGTGGAAATGGCATCTTTTAAATGATTATATGGTAGTTTCAAAAGTCATCTAATCAAGAAACAGATAATGCTGGGTGATGTTTATAGCTAACCACAAAGGGAATTGCAAGTGTTAAATGCAAATACACCATAACAATTCATATATGGAGAATATTTGACCTCAAAATTCATTTTTTCACATCTTTTTATGCTAGTGATGCTCAAACAGTCAAATATTTGCAGAAAGTGAAAACAAAAAGATGGCAAACATGGTAAATTCAAATGAATATTCGTGAAAACATTTCCATTATTAGTTCAGCTTTAGTTAACACCAAACTTCATTCACAAATCCATTACGTTACCTTCATATTTTCCTAATCCAAGTTCAGCAGAAGGGTAAATGCACACTGTATATGTTCACAGAATACTCAACTTATTGTGGAACTTTCAGGACTGACAAAAACCAGTTTGTTTTTTAAAGACCTTAGCAAAGGGAAAAAGGTTTCTAAGATCAGAAATTAAGTGAATTCAGGATGATTTCTCTTCAGCATATGAGAAAGTTAGGTGAAAGTTAGCCTTCCATAAGTCTAATGGAACATCTGACCAGAGATTTCTCCAGTTCTTGGGCAGAGGGAACTGACAAGATTTATAGAGCTGCTAGCTGTTCAACACTTATTACATTTGTCCCTGATTACATATGAGATTCCTCTGTAGGCAAGGTTACATATGGATGGAGTGTTCTCCAAGCAGTTAAGGCTTTCTTCCCACTATATACTGGTTGACTGGTATAAAGGGGTGGAAGAGGGGACTATGCTATATATACAGTCTCAGTCTGCTTCCTAGTTTCCCCTCCCTGTGGGAGGGCGCAGGTACTATTGCCTGTTTCTGGGTTCCATTCTGTCCCATGCATAGAAGCTGTGCCGGAAGGAGGCATACAGATTTATGCAGATCCAGTAATGCAAGGAGAGAACAGAACCTGGACTGCCTGGCACTTACTGCCTATTAAAAACATGCTACCTATCATAAATGAGGGTGCTCTCCAACCCTTAGTTCTGCAGGAGGCTTCTCCTGCTCCTTTTTCCAAGAGGGGTTCTGTCCCACACTAGTGCTACTGTTGCCTTCTCTCCCTCTCTCCTAGATATAGCAGTGTTCAGCAGGAAGATGCTGTCCTTGGTGATGTGGAGCCTTCATCCCCACCATTGAACTTTGGCAGGCTCTGACCCTTAATTAGCAACTGAATACCAGCACTGGCCAAAGACCACCCTGGTGCTAGTACTGAGAGCTAGCGATACTTGTGGCTGAAAGGAAAAAATAAGTGATAGGATCAGAAAACAGAAAGGGACCATGCACCCTGAAGCTCCCATTTCAACAACCTGTTATAAATGTGATCTGTTGTAAACAGAAAAAACAGAAGGACCTACAGGAAGTTACCTGGGGGCACATGTGCTCTTTTTAATTCCATCAACCAATCTCCCACCTACAAAAGGAGAAACAACAATGGTCCAAGAACAGCCACCCGGCCTCCCACAGGTCCCTTCCTGGTGCCGCAAGTATTATTAATTCTCGATCTCTTTGGTTTGCGTCCTCTGTCATGATCCAAGTGAACTTTACTCTCTTATAAGAGGGCTTCCCTGCCTTCTCCATCTTCTCATTGCATTATTCCCTTACATCCCCAACCATCTGATGTCTTAATTTGCTGTGTTAGCTACCTGTTCTAGATTGTACAGTTGTCTGTGAAGAGCTATGTGCCCCGACAGCAATACGTAAATAATAACTAAATATATTAATTGAAGAAGAAAAGTAAATAGCTGATACTAATAATGTCCTCACAGCAAACGAAGTCTAATCAGATCATTAATTTTCATTTTAAAAGGTGGCCGGTCAGAATCTGGTATCATGTGTCAGATTGAGAGCAACCCTTCCCAAGGGGAAAGCAAGAAACTTCCCTTCCCACTTGTGCAGCTGCACAAAGACTGCTCTCAATAGTAGTGCTTGTGAGCTAGGAAGAGCTGGTGCTACTCATTCCTGGACCCTCTGGGGAACAAGATGCTAAAAAGGGAGAGAGAAAAAAGGGAGGGAAAAGGCAGGGCAGTTTCACAAAACCACAATGTAGTCCTAGGTAATAAAATAATAAAATAAAATAAATAATAATAATATATGGCCAGATTCTGCCACCCTCACTCATGCTGAGTAGTATCTTCCTGTGCAATTAGTTCCACTGAAATCAATAGGGCTATCAACAGCACAAGACACTACACAAATAAGTAAAGGTATTAGAATCTGGTCTATGGAAAACATGCTCCTTTGTGGAGAATTATATACTGTACCTGGTCCTGTCATATACAGTACTCTGTCTAAATTAAATAGCAGCAGCAGGAAACTGAACTCATCCAAACCATAATGCACAGTATGATCTCCTCTGAGTTACTCCTCTATACAGATTTTAAAATCTGAGATCTATTTTCATACATACAAAGACCTCCTGGAGTTTAATTACTGCTGTATAGTGAATACAGATGTGTCTGACCTACATGTTGTTTCTTGTCCTGTCAGGGGGTCACTAGCTTCTTCTCCAAACATCGCATAAACTGTGACTGTATATTCTGTGTTAGGCAATAATCCATCCAGTTCAATATCTGTCAAGGCCTCTCCAATTTTCATCTAAAGGTAATATGAATAATAGACACATTATTTCTAAACTAGCTCATGAGTGGAGAAAAACAAGCCTGGAGCATTTTTGTATAGGAGAAAAGTATATTCAATAGGGACAGAGAATATTTTTATAGAATGGTAAATGCCATTAAACTGAATAAAAGTAAAAGGCTACAATATGCCCATTTAGGCTCCAATTCAGCAGAGCACCTAACTTTCAGCATACAATTAATCCTTTGAGAGTCAACGGCACTATTCATGTGCTTAAAGTTAGGCATGTGCTCAAGTGCTTTGCTCAACAGGGGCTTCTGAGCACTGTAGTTAAACAGGAAATTGGTAGGGTCAAATCTTGCTTTGGGTTGAGTCAAAGAAATTGATCAGCTGTACCTGAACACAGAACTTGGGCCAGTGAACAGTTTTGTTATTGCATAGAGCAATGAAATACCTAAAATTATCTAAAAGGCAAACACCCCAAGGAAATGCCTAACATGAAGGTGGAGAGGATATAAAGGTGACCAGCCACATAACCAACAACACAATAGTCCTCTGTTGTAGCAGAACAAACGGCCCTCAACCTCTCTTCAATATGCATCTATGCCTAAGAGACTGCTGAATCTTTATATCAGCTCAGTGGAAACTAATGGCCTCAAAATGACTGCTGAAGTGAGAATATTGCAATGAGGGGAAAGGACTCTGCTTCATTAATCAGAAGTCTGTCTACAGGCTGAGGCTTGGTTTTGCTTTTTGCTATTTCAGGTGTGTACCATTTTCCCCTTGAGCTCCTTCAGTAGGTGCGGCATTAACAGGGCTGATTTATTTATTGAAAGATCTTTCGACAGGGTGAGGCTCAGTTTTGCTGATGTCAGGTAGCTTTCAATGAGGCCCCATTTTCAAGAGGGCTACCTGATCATAGCTACTCATTCTGCAAAGAACACAAGTCTATTCGAGCTCTCAGTGGCTTCCTACACCCTTTCCAGAATGTTGCATGCATTTGCATGCTGTCAGCGAGTCCTTATATAAAATACTCTTAATTTCATATGTCAATGGAGCATAAAACAATTTTAAATCTTAGCCCTAAGACTACACTAACTCTATATTATCGGTTTCCAAAAATCCAGTGATATTTCTATTGACAGCATAATATTCTGCCTATCATTTTATCTATTCGAGAACTGAACCTTACTCTGTTATTCTTGTTCTACTCAGAGTTATTCACATTTAAAATTAATGGTTTTATTCTTTCTAAAGCTAACTTAAAAAACAAGACCAACAAAAAACTTTAGACATTTATTAAACATAAAAGTTAGAATGAAAACAAAACGTAGAAATGTCAAATTTACTAATTTAAGTTGATTTACTTTTTAAAAAGTCCAACTGTAAACAAAAAGACTAAAACTTCATGATCTTCTAAATCCATTTTTCAGAAATATCTAGTCATTTGTGTTTTGATTTCTTTTTTTCTGTGTTTGCGTTTTTGCCTTCATGCTATGATACAATATTGCCTCATGAGTTCAAGAGACTCCGTTTAACTCAGCTATAATTTGTGGCATTTCTTCTGTTCTAATGAGGACAAATTTGAAAGTACTGAAAATTAAAAATAACTACTTGGCATGCAGTTTTCATAGAAAGTCAGTAACGTATGATATTTTAAAAGCTAGAAAATAGACAAAATTTGAAGCTAAGGACCATCTGACATTTTGTTTTTTAAATGTTATGTTTTTGAATAGCTAGAATCCAAATGAAAGCTAAATACATTACCTCCTTTTCATCTGCTGCCAGTCCCTCTGTGAGGGGAGCATATAGGATCATATAACCAGTGGCACCCGCTACTCCATTCCACTTTGCTCTCATGCTGCTCTGTGACACATCATACAATTGCAGATTTGATGCTGTAGGCAAAGCAACTGCGACAGAAAGAGGTACATGTTTTCAATTGCATCTAAAAAAACTTGCTTAACATTTCATAAAATTTTGTTTGACTATCGGGAACACAAAGAAATCCAGCAGAGTAAACACTGGAAACACTGTTTGACGTAATAACAAAGAGCTATAAAAAGATCTCTGAATTAGAGAGCTGGGAAAAGGGCTTTGTCATCTATCCAAGTCGCCAGACAGGAACTGTTCTTACAGAACATTTCTAGTACTTTGCCTCAGTCAAATTTTCAATCCTACAAGAGCAAGGACTTCTACCCTTTCCCTTGGGAGAATCCTCAACAATTTAACAGATATAGTTGGACCAAACTGCTCCATGCACAGGTCCCACGCCACCTCTCTTCTAGATCTGCATGGGGGTGAGGATTGGCGGTGGAGAGTGAGTAGGGCCACCATTAGGGGTAAACCATATAGACAGCCACATGGGCTCTGAATTTTTAGGGGGTAAATTCTGCCTGGCAATTATCTCTTCAACCCCGCAATGTGTGGGAGGCATGTTCACGGTGAGGGGGCAAGGGCAAGAGGAGCAACAGAAGGCTGAGCAGTGTTCTAACATGGGATTGTGCCTAGGGTCCTGGGTTGCCTTAATTAGCCTTGCACATCAGTCAGGAGTGTGTGACTAAGTAGGCTGAACTAAGTCCTTAAAGGGGATGAACATGTTGACACGTTAAATTATGGCAGTGCCATTGGAGCATAGAACTAATCTGGGTCTCTTTCTTAAACAAAAGTTCCCTTTAACTCTTCAGAATAGCCCTCTATTTTGCATTTATCTGACTGTCCCCATTTGTTCTTCTGGCAGGAATATATCCCAGTGCCTCTCTGCTGATATTCATGTCAGCACTATGTCCTGCAGTAGTGTCTTTAGTGCAGTGAGTGTGGGACCTTAGCTTCTGGTTGCTGCTGCTGTTGCAAAACAATTCAGGAGATGTAAATGGGAACTTAGGCATGCTGGAGGAGGTGGACTGCCACCTTCACAGCCAGCATATAGGGTCTTCAGTAAACTAAGGGCGACTAGTGCTTGTGTTGATTAAGTCCTCTCCCATTAGGGCCATCTATAGCATGTCAAAGGGTCTAGCTGGATCATGCCTTATTCTCGTCCAGGCTCTCAACATCTCACATCTCAACTATTGCAACATCCTTCTCTCTGGCCTTGACAAATACAATCTTACCCTGCTCATATCCATTCCGAATGCTGCTGCTAAGATCATTTTCCTAGCCTGTTGCTTTGACCATGTCATCCCTTTCTTTGACTCCCTCCACTGGCTCTACCTTTTATTGTATCAAACATAAGCAACTTGTCTTCACTTTTAAGGCCCTTCATGCCCTATCCTTACCCTCCCTACCATCTCTCAATCACTATTGAGCCATTGACTCCTGCCTCCAATTGGTCCAGTCTTCATTGGCCACTTGTTAAGTTTTCAAACAAGCACTTTCATCCTTTCTCCTATGCTGCGCCTCATGCTTGGGAGGAGGTCCCCATAAACAACTGCAAAGCTACCTCATTATCCTTCCAAGCCCTCCTTAAAACTCTCCTTTCTGGTGATGCCTACAAAAAGTTTGATAACAGATAGGGTACTGGTGTGCTGGAACCATTGTCCATCATGTTGACCAATATTATCTCATTGTTTCCTTGTACTCCCTTGTCTGTCCATTTCTGTCTGTTGTCTCTTGGATTATACTTAGCTGTAAGGTCTCTGGGGTAAGGACAAATTTTTTGTTTTGGGTTTGTACAGAACCTAGCACAATGGGGTCCTGGTCCATGACTAAGTTTCCCAGGTGCTCCAATAAAACAAGTAATAAAGAATAAGGAGAGAGAGAAGGGGGATAAAAAGATGGGAAGAAGGAGAGAGCGCTTCTGCTACAATTTTCAAATTAAAATTAATTGCAAATGTAAAAACTTTAAGAGCATATTAGACAAAGTTAATTTGCAGCTGGGGTAGACACCCAATAATGCCGATAACTGAAAAAAATTACATTAAGAGGAAATTTTAAAGTAGCTAGAATAAATATAGCTTTAAGAAATTTGCAAGAATTTCAAATAAATATACATTTGATACTTATTTTGCATTTTTCAAAGTGATGGAAAGATAGGCTCCTCTCTTACTTTTTTCAGAGTAGCAGCCGTGTTAGTCTGTATTCGCAAAAAAGAAAAGGAGTACTTGTGGCACCTTAGAGACTAACAAATTTATTTGAGCATAAGCTTTCGTGAGCTACAGCTCACTTCATCGGATGCACCCGATGAAGTGAGCTGTAGATTTTCCACCGAATGCATCCGATGAAGTGAGCTGTAGCTCACGAAAGCTTATGCTCAAATAAATTTGTTAGTCTCTAAAGTGCCTTTTCTCTCTTACTTTTCTGTATTTTATGCATTTATGGCACTGAATATATTTATCTAAACAGCATACTACTGTAAGGTCATTTTTAATGTATTATATACACAAATGTGATCGTTTTCACATTTGTGGTTAATTTTGTCAGTGTCACAAAAGGTAAAAAATGTAAAGTATAATTTTTCACAGATTTCAACTGGCATCATGAAAAATACTTCCAAACTGCAAATATTTGATAATCTGGAGTGATTAATACTTACACATTTCAGACTATTACTTATGACACTCAAAGATTTGTTTATATAATGCTTACAGCCACACCACCTTGGGCTGTGATCTGATCGGATCTCAGAAAATAAGCAGGGCTGGGCTTAGTCAGAACTTGAATAGGTGACTTCAAAGGAATACCAGGTGCAACAGGAAATGATGCTATTGACTCAGTATGTGACACTCTTCCCGCTGAATCAGAAATTAACCAATTCCAAACATGGTGTTATAGAACATAGTGCTGCTGGAGATTCAATTTTTTTGGATGAAACAAAAGGCATACGTCTCAAATATATGTAACTAGATCCCATCTCACTTTTTGTAAGTTTGGGAGTGTTAGCTTTGATTTTCTGGCTGAATCCCAAACTAGATAATTGCATTCTGCCCAACTTACACCCTGTATTTTCAACTGGAAAAATGATTCTTCCCTTCCCTGTGTAAGGTCTGTCATATTTCTGGGACAAAATGATTACATTTGGGGCAAAAATATTTAAATTAAATAAAAAGTATGTTATATGATTTAGAGGGGCCTACCCCACTAAGCTACTTATTGAATACTTCACAGTGTTAAATGTAATTATCCTTACAACATCCCTGAGGTAGGAAAGTACAATTATCACAGATGGGAAACTGAGGCACAGAAAGTCAGAGTCACTTCCCAAAGAAATGTAGGCAGTCTGTGGCAGAGCAGGAAATTAAACACTTGTCTCTCCAGTCCCGAACAGTCCCGATCCACTGAACCTCCCATCATCACTTAAGGAACTAAGGCCAAAAAGTGGAAATAAGGCTGTATGCCTAAGCCATAAAGTTTAGATCCAGCTCCAAACTGTTTCAAAGTCTAGGAGTGTTATGATTTAGAGCAGTGCTTCTCAAGCTATCTGAGGTTGGGGACTGGCAATTTTTTTTCCAATGTGCGTGCAGACCGGCAGCCGATGGCTCGCGGACCAGCATCGGTCCACGGACCACCACTTTGAGTAGCACTGATTTAGAGGCTTGGTTTGGCCCATTACAGAGAGAATGTAACTGGCTCAAAATTTGGGAGAATTTGGACCCAAGTCTTTAGTTCAGGCCCAAATCTAATAAATAAATGTCGGCCAATGCTAGTAAAAAGAGCTGAAGAGAAAAAAAGACTTGATTCTGCATCCCTTACTCATACTGAGCAGTGCCTACTCACCCAGCGTTCAGTATTACTGAGTCAGGTCCATAACAAATTGAGTGAGGATACTTACGTGTAGTTTCACTACCACGGAGGCCCTCACTTGCAGCACTTATATATACAGCAAACACAGCTATCTGATATTCAGTTAGAGACATCAGGTTTTTCAGAACTGCTGTTGATATACTTCCATCCACCACTACCTGTTTGGGGAAAAATTCAATGAAATAAGTATAAAATAAATTCATTTTATTACTATTTAATCCATCTTATCAGTTTGTTTTATCTATCATATTTCTAAGACACTCCTTGGCATGATACATAAATGTTAATCTATCTATGTTTAACACGGCAAAAGTGACATTTGTATCTTAGTATACAGTACAGTAGCCAGGAAACAGAATGGCAAAAATATGCATAACGTGGAGTCTTAAGGCAATACAAAGCAGCACTTTGGATCAATGGAAATGTTAAAAATACAATTAACATAATGGAAATTAAGAATATTGTGTAATGGACACTTTCTGATATGTTTCAGAGTAGCAGCCATGTTAGTCTGTACTCGCAAAAAGAAAAGGAGTACTTGTGGCACCTTAGAGACTAACAAATTTATTAGAGCATCCGATGAAGTGAGCTGTAGGTCACGAAAGCTTATGCTCTAATAAATTTGTTAGTCTCTAAGGTACCACTTTCTGATATATTTATTGTGTAATTCAAAATTTCATTATAGTACTGCATGCACATACCTGTGTATACACACATACATACATATACACACACCACAACAACAAAATCCCCAAAATAAAACAAAATATCTTCAAAAAATAAAACATATTTAACCTCACCCTTTAATTATACTGCTTTTGTTGTCCTGTCTCCACTCTCCATCCCTTCCCATCCTGTTCTGAAAGTTTTCTGATTAAGTTGTAAACTTCAAGCAGTGTCCTTGTTTTCACACTACCTCCAAAGCACTTAGTGAACTATTGGTGCTACACAAATAATAAATATCCATCTGGCCCCCGTACTGGTCAGTTTTAGCCATTCCCAACTCTACATCCATGGGTTTTTTTAAAATGCGTTATGTTTCCAAAGCTCAAACTCTATCCCGTCTGCCCCTTTCTGGTCTTGTATCCTTTGAAATGCATCATACAGAGTTAGTCCAACAAGAAAAGCTGATGTATAAATAAAAACACAGTTTACATATTGGATTTTAGGTCCTATCCTTGAACAATGTAATTACAGACTGTGGTGCATGTTTACACAGCCTGTGGTAGCAAGCCTCCAAGCCTGAGTCAATGTACTTGGGTTCATGGACTCACGCTACCGAGCTAAAAATAGTGGTGTACATGTTGTGGCTTGAAATGGAGCTCAGGCTGTGAAGCAGGCCTCAGAGCCTGTGCTTCAGCCCAAGCTGCAATTTAAAGTTCTGTCTACATAGCTACTTTTAGTGCAATATTGCAAGTCCCACAAGTCTGAGTATGTCGACCTGGGCTCAGAGACTTGCTGCCACGGGCTACCACTGACTGTGTAGATGTACCCTTAAATGGAAGCAGCATCAGGCCTGTGATCAAGTGCTCTAATTCCCAATTGGTGAATTCTTTCTATTTATGTCTACTAGAAGTTCTCACAGTCATGAAACTGATAGGATTTTCCCCTCCATTACCTCCTCTGGTTGGCCTCCTCTAGTGGGATAGTACACAACTCTGTATTTTTCCACTTTGCCGGGTGCATTGGTCCAGCTAACACGGAATCCTCTGGCTGTTACCTCAGATGTGACCAAATCAGTAGGAGCTCCAAGAGTGGCAACAAATGTTCCTATATATGAGATAATATAAAGAAATTATTTTTACTCCTGTAAAATAATGATTTGTTTTTGCTCTAATTGCTGAGTTCCCAAAGATCTCTCATCATTAGAAACTGAATTAATTGGAGAGGGCATGTTTATTTAGGAAGTTTTTAATATTAACTAACTAAATAATAAAAATAATAATACACATACAATTCTCAGTGGGACCAGGCCTCCATTGGTTTATGTGGAAAACTTTACATACAACACACACAAAGGTTTCAGCACAAATACTATTACAACTGCAATGGTTCTCCCAAGCTTCCCTGGTTGCCTGGCCCTCCATGTATTCACTCCCTCCCCAGGTGCTTCCAAACATCCTTTCCCCAAGTTCCAGAACCAGCCAGGAATCTCCATAGCTGTGAACCTGCTACAGAACTCAGTAAAAGAGCCCGTCTCCTGTACTCCTTGGCAGGTCTGCAGGTGGGATGGCATCTGACAAGGCACCTTGGAGCTACACTCAGCAGACATCACCCCCCCCACACACCTCCCAAGATACTTCATTGGTTCATGAGCCCTTTGATGGCCATCTCTTCCCCCCACACACAAACCATGGCCAGTCACAGATCCCCCTACCATCTGTGTAATTCTTAGGGGATCCAGGGGGAAGAGAGAAGCCTACTAATGCAACATCTTTTCAGAAGACAGCTTCAGGTGCATGTGTAATGCAACCTTCCTCAGTGAGGCACTTCATAAACTTAGGGAAATACATCTGGCATTTGTATCTGCTGCATATGATTTTACAGGGTCACAGCTCAGCCAATTTCAAAAGGTACTTTCTCAAGGAGGGCTATTTCTCTGAGGAACGTCAACATTCTACCCCTAGCATTTTCAGCTGCTCAAAAGGTCCTAAGATTCAGCAGAATTTTTATGTACTTGTAATTTTTCCATCCCCACAACCTTTTCTTGTACTCCAAAATGCTGGGTTGGTTTTTTTGCCCAGATATTAAAAAATAAAAATAAAAAAGTGCAACTTCATGTAGAGACCAAGCCTGAGAAACTTCAAATTGAAAGGTGAACATTTGGCAAAGTTATGAGACTAAGAAAACAAGGGATTAGAATGGAAACCGGGGCACAGCCTTAACTAGCTTTATTCCTTCTCTAATTCATCTCCAAACCTGCACACTAAAAAATACCCCTTTTTACCTGTTCACTGGTGATAGCTACAGTAGAATGAATGCACTTTTTTTTCATGTAACCTAACACTATAATAACAAAAGACAAATTGCTATCATGGAACTAAGCAAAAGATATTAGCATACGCATGAAATACACATCAGAAAAAATACCTTCTCTGATAATGTGGTATCCTGGTAGCAAAATATACATAGAAAGAGTAAAATGTCAGAAACCCGTTCAAAACTGTCCCTATTCTAAAACTGGATTTGCTGGTATAATATCAAGACCAAACAAAGTTTCTTATTTACCTTTCATTTCCTTTTCCTGTTCCTCCACTCTTGAACACACTGTTCTCGTAAGACCTTCTACGATGGTGTGCATGAAGTTAAAGTCAGCAACGTTGTAGACATGAGTACTGTCCGGTTCAGAGGCAATCTCTTTGAGTTCATTTATATCTGCATTCTTCACACCTTACAGTGGAGAGACAAAATAGGACAATGTTTGCAACAAAAGAAATCGGTGTAACATTTAAGCCATGCAGCCTGGCCAAAGCCTACTGATGTCTATGGAGTCTTTCCCCATTTCACTGCTTTGGATCAGGCCTACAGTCAAGCTGTTAATTACAGGTAGTTATAATTAATCACAACAGTTAATTTTCAATATTACAAGTGTTACTGACATCTTTGCAATATTCTGATGATAACTAGCATATGTTTATCCAGCTAAAATGCCAGTTACATTAATAGTCAGAGGACACTGAAAAAAGTTAAAATTTTCCAAAGTATTTTTGATGCTTAATCCAGATAGAAACATGATAGGACCCTTATAAATATACTAGATAGTGTGACAAAGTTCCTCCTCTACCTTGGTGGGTCTTGCGCTTATTGGTGGATTTGCTCGCCTTGGAGCTTCACAACGGCCCTCAGTTTGGCAGTTTTCATGAACCCACAGTCCAGGTCAAGTCCTCCTGTGTCTGACCAGGAGTTGGGAGGTTTGGGGGGAACCCGGGCCCGCCCTCCACTCCGGGTTCCAGCCCAGGGCCCTGTGGAACACAGTTGTCTAGAATGCCTCCTGGAACAGCTGTGCAACAGCTACAACTCCCTGGGCTACTTCCCCATGGCCTCCTCCCAACATCTTCTTTATCCTCACCATAGGACCTTCTTCCTGGTGTCTGCTAATACTTGTACTCCTCAGACCTCCAACTGTATGCATGCTCAGCTCCTAGCACCTCTTGATCCCAGCTTCTTACATGCTCACCACAAACTGAAGTGAACTCCTTTTTAAACCCAGGTGCCCTGATTAGCCTGCCTTAATTGATTCTAGCAGCTTCTTGATTGGCTGCAGGTGTTCTAATCAACCTGTCTGTCTTAATTGTCTCCAGAAAGTTCCTGATTGTTCTAGAACCTTCCCTGTTACCTTACCCAGGGAAAAGGGACCTACTTAACCTGGGGCTAATATATCTGCCTTCTATTACTCTCCTGTAGCCATCTGGCCCAACCCTGTCACAATAGATGGACAGATCACAGACTTATAAAAAATAAAATGCAATAAATAGATATGTAGAATACATACCAATAGCAAACAATTCAACACCAGCATCACGCAGATTTTTAGCAGGTGGGATGACATCATCTTGGGATTTTCCGTCTGTGACCAATATACCAATTTTGGACACATTGGGTCTTGCACCTGCTTCAGGCTTAAAGCTGTTCTCCAAAATAAAAGTTAAGGCAAGACCTAAAAAAAATAAAAAATAAAAAAATGGTTTGGCTAATAAAGTTGGTTATGTAACACAGATATTTTTATTGATTTTTTGAAGTTTAATTTTCTATGCAAAGTAAAGAATGCTGAGAAACCTCCTACTGAAAAATAACTTATTAAAGAGAACAAACTTTTACTTAAAAAATATACTGTTCCAAGCAGGCAGCTTGAATTAAAGGCAGGGCAAAAATGGAAGCAGTCCTCAGCAACCTTCCAATCAATAAAATTATTTACAACAGAGAATAGAAACTTGTTTAAAACTAAATTGGGCTACTAAGCTACTCACATACCTACCCCACCAGAGAGACAAGGTGGGTGAGGTAATATATTTTATTGGACCAACTTTTGTTGGTGAAAGAGACAAGTTTTTGAGCCACCAGAGCTCTCCTTTTATTGGAGAGAAGTTTGGTCCAATAACAATATTACCTCATCGACCTAGTCTCTCTAATATCCTGGGGCTGGTATGGTTACAACTACCCTGCATATTACCCCACTAGGGAAGTTAGAGGATTTCATCTATTAGCAAATTTGAGTTCCAATTCAGCAAAGAACTAAAAACATGCTTACCATTAACACTGACTTCTCAAGATTGAAAGCATCAGAACTATTTATATGCTTAAAGTTAAGCACATGCTGAAGTCATTTGCTGAACTGGTATTTCAAACAGTAACATATACATCCTGTTTAACACACATTTTTAGAAATGCTGGTCAAATTACTGATGATATTTCTGTAACGAAACTGCCTTTTGTTGGTTTGTCAGCAGAAGTCACTAAAACAGGAAATCAGATTGCTAATTTCAGGCCTGAACCTGAAACCCCTCCCAGCAGTGGTTCTTCAAGTTCCACTGAATACGGAACAGATCCTGAGCAGCTTTCATTGCCCTCAGTTCCCACTGAAGTCTCTGAGAGCTGACAGTGCTAAGTTTTATGGGAGAAATTCACCCCCTGCAAAAATGTTGCACAAAAACCCATTTACCACTTAATTTAGGCCATTAAAATCCAGTTGCTGAGTACAGTCTTTTATTTTAAAGCTTTTTACACTCATAAGCTGAGGAAAAGCTTAAATTAAGCTAATAGAGAATGTAACGTCAAAAAATGATTATTACTGATTTGGGAGAGGCAACTTGGTTCTAATTTGAAAGTTAAAAGGAAGTTAGTTAGGCAAAAGCCACCTCTAATGTCAGAATATAATCATCACAGTGGATTTATTACTTGCTTCTTGGTATTTCTATCAAGCATCAGTTCAACTATGGTACCACAGTATATCCCTTCTGTTCCCAGTCCAACAATAATAATTCCTTCCACCAAAATAGCGATTGGTGGAGGAGAAAAGGGAGAACTTCTAAGCCTCTCTGGAAAAAACAGTTTGGCAATAATTTACTCTTTCAGTCCATTATCCTCCAGACAAGAGAGCCAAGACTATTAAGTGTTGCACTAATGCTATGGGATTCCTCTCCAGAGAATATATATTTTATCATATTGACAAGTATCCCGCAGCTATCCACTACTAAATTTCCAAAGAACCATGCAGGGTTTCAATACCATGAAAGTTAATGGGAGTCTAAAACCCCCAGGTGATTCTTTGAAAATTTACCACGGCCAACAGTCAGATGTTAAAACAACATACTTTTTTTCTCCAACTGAATGAAGTTTTGTGTATGAACAGTGTCAATGGCTTTTGCTGCTCTATCCTCTTTCCAGAATGTAAAAGTGAACTTCCTTTGCTTTTAGTTTTGGCATAAACAGATCATACACACTCAGATTTTGCAGATTGAGGTCTGAGTCAAAGCTCACTGAAGACATGAAGATTCCCATTGACTGCAGCTACTTCAGATCAAGCTATTAGGCAAACTTCAAAAATAAATAGCACATTCACCTTTAAGAAACAGAACAAACCCAATACTCTAAGCCAATGCAGCCTGGCATATTTTGGAGCATGTGGCTAATGCAAAAATACATACTGTACCTGTTAATGTATTCCCTCCCTTATATGGCAGATTACGGACTGCATCCAAAACAGCATCCTTTGTGCTAAAGGCATTCAGATGCCATTCAATTCGGGGATCCCCACTGTACTGAGCAAGACCTAGTGAACAAGAAATAAATACATTGCATGAGATTCATTTTTTCAAGCATAGGCACACTAGGCTATCAGTAGTTTGCTATCATAACAGGGCTCTTTTGAACTCTTTAATCTAAAGAATAATTTATTCCTCCCTAAATTGTTCTGGATGCCAACTCCACTATGTATTTTCTAGGTTTTTCTTTCAAGTGATAAGAAATTTAAGTAAAAGGTAATGTGCATTTTTTTCAGGCTTTAGTAAGATTCCAAGAACTCATTTCATGAAAGAGAACAATTTTATTAAATGCCTCTTTGAACAGGCTAAAATGTAAGTAGCAAAACAGATATGATATACTGTTCAAATCAGTTTTAAACATGATAGAAACCGTCTGTTGGCACTTTCTTCATTTAAAAATTCCACTGTAAGGGCCTGATCTAATGCCAATTGAAGTCAATAGGAGTCTTTCTGTTGATTTCAAAAGGCACTAGTTTAGAACCTGAGATGAATATATGGCTATATGTCATCTCAGGAAGAGATGCAGAGATAAAATTTCTAGACACAATAAATGACTGCTTCTTGGAGCAGCTTGTCCTGGAACCCAAAAGGGGAGAGTCAATTCTTGATTTAGTCCCAAGGAGAGCACAGGATCTCATCCAGGAGGCAAATATATCTGAACCAATCAGTCATAATGACCATTATGTACTTAAATTTAACATTCTTGTAGGGGCAAAAGTAGCATTTAACTTCAAAAATGGGAACTACACAAAAGCGAGGAAGCTAGTTAAATGGAAATGAAAAGGAACAGTTGGAAAGATGAAATGCTTGCAGACTGCAGGAGCCTACTCACAAACACCATAGTAGAGGTTCAAATTAAATGTATACCCCAAATTAAAAAAAACAAACAGTAAGAGGACCAAAAAAATGCCATCATCAGTTACAGGCAAAAAGGCATCCTTTAAAAATTGGAAGTCAAATCCTACTGAGGAAAATAGAAAGGAGCATAAACTCTGGCAAGTCAAGTGTAAAAATATAATAAGGTATGTCAAGAAAAAAATTGAAGAGCAACTAGCTAAAGACACAAAAACTAAAACAGCAAAAAAAATTAAGCACATCAGAATATTTGGGGTGGGGAAGGAATTTTCCTCCAGGGCAGATTGGAAGAGGCCGTGGAGGTTTTTCGCCTTCTTCTGTAGCATGGAGCACTGGTCACTTGCTGGAGGATTCTCTGATCCTTGAAGTCTTTAAACCATGATTTGAGGACTTCAATAGCTCAGACATAGGTGAGAGGTTTATCGCAGGAGTGGGTAGGTGAGATTCTGTGGCCTGCATTGTGCAGGAGGTCAGACTAGATGATCATAATGGTCCCTTCTGACCTTACTATCTATGAATCTATGAATCAGGAAGCCTCACAAACTATCAGTGGGGTCACCCGCCACTTGAGGTTCTAAAGGAGACTCAAAGAAGACAAGGCCATTGTAGACTATCTAAATGAATTCTTTGCATTGGTCTTCATTGTGGAGGATGTAGGGAAGATCCCCACACCCAAGCATTATTTTTAGGTGACGAATCCGAGGAACTGTCCCAGATTGAGGTGTTAATAGAGAAGGTTTTGGAACAAATTGATAAATTAAACAGTATTAAGTCACCAGGGCCAGATGTACCTTGAGAGTTCTGGAGAACTCTGAAGGAACTCAAATATGAAATTGTAGAACTAACAACTATAGGATGTAACCTATTACTTAAATCAACCTATGAATGAAATGACTAGAGAGTAACTAATGTAATGCCAATTTTAAAAAAGGCTCCAGGGGCAACCCTGGCAATTACAGGGCAGTAAGCCTAACTTCAGTACCAGGCAAATTGCTTGAAACTATAGTAAGGCACAGAATTATTAGATTCAAATGTGATATGGTTGGGGAAAAGTCAACAAAGCTTTTGTAAAGGGAAATCATGCCTCACAAATCTATTAGAACGTTATGAGTGGGTCAACAAATGTGGACAAAAGTGATCCAGATACAGTGTACTTGGACTTTCAACCAGCCTTTGACAATGTTCCTCACCAGGGGCTTTTAAGCTAACTAAACTGTCATAGGATAATAGGGAAAGTCCTCTCCTGGATCAGTAGCAGATAGGAATCAGAGGGTATGAATATATGGTCAGTTTTCACAGTGGAGAGAGGCAAATAGCAGGGTCCTCCCAGGATCTGTATTAGAACTGTGCTGTTCAACATATTCATAAATAATCTAGAAAAAGAGGGGAATAGTGTGGTGGCAAAATTTGCAGACAGTACAAAATTACTCAAAATTGTAGTCAGCTTTGTACTTAACTAAGACATACAAAGGGATCTCCCAGTCATCTAGTTTTGTGAGATCACTTATTAGGTCTTTACAGATGACAAATGAAATTCAATGTTGGTAAATGCAAAGTAATGCACATTGGAAAAAAATAATCCCATTTATACATACAAAAATATGTTTTCTAAATTAGCTATTACCACTCAAAGAGATCTTGGAATCATCATGGATAGTTCTCTGAAAATATCCACTCAATGTGCAGCGCAATCAAAAGAACAGATATTCGGAACAGGATATATAAGAAGACAGAAAATATCATAATGCCACTACATAAATGCATGGAACAGGATATATAAGAAGACAGAAAATATCATAATGCCACTACATAAATGCATGGCACACCTACATCTTGAATATTGCATACAGTTCTGGTTGCCTCATCTCAAAAAAGATATATTAGAATTGGAAAAGGGTACAGAGAAGGGTAACAAAAATAAGTAGTGGTATGGAACACTTCCATATGAAGAGAGATTATAAAAACTGGGAGTGCTCAATTTAAAAAAGAGACAAAATATGGTAGAACCATATAAAAATCATGAATGGTATGAAGAAAAAAAAAGTTGTTTCCCCTCTGCATAAGATCACACTGGGTGTCATCCAATGACATTAATAGGCATCAGGTTTAAAACAAGCATAAGGAAGTACTTCTTCACATAATGCAGAGTCAGCTTGTGGAACTTGTTGCCAGGGAATGTTATGAAGGACAAAACTATAATTAGATAAGTTAATTGAGGATAGGTCCATCAATGGCTATTAGTCAAGATGGTCAGGGATGCAACTCTGTGCTCCTGATGTTCCTAAACCTCCAACTTCCAGAAGTTGGGACTAGACAAAAGGGATGAATCATGCAAAATTGCTGTTCTGTTCATTCCTGCTGAAGCATCTGGCAGTGGTCATTGTCAGAAGACAGGATACTGGGCTCCACAGACCATTGGTCTAACCGAGCATGGCCATTTTTATGTTCTTATGAATATCACAATTCATTATGAGAAATATCTTGTGTACGATGATCGGGTCCAATCTTACAAGCTTTCCATTCATGTTACTCCCATTGATTTAAATGGAAATTCTGTGTGTACAGTGCTTTCAGGATCAGGTCCTAATATTTTTATTCATGACAAATAAAGAGGATGATGTATGTTGTACAAATATATAGGAATTAAGTTCATTACTATCTTGGAAATCAAAGGTTTATTGTTGTTTTCTTTTTTGTTTGTTTTAATTCAACTTTGAATTTACAGAATTTTCTTTAGAAATCTTACCTATTCTTGTTTTCTCAGAACCCACATTGAAGGCACCAACCAGATTTTCCAGGAAAAGCCGGACAAGTCTGAAGTTGAATCTGCCAATACTCCATGAGCCATCTATCAGGATCACAATGTCTGCAATTGCTGGAGTTTTACATGTAAACTGACTTTCTGTAAATCATAAAATGGAAAATAAAATGTAATCATAATGATACTGGAGCAATTAAAAGTTTCTGGGATTTTTCCTTTTAAGTTTAATACTTAAGAGACAATATAGTCTTTTATAGACCATAAAAATGATGCTGAGCAAAGTTATTAAAAATAAATACATTAATAAGATATTATCAATATATTCTAGACTCTTATTTGGTTGTGTAAAATTAATGTTAGAAAAAGTATTGATTACAGTGTTCCAGGAAGACAAAAGCATAAACTGCTATATTGGTAGAATAGCATCAAATGGCAGCTCATGTTTACATTTTAATTCCTGGGGATATATGGACTGATCTTCTAGAATGCAACAGACCATAGATTATGTTTTAATCTACAGTGAAAGGCTCTGTCAGCAGGGAAAGGCTAAGGCACAGAGGAGGAAGTGGGGATGCTGCTGGAGCTTTTCACTACAGACACTACACGTGTAGCTACCCAAGCACACTGTACTCTGTATGCCACCATGAGTGTAGACATAGCCAATGATAAAAGAACCTGTGTCTCTGCACTTGGGAGAGAGGCTAAGTAGACAGAAAGATGAGTTTTCACTTGGCTTGATAGACAATAAACTCTGATTTGCATCACCTGTTTCCCCAGGAGCCACAAGGTGAACTTGAGATCACAAAGGGTATTCAAACATCAGAATGAGTAGTGCAGAAAGAGGTATGAGTGGAGAGGGATACAAATTGCTCAAGTGCTGAGAAAAGGATAGAGTTGCTAAAATGAGGGATTAATAAAGAGAGGAGATTCAGTGAGAGAAGACGGGGTGCACATATTGTCCCTCTCAAATGCTCATACAACATGTGATTACAGACCATGTGGTCAGCAGCTTAAAACAACACTAACACCATAACATTAATGTCACTAGAATGATTATCTTAAATATAAATACAATCTGATGTGCAGAAGGACTAAGAATGGTAGCCACAGTCACAAACTTTTTTAACTGGACAGAATTAGTCACGTTCTTTGTTTAAAATTTGATATAACCACAGTGGATGGCAAACCCAGTCCATAAAGTTAACGTTAATTCACTAAAAGTATTTTATAAGGATTAGGGTGTTTTTCCTGCATACAGTTAGCAATGTAGAATGGGTTATGAACACGTGGCAAAATTCCATTTGTGAAAGTGCCAAAACAGAGCCTTTACTTCAGATTTTTACAGTACAAGACAACAGTATTTGAACTGGCAACATATTTTAGTGTATAAACACTAGAAAAACAGTAAGTAAGTATCAAGAATGTGAGCATATTGGAAAAATGAGCATAAATTGGAAGATAACTTCAAACAAAGCTCCCAATCCTTCTGACATTGAAATCAATGGCAAGGTTTCCATTGATTTCAGTGGGATTAGGATTTGATTTTTCGTTACTGAACTGCAGCTGATATCTGCCACAGCATGGTTTAAACATACATATGTTTGCCCAGTTATGTTTCCTGTTGATCAATTTGCATTCCTTGCCTTATCACTAAAATGGGATCCGCTTTACAATCCTTACATTGCATAGTACATTATGCTCCATTAGTTTCAACAGGACTATTGGCAGAGTACTATGCTACTCAAACCAAGTGAGGATGGAAGAACTGTCCCTGGGTTTGCATCCAAGTAGTTATACTGCAGCACAGATGTGACTTTTCAGTGTGATCCACTGAGGTTTATCCATACCATACAATTAGGATAATAGGATTTGTGTGACTAAAGTCCCTCTCACCACTTTTAAAACTTAGAGTATTAATGGTTTCAGAATCAAGCTATTTCTCACTTCTTACACATGAACAAGTTTTTTAATGAGGCTTTTCAATCCCGTAGTTATTACTTTGCCAAAAAAACAAACAAACAAAAAAAGAAAAAAACCCCAACCCTTTAATTGGAGTACGTAATTTCATTTACAGCACCAAAAGAGTAAAGAAAACAAAAACCACATTCTTTCAATATTTTATTTCCATATAATCAGACCAGTGTAAATAGCTATATCAAAATAATCATTTGTGATTTGATCCAAGATTGTATTGAAATGCCACAGAATGTGAAAATATAGTTCACTCTTCATAGCTGGGATGCACTTGTGGAAATCTTTTCTGCATAAAACATTTAGCTTTTGTTACTTCTGTATAGCCACTATTTGTTTATGTTTTCCCCAGTTCAACTTAATAGAAATTGTAGAAACTTCCCTAAAATGGAATAAACAATAGTGAGACATTAAAAGCAGTCTTTACAATTTGACAGGAATACAAACTCAACATCATCCTAGCTTACAGTGTTATTGTGAAAGAGATCGTGAGATCAAATACATTTATTCTTCCCTCTAACCAAAACACAAGATTTAGTCTTTCTAAACAAAAAAAAAATTCCCTGATTTTTAAGCCAAACTCATGATTTGGGGGAGTGAGGTTCTGGCTCATGACTTTTGAATACTTGGGGGTGTCAAGGTTGATATTTTCTGAGTCTTCATGGGCACAGGGGTAGAGAGAGAGGAAGAGGTTGCACATGGACATAAGCAAAACCACATGGAAAGAGGCCGAACCTCAGAAAGAGTGGTCTAATTTGCACCTAGTATCAGATGTAGTTTGCAGAATGACATGTGATGTTTTACCTCCCTGTGACTTGGCACTTTGCTCTGGTTTTCATGAGCCAAAACACATGGTTCTTTTTCTGCTAGGAGTTGGGGTTATAACTCTTTCTGAGGCTGCACTATGTCATTTCCTTTCTTATTCACTGTCACAGTGGGAAAGTAGAATAATATATCAGGAAGAGGAGGGATGGAGAGTTTAAGCAGATGGCAGTGATTGTACAATATAATGGAAAAACCAAGATAGCTTAGTTCATGGGGTAATGAAGTAAGAAAGGAAAGAAATTTGATGACAGGTGTAAATGAAACGTATGATGAGAATAGAACAAGGATGAAATATGGAAGTCAGTCCAGCACAGTATGATTTTATAAATATATGTATGTGTGTGTGTGTGTGTGAGTGAGAGAGAGAGAGAGAGAGAAAGAGAGAGAGAGAGACATGATGGACAAGGATCTATTAATTATTATTACAACACTATGATGGCAATATCTTTGCACTGAGATCAGAGTCTTATACACCACATATATTAAGGCAGGGACCAATCAGATGCATAAAACATGGCTGACCCTTCATTGAACCAAATATAAATATTGCTTGAATTTGAAGGATTTAAATGTTGGAATATCATCATGTTGTGAGACCCATCCAGCAAGCTCAAGGGCTCATCCCTGAACCACAAGAGAAAATGAGGCCAGCCCTTTCCAATGCATCTGTGTCTGTCCCAGAAAATTCTTTTAGTTCAAAGTAGCAGAAATACAAATTCTGTGGGCACTTGGTTTTGTTTCCCAAGTGCAAAGACACAATGTCTTAATATCCAAACCACACACAATCAACAAATTCAGTAATCCTTAAAAGGGAGAAAAAAGACAAAGGTTATTTCAGGGATAATGCTAAACTTGAGGTTTTTAATAAAAGTTATAGCCAGAAACCCAGAAACTTGAGTAAATATATTTGGTGACAACTCTTCAGATCTGCAGCAGACAGTCAGCAATTCTTTTTAACCATCCTTCTTCAAAATCAAATGGTATTACAAAACAAACCAAATGTACTTTTAAAGCAATCAATAGATCTATTTAGTTTAAAAAATATTTAGGATTCTTTCCTATATCCTAACAAGAATTTCTGAATGTACATTTACTTGAGAGATGGGTTAAAATAACTGGTGTTTCCTGGTTGAATCGTAGCCCTACTGGCCATGTAGTATTCCCTGTGTGAAGTGCATGAAACTTGAGAAACTCTTTCACAGATTGCAGGAACAGTTCTATTTCTCTTCACTCTTTGGTACTGTATTTGAGCATGCTGATGTTTTAAGTGCAACAGCTGTTCTGAGGATTAACAAACAACTTTTCAACAAATCAGACTGTAAATTTTATTTATATGGATGCATTTACTCATCATTTCAGTACAACAAATATGCTACGATTTAAGAAATACATCTTAATCATGCTCTTCAAGGAATTAGACATGCCACTCAATTATAATTCAAGACTATTGATTGTCAAGTTCTCTCAGAACTGCCTCGAATGGTTACTCCCAGATATTAACACAAAACATTCTCGCAAGGTTGATATGTCATTAAGCCACAGGAAGAGACATGGGCCATATTGTGCCTTAAATTTTTCAATGGAACTCAATGGAGGATTATGTTGAAAGAATCATGTCAGCATATGGTTCATGAGAAGGAAACGTTTATAAAATACCAGTAAAGTACATCATTAATCCCTTGATCACATTACATGATTTACTGTATATAATTTGCTAGAAAATGTTTACGTGTTTAAACAAAATTTATGAGCATATATAATATATGCAGCCATATTTTCAGAATTATTAATTTTGGGTGCTATGAGGTTTGCGTGTCCAACTTACAAAACTTTGAGTGACATGCTGGCTTCACTGAAGTCAAAGAGAGTTTTGCTATTATTTCAATATGGCCAGGATTTCACTATGTTCGTCGGATCTGTAGAGATGCTGAAGTCAATGGGAGCATTGGATCTGCAACACTCCTGAAAATAAGGCACTAGGTGGCTCACATTGGTGTTTGCAAAGTACTTTGAGACCCTGACTGAAAGATGCCATGAGACTGATCTGGCAGTCTTTACACCTGTATTTCCACTGAATTCCCAAAGAATGATACTAGACAGGTAGGATTGTGCGTACCATGATTTTCATGATTTTATAAGACTGTGATAAATTTTGTACAAGGTGTGCCCTGTCAGGTATTGTTTGAAAAACCTCAGTCTGATGAATGTTATTATTCTGATGAAATATGTGTGGCAACATTGTATGTACAATTATAAGATTCTATTGTATAACAGTCTTATAACATGCTCCAAGTTTAAGGGCTTGTCTACACTGGCAATTTACAGCGTGGCACTTTCTTGCTCCAGGATGTGAAAAAACACCCCCCTGGAGAGCAGCAAGTTCCAATGCTGTAAAGCAGCAGTGTAGACAGTGCACCAGCTGTGCCCCAGCGCTGGTAGCTATGCCCTTTATGCAGGTGGGTTTTTTTTAGAGCCACCGTGACCACACAAGCCACATTAAAGCACTGCCACAGCAGCGCTTTAGCATTGACAGTGTAGACTAGCCCTAAGAAAATCAGGCCCAAGCCAGATTTTCAGAAACAGAGATTGTGGAATCTCCATCTTTTCTGAGGTTTTTAAGAATAGGTTGGACAAACAGCTGTCAGGCATGTTCTTGTTTTCCTTGGTCCTGCCCCAGCACAGGGGGCTGGACTTGATGACTTCTCAATGTCCCTTCCAATCCTACATTTCTATGATTCTATGAATCCATGTCACATAGCACCTGCCATATGATACCTCTCTTTTCTTGTTATATTAAATATTTATATTACGGTAGTTCCCAAATGCCCCATCTGGGACTGGATCCTCATGGTAATAAGTACTGTGCAAACACAGAAAAGAGATAATCCCTGTCCTGAAGGGGTTGCAATCCAAAAACATGCAGACTAAGCAGACGGAATAGAGATAGGGATAGGGATACAATGCACAAGTCAAAGGAATCTACTGAAGTCTTAGCACAGGTTTTTTAGTTACATGGATTTATTTTTTTTCTTCAGGGGAGGAAGAAATGGGGAAGAAGGGATTAGGAAAGAGGAACAGTCAAAATTTGTCGCTTACCTAGCCATGATCAGGGGTTCCTGGCTGAGCTTAACCATAGTTATCTCAGAAGGGGAGAAATACAGACTTTCAGTTAGGCAGGTTCCAAGCCATATATAAGTCAAAACTAGGGCTGTTGACTAATCGCAGTTAACTCACACGATTAACTCAAAAAAATTAATCGTGATTAATTGCAGTTTTAATTGCACTATTAAACAATAGAACACCAATTGAAATGTATTAAAAATTTTAGATGTTTTTCTACATTTTCAAATATATTGTATTCTGTGTTGTAATTGAAATCAAAGTGTATATTATTTTACTACAAATATTTGCACTGCAAAGATGATAAACAAAAGAAATAGTATTTTTCAATTTACCTCATACAAGTAATCTCTTTATCATGAAAGTTTAACTTATAAATTTAGAATTATGTACAAAAAATAACTGTATTCAAAAATAAAACAAGGTAAAACTTTAGAGCCTGCAAGTCCAATCAGTCCTATTTCTTGTTCAGCCAGTCACTCAGACAAACAAGTTTGTTTACATTTGCAGGAGATAATGCTGCCCGCTTCTTGTTTACAATGTCACCTGAAAGTGAGAACAGATGTTCGCATGGCACTGTTGTAGCTGGCATTGCAAGATATTTACATGCCAGATGCACTAAAGATTCATATGTCCCTTCATCTTCAACCACCATTCCAGGGGACATGCATCCATGCTGATGATGGGTTCTGCTCAATAACAATCCAAAGCAGTGCAGACCAATGCATGTTCACTTTCATCATCTGAGTCAGATGCCACCAGCAGAAGGTTGATTTTCTTTTTTGGTGGTTTGGGTTCTGTAGTTTCTGCATCTGAGTGTTGCTCTTTTAAAACTTCTGAAAACATGCTCCAGACCTCGGCCCTCTCAGATTTTGGAAGGCACTTCAGATTCTCAAACCTTGGGTTGAGTGCTGTAGCTATCTTTAGAAATCTCACATTGGTACCTTCTTTGCATTTTGTCAAATATGAGTGAAAGTGTTTTTAAAACAAACAATATGTGCTGGGTCATAATCCAAGACTGCTACAATATGAAATACATGGCAAAATGTAGCTAAAACAGAGCAGGAGACATACTATTCTCCCCCAAGGAGTTCAGTCAAAATTTAATTAACACATTTTTTTTTAACAAGCATCATCAGCATGGAAGCATGTCCTCTGGAATGGTAGCTGAAGCATGAAGGGGCATATGAATGTTTAGCACAGCTGGCACTTAAATACCTTTCGGCACTGGCTACAAAAGTGCCATGCAAATGCCTGTTCTCACTTTCAGGTGACATTGTAAATAAGTAGCCGGCAGCATTATCTCCTGTAAATGTAAACAAACTTGTTTGTCTTAGCAATTGGCTGAACAAGAAATAGGACTGAATGAACTTGTAAAAAACTTTAGTACCTACATTGTTTTGTTTTTAAGTGCGGTTATGTCACAAAAGAATCTACTTTGTAAATTGCACTTTCACGATAAAGAGATTGCATTATGATACTTGTATGAGGTGAATTGAAAAATACTATTTCTTTTGTTTATAATTTTTACAGTGCAAGTATTTGTAATAAAAATAATAATATACAGTAAGCACTGTACACTTTGTATTCTGTGTTGTAATTTAAATCAATATATTTGAAAATGTAGAAAAACATCCAAAATAGTTTAAAAATTTCAATTGGTATGCTATTGTTTAACAGTGCAATTAAAACTGTGATTGATTGTGATTAATTTTTTGATTTAATTGCATGAGTTAACTGTTTGACAGGCCTACATTCTATTATTGTTTAATAGTGTGATTAATTTTTTAATTGCGCTATTAATCGTGATTCATTTTTTTAATCACTTGACAGCCGTAGTCAAAACCCAACATCTTGGGGCTTGTCCATATGATGCACACCAGAGGGCTATAAACTGTAGAACAGTCTAAAGTTTAGTGCTCTAGTTGTACTGTGAAGACCTTCCAAGGTGCTCCAAAAGGTACCTTGTGCGTTGCTGTAGTCCTGTAAGTGGTATGTTAATACACACTCGCAACCTTTTAGAGTGTGTCAGCATGGTCTACACAGGACAGGACAGTTAGAGTGCAAAACTTTAGAGCGTTCTACAATTCACACTCCTCTGGTGCACAATGCTGCACATGTAAACAAGCCCTAAGACAACCAATGAAGACCGGGTCACCTGAATATGTCACCTGAATAACAAACACAAAAACAGAATAATATTTGTCTCAAGGGCCAAAAATATTTCTGAAAAAAGAATTCCAAAAGACAGACAACACAACAAGAAAAAAAGAGCCTTGAAAGAACCTGATCCTGGATTCCGTGTGCACCCTATACTCTCGCTGAAGTCAGTGGGGGTTTGGAGTATGCAACAAATGCAAGGTAAGGCCCTGAGCAAGTTAAAAAAAAAAGTACTTTGTTGTATTCAGTGTTTATACCCAAATTATCTACTTCAGCTGTCACATCACTCACAACAAATTTGTTCTGAACTTTTTATTTGATAGGTCTCTGTCCAATGCAAAGTGTCTCATGATAGGATTGCCATCAATTCTTTTATACTTGTTACTCCTACACCAAGTATTAATATATAATTAAGGCTAAGATTTTAAAATGGATGTTTTTAGTAAAAAAGTCACAGGCAGGTCACGGTCAAAAAAGAAGCCGTGACCTGTCCATGACTTTTACTAAAAATATTTGGGACAAAATGGAGATCTGCAGGTCTCCACATGGCCTGAAAGGGGCAGCTGTGCAGGGGCTAGAAGCTTCCTGCAGCAGCTGGGGGCTGTGGGGTACTCCTGCTGCCTGCAGCTCAAGACCAAGGGGTCACCGCAGCCCATGGCAGCCGGGAGCTGTGGGGTACTCACGCCACCCACAGCTTCAGGGGCCCACGGCAACCGGAAGCTCAGAGGTTCCCCCCGCTGCTCCCAGCAGCCAGGAGTTTGGGAGTTCCCTACCACCACCCATGGTGGCCAGGACCTCAGGGGTTTCCCGGCCACCAACAGCTCTGGGGGTTCCCCCGCTGCCTGTGGTGGCCAGGAGCTCTGGGAGTTCCCCGCCACCCACGGCAGCTGGGAGCTGCAGGGGCTTCCACAGGCAGCAAGGGTACCCCGCAGCTCCCTGTCTCTGCAGGCAGTGGCGGACCCTGCAGCTTTCTACCACCACAAGCTGAAGTCACGGAGGTCACTGGAAGTCACGGATTCCTTGACTTCTGTGACTAAATTGTAGCCTTATATATAATGTATCCCCCTGTAGGGAACTTGCCTTTGCCTTGCCATTCTCTATTCAGTAGTTAGAAGACTAGGAAACAATACCAATACCAAGATTATACACCCCTGCACTATCCCTAGATAATTACCTGTATGGTAGCACCTAGGAGCCCTAGTGATGGACCACGACCCCATCATGCTAAATGCCATAAAATGAAGAACAAAATGACACTCCCTGCCCTCAGAGAGATTAAAATCTAATTGTACTCCTTTCTTTCTAGGAGTTCACTGTTTTTCAAGTTTCTCTCATCCTCTATAATAGCCATGAATAATCTACTGAATAGCCATGTTTCAGATTATTTTTCCCACTGCTACGTTGCCTTTTTTCCCCAGAGTTTTGTCTAATTTTATTGTCTACCCATGTTTCTAATCTCACTAAGTCCCTTATTATTTCGCTAGCCTCACTCTGGTTTCTAGTACGTCCCCATTTTGTAACATGCGTGAGTTGAACAGATGCAGATGACATGTGGGCAGCCCAGCTGTGTGACATCATATTATACCCCCCTATGATTAATGAAGAAGTTAAATCAGACCAGACCTAACCATAATCCCTGAAGTACTTTACTAGACACTTTCCTCAATTTGATGTCACTTATAACTATCTTTTACTTATGGTCTTTCATACTGCTTTAAAACCCAAGTGATAATTCTCATATCCACGCCCATTTTAATTGGATTTTTAAGGGTAGACCCTTATGGAAAAGTCCTATAGAATTTAATACAAAATGATTTTTAACCCACCTATAGAATTAAAAAGAGAATCATATCCCTCATAGAGAATTCCGTGAGATGATTAACTAAACTTTATACAAAGGACACTATTCTCTATTAAATGCTATAGATTTAGAAAGCAATTTCTATAGAATCCTATTTCACCATTATTATACTGTATAGGACTTTTCCATAAGGGGAGCTTCTATAATACAGCAGAGACACTGGCAGATCCTAAAACGGAATGTTTTTAGTGTTGTGCTTAAAAAAAGGAGTTCAAATTTACCAATGTTATCATTTGAATTAAGTCAGCCAACACTATGGAGACCACAGAAATCTCTATGTTGACTTGGTACATGATTTGGCTCATTTTTAGTTGGGTTTTGTAGTGGCATTTAAAAATATAAAAATGTGGAGTCTGTAAAACCATAATTTACATTGTGGTCTGCTATCTGACCTTAGCAGAAATGATTACTTTCCATCATAATGCAGGGACGGATTGGATAGTAACACTTCATGAATATCAGCAGATGAACACATTTGCCAGAAGCAAGGAGATTCCCATCACACAATGCATTGGGCACTTAGACTTCTGGGCTTTATTCTTAGTTCAGCCAGTGGCTGGCTCCCTGTGTGGTTTCTATGAGTCACTAAAGCCAAAATTTGCAAGTTTGGGTGTTTAAAGCTAGGTACTTTTATAACCCACAGGCACCTAAATAAACAGTGGCACTCAGAGAGCAATATGGTGTTTAGTTTTCCCAGATTCCTGGGAGAGAGCTTAAGCTGATTTTGGTTTGTAATGTTAGGAGGAACCCTTAGATATAGAACGCAGCCTTGGATGGTGCTGACACCACCTGACAGAAGGATTACATAATTATTAGGCTGACATAGTGTGTATTTGATTGAGACAAAATCTGAACATCTGAGGTTTTTTCCTTTTACAAAACCAACCAAATAGAGTTGCCCTCACTGAAATATGTTGAGAGTTATAAAGAGATTTATAACTATCTGTAGACACAAACAGACAGATATACCATTACTGCTTGCAACTCATACTTTATTACTACTTCTTTGGAGAACAATGAAACACTAAATATTATGAAACATTTAAGGCAGAAACATCTGAAGGAATTGCTGAAGGAATTGGCGGCTGTGATTGCAGAGCCCTTGGCCATTATCTTTGAAAACTCGTGGCGAACGGGGGAAGTCCCGGATGACTGGAAAAAGGCTAATGTAGTGCCCATCTTTAAAAAAGGGAAGAAGGAGGATCCTGGGAACTACAGGCCGGTCAGCCTCACCTCAGTCCCTGGAAAAATCATGGAGCAGGTCCTCAAAGAATCAATCCTGAAGCACTTAGAGGAGAGGAAAGTGATCAGGAACAGTCAGCATGGATTCACCAAGGGAAGGTCATGCCTGACTAATCTAATCGCCTTTTATGATGAGATTACTGGTTCTGTGGATGAAGGGAAAGCAGTGGATGTATTGTTTCTTGACTTTAGCAAAGCTTTTGACACGGTCTCCCACAGCATTCTTGTCAGCAAGTTAAGGAAGTATGGGCTGGATGAATGCACTATAAGGTGGGTAGAAAGCTGGCTAGATTGTCGGGCTCAACGGGTAGTGATCAATGGCTCCATGTCTAGTTGGCAGCCGGTGTCAAGTGGAGTGCCCCAGGGGTCGGTCCTGGGGCCCGTTTTGTTCAATATCTTCATAAATGATCTGGAGGATGGTGTGGATTGCACTCTCAGCAAATTTGCGGATGATACTAAACTGGGAGGAGTGGTAGATACACTGGAGGGGAGGGATAGGATACAGAAGGACCTAGACAAATTGGAGGATTGGGCCAAAAGAAATCTAATGAGGTTCAATAAGGATAAGTGCAGGGTCCTGCACTTAGGATGGAAGAATCCAATGCACCGCTACAGACTAGGGACCGAATGGCTCGGCAGCAGTTCTGCGGAAAAGGACCTAGGGGTGACAGTGGACGAGAAGCTGGATATGAGTCAGCAGTGTGCCCTTGTTGCCAAGAAGGCCAATGGCATTTTGGGATGTATAAGTAGGGGCATAGCGAGCAGATCGAGGGACGTGATCGTTCCCCTCTATTCGACACTGGTGAGGCCTCATCTGGAGTACTGTGTCCAGTTTTGGGCCCCACACTACAGGAAGGATGTGGATAAATTGGAAAGAGTACAACGAAGGGCAACGAAAATGATTAGGGGTCTAGAGCACATGACTTATGAGGAGAGGCTGAGGGAGCTGGGATTGTTTAGTCTGCAGAAGAGAAGAATGAGAGGGGATTTGATAGCTGCTTTCAACTACCTGAAAGGGGGTTTCAAAGAGGATGGCTCTAGACTGTTCTCAATGGTAGCAGATGACAGAACGAGGAGTAATGGTCTCAAGTTGCAATGGGGGAGGTTTAGATTGGATATTAGGAAAAACTTTTTCACTAAGAGGGTGGTGAAACACTGGAATGCGTTACCTAGGGAGGTGGTAGAATCTCCTTCCTTAGAGGTTTTTAAGGTCAGGCTTGACAAAGCCCTGGCTGGGATGATTTAACTGGGACTTGGTCCTGCTTTGAGCAGGGGGTTGGACTAGATGACCTTCTGGGGTCCCTTCCAACCCTGATATTCTATGATTCTATGATTCTATGATCTGCCACAGTTTGACAGCACCTGTAAGCCCTCTAGATACTGAGCTAAATTGGGATATTGAGCTGGAAAGTTCTTAGGGGAGCAGAAAAGATGAGATAAGAGATATTTTACAGGAAAGAATTGATTACCCTTCCAGACCGAACTGCCATCCCTATCTTCCATCTCTAGTATTTATCACACATTTAATTTAAAACAAAAGTTCCAAACCTGAGTGTTCAACAAAAGGTGATTTTTCCACATTCTACAAGTACTAGCTAAATAAACTGAACTGAAGCAAGGGCACTGCTGAGGTTAAATTTGCCTCTAAAGCTGCTGACCTACAGCAACCTTGCAAATTTCTTGATATATGCTGCTCTAGGGACTCATTCTCCAACCTGTTATGCATATAAGACACTCTATATGCTCTATTATTTTCACTGGGTCTACTTGTGTGAGCAAAGTTATTCCTGTAAGTAAACATTTGCAGGATTGTGCCCATTGAGCCCATCCGTTTGTAGTATAGAGTCATCACAGTAATATTAATGAGAATATAATTCAGATTCCAGTTAATTAAACTCTTCACTAGCAGATTAGTTTTCCAGCAGCAACTCAAAAGTGTTCCCTTCCAATAGTGGAATCTCAATCTTCAGCTAAAACTGAGCTCAAGAGAAGAAGTGACATGAAGGAATGGAATGGAACAATTCATGCCAGACATCCTAATGTGAAGGTGGGGTCATCCCCTTGTTGACTGACAGTTGGTGAAGGATATTAATGGAGGTGTCAGCTCCAAAAATATCCCCATAACACTGAAACAAAATGAAAATGGGGGGGGCAGGATTGAGAAAGGATTAAAAAGATTCCCTCAGGAATTAGATGATAATGCAGAGGCCCCTCTCCCTTAGTCCCACATATTTGCAATTAAGTGGCAGGAGATCCATCCACCTCCACGAGGGAAAGATAGGGTCACCCAATCCTTAGCAACACACCTCCTCCTAGGTAAAGTTGTGTTCAATAGTTCTGGACTTCAATGGGCTCCTGAACCCTCTTGCAGCTGTGCACAGCTGTCACAACTCTTGTGCACTTGACAGCCCCAGCAGCATGGCAGAATTACACAAATCCCATGAAAATATACAGACATGTTACTGAGTAAACAACTACCAAAAGATGTGCTTTCTCATCCCTCTGACCACTGCCAGAACTCTGTTTGATGGAGGCTGGCTTTTAAAAAGGTGCTTTTTGACCTTTGACAGCAAACGAACATCTCTCCTGGATACGTTGGCCAGCTGTGGGACCAGCATTCATGCCATACCAGGTTTATCCATAGCTATAAAACACCCATCACCATAGTTTTAATTCCTGCAAACCCACCATGACAATCCTTCAATGTGCAACTAAATATGGAAATCTATCTAAGGTGATTATGTGGCCTCCATTACTGTAGTATCTAAGCAGCTCACAATCTTTAATGTATTTATCCTCACAATGCCTCTGTGAGGTAGGCAAAAGCTATTATCCCCATTTTACAAATGGGGATTGAAACAGACTAAGTGACTTGCCTAAGGTCACGTAGGAAGGCTATGGCAATGAAGGGACTTAAATCCTGCACTCCCAAATCACAGACTAGTGCTATAACCACTGGACTGGTCTTCCTCTCTGCAGCAGTGCATATGGACAGCATCCTACACATTTATTTATAGACATTTCTATAGTGCTAGATTGAAGTATGGATTAAAGCCAAGAGGACTGAAAACACCATTAACACATAAAAGTTCTTTTAACATCCCGTGCCAGTCTATAATATGAAGATGCTCACAAGTTGCTCTTTGAAATATGAGGTCAGGTTGCAGTATAGAGCCATTCTGCTGTTAATAAGAATATAATTCAGAATTCACATTATAAATTATATAGATATATATGGAGAGAGAGAGAGAAAAAAAATTACTGTGCATTGTTGACTGGAATCTCCTTTCCTCTGGCAACTGTGTTTTATGATATTTGTGTACTAGAGGCTGTACTAGTACATAATTTGAGTTACAGAGTTGTTATCTCATCTGCAAAACTTACTGTAGTGTAGAAACAAAGGGATGTACCTGAGATGTATACCAAGTAATTACAGTTTATATCATCCCTTGAAAGAACTTATCCTGAAATTCACACAGCAGCATTGTGCAAAGAGATCACACTGGAAAAGTTTTATTATCAAAAAAAATATTCATCAAAACAATAAAAGCACAGTTGTGTGGAGAGACAGACAGATGTGTCTTTTATTCTAAGGGAAGGTTTTTTTCCAAATATTACAGAAAGATTTACAATACTGTTGGATGATATATAGTCTAGGAACAATTAATTTACAGTTTACAACTTTAACTGCTAAAGATTACTATTAATTATTATACCACTTCATACATGGGAGAAGAGAGAAGGTCCTCTCCTGGATTGGTAACTGGTTAAAATATAGGAAACAAAGGGTAGGAATAAATAGTCAGTTTTCAGAATGGAGAGAGGTAAATAGTGGTGTCCTCCAGGAGTCTGTACTGGGACCAGTCCTATTCAACATATTCATAAACGATCTGGAAAAAGGGGTAAACAGTGAGGTGGGAAAATTGCAGATGATACAAAACTACTCAAGATAGTTAAGTCCCAAGTAGACTGTGAAGAGCTACAAAAGGATCTCAAAAAACTGGATGACTGGGCAACAAAATGGCAGATGAAATTCAATGTTGATAAATGCAAAGTAATGCACATTGGAATACATGATCCCAATTATACATATAAAATGATGGATTCTAAATTAGCTGTTACAACTCAAGAAAGATCTTGGAGTCATTGTGGACAGTTCTCTAAAAACATCCACTCAATGTTCAGCAGTAGTCAAAAAAGTGAATAGAATGTTGGGACTCACTAGGAAAGGGATAGATAAGACTGAAAATATCATATTGCTTCTATATAAATACATGGTACATCTTCTCATAAACACAAGAACTAGGGTATGAGCAGGGCTGGCTCTATTTTTGCTGCCCCAAGCAGTGAAAAAAACTGTCGCTGCCAAATTGCCGCCACGGCCGGCGGAACGGAGAAGCTGGCGCCAAATTGCCGCCGCCGCAGAAACTCTGCCACCCCTTTCTGACTGCCGCCCCAAGCACCTGCTTGGAATGTTGGTGCCTGCAGTCAGCCCTGGGTATGACATCCTGGCACCCCAATATTCACCACTGTCATGTAATTAGGATATGTTTTGTACAAAGTCTGCTTTGTGAGGTATCATTCTAAAAGTCTTGATATGCTAGACATTGATATCTTGTTGGATTGTATGTGCTATCATCATATGTGAAATTATGAAGTTTGGCTGTGTATGTGTTATTGAAATATGTTGTGAGGTTGAAAACACCCACAAGCAGCCTTTCAGGTACAACAGTAAAAAGGACAAACAATGTTAATCGCTTATTGAGAAAATACACACAAGCACAAGGATTACCTCAGGAACTGCGTACAAAAGAAACCTCTCAGAGATAGCACTATACAATGGGAACTGTTTGACCCAGGTCACAGCAAAAGAGCTCTTCAGCAAGTGGGAAGAAGATATAAAAGGGGGACAATGACATCATGATGGGACCTCACTCTCCCTACAGCAACACCTGAGGAACAAAGACTGAACACCTGGAAACACCTGAGGAACAAAGACTGAACAGGGGGGAAGTGATAGTCCCAGGCTGGAGGGATTTCTAGCCTGTGTATGAAAACCTGGTAAATCCAATCTGCGAAGCCAAGGCAGCTCGTGCCTTAAGAATCCACCAGCCTATTTATCACTCAGGATGAGAATTTGCTAATTCATATCCTATCTATCTACCTACAAAGGGCCAAACTCTGTATTCCTTTACTGAGTAAGACTCCCACTGAAGCCAGTGGCAATTTATTAATTGTTCAATTAAGGACTGCAAAATTTGACCTCTTGGGGGATTTGATAGCAGCCTTCAACTACCTGAAGCGGGGGGTTGGAGGGGGGATGGAGCAGGGGGCTTCAAAGGGGATGGAGCTCTGCTGTTCTCAGTGGTGGCAGATGACAGAACAAGGAGCAATGGTCTCAAGTTGCAGTGGGGGAGGTTGAGGTTGGATATTAGGAAATACTATTTCACTAGGAAGATGGTGAAGCACTGGAATCGGTTACCTAGGGAGGTAGTGGAATCTCCATCCTTAGAGGTTTTTAAGGCCTGGCTTGAAAAAGCCCTGGGTAGGATGATTTACTTGGGGTTGGTCCTGCTTTGAGCAGGTGTTTGAACTAGATGACCTCCTGAGATCTCTTCCAACCCTAATCTTCTATGATTCTATGAATAAAGAAAAACAAGTTTCTAAGTAGCAGCGATAGAGCAATGCATAAAGAAGGCCAAAGGATTAGTGCACAGTAAAAAAGTGTGACTAAAACTGAAAGAAATACATAGTGGCTGAGTGTCTAAGGTAAAGAAAAAGCTTTGCAGTATATGCAAATATTTTAAAATCATTTTATGAAGCTGATGTTTTTGTTCTTGACTTTTCATCATTTTATAAGCAACTCCTGAATAAAATACAAGAAGAGTTTTCCCCATGCTTACACTAGCGCTGAGAGAAATTTTTCAGCAAAAACCATTTTTTCCCCACACACAAAAATGAAGATTTGAGTCAATCAAAACACTTCGCAAATATTTTGCAAAATTGTTTTGGTAAACTAAAAAAATTCTGAAACCCCCCCTCCATGTTTTTATTTTTTGATTCAAAACTACTTTGTTTAGAAAGTTACTTCTATTATGTTTTTTAAAAAGCACAAAAAACTAAAACAAAATGTTTTGTTTGACCTGAGATTAAGGTTTTTGATTTTTTGGAATGGCCAAACTGAAAAAGTCAGTTATTTGCACAGCTATAGCTTACACTACTGTAAATCCTTGATTCAGAGCAGCATCACTATTCAGGACCTCATAAAGCATGTGCTTGACTCTAAGCAGATGCTTAAGTTCCACTGAAGTTAAGCAAGTGTTTACATGCACTCCTGAACAGGAATTAATTTAAGAACATGCTTAAATGCTTTACTGAGTTGGAAGAAGAAAAGGAGTACTTGTGGCACCTTAGAGACTAACAAATTTATTTGAGCATAAGCTTCACGGAGTTGGGGCATTTTCCAGGGGGGATAAACTGAAGGCAGTGGGGATAAACTGGTTTAAGTGAGAGGAGAATCTGGCCTGAATGTCTTAGGCCTTGTCTACTCTACCAGGGGAGATCGATCTAAACTATGCAACTTCAGCTATGTGACTCCCCTTGTGCTTCTCATTCAGGTGGAGTTCAGGAGTCAACGGGAGAACAATCTATGGTCGATTTAGTGGGTCTTCTAACAGGTTGTAAGAAATATTTGAAGCACTCAGAAAAGCTTTTTGAAGAGAATAGGGCATGGATGTATCTGAGAATCTATAAACTGTTGTATGGACTGAAACAGAGAAACACTTGTGGAGAGTTGTCAGAAAAAACTAAAACATCTGAGGAAGCATAGAATGTATTTACCCCTTTTCTTGCACAGAAAGGAGCTTTGTGCACAAACTGGCTGGAGAACTGACCAGGTACAATTGCTGGAAGATGAGTGGGCTGAAAGAGGTTGAGATTATGTTAACTTTATTTGTAGAGTGAGAAAGCATTCCTGACACATTAATGTGTGTGTGAAGCAGTCAGGGTCTCTTGTTCTTCTTTCTGGAACAATTAGAGTGGAAAGTTTTTTCTGGGTGCCTGCATTAAAGAGCTCAGACCTGCACTCCTTACTGAGGGACACCACTCCTTGAAGTCAAAAGATGTCTCAATAAATTGGGAATGCAGGATCATGGATGAGGCACTGGACCTATTGAAGTCAGTGTGAGTTTTCCTATATTTAACTGCACTCCTAGAGCAATTCTATCAGTTAAGTATTTTCAGCCATAAAATTCAGTGATCGACTTGCTTTTGTCCTTTTTACAAACTCCATAGGTAAGCTAAGAACATTTTCTAAGAGGTTCTAACAGCATAAGGTACCTGCCACATATTCTGCTCTCTCTCACAATGTCAATATTCAGTTCTACAATACTTTATTAAAAAATTTATTATTGTTCTTTAACAGCTCAAGATGTTGGGTTGGATTCTCTGCTCCACCAAGTTCAAAACCAGCCAAAGGGTTGCCCTGGAGGATTCTTCAGCCTGTAAGAGGAATCTCTGGGTATGTCTACACTGCAATAAAACAACTCGAGGGCTGGCCCATGTCAGCTGACTTGGGTTTGCGGGGCTTGGCCAGTGGGGTTATAACATTGCAATGTAGGCATTCAGGCATGGGCTGGAGCCCAGGCTCTGGGATGTTCTGACAGTATAAAACTGGCAGAGGCAGTTTAGCTCCTTCCTGTGCCCGCTGCCCATGCATTCTGTGGTATAAGTGGGAGAAGGGGACATGAGAGGAGCAGTGTATCATGGAGCTCCACTACACCTGATATACTCCACTGACACAAGGTCTGCCTACATATTCTAGAGGTGGAAGTTAGAACAGCAGAGTGCGTACTCTAACTTCCACTGGCCACATGGCAGAGAATGAAAAGACACTGTAGCTACTTTGTGATGCATCCAAGTGCAGATCAGGGACATTATTTCTAGTCTTAAAATGTCAAAATTATCTTGAATTACAATACTAGTGAAGCTCCTATAAGTCAGTCTAGTGTCTGCCCAAAGCTCTCTTTCAAAGCATATATTCTACGATTGAATATCTTTCTCATACCATTATTATAGCTTCAAAAGTGATCTTGATCAACATGTGTGTTCGTGTGCATGCGCTTTATATTATGTAAACACACACAAATTCTTTGAGTCTATTTTGGCTGCTATATTTTGAGGGGTTTAATTATGCTTATATTCATATCCAGATTTTTAATTTTGGCATGAAGCAATTTATTGCTGGTCTCAGTTCATTTAGTCATGTTAAAGTGTTTAATATCAACTGTCTAAGCATCATTTTATACTTTACTTTATCATGTTATTTTGTTCTTAAGAATGTTTTAATCTGTCTTTCCCCAACTCCTCCTTCATTTCTTTTGAGCTCTCTCAAATCCAGAAGTATAAACTAAAGTGTTTAGCTATCAACTCGTACAATTTGGATAACATTATTCTTCCTGCACTAATGTACCATTCTAGGTTCACTTCTATCCTATCTATTTTACTGCAGATGCAGTCGTATTCTACATAAAAGGTTTTGCTAATGCTCTTGTCCAACTCCCATTAAAGTCAATTGGCCTGAATTGCCATTACATTAAATAAAATCTGCACCTGTACAAAGTGAAAGTCTGTGCAAGGTTTAAGCCAGTGAAGAATCCAGCCTAATGATATCTTTATGTTGACTTAAATGGGGTTGGATTGGGAACAGAGCTGTACTGAATTAAAGTCAGGATCCACAAAAATAGCTACAAATAGGGCAAAAAAGTGAGCTATTTCCAAGTTTCACTTTACCCCAGCACACACCCCAGCTTCACAGAAAATCCTCAGTCAAGACCAACAGTTTTTCATAGAAAACTTTTGCATTTCTTCTGAGCATATGGCACGCTTCCATTTTGGTATTCAGTACTAATCATCAGTATTTACATGGAATGTGAAGACCTTCAGAGAACTAAAGCAAGTTTTGAAGTTAAAAGATTTAATAATTTTTTTTAAAGGACTGAATCGTGACATGGGGAGGCAACAGACCACAACTTTCTTAGCCAATTTCATCCTCCTTTCTCCAAGCTTTGAAGATAGACTTAGTTCTGCCTCTACTTCTGGTCTTCCTGAAAGGCGTAGTAGATCCTCTCCTGAAATCTGTCTCAGGGACCTTCTCTCTCTCAGCCAATTCAACACTTTCTTCAAATGTTATTACAGGCCCAGCTTTTTCTCCCTGGCCTTTTTCACTTCTTAAGCCTCTGAACAATCATATCTTCCTTCCCTAACCATCTCATTTCCCCCAGCTCAGACATTCTCCTAAATACTAAGTCAGATCACCTCCATCCATATTACATCATCAGATGCAGCTCACGGTTTACAGTACCATACATGTTAATGAACTTCTTTCTAGAAACTTCTTTCCAGTAAACTTCTTTACATTCTGTCTGGAACGTGAAGACTTAGTGGCAAATTGGTATGAACAATGCTGTATAAAACCAAACTGTATTAATTTAGATACTGTCTTGTAATTATTTAACAGACATATAGGGTATAATCTGAATCCCACTGAAATCAGTGGAAAGATTCCCATTGACTTCAATGATCTTTGGACCAATAACATAGTGCTTGCACTACCACGATACAGAATAAAATGGCACTGGAGAGGTGAGAATCTTGAAACTGTCTATTTATTGCAGAAAGATTATCTGAGGTCATATCAAGCTCTTCTTGCCCTTGCTTGTTCTGCATATCATAGATAACTGCTAATGGAAATAATTGCCTTCAGTGTTATTTCTGAAAGGAAGATTTCTTTTAAGAATTCAGAACCAACAGGAAGCTATGTTATGTGTTAAATGCAGAATGGATTTTCTTGTATGTGCTAGATGTACTGGAAATGTTTCTGCTGACTAGCCCAGGCACATTACCATCCAACTCTGCTAAATTTCTTTTTGTTAATCTGTAAAGAAGCTCTCTCACACACATACAAAATCAAAACATCTAAAATAAAACTTGTGTAATGACACATAACATCCTGATTTTTGCATGCAAGTGTTTGCATGCATAAAACAGACATTTGTTCATTAAAATCAGGTAGTTATGCAAGGTTGATTCTAGAGGACAAAGTAATAAAATATGACTATTTCACATCAGTTCCAAGCATGAAAGTCATATTTAATTCTGTCATTATTATATATACTATGTTGTATATTGAATAATGAATGGAAGTGCAGAAATCAGGCAAGACTATCTTTTTATGCAGGTTCAAAAGAATACTTTCAATTATTTTTCATGCTGGAAAAAAAAGTCACTTATCTGTAATGAGGAAAATGACAGAGTTATATATTTAACTGGTTATTAATGTGACATCACAAAATCATATTTTTTGACATTCTGACCTTCTGTAGATGGAGATGGTTTACGCCCGTACCCTTGACCTTCTGTACCCTTGACCTTGGATTTACTTGATGTTTCCTTCTTTCTTTCTAGATCTTTAACTACAAAGATAAGAGGAAATGTATCAGACTGGGAAAAGTTTAGTTAAACGTATCATATTCTTCCCCCACACCAGAATCTTCATGCAACATTTGTACAATTTGCTTAGGCAGCAAATGGCAATTGTTTGTTTTCTAATCTCAGTCATGTTCTTGGTGGGTATTGTTGAGAGTGACTCCTCACTCAGGAGAGTCCCAGCACAGGGACATCAGTATCAGGACCTAAGTTGCTACTACTAGCAGAACCCAAAGTTTAGGAGAGCCTTTGGTGATGGAAAATCTGCCCAGAGGAAAGACACAGGAGTGCAAACCTCCTGCTCCACCAGCCCAGAAAATTGGCCAGGATGGCTAGAGAGTGGGAATGGGTCAGGAGGACAGAATTCCTCTCTAGTCTCTGGCACATGGTGAATTCATGCTAGCTACTATATCCCTCCACGAAGCCCATGCCTTGGGCTGCCTCCTTCCTGCCTTCTTCAAGGCCCCACACACTCCCACAGGAGTAGGACAGGTCCATAGCTCAGACTCTCATTGTGCCTAGCCCTCACATGGGCTAAACAAGTTAGGGGTGGGTGTGAAGGCTCCTTACACCCTTCCCCCATCCATAGCAGGGAGAACTCAGCCTGTTTAGTGATTTCCAACTTTGTATTATAGGCCAGAGGGATAATTGTGATCATCTAGTCTTTGCATCACCCTGTTCTTCCCACTGAGAAATACTGTGGCAATATCACATCTAAAGCCCATGTGAATGCAGTTAACTTTGTGCGAGATATAGTTTTTCTACAATAAAACCTCTCAGAATTGTTTTAGGAAATTAATTGGTGTTACCATCCATGCAGCTGCCACAGAGGCTAATGATCTAATATGCCACCTTTAATAGCTTTGAGTCTTACCAAGAAAGGGATGTGTTTTTCCTGTGGCAACAGACATACGTACTTATAAAGAACAGAAAATAAATTCTACTCAGATTAAAGCCTTTAATTTATATAGGGCTGATTTATGACTAGCATTGATCATTATTTATATTATACCATGCATAGAGGCCCTAGCCAAGATCAGAGCCTCCTTGTGCTAGACATTAACACATAATAAAAGAGACTCTCACTGCCCCAAAGAGCTTACAAGATAAATAGACTTGACAGATGAAGGGTAGAGAGGAAATATTATCCCTGTTTTGCAGAACTGAGAACAGAGAGATATTAAATAATTCACCCAAATTCCCAGACATTGCCTGTAACAGAGCCAGGAATTAAACATAGATCTGTTGAGTCACAATCCAGTTCATAACCACAAGACCATCCTTCCAATCTCTACAGTGCTGCACAGGGAGTAAGGGAGATACAAGCCTCCATTCTACAGTGTTGATACCTATATTGTAGGTTCCAGTGTGTGGGGGTAGTGGGTGGAGAGGGGAGCAGTCTCTGCAGGCCTGCTATCCTCTCACCCTCACCCCAGAGCAAATGGGAGGCAAGTGCATGAATCCTGGTGGAAAATAATTGGAGTCTTGACTTCTTCCCCAGCACACAATGGCCAGCACAGCTGTGTGGGGGCAGAGATGGGATGCCATCTCTGTCATGTCAATACCAATAGCAGATTACTTACCCCAGGAGCAAAGTAGGAGAACTGTGATTCAGAGACGATTCTCTCCTTTGTCTGCTCTTGGAATAGTGAATCCACACTCTACCCTTTACTCCGGGCGGACTCATGAGCTAGCCTGTGATTAGGTTATGCCTACTCTCGAGCTAGGGGTTTAGTTTCCAGGTTGGGTAGACATACGTGCGCTAACTTTGATTGAGCTAAGACACTAAAAATAGAAGCATAGCCGCAGTAGCACAGGCAGTGGGATGAGCCAGCCACTCCGGTAAGTACCTAGGGCCCCAGGTAGGATTGTACACAGGGCGACTAGCCCATACTGCCACCTGCACTGCCATGGCTACACTTCTATTTTTAGCACACTTGCTCAATCAGAACAAGTATGTGTCCATCTACCCGAGTCAGAAATTACACCTCCAGCTTGAAGTGTAGATGTACCCTAAGAACATCTGGACTCACATCTTACCCAGCCAAATCTTGCACTGAAGTGAAAGGGAGATATTGCCAGAGCTCAAAAAAAAGGGGGGGGGGGGAGAAAAGGGGTTCAAAAGGGAGCTACATAGATTCATGGAAGATGGGTCCATCAATGGCTATTAGCCAGGATGGGGAGGGATGGTGTCCCTAGCCTCCGTTTGCCAGAACTGAGATTGGGTGACAGGGCATGGATCACTTGATGATAGCCTGTCTGTTCATTCCCTTTGGGGCACCTGGCATTGGCCACTGTCAGAGGACAGGATACTGGGCTTGATGGACCTTTATGACCCATTATGGCCGTTTTTATGTAAAGAACTTCATGATTTGGCCAATTGCAAGTGTTGCTTGAGTAAAGTCTGATTTGGCTTCAATAGCCACTGACTCCGTGGCTGTTGAAGATGTCTACACACAAGACTGGTCTCCAAGTCGTGAACAGAGCACTAACATGAGAGACTTCTCACTAGAAGGCAAAAAAGCAAAGTAATTCTGGCAAAGAGCTGGCCATTCTTCTACAGAGACTACCCCTATGGAGTTGAAGACATTGTTAAAAATATTGCCTCTATAAAGCTTTAAAAGCCAAAAAAAAATTCATTCACATATTTGCTTGATGATGAAATTGAAGCTATTAGTGCATCTGTTCAATCTACCTCTTTAAGACAAAACTCCATTACAAGGCCTTACTTATTTTATACCTTTTTATTTTACTGTGATTTGTAAGCTATCACATAAGAATTGCATACCTGATCATGTAAAAGAAAATATAAATTATCCTAAGGATAACAGACTACTGCAAGCTATTAAGATTTCTGTAGGCTTGAAAAAAAGAAAGACAAAAAACTTTGTATATTAACTAAAACTCAGAGTTTAAAATGCTGATGTGTTCAGTGTCCTGCTAGTCTCTCATGATTTTATTCTGGCCCTCCCTTCCCCTTCCCAAAAGTGCCTTGGATTAGTTTAATCTTCCACGGTCCCAGGAATTAGTCATCACTTTGTCATGGGGGAAGAAAAAGCCATGAAAATGCAACATAAAAAAGGAAGGACTTGCATACACATTGTATCTGGTTTCATTCATAGAGTCATTATACTGTCAAATGGGATCCAAGTCTCACTACAGCCAATGAAAACATGTTGCAGCTAAAGAAACAATATATTAAATAGATTGTAACCCCTGCATTCTAAAAATCAAGCTGCCAACTCTGCTTTTCCTGTGGAATACAGCCAGTTACGAACAACCACAGCTAATACTTTGGAAGCTTGAGTAGCCATTCTATAGGTTTCTCTTTACCAAAGTAACCTGTGGTTTTGTGGGTTTTGCAACCAGTGGTATTTAAAATAATAAATACAGGCACAGGTGAATTCCTAGAAGGACTTGACATGGCCTCTACATCAAGTAGTCAGCACTTGCTATCATGTGCTGGATAGGATAGGAGGGTGGTCTAGCAATTAGAACAATGAATGGCAGACCCATTACACGGTTAGAAACCTGAAGCACAAGCATCTCAGATGCTAAAAATGTTCACAGATGGTGTTTTGTAGGAAGGGGATTCAGGAAAAATTACTTCTCTACTCCCAGACTATCTGGTCTTTGGTTCTGTAGACTAAATCTGTCCTGATCCATCTTTAATTGAGTTCCAGGAGGGCTTGGCTACACTTAAAATGCTGCAGCTGCACTGCTGTAGCACTTCAGTGAAGACAGTACCTAGGCCACTGGAGGGGTTCTCCTGTCGGCCTAGGTACTCCATCTCCCCAAGAGGCGATAGCTAGGTAGATGGGAGAATTCTGCCATCAATCCAGCACCTTCTAAACTGGAGGTTAGTTTAGTTTAACTGAGTCACTTATGGGCATGGATCTTTCACATCCCTCGGAGACATAGTCATACTAACCTAATTTCCTAAAGTAGATTAGGCCTGAGATGTAAATCAGGGCAGAAAGTGCACCTAACTAATCAAAAAGAAAAGGAGTACTTGTGGCACCTTAGAGACTAACAAATTTATTTGAGCATAAGCTTTCGTGAGCTACAGCTCACTTCATCGGATGCATCCAATGAAGTGAGCTGTAGCTCACGAAAGCTTATGCTCAAATAAATTTGTTAGTCTCTAAGGTGCCACAAGTACTCCTTTTCTTTTTGCGAATACAGACTAACACGGCTGCTACTCTGAAACCTAACTAATCAACACACCCTCAGACAGAACACATTTATCCTTTTCTGTATATACACTGGACCCTCGCTAGATTTGGGATCCATGCACGGTACTGTGTTAACGCGGGGACCGTGTTAAAATGAATTGCAATTAAAGTAATTAAATTTGGGGTGCATGGCCGCCACTGCGTTATATGCGAATTCGCGTTATATAGATGTGTGTTCTAGCGAGGGTCCGGTATATTTGTTTGGGTTTTGCAGGATCATGTGCTGAACATATTAGGCCAGATTCTCAACAGGTGTAAACTGACATAGCGCCATTAAACAGAGCTATACTGACTTATACCAGCTGAGCATCTGGCCTATTACAAGTTCAAAGTTTTAAGACTTACCCATGGCTTCCCTGAACCCATTCTAAGAATTACATTGGAAATCCATGAAAAAGTGAAGAAATAAAAAAAGATATTCCATTCATTTCCTCCCACTCACAATTCCCTTTTTATGAGTCATGGGCTATTTTCACAAGGGAAAGGAGAAAGTTAAAGGAAATGTTAATAGCCCAATGTTTTTAGTTTAGAATCTCTGCTACTAAGATTTCTTGCATGATGTCTGATAAAGCCAGATTTTGTATTACCAGGTGTACTCCACTGAAGTCACCAGACTTGCACCTTTTTACACCTGGCTGAAATTGGCTCTATGTTCTCTATCGGTCTAAGTATTCATAACATGCTCATCTCTGTGGTATCTGAGTACATTGCACATTTATAGATTGAAGAGGTATTTGGTAAGACAGTGCAATATGTGAGATATGATATATGCAAACAGATACATACTTCTGAACTGCCCTTGTGCTGGCTTGCTCTCTTGGTCTTTATTGGATGCAATAATCTGAACTGCGTAGCTTTGATCTGGAATAAGACCTTGAATAATTGCTTTGGTTGCACTGTTTTGAAGAGTTAGTTGATTGGTTTTTCCACCTGCAAGGAAAAAAAAGGAGAAATAAGATCAGCAGCATAGTAAATAGTGAATGCTATGATAAGGTAAATTGCTACATTTTAAACCACTTAAATGTATACTTAAGCTACATTTCAGAGTAGCAGCCGTGTTAGTCTGTATTCGCAAAAAGAAAAGGAGTACTTGTGGCACCTTAGAGACTAACAAATTTATTAGAGCATAAGCTTTCGTGAGCTACAGCTCACTTCATCGGATGCAAATCCGATGAAGTGAGCTGTAGCTCACGAAAGCTTATGCTCTAATAAATTTGTTAGTCTCTAAGGTGCAACAAGTACTCCTTTTCTTTAAGCTACATTAAGTACGGTAATGACCAAAGTCCAGTCACTCATCACTGGTTGTCTGTTCCAAACCCTTGTTCCTTTGGAATGACACAGAGGACACCCCAGAAAAGCAGGGAGCCAGATGGGCTGACATACTGTGTCCTTAAAAGGATGATCTCATGGGATGTACATTTTCTCCAAAACCTAAACATGAATAACAGGTAAGACCTGGCTATGTACACACATGTGCAAGCACACACACACACACATGCAGGAAAGGCCTACAGGAAATGGAGGTCCTGGAGAGGGTACAAAGTGAGACACAGGAGAAGAACTGGAAAGCCACCCAGGAAATTGAGCCATCTGAACTAGCAGAGACCTCTGTGGGCATTACTCTGTTCTGGAAGCAGTCCAGAGACTCATCCGCAATTGGGAATGGGGACATGAAATGAGAGGCTAAAGGAATAGGACATCATGAAGTAGACCTTGTCTAGGAGTGAAAGGAGATGGCCAGGAGGCCTAGCTGATATTAGCAGCATTCCAGAAGCTCTGAGAAGTGTTGCAGTGACCCTGGGAGGCACAGATAATAGAATGAACTACTGGGAGGAAAGCAGCTACTAGCTAATACCGTGAACCCTGGAGAGTGGGAAGAATCTCCCCAAAGAAGCAAAGACTGCATTCACAAGCAGGGACAGTCCCAGAGTGCTGAAGCCAGAAGGACTGTGCTAGCGAAATGCAGAGACCAGTGGGCTCGGTAAGACAGCCAGGAAGCCCAGCTCAAATCCATGATCAGGATCACATCTGGGATGTGGGCAATCATGCCTAATAGTCAGAACCATGAGGGTGGCCAGATTAGAGTGGAGTCAAGCCAGGTGTATCTGATACCAGAGCCATGGGTCAGAAGCCAAATGGGAGAGCCAATGGGTAGTTGTAGATGTAGTCAGGAAGTAGAGCCAGGGGGGTTGAGGATGAGAAGGGAAGGAACTGGAAAGGGCACAAGGGTAGGCTGGATAGGAGCAGACAGGAGCTAGATGGGAGCAGGTGCAGGAAGCAGGATCAAGCACAGCTGCGGCATGAGATGCATTGAGCAACAATAGAGTTCGGGCTGCTACTGGCTCAAGTAGGAGTTTAAATCTGCCCTCCACCAGTCAGGAAGTGCAGTCAATCAGACAGCCCCTGCCAGGTTCAGCTGTGCCCAGACAGTTGCTTGGAGAGTGACCCTGCTATCTGGGTCCCTGACACCCACATGGAGAGAAGGGGAAAAAAAGCAATTTGTAGTGAGTGGCTGCTACATGTCTGTTCTTCAAATGAGGCCAAAGCAGAGCAACTGGAACAGGAAGGGACAGTTTATAAGAGCAGGGAACTGAAGAACTGCAGGTAAGAAAAATCCAATGGGGAAATTAATCTGGTCAAGCATACTGCAAGGGGCCAGCAGCTCTAAAAGAGTTTTGCTGCAACAGGACAGTCAACACATAGGAACTAGCTGCAGAAGAAGTCACAGTAGTTTTCAAGTGCCCTGGCTTAAAGGAATAGGAACCAAAAAGGCTTTAAGAGGGAAGAGAGTCTTGCATAGGGTTAACTCAGCAGAGAAATGGATCATAGTGCAAAAGGATACAAACCAATGAGCACTGGACCCATGATCCAAGACACTAGGAATGAGGTGAGAGGAGCTACAAATGGGGAACTAGCTGTGACACGGCTAGGCAGGTAATTGTGGGAGGGAGGGAGTGAGCAGTCCATAAACTCAAAGCCTAAAAAGCAATTTTCAGCATGACTGAACTGTGAAGACTCATCTGGCATTTGAGTCTCCCACGATCAGTGGCAGGGTACAAGCAGCTGGGGGTGAATTTCTAACTTTTAAAAATACTTAGGCAATAGTCCTCAAAGGACATATTAAAGGAGTTTGTTTTAGTTGTTAGGCAGAGGAAGGGAGCGGCCTAATAACTTTTCCCAAGCGTGATCCAATAACCACTAACTAGGGCTCAGCAGCTGCATTTTGTGCATTTCACTACTCCTGCCTCAACCCATATGCAGGCTTTGAGTGCAGGGTTGTGGGCAGTAGGGAAAGAGGCACTGAAGTGGCACCAGCAGTGCATTGTATTCATCACTGCCCACCAGTGCTCACCACATTCCCTTCTCCATCCTTTTGCATAGCACTACTAGCCTGGGCCCTAATAAATCTACCACTGCTTTAACTGAATGTACAAACTATCCATGTTGCAAATTACCTTGAGGATTAACATTTATTGGAGACCCTCTGCTGTCAGCAGGCTACCAAAGCATACCACATTCACGCTATCAAAACTGCTTACACTCTTTTTCCTTTTGCCCATCTGACTCAGCGGCCGTTCATTCCTTTGGAAATTAATACCTTTTAGCACAATAGCTGACTTAATTGCTTCATGTCACACATTGTTGCAACTTTTGTTGGTTTGTGGTTTTTGGCACATTTTTATTGCTTTTATATGTCGCATGTCTGCTCATCTTAAGGTTGAAAAGCCTGCCTGGCACAAGTCAGTGCAACAGTAAAATAGGGGGAGGAAAAAGAAATCTATTGCTTTCTCATCAAGAATTTGCTACAGCTGTTCTTTTTCACTGTCCAATCTGTAAGCTACATTTTATTCTTCAAAGTAGATTATATATAAATGAAACAACAAAGTGCAAATGCAGTTTGTAGATCTCACATTTATAAATTTCAAATTAATACATTATAGTCTACATGTGATAGTTATTCGGAAATAACTAAGCTATAGTTTAGTTGTCTTGGTACTAGGAATAACAGTGTGGATATATTGTGAAAATTTGTTTCAGGTTTCTTCAGCAGCACAGTTTATAAACATTTACCCTCTCCTGATGGGGGTCTGTAGGATAAGGGCTACATTAAGCGTGACTAAAATATTATGCAGACTGGAGAAGATTTTGAACTAGTGGATTCTGAACTCTTAGCTGCATTGACAATGGAGCTATAAAAAATTATGCCAGCTAAGGACCTGCCCCTCTGCCTCTTACTCACTTCCCTTGTTCTGACTGCCCAAAATTCCCATGGACATTCACAGAACGTCATCTACTGACTCTTTTGGGGGCACTTACTATTTCCCGGTATACGGCAAGAAGGACAGAGGAGGGGATGCTCACAGGGACAGGACCAGAGGTGGAGCTTGCTACTGATGATGAAGCACAGAAAGTATTGGTCAGTTGACTCCACCCCCTGGATACTCCAGACATCTGCATTCACACTGGCCTCCAACTGCAGAGTGGCAAGTTGGATTGATCCCTCTCCTGCTGGACAGCCAGAGCTCCTGGTTGTCCAGAGCCAGCTCAAAGTCCCCCAGTTATCTGGAGTGAGCCCCAAAGCAATAGTCGGCTGCTTTTCTCCAGATCACTAGACAGCATATCACTGGACCTAAATGAACCAAATATGTTTATAGACAAATGTAAATATTTTTTACCTGAACTTGGAGTGACAAGAAGCTTAAATCCAGTAAATTTCCCTTTAGGGGCTTTCCATGAAATCTGTACACTGTCATGAGTGACTAGATTATACCTTAGTCTTGTTGGTGGAGCCACTGTAAGGAAAAAATAGAGATCTTACTGTACAGTACAAAAAAAGTATATTTAATTTTTAAATAAATGTTAAGGAAAATACTTAGGCAAACACACGCACACAAGTTTGACAACACAAAGGATGCAAGTTATTCTAAATGTCACATAAATCAGCTTATTAGTTTGTAAAATAATATTAATCCCCAAGATGCCTTATTTCCCCCAAAGACATAGCCTTTAATTTACAAGGAGAAAAAACCAAAACTACTGACTTTACAAAAGACAGAGACAAATGGTGTTAGATGTTAAGACTCTAGTTTAGCAAGCAAAGCTGGTTATACAAAATGCTCTTTGTTAATGTATAGGAACTAAAAATTGATCTTCCTTGTTATTTGGCAATATGCCTTTCCTAGCTCTTATGCTGAATATCTTGGGTTTTTCATTTAAGTCACTCAGGGCCAAATTTTCAAAGGCTTGTGTGGGTACAAATGTCCTTCTTGCATGTGTATTTTAGGCTGCAAGCAAGGGACAGGAAATAGCACATTTTTCAAAAGGGATGGTGAGTGCGTGCAGAGCTGCAAAAATGGAGCGTGCAAACTGATTGGGTCATGGGCATGGCCTCAGTTGTTAATGCACATTCATCCCTATCAAAAACCAGAATTGTCCTGGGCCCCTCCACAGCTAACTTAGATGTATACAAGCTAACCAAGGTTCAGGTAAAAGGCAATCCAGGCACTATAGGTGAAGCCAGCCTCTACTGACTCGGGGATCATCAACTATAGTTCAAAATAGTAGAAGTTGGAAAGAATGGAAACATGAAGGGATTGTGGGAGAAAGGGGCAGGTGGCATTTTAGGTGCCCAGGAACAAGCAGAAATTCCAGACCTGTGTGCTCTGAGGTGACCAGAGGAGCGGAGGTGGCTGAAGTAGAGAGAGGATGGCAAGGACTATCAGGGGCTCTTCACTTGAGTCAGCAAGGCAGTTGCATGCCTGGAATACTTTCCACTGTGTGCTTTTGGGCATGCAGCAGCAGTTAGGTTACCGTACCAGTTCACTAGCTTACTCTAATGTATTATCAGCATATGCCAGTGGTCTCCAACGTTTTTACACCCAAGATCACTTTTTGAATTTAAGGGAAACCCAGGATCTATCTTGCCCCTTTCCTGAGGCCCTGTCCCTTCCCCAAAGCCTCACCACACTCACTCCCTCCTCCCCTCTGTCCATCACTCACTCTCCCCCACCCTCACTCACTTTCACTAGGCTGGGGCACAGGGGTGAGGTGCCCAAGGGGATGCAGGCTCTGGGCTGGGTTCACAGTGTGGGAGGGGGCTCTGGGCTGAGCCTGGGGCAGGGAGTTTGGGTGCAGGAGGGGGATCTGGACTGGGGCAGAGTGTTGGGGTGCAGGAGGGAGTGGAGTGCTGGCTCTGGGAGGGGGGTCAGGGCTGGGGCAGAGTGTTGGGGTGCAGGAGGGGGTTCAGGGTGATGGCTCTGGGATGGGTGTCAGGGCTGGGGCAGAGAGTGTTGGTGCAGGAGGGGGTTCAGGGTGCAGGGGGGGCTCAGGGCTGGGGTGCAGCCTCCCACCAGACAGCACTTATCTCTGGCAGCTCCTGGTTGGCAGCACAGCATGGCTGCTGCTAAAGCAGGCTCCCTGCCTACCTAAGCCCCATGATCCCGGAAGGAGCCAATGCCCCCCTGCGGGGGGAGAGTGGCACATGGTTCCACGCACTGCCCCTCTCTGCAAGCACTGCCCTCGCAGCTCCCATTGGTCGCAGCTCCCCATTCCCAGCCAATGGGAGCTGTGGGGAGCAGTGCTTGCAGGCAGGAGCAGTGCATGGAGGGAGACCCCTGCCCTACTGACCCTGTCCCTGGAGCCACACTGGCCGCTTCCAGGAGTGGCGTGGGGCCGGTGCAGATGGGAACCTGTCTTAGGGAGATCGCGATCGAATGGGAGATCTTCTAGGATCGACCACTCGATTGTGATCAACTGGTTGGTAACCACGGGCGTATGCTATGGTCTTGTAATGAGTTGTGATTGCCCAGCCCTGTATGTACAGCCTCAATGATGTGCTATTTACGAAAATTGTCCTACCAGGCACCTAGGCAAGGTAACAGTACAGGAGAATCATCCCTAGTCTACACTACAGAGTTAGTTCGATGCAAGGAAGCTTACACTGACCTAACCCGGTAAGCGTCTACACTAAAATGTCGCTCCCGCTGGCGTAACTCACCTGCTACACCAACTTAATAATTCCACCTCCACAAGAGCTGTAGTGTTTAGGTCAATGTAATTAGGTCAATGCAGTGTCAGTGTAGACACTGTGTTACTTATATTGACTGTTTCTGGCATTCAGAAGCCTTCCCACAATGCCCCGCACTGTCAGTTAAATCGGTGCAAGCGCTCCTGGTGAGGACGCGCACCGCCAACACAAGGAACATAGTGTGGACATACAAACATGATTTAGTTACTGCAGTGGCTGTACATTGATGTAACTTAGGTCGACTTAATTTTCTAGTGTGCATATGCCTCTTCCTCTTGCTGAGGGTATTTTGCTAGCTCAAGGGCAAAGGTACCTGCTACCAAGCTACACTAGTCCAAATGGTTTACTCCAACAACTGGTTCTGTCCTGCCTATAAAATTGAGCATACATCCCAAGGGCCTCTGCCTTCACAATTCCAGATGGATATGGCAGCAGAGGTTGGCTTCCTCCTGCCATCGTACAAATGGTTTCTAGACCTGAAGGCCCAGGATATATCACAGCAAACACCATGACTTAAAGATAGCATGTATCTTTTCTTTCTATTTTCTTTTAAGAAGTTTAATAATGTTTTAGTCTTTTTTTAGTTGTTGTTGGCCCAAATGTTGTTTCTGGTCCCAATTTATACGATGAGCTAATATTTATCTTCTCCTGTGTTGTTTCTCGTTAAGATCCACAGACAGGTGTGATGAGTGCCAGAGCCCATAGAGATAAAGAGCTGCCAAGACACTCCCTCAGGCCTCACTAGTTCTCCCATTTCAGTCAGTGGAGCTTTGGCAATTTACACCAGCTGAGGATCTGGCCAAGCATTTTTGGTGATTCATGGTCATATCATCTAGTATTTTTCCCCCTATTTCTTCCTTTTCTAAGACGTGATAAAAATACTAGCTGACTTTTCTTTCATGTTGGTTTTGTTTGTTGGTTCAATTGTTTCTCAATGTTAACAATGCTGCAATGTTAGAAGTTATCAAAATGTTAATCAAAGTTTAATGGTAAAGCTTTATTTCCTGCTATTGAGTTGTAACCAGCTTATTAGTTAGAGGGCCTATTCTAGCAGATTACACCAGCCTCAGTTATACTCCAGCCTAAAGAGCCAGAGGCAGCAAGGGAATGTGGAAGAGCCAAGACCATCTTAGTGACATTGCAGCTGCTCTCAGGACACTGGAGTTCAAGGGAGAGAAAAGTCAGAGGGAGAGTGGGAAGCAAGGGGCACAGAGACAATGAGTGTCAAAACAGCCTGGCACCCTGAAGACACTTTTCAAAAATCTCTGCAATGAGCATGCATACAAACTATGCACTCAAGGACGGTGGATATGATCTGGACAGGCCTAATCTCCGGGTCTGTCCACCCCAGTGGGGCTTTAGAAAATAGGCATTATTAGATTCAGAAGAATGAGCAGCTAAAAGTATCATTGCACACAGACAACTGGTTCTTTGAAAATGTGGCCCATGCTGTTTTGTGATTAAAAGATCAAATATGAAATATTGTGCTAGGCAAGATACTGCAAGAACATTCAGCATACTGTAATTGTAATAAAATAACTGAAGCTGTGGTAAAAAGAAAAGGAGTACTTGTGGCACCTTAAAGACTAACAAATTTATTAGAGCATAAGCTTTCGTGAGCTACAGCTCACTTCATCGGATGCATTTGGTGGAAAAATGTTTCTTTCCACCAAATGCATCCGATGAAGTGAGCTGTAGCTCACGAAAGCTTATGCTCTAATAAATTTGTTAGTCTCTAAGGTGCCACAAGTACTCCTTTTCTTTTTGCGAATACAGACTAACACGGCTGCTACTCTGGAAGCTGTGGTAAAAGTTTTAAAAGCCAGAAAGGTTGTAGGTATGGATTACAGTCTTTAATTCATTCTCAAGATTCAGAATGATTTACACATAGCTCAAGGATAGAATCAGTCAGTGCTGAACGAACCTAGAGTGAAGAATCATGAGTACCAGTTCATGAAAATATGTAATTCTGATTATTTACTTTTTCAAAGCAACCGTAAATAATCTTTGGGAAACCAGCTGTAAGATTCACAGGGATCCAGTGGCTAAGCACCAAGAATGTAAATGCCAACCAAGTGTGTCCTATACCATTGCAAGGGAAAATGAGCTCTGGAGCCCCCTTTTCTCCCATGTGTGACCTAAAGATTAAAAGAGCACTTTCTAACAAAGCAGTGTAGCTCTGACCTACTTGTAATTAGCCATCATCAAATCAGGTAAACTTTTGGAACCTCTACAAAACCAAAAAGAAAAGGAGTTCTTGTGGCACCTTAGAAACTAATAAATTTATTTGAGCATGTCTGACAATAACAAGCAAAGAAGGACATAATCACCAGATGTGTTTGTGCTTTCTATACAGCTACAATATGATAGACTACAAGACTTGTGCCAGAATAATCTTTACATAACTAGTTGATCTTTGCTAACCACTTATTCATTTTTGTGTCTAAATGTGGGGGAGCATGGTGGGGAGGATATTTCCAGCCAATAATTAATCATAGGGAGAAAAGAAGTGTTGTTCACAAAACAGATATTTAACTATGTCTTAGTTATGCAAAGATTAGTGTTCTGGCACAGAGAAGTACATATAACTAAGGAAGTTAAATCTAATACTTGGACAAACACAACAAAATATTGATGGGAATTACTCCGGGGTCACCAACCTGAAGAGGAAATCTTTATTTCTGAGGACCTTTATTGTCTGTGGAACAAAATTTCACTTCTTGCAGAAAGAAAAAAAAAATGAATCCAAACTGAGTCCGTTAACTGATAAAAATCAGTACTGAGAGCTCGTTAAGGGGTTTTACAGGAATGAGCAAATGAATGGCCATCAGCAACATTCAAGCAATCATCCAAAAAGAGACTAAAGACAAGTTCAAGGCCTTGGTTTATGCAGCTACATAGAAGTCAGCTATTTTTGTTAGTGCTCCAAATACATTATTCTTGAGGACAAATAGGAAAACAAAGCTTTGAAATACTCAGTATTCTAAAAAGGAGGACAAAAATTCTCAAGTACATAGCTGTCAAATAAACTGTGTAAAGCTGGCAATACTAGTTGTACCTTCTAGAATCTAATTTTATATTGTTATAAAAATTAAAAAAACTTGATTAAACTGAACAAATTAATATTCCACCAAAATTATCTAGCATATACATTTAACAGCATATGGAAATTCTCACAACATGAAGTACAATCACCATCTTGTATATGTAAAAGCAAATTCTTAAATTAACACCCCAATTATTGAATGGATAAATGGGAACCTTAATGAGAGCAGATATATTTTCCTTAGTTGTGATGGTTTATTAGCCAGTGTTGTTTTGCTGGGAGTAAACTTTTCATTATTTTAATAGACTGGACAAGAAGCTCCAATATTTTTAAAGTAACTTATCTATTGAGCAAGAGAAAAAACTCCAAACTAAATGTGAGGGAGTAATTAAAATATTGCATGAAAGCAGAGGGATAATAAAGGATTTGGAAGGCAGCTAGTAAATGCATCACATCAAACTGAGAGCTCAACAAATGAAAAGGATTAAAATCTAAAAGTTACATTTTAAGTTATCATTGACCAACAAATAATAATAACTGGATAATTCATGAGCAAGATGGTGGAATGACTCAGCAGAAAACAAAGGATAACATTTGTAACTAGAAAGTAATATAAATTAATGTGTGGAAAAGGGATCACAGGATTGGAATAAAACCTCAAATGTGAAACTAGACCTTCTCAAACATATTCTCTCTTTCTCCTAAGGAATCAATTTACAGTTCTTCCCCAAAGCGCTTGTGCAAGCTGGAACTAACCCCTATTCTTCCTGCACCTTGTTACAGTGTGTTATTTCTTTAATCACTCAAACATACTATATCATTTATAGTTAGCCAGCTGTTACAAGGAGGAGGAAGTAAACCGTTTATTGCAAAGGGAAAAAGGAAAAACTTTGACAACAAAGGCCAAAAGGAAGGATTCAAAGGACATGTTACTACTTTAAATATAGCAAAAGAATATTCTCAACTCATACTCCACAGGCTACGGATCCATATACTCCATTATTCAATAATATGATGGTGCGGCCTACATTTTCTGAGACCTGCATTTGATTTTAGTGTGCAATTTATGTCCACTGCTAACATATGACTGATTTAAAAAACAAAACAAACCAACCACATTTAAAATGTTTGATTTTCAAAGCAATTTAGGGGATTTAAACACACCTTCCACTGAGTTTACTTTTAGATGTGTCTGAATCCCCAAAACAGTTTTGAAAATCTGAACCATATGTAGTGACAATCAGGTCCAGACACCCCACAGGGAGAACAAGGGGTCTGGACCCATCAAGAATAAGCAATTGAATCAACTAATTGTATACAATATTACCGCACTATAAAAAAAGTGTAATCAAGTATGGTGTCCTATAAAAACTGGTGACACACTGGTTCTGAAAATCATTGTAGGATGGATGGATGAATTGTGTACAAAGAGTTACATGTGTGTGCTGGAGATATGTTCTTAAAATGTGTTTGGGAGGCAGTGTATAAACCCAGCATGTGCTAGACAAAGGAATGTGGATTTACTTGTCTGACTGACTTGACTGCAGACAGAGGACAATAAAAGTGCATTTACATATACGGTAAACAAAGCCATCAAGTTAACAAGTGAGGGGAAAAGACAGTTTAGCAATCACTCTGGGGATAGAATCTGCACCCTAGAAAGCCTTCCTGGCTCTTGAGGCAGTGACAATGGACTTTGGGTAACATAAGGGGAGTAAAATGACATTTTAGTTATCCACTGCTTAGGGGACATGGGGAAAAAGCACCTTGTGATCCTGAGAAAGCTGGATCCCCTGGCCAGAAAGGCTAGAGATGCTGTTAACTTTAAGTAAATAAGCAAACTGCATAGGCAAAAATTTTAACTAGCTAAAATTAAGTTTTAGGCACTGGATAGTATGTTTTATTTTGTTTGTAACCAAACTTGTCTCTTTTTCTCTTGTTCAGTATCACTTAAATCTCTGTACACTTATTTTTAGTTTTACTATAAAGTATCTACGATATCTAAGTGCAGTTATATTAAAATGAAGTGTGAGTCTTCAGCTAACCTAACAGCCTGGTGTGTGCCGTGTCTCTTGGAAGGCTGTGAACTTAGTAAGTTCTGTGAGTGCCCAGTGAGAGGGACTGGACACTGCAGAGAAATGTCTCTGCGGGAACTGGGGTTCACTGATGGTTGCCTGCAGGCAAGGTTTAGACTGGCAGAGTCCCGAGGAGTTTGCTGCACTGCAAAGAGAGGCTGGAGTGTCAGGGAGCGGACACACATCTTAGCAGCAGCAAAGCTCTCAACTTGCTGAGGCAGAAGAGTAATACAATGGCTTACAGTTCTGGGAGTCCTGAGCTGAATGTCACATATGTATCAAGTGTAAGATATACAGACACATGTATAATCACGTGCTTCACTTCGACTCATTAAGTCACAAGCATCTGGAGGCTAAATTTCTGTTTAGAATAGGTGCACAGAGGTAGTAGAAAGGCACAGTGAACCCCCTTCCTCTACAATAAATACTACAGCTAACATTCCTCACATTCTGGAAAGTTTGGTTAGTGCACCTAATGATGTTCCATAGTCGGAAGGGGGCATGGTCCCCCCCAAGCAGAGGCACCGGAATGGGAGGGGCTAGGGGGCCATGGCTCTCCCACTTTTTAATGGCCATAAGGGTAAGCAACTGGGGAAAGTGGGTGGAGAGGAGTGAGGGGGCGGGGGGGGGGGAGGCTTGAGGAAAAGAGACAGTGTGAGGTCAGGGGCTTGGAGAGAAAGGGCAGCACAAGGGTGGGGGCATGGTTTGGGTACCTGTAGCGCCCCCCCCCAAATTTAGGGCTCTTCCACAGCTCCTGCCCCCAAGCAGTCAGCCAGCATCAAAGACCATTTGCAGATTGAGCAAAGTCAGTAGCAGTATATGCATCTGTTAAGCATGCTCTTCCTGTGACCCCAGAGCCATTTCTGCTTGTAACTATCCTCTGGAGATAGAAAACCTAGGCACCTCAGCCTATCCACTGACCATATTCATGCATAAACATACAACCCAACACTCCTTTCAGTGGGAAAGAGAGGACCAAATTCCACTCTGTTATGCCTGTGCAACCTCAACTGAAGTCAAGGGGGTTGCATGAGCATAGCCAAGACAGAATTGGTCCTATTTTTTCATGCTTTCAAAGCAAAGGTTGGTTTGGAAGAAAAACACACTAGGACAGACTTGAGACCACTGTCAAGACCACATAGGATCATTTTTAAGCTTAGCAATACCAACAGTATATTTTGAAATAGTAATACATAAGATATAGACACAATGCAAACAAAAAGGGGTGTATGAACAATCATGACACTTGGCAGCCCAGGGCAGCAGGGCCTCATACTACCCTATATAATGATGGTATTAGCTACAGTTCCAACAAAGCAGCAATATGTATTCCATGCAAGTTCAGTGTCCCACTGCAGAATGATCATTCCCCCCAAAATGCATTTGCTTAGAAAGTAGTAACATCAATATTTTATAGTTACATTTAAGTAAACAGAATGGAATTTTTTTCCTATAATCCATTTTCAGACATTTTAACTATACAGATAATTAAGAGCAAGCTTCCTCCTAAGACACTACAGTTCAGAGAATGTGTGAAAATAAGTCAGGAAGAGCTAGACTCTTGATGTTCCCTTTGAAGTCAATGGCAAAACTCCCAGTGATGTCAATAATGCTGTACTATCCCCTTAGCAAAGGGAAAACACTATTGCATATGTACAAGGGGAAACCCACTTCTGCACATCAGAGTGATCTAATGAAAAAGCACTGCTGTCTTATATATCAGTTACCTTGACCCTGAACATGACTGATGAGATGAACCGTGACTGCCAAAAAAGCCAAGAGGAACCAGCTGTGTATCTTGTATTGACAAACCTTCATCCTGGATACACGTAGTATCAGCAAGTCTGAAAACATACAGAACAGAAATATTTATCAAGTCTGTAAACCTAGATCATTCACTTAAATGAAAAATCAAGGGTCAAGTCATGGTTCCATCATATCAATTAGAGTTTTGCCATTGACTTCAAATGGGACCAGGATTTCACCCATAAAGTCTGGTTAGTAACTAAAGCACTTTTCCTTGGGAAAGGCTGAGGAATTATTTAAGCATTTATTTCACTCTCCAAAGTTGCATTCTGACAAAGCAACAGCCAATCTCCAAATCTTGTCAGGAAAAGGGCTGGAACCTATGAAGTTAAAAGCTGAGGACTATTTTTTCAAAAGTGCCCCAATTTCAGTTGCTGAACCCCTTTGGAAATCTGCTTCATGTCCTTTGTGGAGCAGAGAGGGAGAGTGTTGGGAACAGAAACTGCTATAATGACAAAATAAAACCTCTCTTGTTCCAAAATGAGCTTTAAAAAAAAAAGAGAGAGCGAGAGAGAGACAACGGTGTCCTAACTGAGCATCCCTGTGAATGTCAGACCATGTAATATGGACCAATGCTGCCCAGATAGAGTATCAAGGCATCTGAAAGAAGGATTCTATGACCACAAATACAGTAATAATTACAATTTAATATCTGCTTTGCATCCACTTCTCTGAAAGTGATTCCTTTAACAATAGGATCATGGGGTAACAGGTTTATGGTCTATAATGGCTTCACAAATGTGCACAGTTTATAAGTAAATAGATGTATTTTCCTAATTGCCAGACCTGCAAACTCAGCCAGGAACCCATTTATCAGTGCATTTACTGTTTAACTGACGTGTGCTCTTCTGGTAAGGGGGTAAAAATTGCACAGTCAATTTAGTTAACAATTCTGCCAAGGAGTCACATCCAGCTCACTCTTCCATAGCCCTGGAGAAGCCACTGAACCAATTCTCTTCTACTGAAGTTTTTAATACTACTTTTATCACTCAAGTATCTGATAATTGGGGTAAAAGATCATTTTGTCACTAAAGCAAGCAGATATGGCTCAGAATACACATTGGGAATAGACCATTTTTGTACAGTCACTTTTTATTTTAAAGCATTTTCATGGTTAGAAGAGACTTGCTCTGAAATACACTTAAGAAACAATATGAATTCATCATCTGAACTTGGCCCATATACAATTTATACTATTACAATTGTTGAATAATTGTAACCCCTCTCATAAATAAAAAAAATAGCAAGTTCTTGATTATATTTAATTGTTTATCAAACATTTATAAAGGCACAGATTTAGAAACAACTTTGGTATATACGTTCTGCTTTGCAACTTCCTCCTCTCTGCTTCCCACCTCACTCCTCTACAATCTCCCCATAGTACCACCAATAAAAAACCCCCACAAACAAACACAAACTTCCTGGTGACCTGTACTGAGTGGATCACTCCCCTCTTAGACTCTCTTAGCTAACTCCCTTTCACATTAAAGCTTCTCACCCTCACAGTTGTACTGTGGCCTACCTTTGATCTCATTCTTTACCACTCTTCTTCATTACCTACTCCCTCCCCTTTGCCAATACCTAAGAACATAAGAATAGCCACCCTGGGTCAGATCAATGGTCTATCTAACCCAATAGTCGGTCTTCTAACAGTTGCCAATGACAGGTGCTTTAAAGGGAATGACCAGAACAGGGCAACTATTGAGTGATCCATCCCCTGTCATCCAGTCCCAACTTCTGTCAGTTGGAGACTTAGGGACACCCAGAGCATGGGGTTGCATCTCTGACCATCTTGGCTACTAGCCATTGGTGAACCTGTTCTATATGAACTTATCTAATTAATTTTGGACCACCATGTTGTTTCACTGGCAATCGATTAACTTTATTTAGAGTAGGACCAAAACTTCTAGTCTAGACAAGTTTCAGAGCTTTGATTTGTCCTCCTCATATATCCCAATCTTACAATCACTTTCTTCAAAAGGGATTGTGGGTAGTGAAACCTATGCCTGATAGCCTTTGCAAGGTCATACCATTAGGGCAGCATGACAGTTTTTGTACTGCATTAACTATATTGGTTTAGAAACAGATACAGCCTAACGTCAGTATTGGGCAAATTAGCTGAAACAATAGTAAAGAATAGAATTGTCAGATACAAAGAAGAACATAAATTTTTGGGCAAAAGTCAACCTGGTTACTATAAAGGGAAATCATGTCTTACTAATCTATTAGAGTTCATTGAAGGGGTCAACAAAATGTGGACGAGGGGGATCCAGTGGACATAGTGTATTCAGATTTCCAGAAAACCTTTGACTAGGTCCCTCAACAAAGGCTCTTACATAAATTAAGTTGTTATGGGATAAGAGGGAAGATCCTTTTGTGGATTGAGAATTGGTTAAAAGACAGGGAACAAAGGGTAGGAATAAATGATAAATTTTCAGAATGGAGAGGGGTAACTAGTGGTGTTCCCCAAGGGTCAGTCCTAGGACCAATCCTATTCAACTTATTCATAAATGATCTGGAGAAAGAGGTAAACAGTGAGGTGGCAAAGTTTGCAGACAATACTAAACTGCTCAAGATAGTTAAGACCAAAGCAAATCATGAAGAACTTCAAAAAGATCTCACAAAACTAAGTGACTAGGCAACAAAATGGCAAATGAAATTTAATGTGGATAAATGTAAAGTAATGCACATTGGAAAAAATAACCCCAACTATACATACGATCTGATGGGGGCTAATTTAGCTACAACTAATCAGGAAAGAGATCTTGGAGTCATCGTGGATAGTTCTCTGAAGATGTCCATGCAGTGTGCAGTGACAGTCAAAAAAGCAAACAGAATGTTAGGAATCATTTAAAAAGGGATAGAGAATAAGACAGAGAATATCTTATAGGTCTGATATAAATCCATGGTATGCCCACATCTTGAATACTGCATACAGATGTGGTCCCCTCATTTCAAAAAAGATATACTGACATTAGAAAAGCTTCAGAGAAGGGCAACTAAAATGATTAGGGGTTTGGAAGAGGTCCCATATGAGGAGAGATTAAAGAGGCTAAGACTTTTCAGCTTGGAAAAGAGGAGACTAAAGGGGGATATGATAGAGATATATAAAATCATGAGTGGTGTGAAGAAAGTGAATAAGGAAAAGTTATTTACTTGTTCCCATAATATAAGAAGTAGGGGCCACCAAATTAAATTAATGGGCAGCAGGTTTAAAACAAATAAGAGGATGTTCTTCTTTACACAGTGCACAGTCAACCTGTGGAACTCCTTGCCTGAGGAGGTTGTGAAAGCTAGGACTATAACAGGGTTTAAAAGAGAACTAGATAAATTCATGGAGGTTAAGTTCATTAATGGCTATTAGCCAGGCTAAGTAAGGAATGGTGTCCCTAGCCTCTATTTGTCAGAGGGTGGAGATGGATGGCAGGAGAGAGATCACTTGATCATTACCTGTTAGGTTCACTCCCTCTGGGGCACCTGGCATTGGCCACTGTCAGCAGACAGGATACTGGGCTGGATGGACCTTTGGGTCTCACCCAGTATGGCCGTTCTTAGGTTCTTAGTTAAAGCAGTACAACCCCCTCGGGTGTGGATGCAGGTACACAGGTTCCTATATGGATATAATTTCCATTCTGTACCAATATAAGCACCTCTATGCCAGCAGAGCAGCGTCCACACTAGAATCATAGAATATCAGGGTTGGAAGACACCTCAGGAGGTCATTTAGTCCAACCCCCTGCTCAAAGCAGGACCAACACCAATTAAATCATCCCAGCCAAGGCTTTGTCAAGCTGGGTCTTAAAAACCTCTAAGGATGGAGATTCCTCCACCTCCCTAGGGAGCCCATTCCAGTGCTTCACCACCTAGGCGGAGGTTAAGGCTGTAGGAGAACTGTGTTTAGACAAGCCCTTACACTGTAAGCGCCTCAAGCCAGGGACATAGTCCGCTCTGTGATTTAGGCAGCAATGGGCATGCTGTCAGCACTCGGCAAATAACTAGAGGATAATAAAGAGGTACCAGCTCCTGGCTAAAAACCGGACTGTGAAACGTGTGGCAGTTGGGATCAGGCCCAATCTGAAAGGAACAGGTCCCGGGAAGCTAAAGGGTGATTTCAGTAGCCTGCATAGACCAGGGATTATTATTGGGAAATAACCGTAACCCAGCATCAACCCACACACCACGCGGATCTCTCTGCTGACGTTGCCCCGAGCGCACAGGCAAGAGAGCTGGACCGGAGCCTTGTTACTGCGGGGGGCCGACTAAAGGGGAGGTCAAGGGCTCGGGGGAAGCAACTGCGCCCCGGGGCGGCGAGTGGGGCAAGCCCGTTACCGCCGGCTCCTGCCGGGGCGCTCCGATGGTTTTGGTGGTCGCTGTTTCCGGCCTCCCCCAGCCCAGCCAGCCCGCCCGGGTGTCCGCGGGCTGACTCGCTTCACGTGTCACCCCTCTGGGGAGGTGTTCACGGCCAACCTATAGGGCGGGGGGGGGGGAGGGTGTCTCTGCGGAGGCTAGGCGGTCCCGCAGCAGGCGCCCCCGGGAGAGGCTGCGGATCCCCGTGGAATGGGCGGCCCGGGGTGGGGGGGACCCCCCCCCTTGGCAAAGGCTCTGATCTCCCATCACCGCCCTCCGGAGACCGAGGAGGCACCCCTGGATTACAGGCGAACCCCAGCGAGGAACTGCGAGCGCCCGCCCAGGCGAACGAGTAACAAAACCCGGGCGTGGGGGGGGGGGGACGAGGGACAGTAAAGTCAGCGTCGTGCCGCTCAGCCCTGGGGAGCTGGTGCACCTGGCCGGCGAGGAAGCGAAGCCCAGGGAGAGCCAGAGGCACTGATACAGGATGCCGCGTTTTGGAGAAGGTTCCCCTTTCAGCCCCCTTTGCCCTACGGCTTCCCCGCGCCGCTCGCCTACAGCTTCCTCTGCGGGCTGGCAAGCCATCAATCAATCCCATCCACCCCCCATCACTGACTCTTTCCTGCTTCTCCTTTGCTTATGGCCAACAAAAGGTTGAATTCTGGAGGTGGCAGATAATTCTCATGATCTAACAACTGGGGCTGTTACCCTAGTTATTGTACAAGAGTCATCAGCTTTTAAACTCCCTCCCCCCCCCATGTAAAAAAAAAAGCGGGACAAAATAAAATCAAACAGACCTTTGTAGTCATGAGTGGTTTAGTTGTTTGGCGAGGAAGTGTAGCTTTGCCTGGGAGAAATCACCCTTTGCTAATACACACTCCTTCTTTCCCTCTTTAATGTGGGTGTTACTCTGCCTCTAAAAGTTTCTTTCCACCCTCCAGCTGCTCGTTCCTTCACAGCACGATCTGATAAGAAGAAAGGGTAGAGAAACAAAGCAGCCAATTATAAAGCAGAAGGTGGAAGGAAGAGGAAAAAGGGGAGGGGGGGGCCTGAAGAGTCACTGATATCCAACCAACCCCTCCCCAGCCAGCCCCAACTCAGGATTTCAAGGAATGAATCCTTGGACTGGTGCAATTCCAGGTGTATACTGGAAAGCTGAACTGAAGGGATTTTAGCCTTTTAATTTAAAGAAAATATTAGATGCTGTTGGGGGAATGGCATTAAAAGTACATTTTCGGGGTGGAGCTCAAGCAACCCTATTTTTTCCCAGGTACTGTAGTTTTCCTTGTGTCAATTATATGATGCTTCTTCCTTTGTGTTTTGTTTCTTTTCAATTTACATTTCCTTCCCCCAAAGTTACACCTGTAGATTTAAATAATAATTTTAAAAGATGCCTAATCAAGACTCGAGGTGCCCTAATATATCATTCATAATACAATAAGTTTCCTGTACTATTTGGAATCCCAATGGTCTTGGCACATGTTATAATAATTCAGATCTAGACAAGCCACTTGGCAAATAGGACTCCTGAAACACCTTAGTCATGGTCTGTCTATGGCCCCAGGATTGGTCCTGCAGACTCATTCACAAGTCATCTTATGGGCAGGAATATTTTCATTGAGCTATAATTGCTTCAGAAGGGAGTTCTTTAATTCACTCCCTTTCAAAATCATATTGCATAGCAAATGTTGAAAATATTCAAAGGGAAAATACCAAAATGTGGGGATTTTATTCTTGTTATACCCTTAGACTTTTTATTATATCCCATATAGACTTCTATCCATTATGGTCATTTCTTTGTATTCTGCTACATTGTGGGACGTGCAATAGCTAACACTTTGGGCCACTTGAGAAAAAAGCCCCCTGCATTATGTGAGCCCTCTAAAGCAATAATGTGACAGTGCCCTGGGTTGCAGTCATTATCCCAAAGAATATCATAACTTCAGCCACTAAATTACTTGTGTAGCAGGGAGGAAAATATACAGGAGAAGGGGAGGGAGATGGGCAGATCTAGTAATAGATCCCTGAAGCCGTTGTAAAGGTGGTGAGAGAAATCAACCCACTTTATGCTTGATTGCAGCTTTGTGTGCAGTCCATAATGAAGTTGGAGCTCATTTGAAAGCACTTCAAGGAGCAGAGAGTCTGGCTCTCTTTAAAAAATAAATAAATCAATAAAAATATCTGGTAGAAGGCAAAATGCAAGAGCACCACCATGTGGCTGCATCCAGCCAGGTTCCTGTACTAAGTAGCCATGAGAGCAAATGTCACCCATCATACCAGTGACTAAACATTGGAATAGCCTGTGAACAAATCTACACTTCAATTGTAAGCCACCTATCTACAGCAGAAATAATTTTTAAAAAATCCCTTTCATGTGTACAAAGCATCTATTTTAAAGGGACACTACCATGTTAAAAAGGATGGATCTGCTTCTGACCTCACAGAGGTTTTTTATTGCATAACTCCATTGGCTTTATTTATAATAATCTCTCTTCCTGATTTACACCCCTCTATGTGCAATTAAAACCAATTCCCCTCCTTCTCTTTTTATTTGTTTTTCAGAATTAGTGTTCATTGTTTATACTTCACTATGTTTGGTCAGTGAAACACCACAAAATAGCAGTGTCACAACAGAGCTGGCTGTTTGGGTTTCTAGAACTAGTTGAGCATTTATGCTATTTAAAAACTGCTTTTACTGAAAATTTCTCTTTATTTCAGGTTTTGTAAAACGCTTTGAAAATAAAGCAAGTATTGGGCCATTGCGTGCCTACCCTATATGCAAATGCATGTAAACATGTCTACTGTTGACATATGAACAAAATTCTTAATTGACTGTCACTATTGAGGCAAACAACCTGTTTACACTGAGATCTAAACTTGCTTCCACTGAAGTCAATGGGAGTTTTAATGAGAGTAGGACTGGACCCTAGGTCTTTATCTTCAGCTTGTGTAAATTGGCCAAACTTCATTGATTTCAAAGGAGCAGAGCAATACTAATTTACACCAGCTGATGATCTAGCCCATTATTTCAAAGCTATTATTTGAACACATTTTGCTTGGACAGTATGGATCATACAAAATATATGGGAGTTTTTAAAAACCAGAGTTAGAAATGGGTCCACAGGATGAACAAAGGTTGGGATCCACAAAGATCCTTCAGCACCTAAACCCCAGGCTTTGGCTTCACTGCAATCCATAAAACTCCCAATGAACCCTGTAGGCACCTAAACTCACTTGGTGCCTAAGTTTTCAGAGTAAAAATTCCTGCAGAGTCATAGTAATCTGTCAGCTCTGAATATCTCTTAGGGCTAACACAGGTTGACCCTGGGGATTTCTCATCTTTTTTGCTGTTTGGGCTTCTCACAGACCCAAAGCAGAGATCCCCAGGGTCAACCTGTGTTAGCCCTAAGAGATATTCAGAGCTGACAGATTACTACGACTCTGTTACCTTTTAAAAACCATAGACTGTAACTCATTAGCATGCATATGTTTGCCTGCGTTAACCTTGTAATAATGCTCATTTCTTTTCTTAGTTAATAAAACCTTAGAAAGTTTACTATAGGACTGGGTACAAGTGTTGTCTTTCATGTAAGATCTAAGATACAAATTAACCTGGGGCAAGTGACTGGTCTCTTAGGACTGGAAGCAACCTCAATATTTTATGATCTTTGGTGTACAGCAATTACCTATCACTATGTCCAACCTGTGTGGGTGGCAAGATAGACTGGAATGCCCAAGAGGGCTGTCTGTGACTCCAGGGTAAGACTGATATAGTGTGTTAGGAGTTCACATCTGTGACTGTGTTGGTGAGATCTAATTTTAGAACATACCACTAGTTTGGGGGGAGTCTGTGCCCTACTTCTTGTCAGTTTCCCTGAGGTTGGCATCATGGTCATGACTCACTCCAGACAGCATGACATGCACCCAGGACACTAGGGTGCAGTCCTCCTAGTCCAATGACTTTCATTATTTGTCCACGGTGGAACAGCTTTGACAGGACAGATTGAGGAAGCCCCCCAATCAGAATACCTGATAGCTCGGCAGTTATGGCATGTTCCCTGAGAGATGGGAGGCTTTGAGCAGGGGCCTTTCTCCCACTCTGACAGAGAAGGGGGAAATTGATGTGTCCCACATCTCTGGGTCTGAGTGCTCTTACCACTGGGCTAAAAGTTAAGGTGGGCACCACCACCATTTCCTCCTCTAGCTGTTCTGTGGAATGAGGTAGGCATTGAGTCCCACAAGAAACTCCTTAGCCACCTAACCTGCTTGACTTCGGGTAACAGGTTCCCAATTGTGCATCTCTAAGCAGGATTAGGCGCCTATCTCTGGGAGAGGGGTGGGGGCTTAGCACATGCCCCTCATCATCATCTCCCACTGGATACTTTAGGTGGCTCCCATTCTAGGATGCTGGCTTTTGTGGATCACTCTTAGCCCCTATCTTTCCCCATTCATTGTAGAGGGATCCTAGGTGCCTGGCTCAGGCTTTATGGATTGCGGTGTTGTTCCTGTGATTTTCTAGGCCTCTAAAAGTTAGGCATTGTGATATTCAATGTTGCAAAGCCTAAGTCCCTTCATGGATCCCACCTGAAGTGCCCATGTAGAAGGATCATAAAGGATGGAAAAACCATGGAAGCATAGAAAGGTTTTGATTAAGAATGAACGTGCCTGAAAAGCTAATTGTAAAATTGAGCCAAGTATTAGGTATATGGAAACAGTATTTAATTGAAGCCAGTCAGAACGGAAGCCAACTACTAGATAAACTCGGGGGCGTGGGAGAGGATTTGCATAATTATAGAATCACCACTTTTTAAAATGTGGGCTTTTTTATTTCTCAGTCTCCCTGATCCACAGATTAAAATTAATATGTTAATTGGCAGTGATGTTCGTTCTGGAACTTGTTTATTTTGTATTTCAAAAAAATTGCAAACAATTTAGAATAAACTGGGCCTTTACTGTAACGAGAGAAGCAAAGTGACTAGTGATTTTTGTGCTCCTATCTTTAGAGGCCTTAGAGGGCCTAATTTTTAGAAAGTGTTGAGCACCCCCCTGCTAAAAAAACAGCCCCCTTTACGGTATCTCAAGATGAGCCTCCAAAAGTCAACACATCAAAAAAATCACTGGTCACTTTTAAAAATCTTGCCCAGGGAGTTTTACTAAGGTTTGCAAAACTAGGCCTAATTACATGACTCCAATTAACATTCCTGGGATTTTAATTTTGTATCAAGAAAACAGAATACACACAAAGAGAAAGCTAACGTTTGAAATTAAGTTACAGAGCATTACATCTACCTTAAATTTTGAAATTCTAATTAAGAAGCATGATAGTTCCCACCAGCACTCTTCTGAAGTGGGTTTGCCAAGATCAGTCTTTAATCACTTGTGATAATGACATTATTTATGAAGTTGTATGCTCAGAGACTTGAGGATGCTTTCAAAATTATTTTTATAGAACATAAGTGATTTCATTTAACCCATCTCAAATCAATAGCAAAAATTCTATTAAAAACATAATTGTGATATACCATATTTGATATATTGGCCTTGAATACAATTTAAGTGTCTTCTCTGTAGCTGCTAAGCATTTTTCAGTTATTTTAGGACTTGGAAGCATAATCAAAGGACTTACTTTCAGGGGTAATTATTTTTCTGGAGGAATAATTTTTCTAATGCTTTTCACTGTGTAACAGCTGTTTCTCTTCTGTCATCTTTGCTGATGTGGCTTTTTACATGCGAGAGTGTTTTAGCTAGAAAGTGACTGGCTAGTCCAACTCTATCCTATTATTGGTTGAGATGTTTCTCCGATGAATCACTAAATTTCACATAATGAATTTCAGATGTCTTTGTCACCATCAGTACTTTGTGAGTGACAGGACTGCTGGATTTATTCATTTGGAGTTTATTACATATGATGCGATAAGGACAAGTGATACAGAGAAATAAAAGCCAGTATGATGATGTGGCAACTCAAGTGATACTGTTGATGTATGGTGTTTGATCCCTGTGTCTAGGCAAGGGATAGGAGCAAAACTGAGTGGAGATGAGCCAAGGAGGATGGAAAGAGGGGAGCAGTTCCTCCATGATAAATTTGTCCTCTTCATCCCCTGAAGTCCAGGAATGTTTCATATCCCTATTAAATGGTGCATGGGTTAGCAGGCAACACAGACCAATGGAGTAAATGCTGTTTCTAGCAACACTTGATTCTGCTCCACATATGCACAGGGTTTATTGGACAGCCTCAGGCAAAAAAGTGAATTGCATTACAGCATTTAAGGGAACTCTGGTGCTAGAGAATAGAGGAAGGCCAAGCAGAAAGGCTGTTACACCATAGGGAAGTAGCTTCCTGTCTCTGGGATCTGTGATTAGAGGTGGTGATCACTTTAGGAGAAATCCGTCAAATTCTGTGAGGTGGCCTGTAAAAAACACATTATTATTTTACAAAGACTGAAGGCCTGATCCCAAAAGCACTAACAATTACATGTTATGTTATTTACTACCTCTAACAATTCTACTGACTTCAGAGGGACTACTCATGGTTAGTAACTATTATAGACCTGATCTTAAGCCCACTGAAGTCAATGGGTGTCTTTCCCCTGGTTTAAGTAAGCTTTAGATCAGGCCGTATATTCAGTAGATCAGGCCCATAACTTTTTTCCTTTAAAAATGAAAGCTTGTGGGAGCTGGGAGCGATGCCAATACATTCTCTATATACAGTGAGTTATGACATAAGTCAGAAGAAGTTATTCTAGTGCTGCCCATGGGACACATCTGGAACAAGGCACACACTCCTTTCCAGCTAATGCCTATCTTATGGTATCATCTATTACATCGGAGGCTAATGGCCGACAGAGAGCTTCTCTTGTTCCTGACATGGGTAAGCAGAGTTCTCATAGTGAATGCTGTGGTTAGTGCTCCCCCATCTGTTTCAATCTACTTTAACCACTGTTATTGCACTTCTACATATAATAAATAATTGGTTCTGTTGATACAGACGTGTATCAACGGAACCAATCTCCACCCTTACTCTACAGCTAATTTGCATACAACAATTGATCTTTGGTTGTGATGAGTCAGTCATATGAAGGAAACTGCACAGATGATGGATTACTTGACCCAACTGCCAGAGTTCTTCAAAGGTTGATTCATCACCTGTACAACTCAACACAAACTCCCCAATGAAACCTACATGCTCAAATGAATCAATACAACCACCCAAACAGCAATACAATCAGCACACACAACCCCAAACACATACAACCTCTCACTGCAGCACACACCTCTCTCCACCACCTGCACAAATCTACACAAAATCCCCCAGCACAATCCCCACAGATACAAATCAACACACACAACAATCGCACATATTTTCCATTTTCTTTTCTGGATAATTTTAGAGATAAGGAGCTGTGGAACTCTGATGAGTCTTGCCATTATTAAATCCTTTCATTAAATACCTAGTATTTTTCTAAGGCATTTTCTTTTTAAAGCATTGAGGCATCTGTCTGTATCTTGGGTGGATTTCCAACTTTCATATCCATATGGTACGATGGAAATAACATTTGAGATGAAAGTTGTAGATTTTTGATGAGCAATCTTGTTTAAGTTGGTGAATGCAACTGCTTCCTTGCCAATTTATGGCATTATTTCCTTCTGAATAGCCTCATTGGCTTGTATGTTACTGCCAAGGTATGTAAATGGACTCATTTCTTTGTATTCCTTTCCTGTCTAAAGTAATGCTTAAGTTGCAAGTTGCTGGATGTGATGTTTTTGGGGGGTATCCAGAGTTGCGAAGCACCTCACCACCAGCCCAAGTGTGAGGAAGCGTTGGCTGTGCCTCTTGTGAATCAGCTCCCTGAATCCACCAGCCTCTGGCAACACAAGCACTACCTTCCAGGCCTCTCTCTCTACAGGTTAGCGATAGGCACACATGAACAGCCCCTGTTCCACTGAATGCTCACAGAACACCCAGATTCACTATTCCCAAAGTACAGAGGTGGGTACTAATCCAAGACGCAACTCAGGATCACCAGCCTACTTAACACACACAGCACTTAGGTAGATATAGTGAAAACAAGGATAAATTTATCATCAAAGAAGAGAAAGGGAAGTAATAGAAAGCAAGAATATTGGGAACAAATGGTTACGTATAAAACGAAAACATAAAACATTTTCTAGAGCCTAAACTTAACTAACTCACAAAGCGTTCCGCTATCTCCTCTAAGAGAGCTTATCCCAAAGTCCTTTTCCCAGTGTTTTCGACCAGTTTGGCTGAGATTCCCTCTTTTCATAGGTTTCATAGTAGCAGCCGTGTTAGTCTGTATTCGCAAAAAGAAAAGGAGTACTTGTGGCACCTTAGAGACTAACAAATTTATTAGAGCATAAGCTTTCGTGAGCTACAGCTCACTTCATCGGATGCATTAGCATCAAGTCTGCCGGTTGCTTGTCATCCTTACTGAAGGATAATAGGGGGTTCATCTGTACTCCAGATACAATTCCAAAAGCTCATTGTCTTACTCCTAAACAGGATAACCCCTGCTGTTTTGTTTTTTCCTGCAGACCTTGCAATCTATTGGATTAGCATTTCGCTCAGACTGTAAGTGGTCATCCATCTTCCCCCAAACCTGACAGGAGTATGTGCATCACCTTTTTGTGACCTGCCTTAACTCTCAGAACTAGAGAATATAGTTTTTAGTATATAATGCGTCACATATTTTCTGTACATACATCTCACAATGATTGTAATGACCACTGTGACACATGCTTTCAGTAGAGTCTTTACATGACACCTTTTGGTGAACCAAGGGAATCCCTGTACCCCTACACCCTATTCCAGTTGACATCAAGAGGTTCTTGGGTCACACCTCCTCTTTTACCTTGATGCAGTAGGGTCAGACACTGTCTGATCTGTAGGTGTCAGTTCAGAACCTCTTGCCTGAACTGTGCATCGCCCACTACATTTCCTCTACCTTTAATATGTACAATTTCTATATCGTATTTTCAGAGGGCGATACTCCAGCATAACAGTTTGAAGGTGGTACCTTTTGTCCACTGTAGCCATACCAATGAAGAATGGTTGATGAAGACTCTGTATTTCCTGTTAAATAAGGCTGGCCTTAACTACTGGACTGCCCATACAATCCCATAACATTCTTTTCCTGTGACAGTAGTTCTGGTCAGTTTTTTTTTTTTTTTTACTTAAGAAAGCATTGCGAGGAGTCTTGATTTCTTCCCCTGTTTGCATTAGTACCCCTCCTAGACCTGTGTCCAATGCATAAGTACCCAGTTCAAACATTTTGTCAAAAGCTGGACTGGCCACAACAGGCTTTCCCAACAGAATTTTCTTTACCTCATCAAAGCCTGTCTGACAAGCTGCCATCCACACTACCTTTATTCAGTTTTGTCTTTTGCACAAGTCTGTGCAAACAACCACAATGCTGCTGAAAGCACACATCTGGTGTAATAGTTAGCCAAGCCTATAAAAGAATTCCACCTTTAAGGGATCTGGGGAAATCTGGCCCCTGCCTATCCAATGACCTAGAAAATGGACTGTGACCACCCTATTTTACACTTGGATGCTTTTACTGTGAGCCCCACATCTTTGAGTCTCTTCAACACAATTCCCAAGTGGTTTTTATGATCTGACCAGCAATTGCTGAAAATTGCATCATCATCAATGTAGGCCCATGCAAAGTCCTCCAACACAGCTAACACTTGATTAATGAGCCTCTTAAATGTGGCTTCTGCATTTATTAATCTAAAAGGTAACACTTTGAACTCAAAAACCCCACAAATCAGTAATGAAGGAGGATTATTTTATGCGCTTTGCTGTCTAATGGAAGTATGATTATCCTGTTTATATGCATGTATCCTTTTTTCTATTTGAAGTTATGAATATTGGCTATATACTGTATCACTATTGTGTTTGTTCCTGGGGTAACACCCACATGGCAGTTTACATCCAGTCTAGCCAGCACATTGGGAATGGACTTTTCAAGCTTGGTTGCCCCAAGTCCAGTTCTAGGCTCCAGGTCAGGAGGCTAAGTCCAAAGCAAGTTGAAGTCAAAGCTAGGACTAGAAATGGTCATGACAGTTACAGGAATCCATATTGTTTCCTGGACCCTTCCTGATTTATATAGGGTGGGGAACCAGTCAGGAGCCCTGAGGCTGCTGCCTGTTAGACTCCTTGAGGCAGGACTTGCCACGGTCTGTAGCCCACAACTGGTCACGGGCAGTAGCGTGCCAGCTGGTTACAGCTGCTGTTGGGGGGAAGCATCAAGAGGCTAGCTATCTGGCAGCTCTGCAGGGCCAGATTTTATACCACAGTGCTTTACACAGACCTGCTTTGCCAAAGTGACCAATTTTGGCTGGTGTTGGGTTCTAACTCACTTTAGCATGGAAGGCAAGGTTAACGACAAGTTGTTATCCTTGTTGTATGAATAAAGAGCAGAAGAACTGTACTTAGCCTGCCCTGATAGAGGGGGTCACCCTCAACTGAGCCCAACTTGCCAAGCAGTGGTAAGGATGCCAGCTCTCACTGGAGATGAGGGGGGGTGGGGTCAGGTGTTCCTGCAGCTGGTGTGGACGCTGCCTAACATATCCTAGACACCATGTGACTGTCCCATCTCCAGTGTTTAAAGACAGAGCTGATTGGACACAGTTGAGAGTCCTTGTTTCCATTCAGGGATTACCAGAGTGGAAATCATTGATGAGCAGGTCTAGGGGCCTAGCCTTAGTTCTGGTGTGGGGATAGTGTTGCAGTGAAAGAGAGGCACAGAGGTTCCCTATTACCCAGGAAAGTCACTAAGAGCTGGGCTACATGGGATAACCTCAGATCATGGCACTGAAGAGGTGGCATCAAGCAACTAGCAGCAGCAGCAGAGAGTTAGTTGCAGGGGAGGCAGCAAAAGCAGCCCCATTACTCAACACTTGCCCCCTCCACACTTTTCAGGCGTGAACGGTGGACACATGTGAATGCACCTCTGAACTCTGGGTCTTTGCTGATTGAGAACAGCCAACAGAGCGGGGTGCAGCAGAAGGAAAGGGGAGTGGTTTGTTAAAGGGATGTTTGCCTCTTGGACTTTCACACTGCAAGGTGGGCAACTGAGGCAAAGGACACTGGCCAATGCACTGTGGGGTAGGTGTTTACTTACGGTCACATGCTTTTGAACCATGGTTGTGGTATTTTCTCCCAAATAATGCTGGGTTTCCTTTCAATACAAGTTTGTTATATGAAGACTCAGTGCTTGAGTGGAGAAGTATTGCCTCTTAGAGGGGCCAGATTACTGTATGGGAACTTGAGCCTGTTCTATTTTGTGTTGTTAAGAGGAAGGAACCCTAGATAGTGAACCCAGTTCTCACTGCTGCCAACTCCACTTGGCAGAAGGGTTACATAACACTTTCTTGGGCCTTCCTCTTGGGCTGGGGGCTGGTTACTAAGAGGAGACCTGGGGGCATAGGTACTTTGTTCCTGGGGAGAAAGGCGATGGGGAAGAGGAGGGAACTAACCATGAATCCTCTTTTAGGCCAGGTTTCTGCCCTCCCCCTTTAGGACTTTGCATTGTCTGAAGTTTTGCTTATATGTACACACAAGGCAGCTGCTTCCACTGATGCTAGAGTTCTCTCACACAGCAGGTTTCACTTCCTCAGAGCAGACCTCAAAGAACTGCTCCATAGTAATCAACTGGGCTGACTTGTCATGAATTTCTGGCCCTTTGCTCTTTATCCATTTTCTCAAGATAACCATTTTATGCACATATTCCCTGTGGTTTCATTTATCAACCTTTGTGATCGTTCTGAATTTCTCTTGCACCATGAGTGAAAAAAAAAATCTCAGTTCCTCAACGGTTTTCCCTTCAGGGTCTAATTCTCAAGCTACACACTGCTCCTTGTTCAGTTTGGAGTATGGTTCTAGTCTATTCATGGGGGTGGTTTCCTTTGTTTATTTTAGATAAGGAAAATTGATCAAACAGCAAACAAACCCTAAGCTTTACTTTTCTTGTTCTCAACTGTCTCACTTGTAAATCCTTCAGTATCTAGATTATCTAGATACTGTATAAACAATAACCTCTGTATTTCCTGCCACCTACAGCAGCCCCCTGTGATGCTTCCCGGGGCATTCAGGGTTGCACTACCTCTCAGAGAGGCAGATTAAAAACATAATCAGTGTTAACTGGCAATGATGTTCATCTTGGAATTTATTTATTGTGTATTTTTAAAAATTGAGAACAAGCTAGTTTTTTCATAAAATTCTTAGCTCCATCTTTGTTTACAATACTGGACAGTATTTCAGTCTTTATTGCACTTTGGTTGAGCTGTCACTTAGATTTTGCTGACAGCATAGCTCTAGATCTTTGAGTGTACTGTTGTTGAGTCAGGCACTGCCTGTGTCATAATCATCTACAAAAAAGAAAAGGAGTACTTGTGGCACCTAAGAGACTAACAAATTTATTTGAGCATAAGCTTTCGTGAGCTACAGCTCACTTCATTGGATGCATTCGGTGGAAAATACAGTGGGGAGATTTATATACACACACGGAGAACGTGAAACAATCGGTTTTATCATACACACTGTAAAGAGAGCGATCACTTAAGATGAGCTATTACCAGCAGGAAGGAGAGGGGGAAAGGAGGAAAACCTTTCATGGTGATAATCAAGGTGGGTCATTTCCAGCAGTTAACAAGAACGTCTGAGGAACAGTAGGGGGTCGGGTGGGGGGAGAAATAACATGGGGAACCCCTAGATATTGAACCCGGCCCTGATGCTGCCAGCTCCATCTGGCAGAAGGGTTACATTGCCATTGACTTCATTATGAGCAAGTGTAGATGGCTACAGAGTAGCACCCGTGTTAGTCTGTATTTGCAAAAAAGAAAAGGAGTACTTGCGGCACCTTAGAGACTAACAAATTTATTAGAGCATAAGCTTTCGTGAGCTACAGCTCACTTCATCGGATGCATTTCGTGGAAAAAACAGAGGGGAGATTGATATACACACACAGAGAACATGAAACAATGGGTTTTATCATACACACTGTAAGGAGAGTGATCACTTAAGATAAGCCATCACCAGCAGCAGGGGGGGGATAGGAGGAAAACCTTTCATGGTGACAAGCAAGGTAGGCTATTTCCAGCAGTTAACAAGAATATCAGAGGAACAGTGGGGGGTGGGGTGGGGGGGGAGAAATAACATGGGGAAATAGTTTTACTTTGTGTAATGACTCATCCATTCCCAGTCTCTATTCAAGCCTAAGTTAATTGTATCCAGTTTGCAAATTAATTCCAATTCCGCAGTCTCTCCTTGGAGTCTGTTTTTGAAGCTTTTTTGTTGAAGGATAGCCACTCTTAGGTCTGTAATCGAGTGACCAGAGAGATTGAAGTGTTCTCCAACTGGTTTTTGAATGTTATAATTCTTGACGTCTGATTTGTGTCCATTCATTCTTTTACGTAGAGACTCTCCAGTTTGACCAATGTACATGGCAGAGGGGCATTGCTGGGACATGATGGCATATATCACATTGGTAGATGCACAGGTGAACGAGCCTCTGATAGTGTGGCTGATGTGATTAGGCCCTATGATGGTGTCCCCTGAATAGATATGTGGACAGAGTTGGCAACGGGCTTTGTTGCAAGGATAGGTTCCTGGGTTGGTGGTTCTGTTGTGTGGTGTGTGGTTGCTGGTGAGTATTTGCTTCAGACTGTCGGGCTGTCTGTAAGCAAGGACTGGCCTGTCTCCCAAGATCTGTGAGAGTGATGGGTCGTCCTTCAGGATAGGTTGTAGATCCTTGATGATGCGTTGGAGAGGTTTTAGTTGTGGGCTGAAGGTGATGGCTAGTGGCGTTCTGTTATTTTCTTTGTTGGGCCTGTCCTGTAGTAGGGGACTTCTGGGTACTCTTCTGGCTCTGTCAATCTGTTTCTTCACTTCAGCAGGTGAGTAGTGTAGTTGTAGGAATGCATGATAGAGATCTTGTAGGTGTTTGTCTCTGTCTGAGGGGTTGGAGCAAATGCGGTTATATCGTAGAGCTTGGCTGTAGACAATGGATCGTGTGGTATGATCTGGATGAAAGCTAGAGGCATGTAGGTAGGAATAGCGGTCAGTAGGTTTCCGATATAGGGTGGTGTTTATGTGACCATCGCTTATTAGCACCGTAGTGTCCAGGAAGTGGATCTCTTGTGTGGACTGGTCCAGGCTGAGGTTGATGGTAGGATGGAAATTGTTGAAATCATGGTGGAATTCCTCAAGGGCTTCTTTTCCATGGGTCCAGATGATGAAGATGTCATCAATGTAGCGCAAGTAGAGTAGGGGCATTAGGAGATGAGAGCTGAGGAAGCGTTGTCTAACTCAGCCATAAAAATGTTGGCATACTGTGGGGCCATGCGGGTACCCATCGCAGTGCCGCTGACTTGAAGGTATACATTGTCCCCAAATGTGAAATAGTTATGGGTGAGGACAAAGTCACAAAGTTCAGCCACCAGGTTAGCCGTGACATTATCGGGGATACTGTTCCTGACGGCTTGTAGCCCATCTTTGTGTGGAATGTTGGTGTAGAGGCTTCTACATCCATAGTGGCTAGGATGGTGTTTTTAGGAAGATCACCAATGAACTGTAGTTTCCTCAGGAAGTCAGTGGTGTCTTGAAGATAGCTGGGAGTGCTGGTAACATAGGGCCTGAGGAGGGAGTCTACATAGCCAGACAATCCTGCTGTCAGGGTGCCAATGCCTGAGATGATGGGGCGTCCAGGATTTCCAGGTTTATGGATCTTGGGTAGCAGATAGAATGCCCCTGCTCGGGGTTCTAGGGGTGTGTCTGTGCGGATTTGTTCATGGATAACATTTCACTATCCCTGTATTCAGTGCTAAAGTGATTTGTAACCCAACACCAGCCAAAGCTGATCACTTGAAGCTACACAGCTCCTGTCTGCTTGATACCTATGCAGAGTAGGTGCGTTCATGTAAATACAGTTTGCTCCTGAAGTCTCTCCCCCTCCCCAACTAGCTGTCAGGGGAGAGTTCATTCAGACCCTGCTTATAGACATGCTAAACAGTACAGGTGAGAGAATGCGGATGCATGGTTCATGCTGATAAGAGCTGTCTCTGCTGATTATTCTTAAGATGAAAATCTGGTTGACAAGATCTTGTGGGTTTAAAAGCCAGCCTGCTTTTCCTGTGGCATCACCTCAACCACTTCCTATATAAATGTTTAAGAGGATACTGCAGTAAACTTTGCCCCCTACCCCCACTAAAAATATACCAGTTTGCCAGTTACCAAATAAAAGTGACCTACTTTGATTATAATGCCATGTTCCCATTGTTCCAGAGACTTTTCCTGCTCCCATATTTTATTGAAGATGTGGTGATGTTACTGAGGTCTGTTCAGCATCTCTTGAAAGTCCTCTGCCCATTGTGCTTTGTTCTTTTTCTGTTGTTTGTTTAAGTTTTTCCCCATTTATCTTTGGCAAACTCTCTGGAACTTATCAGTTAGTAAACCACTTGAGCAACTCAGCAAGGTCCTATCTGCTCTTTCAGCAGATGTTCCAGCTTCTTTGGCAATGTTACCCATGTACATCTTGTCTTCCCCCACTGCTGTTTACTACTCTGTCTTTTGCTTGATACAGATTTTTCCTGCCACTTTTTCTGGGGGTGTTTGAGGAGTTATGTTTGCACTGTGGCTTGTTCCCTTTCTTTTACACAGTTCCACATATCCTCACTTACCCAGACTTTAGGTTTGCTTGTCTGGAAACCAGTTAGAGTTGTTGTGGCATTTATGAATGTCACGGCTGTTTCTGCATGAGCGTATGAACATTGACTTTTTGCATTTTTATATGCAATATAATTACTTTATTAAAAAGTTTCCTTTCTGTGCAAAATACACCCATGTATCTCGATATTTCTTCAAATGTTTTGACAACTAATCAGACCACATTTTTCTTAACAGTTTTGAAAAAGGGTGGGGGGATTTACAGCATATTCAGTTTAAGAATTTGGGGGGGAAAAAATCCACCACAAGGTTGTAACAACAGGGGGCAGCATCACACCACATTCACTTTTATGGTCACAACAGACTTCCATCTCTCCAGAATCTCAGTGTCAAAGTTCAGCACTGTCACTGATGGAATTTGCTACAGGGCCTTGATTTTTAAAAGCTTTGATTTCAAAAATACGCCTGGTGCTTTGCTGTGCATTGCGGGTGTCAAGGAATGACTACAAGGAATGCTGCCATGGCCAGTGGCCGTGAAGACCAGCTCTGCTCATCAAAGCCAATTCACAGCAAAGTTTCTGTTAAGAGAAGAGGCAAGAGGCTTCTATTGAGATTGGCTCTAGGATTTTTGGCTTGGAACAAGCACCCTGAGCCCTGGAGACCTCTGGCTCCAGTTTTGAACTTCTATCCTAACCCATATCTAACAGGCAGAACCAAAAACAACTGCAAATACAAAGGATATCTGAGGGGAAGCTCAGCTCTGAAATACATGGCATAGGGCCAACTCTAGTTAAAAATCTTAAAATAGCAGGGTTTTTGTTGTTGTTTAAAGGTAATACCAAGAGATAGAATACCTAGCCCCTGTGCAGGTGCTTAAGGAATTGAGGCACTCTTTTCTCCTTTCCCTTTGTAGCCCCTACAACCTTTCTGTGAGGCAGCAGCAAAGACAGCTAGGTTTGCTTATCTAGGGATTCTTCTAGAAACTTGACCACCATCAGTTCAAGCCCCCATCCATCCAGAAGCCTAGAAAAATGATCTACCCTAGGTGCCCTTGAGAGGCAGTACTTCCTTGCTCACAAGCAATGAGTCCAGAGGTTTAAAACAAAGAATTCTTTACAGCAGGGGCAGCAGAACAAGCATGGGAAAGCTAGCAATTAACCAAGCAACAATATCTATTAGGTAAGACTCCCACTCCTAAGGGAGTCTTGGCAAGTCTTAACCTCAGTCTTCCCCTCCTGGCTGTGAGTGGCTTACAAGACAGTGCATTCTAGCATTAGCCACTTCCCTCCTCTTCTGATCCTCATGCAGTTCATTGTCCTGGGCTGTCAGCATTCAAAAATTCACACAGGCCTGTCTCCAACCTGCAAGTGGAGCGTTGCTTGGGCTGCTCCAAGGACTCTACCACCTCTCCCAGCTGAAGGGATTACAGCTTTGGTACTGGGTAGAGAGACGCTCATCAGAGTGCCTCAGCTAGGGCTACTGCTCTCTGCAGCTTCAGCCTAAGCCACCTCAGCTCTGTGCCCACAAAAGCCTATGCCCAAATAAATTTGTTAGTCTCTAAGGTGCCACAAGGACTCCTCGTTGTTTTTCTGATACAGACTAATACGGCTACCACTCTAAAACCTACTACTACTTAGGCAGTTATTCCCCATTTTGTAGTTGGGCATATGATTTCCTCCCCTCCCCCTGCCCATCTTAAGTGTAGTACTGTGCAGTTTTCTATTATGTTGATTTCAGACGAATTCATCAAGGTCCTTTTGGATTCTAATCCTATCCTCCAACTCCACAGTATAGGGCTTCTCTCTAGCTTCCAGACACACCAATTCTCTTAAAGCCAGGCAAGTAGAGAGAAAATAGTCTTTTGAACTCAGGCTTCAGAAGCCTTTTCTCTCAGGCTTCAGGGATGCCCCTTCCAGGGGTATCTGGCACCGCGGGTCCTGGCAGCTTCCCAGTTCTAATCAGTTCTACTCCCTTTCTGGAGCAGCAGTCCCAGGGCTGCTTCACTGAACCCATGTTCTCTTGCTCCATTTACCCACCCCAACAGTTAGCTCCACTCCACCATAGCTTCTCTTCCCCAGGCATATGTCCCAGTTACTCCCACTTCTTGCCCTCTGGCAGCCCTTTATAGGCCTAGAGGTGGCCCAGCCCTGTTTTAATTGGCTGGATCAGGTTCACCTGTTCTGGGACATGGGGACTGGCCTCAGCTACAGTGTGACACACCTTTCCCCTCCCCGCTACTTTTTCTGGAGGAAAAAAACTTGTAAAAAGAACAGAGGGGAAAAAAACAAAGATATTTTTGATAACACTCCTGGACCTGAAAATTTCCCCAGACCAGCCAATACGTTCCCCTTAGTCTTTTAATACAGGGGCTCCCAAATTTTTTTCCCCTGAGGCTGCAATAGGCACTGCGACCCACTGTTAATACTTCTTGAGGAAAATTATTAATTACATTCATATAAACTACACATCCTGTGACTACTGGCCCCCTGATGGTATACCCTGGACCTTCAGTACTATGGCCTGGGGGAGGTGCCAACCCTTCTCTCCAAAGGCAATGCACCCCATTGATGCCCAGTATCCTTTCCCTGACAGTCAGGGCAAACACTCTGATCGCACCCCCAACATGGAGCCAAAGCTCCATGTCCCGACCTTACTATAAGCAATGTCCCCCAGCCTCTGCCCTCCAGGGGCACTGGTGGAGGATGGTGACTGAGGTTCTTTAGTGTTCCCGTCACCAGTGGCAGGCGCAGCACATTCCGCTTGGCCCTGGGACTGCCACGGTCCCAGCTGGGCCTGGTTCTCCTGCAGCAGGTGGGAGAGCGCCCCCTCCCGTTGGGAAGAGACGGGGGCAGAGAAAGCAGACAGAACCTGCTACCCCAGTCAGAGCAGGAGTTCAGACCCAGAGAACCCCAGCTTACCCCTGAGGCAGAGGGGTGAGGAGGCCAACACCGAGACTAGATTGGTCCAAAATGGAGGACACTGATGACAGATGGATCATGGGAGGTTGGGGGGTGGGGTGGACTGTGGTGTATGAAGAGTTAAGAGTGTTTTGGAAGGGGTGGGACATCCATGTTGGGGAGATTTGATGTATGTGAAGTGGAGGAACCCCAAGTTTGCGGATATGGAGCAGCGGAACCCTGAGCTTGGCAGGGGAGCCCCAATTGGCAAGATGGCCGAGTGAGCCCAGTTGCCAGTGACAGGCTGAGGATGCTCCTTCTGGCAGCTTCATGCTCCACCTGACGAAGGATGGATGACTGGGGAGGGCACTGTGTGCAGCCTGCAATGGGGCGGGGGATGAGGGGGGAGGTTGGCTTCTAGCACAGAAAGCAGAGATGGGAGTAGGGAAAGGGACAGGTAGTGCCTTAGGCAGGGGAGTCTCCCAACATCCAACTGCAAAACAGCTCACCCCACCGCTGGCAACTGAGAAAGAGGGAATAGCTCTGTGCATGGGGGCGAGGGGGAGGGCGATACTCCTAACTGCAAAATAGTAACCCCCTCTCGCCCACAAGCCAGATGCTGAGGAAGGGAGGAGGAAACCTTCCAGCTGTGCCTCTGCTGCTCCCCTGACCCCAGCTTCCCCCTCAAAAAGATCCCTCTCTTCCAGACTCTTCCTCCCCACCCCCATCCTCCAAATGGGCAGGGCTGTGTGGCCTGGAGCTGGGCTGAAGGGCCAGGGTTGGGAGGGGAGTGGAAAGATGCAGTTTGGGGGAGGGTGCAATGCCCCTACATACCCCCCCATCTCCACCCTTGCCAGTGGACCACCCAGGACCATGTCAGAGCCCACCTTTGGGCCACAGCCCACAGTTTGGGAACTGCTATTTTAACATATCACAAACACCCCCTGAAGTATTTCACAAAGCCTGCTAGGTTCCAGAGTTTTCTCCCAATCCTGGGGACCCAAACACAGTCCCTCAAGCACACCCCCTAGTCCGTTCACTCAGAGTCTTGCAGTGAGGTCAGGGTCACCTCCACAGCTTTACCTAGCACAAGCAACATACAGTTGTATCTTCCCCCCTCCTGGTCTTCACAGTACCTGCATACATAAGACATACAAAGTTTCTACCTCAGTCTTAAAGTCATGGACCATGAAGAGCAAGTATTCTCTTTCTTTCTTGGTGACCTGAAGATCTATCATGAGTTGTTCTCTCTTGTGCTTGAGATTCTGTAACTTGCATTCAGTTACTTCCAATTGGTCTGTAAGTGCCCCAGACTTCAGAATAGGAGCCATAAAACAGGTACCCACGATCTTCTTCCCCATACTGGAGTTCTGTTTCCACCCTGGCCCTTCATCTGGGCCTCTGATTGTTGGTGCAGCCCCATTTGAATCCCGACACTAGCATGCTTAATGAGGAGTCCAATCTGGGTTCCCATGGTACCTTGTTATTACTCCATTTGGTCTCTACAATATCCTTTTGTCGGAGGGCTGAAAAACCCACCCAATCTCTCCCCAGAATTTTCAGTAAAGACAGTCTCTTGACCACGTTGTCCCTGACCCACAGGTCAGCTTCTGCCATGGAGTTAATGAGACATGTACTGGGAGATGTTGATCTAGATTTACCCTCAGCCAATCTTCCCAGACAAGAGTGCGCCCACAACCTGAGTCTACAAGTCCCTTACCCACTGTTCCTCCCAATCTAATTGGTACAACCCGTGGTTAGGCCTCCCCACTGCAGTGGACCTCACTGCCTAATCCCACTGTAGTAACAAAGTAGGTAATCATATTCCACCATTGGGCATTCTGTTTAATGTGCCCAGGCTGGCCACACCTTGACGCATGCCACAGGGCCCCCAGTGCACCCCCAAGACTGTTTCAGCTAGACTGCAAAGCTAACCAGGACCCTTCTAGGTTGTGTGTCCCCACACCCCACAAATTTTGGTTGCTCAAGGTCTTTCCTCCTTGAGAGCTTCCCTTGTGTTAAGCCCCACTCAGTTTACCATACCTCCCTGGCTACATCCATGACAGAAGGCTTTAACTTGTTCCACCACTTTCCTAGTTGGAGTCAGCTGAAATCACCTTATCCAGGACTGTGCTCCCACCAGCAGAACCTTCAGGATCTGCTCCAAGACAATCTGACCCAGGAGGTTCTCTATTGAGCTGTTCTCTGGGAAGAGGCACCGCATCATGAGATCTCATAATTTCTAAGCCACTACATAAAGTCATGCCCCTCATGCAAATAGTTCTACCTGAATCCAGTGTCTATGTACCTCAAGAGTCAGCCCTAATTAGTCCAAAACAGCTTCCATCACTACCAGATAAGAGTTCACCTGGTCATCACTTACCTCCCAGTAAGCCAGAGGTAGTCAATGGGCAGACTGCAGGCCAAATCCAGACACTTTTGAATGGACCAAGAAATCTTTTTATTTACTTATTATCATTTTTTTCCCTCTGGAGTTTGGACCTGGACTATATCTTGACCAAGAAATTTGGACCTTGACCAAAAAGAATTGACTACCTCTTCAGTAAGCCATCTGCACCTCACCTGCCATGAACGGTGCTATATGGGCTGCCTATGAGGAATCCTCTCAGTCCACTGTCTTTGCCACCCCCTGAAATATTCAGAGGAAGACCCCAGGGCCAGCTTCCAGTCTGAGATTCAGTAGGCCCAGTGCCAGCCAGCCCAGGGTCCCATCACCAACTGCATTGGCTAGTGCTCCTTGGCCCTATCATTTCTGTAGCCACTTCTGTTGTTGGAAGAGGCCCTCTTGCCACTTCTGTTGTGCTGCAAACTGAGCCTTCTGATGCTCCTTCATAATTGCATGAGCAGGGCCTGAGTCTGCTGCTGTTACTCTTGTTGCTGCCCATATTTCAGCCATCTGCTGCTGCTGCCCTGTCACTAACAGGCAGATCACCTCCTGCATCTTCTCCTGAGCCCCCAAACTAGATAGGGTCAGTTCAGTTTTCCTCTTCATGAAGTACCAAAGATTCTCCTCACTCTTCTATCAGGACCAATCAAGGTGCCCACATTTTCCACCATATATCACAAGGGACATAGGCGCCAACTCTGTGGGTGCTCCAGGGCTGGAGCACCCACGGAAAAAATTAGTGGGTGCTTAGCACCCACTGGCAGCCAGCTCCCTCCATCCCAGTGCCTTCTGCCAATCAACTCCTCCCCCCCATGGCCTCCCGCCTGCCACGATCAGCTGTTCTTTAGTGTGGAGGCAGCGTTGGCGGGAGGGGGAGGAGTAGGGACAGGGAGCACTTGGGGAAGGGGGTGGAACTGGGTGGGAAGAGGTGAGGCCTTGCAGGAGAGATGAGTGGGACCTAGGGCCAAGCAGGGGTTGAGCACTCCAGCGAAAGGAGGAAGCCAGCACCTGTGACAAGGGGCAGGACTTCTCCCCAGCTTCCAATAGTCTCTGCCGTTCCCAGTCTCCTTTAAGAAGATTTATTCTCTTAAAATAGGCAGGTAAAAATACCTAGAGAAGAGTCTTTGAACTCATTCCTTTTTCTTAGGTTTCTGGGCCACCCCTCCCAGGGTTTTTGGCACTCCTGTTCCTGGCAGCTTCCCGGTTCTCATCAGCCCTGCTCCCTTCCTGGAGCAGCAGCTCCCAAGGGCTGCTTCCCTGAACCTTTGCTCCAGAGTTTGCTGTGCTATGCCTGCTCTTCCCCAGGCACAACCTAATTCTAATTCTACCTGTTCTAATCACTCCCACCTCCCCTTTGGCAGCCCTTTATCGGCCCAGATGTTGCCTAGCCTGATTTAATTGTCTGGATTAGGCTCACTTGCTCTGACACAGGAGCACTGGGCCCAGTTCTACTCAAAGGGACCAGCGATCCTGGGACATCCTCCCAGCTTGATGTCATCTGTAAAATTTATGAGCATAATCTTCACTCCATTACCCAAGTCATTAATTAAAATACTGAATAGTGCTGGACCCAGGGCTGACCCCTGTGAAGCTCCACTAGATAAAGCATTGTAATAAGAGAGTGCTCTCATTTTTTAAGTTTCGCTGGACTAGTTGGTGGACCTATTTTAACTCTGAGTTAATTGATTGATATTTTACATGAGTTAGCTGACACCTTTATAAATGTTAATCTAGACACTCTAGTAACATTTGTTCTGGGACCCTCTGGTTTACCCTGTGATTCACTTATAATATAACAGTTTGTGGTGCATTTGTGGAGCATCTAGGTCAACATTTGCAAAGGTGTTAGCTAACTCAAGTTACAACAGAGCCACAAACTTTACTCTAGACATACCTTTTGTGAAGATGCCGCTTAATTTCAAATATAAGCTTGAAAAGCACAATGCCACATTGCAGTGTATGATCTGATGCTGTAATACTTTTCATTGTCCCACACAACCAAAATCTTGCTCACAAGCTATCCAAACCCTGAAAGGCTGCAGATGCAACCCCACACAAGCTCTTCATCTTGCCTTGGAGCTTCCCTGTGAGAGTCCTGCTGTCTGTGTGCCAGCAGTGGTCCGCATCCTCTTTCGACAGGACACTCTGCTCAGTTCCTGGGAACACTCATTCTCCTACTCAACTTGTGGTCCTGCAACCTGTAGGAGTTCATTCAGCTCTGAGGTTGGAGCAATTTGTCTGCACAGCCTTAGGTGGAGAGCAGGAGGAGAACTGGGGCAGGTTGATTTATCAATTTGTTTAAAGTTAACACTTGCCTTGCAAGGTATCCCAGGCTTCCTCCTGTTTTTACTCTCAGACAGGCAAGCAACCCGCGCCCATTATTAAAGTTCTACAGGGGTCCTGCTCAGCATCTCCCTGTTCTTGGCTTTCTTGTAGGCAGAGGATGAAGCCTTGAGCTATTCCCTTGGACCCCTTTCTTCTCTCCCATGACTAAGTAAAGGAAACTAAGTTACTCCTTGGGGCAGAGACAATCTGTTTGCTTTATGTGTACTAGGCCGAGTGCCAGAGCCCCCCAAAATTGGGGGGTAAAGAACTGGCTCCACAAAGGAGTTTGATTCCTCTTGTCCTGCTGCTAATACTGTACAAAGCAACAATATGGGACTGTGACTGACCTCCCATCCACCATGTTATGTTTCTGGGCATTCAAACAGAGATGTTAGATAAAAACATAAAACACTCATGCTGCAAGGTTGCAACCTGACACTGTTTTATTTTTTAGAATTCAGAATGATAAAACAGAGAGAGGCAAAGCAGGCTACTCCCTAAAAGAGACAGGTACAGCTAACTTCAAATTACTCCAAGCTATCTGTTTGCAAACTGACTGCCGCTCATACGCTTCCCTGCTGAGCCTCTAGCCTGCAATTGAAACCATGAACCCCCTGAGTACTTAAAATCATAGTGCTACACTTTTAATAAAGTTTTCCTTAAACCACACACCACAGGCTGAAAATTGATGAGAGGCTGCTGTAGGGGGTGTGGGGGTGGGAAGAGGCAGGGTAACAAACATATTGTTGCCCTGCACTGCCTTAAGTTTTAGAGGAAAATGTCCCTGTGACAGATATTGCAACTCCATGCAGTATTTTCAGAGGTCATTGTATTACATCTACGAGTTGTTTATGTATGATTGTGTTTTACTCCATGGGGGAAGGTTACCACGGCTTTTCCAGGAACAAAAAATTGTAGGCAGTGATTAAGGTGCATCAGTCAGATGAAACAACTCTAGAGAGGTAGCACCACTAGTGAGGCTTGCAGAGGTTCAAGCTGGATTTTCCAGAGACTAGGAGACAAAGATGAGACCCAGGGTGCCTAAGGTAGCCCCTCACTGAAAATGTCAAGGTCAGGGCAGGCTGTTAAAAAGAGAGCAGATTTTCCCCAAAACTGGTGGTTAACACTGAAGTTAGACTCACCAACCAGTCACAAACTGTGCTCCCAATCCCCCATACTCGTTATCAAGAACTTAAAAAAGAAATTGTATAGCCCCCTTTATTGCATTCCCGTTCTCTGGCTCCCAATCAGCACATAGGTCCAGTACAGTGAGAAGTTATTTAAAAATTCTGTTCACTATACAAAATGTTCTTCTAAACCCCAAATGGCCAGTCACATTGCCAGGCCAATATTAGTTTGGATCTTACCCAAAATATCACACTGCCGGCTAGTCCTTTAGTATCTAAAAGAAAAAAGAAAGAAATGAGTTGTTAAATGGTAAAAGCAGTCAGATACATACATACGATGTTAAAGTTCATATATCAGGTTCTGAACAGGTAAGTTTGCTGGCTTGAAAGTCCTTCTGGAACACTTCCAAAGCATGGATGGGTCATTCAGTCCTTTATTCAGCACTTCAGTTTATACAGAAGTTATTCTAGAGTTGAGAAGCAGGATTGAAGACAAAATGAAGATGATGATCTGTCTTTTGCCATGTAGCTTGTATTTCTTTGTCCCAAACACAAACTTTCAGCACACCGGCATGGAAAAGCCTGAGAGTTCTGTCTGCATGCATGCACCTACATCTCTTACTGACTCATAAGGTGTAGTCCCTGGCTTTTTCTATGGGTTCATTGTACAGCTGATGTCCCTTGATGCACCATCAAGCAGTCTTAGTGCTGATGCCATTTTGTCTGGGGATGTCACCCAGAAACACAGCACAAGTTTTGAAATACAAATATACCATACATATCTATAACTCACAATACAAATGAGATACAAACATATAAACAAGATTATCATACTTGGCAAATCATAACATTTTCACTGACACTTTACACGGCATATCTGGCACGATTCACTGCAATTTTATAATATTGGTATTAATAATCATATAAAATGTCTCACAATTCCATACAGCATCACAAAAGAAAAGGTTTTTGGCTTAAAAGAGCTGCTTTTAAACTCACTCAAGCCTTCTTTCTGATCCAGCAAATGGACAGGATTTTCTGTCCAAGGGGTGGGGGGCCTTGCAGAAGGGTTGGAAGGACTATGGCATATTGAGCCCCCATAAGATGGATGGGTGTCTCCTGGTATGTTTAGCATAGGAATAGGAACTTTTATTGTTTTTATGTTTTCTCTGCTTTTACCTTAAAAATAAAGGTGTTTGCTTAGAAAGAGCTCTGTGGTAACTTGTAACTGCAGGCAACACGATCTGCTGTTCACAGGCCTTGGAGAGTGAGCAAGCAATGCACCGGTGCTGGCCTTTATGCAGAGTAGGTTGGTGGGGATATTACTGAGGAAGGCTGGGGGCTCTGCAGCCTTAAAAACCTCAGTCAGAAGGAAGTCAGACAAGGGTCCCCAGACAGAGTTCTGAGACGTGAATCAGCACTCCAGGAGTGGACCACAGAGGGGGGATACAGGTGTAGTTACCCTGAAACTGTGACAGTATCTCCTCTCCTTCATGGCTAGAGCAATGGGGTCCTGATCCCTGCTGGCATCCTCTAGTCACAAGCACAACACTAATAATAATAGGTCAGTCCACCAAGGGGAAGTTAGGGACTTAAGACACCAGCCACTGGCATTTGAAATACAAAGTATGACTTGGCTTGGAAAGCCATATTTTATGGTTTGGAAATACTCAGTGTTTGTGCCACAATAGCAAATGTTTAGATCTCTTACTGACAAACAATATGTTCATACTCCCTTTCTCTCTGTTATTTAGTTGGATATAATACTGTAGAGTATGTGAGTGGGTTAGCATGTAAATAATTACAAAGCACATTAACTGATATAAGATGAACCATGATTTTATTGTGACAGGTTTCAGAGTAGCAGCCGTGTTAGTCTGTATTCGCAAAAAGAAAAGGAGTACTTGTGGCACCTTAGAGACTAACAAATTTATTAGAGCATAAGCTTTCGTGAGCTACAGCTCACTTCATCGGATGCATCCGATGAAGTGAGCTGTAGCTCACGAAAGCTTATGCTCTAATAAATTTGTTAGTCTCTAAGGTGCCACAAGTACTCCTTTTCTTTTCATGATTTTATTCTTTCTTGTTCTACTCAGGTTCTCAAACCATGCCAATCACCTTCAAATCTCAACCATGATCCAGGTTTCTTCTCCACATCTCACCTAAGTGAGCCAGATCTATTTTAGCTAATCTAATCTTATCTATCATATAATTTGCTTCCCCTCCCGCACTGGTTACAACTGGATATGGTTTGAGAGAGAGAGGCTGGGGCATGGGAACTGAAAGATGCGTGTGTTGCTTGTCACCAACTCTCATGAAGGCATGTGCTGCTATTTGAAAATTCTGGCTGAATGATGTTTGTTGGATTTTTAGATAATGTGATCTTGTCTCGTTCCTGTTGTTATTTTATAAATATCATAGAATCATAGAATCATAGAATATCAGGGTTGGAAGGGACCCCAGAAGGTCATCTAGTCCAACCCCCTGCTCAAAGCAGGACCAAGTCCCAGTTAAATCATCCCAGCCAGGGCTTTGTCAAGCCTGACCTTAAAAACCTCTAAGGAAGGAGATTCTACCACCTCCCTAGGTAACGCATTCCAGTGTTTCACCACCCTCTTAGTGAAAAAGTTTTTCCTAATATCCAATCTAAACCTCCCCCATTGCAACTTGAGACCATTACTCCTCGTTCTGTCATCTGCTACCATTGAGAACAGTCTAGAGCCATCCTCTTTGAAACCCCCTTTCAGGTAGTTGAAAGCAGCTATCAAATCCCCTCTCATTCTTCTCTTCTGCAGACTAAACAATCCCAGCTCCCTCAGCCTCTCCTCATAAGTCATGTGCTCTAGACCCCTAATCATTTTCGTTGCCCTTCGTTGTACTCTTTCCAATTTATCCACATCCTTCCTGTAGTGTGGGGCCCAAAACTGGACACAGTACTCCAGATGAGGCCTCACCAGTGTCGAATAGAGGGGAACGATCACGTCCCTCGATCTGCTCGCTATGCCCCTACTTATACATCCCAAAATGCCATTGGCCTTCTTGGCAACAAGGGCACACTGCTGACTCATATCCAGCTTCTCGTCCACTGTCACCCCTAGGTCCTTTTCCTCAGAACTGCTGCCGAGCCATTCGGTCCCTAGTCTGTAGCGGTGCATTGGATTCTTCCATCCTAAGTGCAGGACCCTGCACTTATCCTTATTGAACCTCATTAGATTTCTTTTGGCCCAATCCTCCAATTTGTCTAGGTCCTTCTGTATCCTATCCCTCCCCTCCAGCGTATCTACCACTCCTCCCAGTTTAGTATCATCCGCAAATTTGCTGAGAGTGCAATCCACACCATCCTCCAGATCATTTATGAAGATATTGAACAAAACGGGCCCCAGGACCGATATATACACACACACTAAATTGAACCTTCTGATGCAACTTTATCTATGGTTTTGCTATTGTTTTATCATTTTATATAGGCACATGTTTAAAACATAATTTGCTAACTGATATTGCAAAACCACTCCGCGATTTCAAAGGCAATGTATAGAAGTCCACAGAAGTTAAAATACAGTTCAAGTCTGAAAAATAATTCTGTAAAGATAGCACTGTGGAGCCCTCTATTTATTGTTTCTCGATAACTCCATATCAAATGTCCTCAATATATAAGTAAAAAGATGTTAGGTAGGATTTTCAAAAACACTTAAGTCAGTTAGGCATCTAACACCTATTGACTTTCAATGGGGACTTAGATGCCTACCTGACATTGAATCGTTGAAAATTTCCCCCATTATTTTTTCTAACAGCCACACCTGCAAACTCAATTCGGGAGCTGAAACTCAAGTTGGGTTGTTTCTAATCAGTGCATCATCACCAACAGTAAGGATCCTACCAATGAAATTTGACCTAAAATTTTCAAACCTGCATTCCTAAAGTTAGATTCCTAAATCTATGTTTAGGTACCTACATAAAAGTGGCTGATTTTGGGATCTGATCCTGCTCCCATTGTAATCAATAGCAAAACTCTCAGGGCATGTCTACACTGCCTCTGGAAGCAAGACTTCCAGCCCAGGTCCACAAACTTGTGTTAGCAGGGCTCACAATAGCTCTCTAAGAATAGCTGTGTAGATGGTGCTTTGACGTTGCAACTTGAGCTGATGCTTGTGGTCTCAAACCCCTTACATACACACCCCACCCCCAGGTTTCAGAGCCTAAGCTCCAGCCCCAGCTGCAATGTCTACACAGATATTTTTAGAGCACTAGCACAACTCTGTGGACCTGGGCTGGGAGGTCCAAAGGCCAAGTAGACATGCCTCATTGATTTAGTGGGGTGGGACCAGTCTATTTCAGAAGAGCTAAGCATGCACAAATCTTGCTGAAGTTAATGGGTGCAATAGAAGATCAGTGTTAGACCCTAATCTTACAAGCCGCTTTGTATTGGCAGCCCTGGTATTTAGTAGCCTAATTTAGGCAGCCAGTTTTGAAAATAAGAAAAAGGAGTACTTGTGGCACCTTAGAGACTAACAAATTTATTTGAGCATAAGCTTTCGTGAGCTACAGCTCACTTCATCGGATGCATTCAGCGGAAAATACAGTGGGGAGATTTATATACACACACGGAGAACATGAAACAATAGGTTTTATCATACACACTGTAAGGAGAGTGATCACTTAAGATGAGCTATTACCAGCAGGAAGGGGGGGGAAACCTTTTCTGGTGATAATCAAGGTGGGCCATTTCCAGCAGTTAACAAGAACATCTGAGGAACAGTGGGGGGTGAAGTGGGGGGAGAAATAACATGGGGAAATAGTTTTACTTTGTGTAATGACCCATCCACTCCCAGTCTCTATTCAAGCCTAAGTTAATTGTATCCAGTTTGCAAATTAATTCCAATTCCGCAGTCTCTCCTTGGAGTCTGTTTTTGAAGTTTTTTTGTTGAAGGATAGCCACTCTCAGGTCTGTAATCGAGTGACCGGAGAGATTGAAGTGTTCTCTGACTGGTTTTTGAATGTTACAATTCTTGACGTCTGATTTGTGTCCATTCATTCTTTTACGTAGAGACTCTCCAGTTTGACCAATGTACATGGCAGAGGGGCATTGCTGGCACATGATGGCATATATCACATTGATAGATGTGCAGGTGAACAAGCCTCTGATAGTGTGGCTGATGTGATTAGGCCCTATGATGGTGTCCCCTGAATAGATATGTGGACAGAGTTGGCAACGGGCTTTGTTGCAAGGATAGGTTCCTTGGTTAGTGGTTCTGTTGTGTGGTGTGTGGTTGCTGGTGAGTATTTGCTTCAGGTTGGGGGGCTGTCTATAAGCAGGACTGGCCTGTCTCCCAAGATCTGTGAGAGTGATGGGTCGTCCTTCAGGATAGGTTGTAGATCCTTGATGATGCGTTGGAGAGGTTTTAGTTGTGGGCTGAAGGTGATGGCTAGTGGCGTTCTGTTATTTTCTTTGTTGGGCCTGTCCTGTAGTAGGTGACTTCTGGGTACTCTTTTGGCTCTGTCAATCTGTTTTGAAAATGTTGGCTTTAGTTAACTATAAGTGTTGGTGCTTGAGCCAAAATGGACTCCAGCTCATCACCACATAGCTGTGTCTGCTCTGCACTGCTAACTGAGGAAAAGGCAATAAAAACATATTTTGTCACTGAAATCAGCAGATATGACCCAGAATCACAATGGAAACAGAGCTGTCAAATGCAAAGGTGGGTTTTACACAACCACTTTTCTGACCTTTACTGCACTTTAAAGTTCAGTATTGTTGCTTACATAAAGTAAAACTGGATAGCTACGGCACACCTGCACAAAAAACCCCAAACCATACCCAGCTTAAATGGATGGAAGCCAGGCATATTGCTTTAATGTGTAGCATCTTTCAGATATTTTTTCCTATTTTAAAAATGATACATGGCAACAATGCTGCAGTTATGTACACTGTTACTGCCACAGGGAAAAGCAAATAAATTCAGACCATTTGGCTTTATGGCATCTTTATTAGGTTCCATATGGAGGCCATATTGTAAAATGCTGTGTAAAATACTGTGCGTAAAAGCACTGGTCCTGAACTGAGACACAAACAGGCAAACCCCAGTGCCTGTGTAGAGACTAGTTTCAGTTGACTCTGAGGGTCACCTGTTGGTTGTTAGTGCTGGCTCAGGGTCTGTGGCATCTCTCCAATATCTCAGATTTTGTTAAATCAAATTCCTAAAAAGTCATGTCTTTGGATTATGCTAAGCAGTGATATTATACATTAGCTGACCTAATGTAAGAATCTATTTGCACTGTAGCTACAACAAGCAACCACTGCCATTTTTGTCATTCTTCTTCTTTTTTTTTTTTTTTAATTCTTCCTGGGAGTAAATTATAATGCCGTGGTATGTGAATAAATTGTAGTAGCTGCACTGTTCACTGTGAAGTAATACTTGGCAAGAAAATCATGAGGCTGCATCCTGTATATTACACCGGCTCAGGTTTACAAAATCTCCCTCTAAACATGCATTTTCTCCTGCTGTCCCTGCTACAGTCAGGCTGTTAAATACAGGCCCAGAATCTGAACTCATTTATACTAGTCTAAACAAGAGTGAAGCTAATAATTCCAGTAAAGCTAGTAGAATTATTCCTAATTTTCACCAATGTAACTATGAGCAGAAGCTGGCCCAAAATGTTTTTTTATTCAGATGTTGTCATTTATCTATTCTTTTGACTATTTCAAACAATAAACCAATATTACTTAATCAATTAAGACAAATCTGAGGCCTTGGTCCTGTAGGGCTTCAAGCATGTCCATAGCTTTATGCATGAGAGGGCCCTACTGATGTCGGCAGAGCTACTCACTTGCATAAACTTACGCACATGCAGAAGTCTTTGCTGGATGTGGATGCAATTCGCAATCCACTTCTTTTCAAACGGAGAAAACCTCCCCTTTTATTTTCTCACGGCCAAGTAGAATATATGACCTTAATGTATGTCAGCTTGTCTCTTTTGTGAGTTCTGCCTATTTAACTCAAGAGAGTGTAAACTCTTACAAAATTCATTATCTAGTCACAATTTTATTTTGAAATGCCTATTGGCTTCCTAATGTTTGCTACTGCACTCGGAAGAGATGTATCGGCTATCATCAAGCCCTCAACTAAATGTATTATTTGCAACATTTAGAAGGTACAATTTTCTTTGAATTGCAGGCTGTTTTTGTGGTTTCAGTACTTGCTTAAGTAAACATCATGTTCTCTGTACAACATGTAGCTAATTGCGTAATTTGGCATTCCGTTGTGCCTCAGCATCCTCCCACATTCTGTAGTTAACAGTTGTACACTGTTCTGGAGAGTCCAGGCATGATCCAAAGTTCACAGCAGTGAATTGGAGTATTTACATTGAGCTTTGGCTTTGTCCCATTAAATTTGGCACCAGCGTGGGCTCTAGAGGGAGCCTCTTGCAGCTGAAAGCAAGACTTCACAAACAGCTGCTACGAAGGAAAGAGAGAGAAGAATATTCACACAGAAATCAGTCTCAGAAGCCGGCCGGTTCATCAGTGATGGTAGGGAGCTGGGAAAACAGAGCAGATATTTTTTACCAAACTGTACATATAGGGTTAAGACAGGGCACCCCTTCACGGTTGTAGGAGGCTCAAACTATATCAGAAATAGTGTGTTCCAGCACCATGCAGATGTGTGCTGGCTCTCTACAACAAAGTCAGAAAGTAGGGAAGAGGTAGATGAAGTGGAAATATCTGAAAGACGCTACACATTAGAGCTACATGCCTGGCTCATTTGTCACATGTAGGAAGTGGAAGTCTATAATGAAAAGAGGAATAAGATAGGAAGGGTAGTCCAGAGGTTAGCACACTGTCTTGGGAGACCTGGTTTCAATTCTCTGTTCTACCACAGACTTGTGCAGCTTGCTTTGTCTCTGTGCCTCAGGTCCTCATCTGCAAAATGGGGACAAGAGACACTTCTCTTATACTGAGGCTCAGTGTATTACAGCTTGTGATGTGCTCTGTTACTATGGTGATGGGGGCCCATATAAATACTTAAGATGCATACTGATACTTCAGTACAGTTGAGAGCCACGGTATCTATCGGGTTAAAGTGCTGGAGTGATACCAATGCCCATCCTGACATGACCCTTCTGCACAGTACCGGGTTTATAATGGCACTGGCGGAGCTGTGGCCGAGGCTCACACTTGGGAAGAGGCCCAGAATCCCTTCCTTTATTACTGGCAGCTCTCCCTGGGGCTGGGAGTAGTAGGGGAAGGTTGGGTGGGGTGTGTGGCAAGGGCAGGGGAGAGGCTGGGGGAGCTAGGGGATGTCTGGCTGTCCCTCAGCTGAAGGCAGAGCATGCCAGTGCCTCATGCCAGCTGCAGGGCTCAAGGAGCCTATCAGCCCCAACACTCCAGCCGTCCCCCCGCCCCCCGGGCCTTGCAGCAAGCAGGAGGCCGTGCAGTGTATCTGGCCCCACCTCCCCCCAGCAGCTCATACTGCTTGGTGGAGTGGGGGGGGAGGTGTGGCTTGGTAGGCCCCAGTCAGCATTTTCTGGCTGCCACGTGGACAGCTGAGCTCCCTCGTGGTGCCCGTGTACAGATGGCGTGGCCCGTTTGGCCTGGGGCACTGCTGGTGGGAGGGGGCTCACACACGGCTCCCCTAGGGTGACCAGGCATCCAGTTTTTAACTGGAACACCCGGTGGAAAAGGGATCCTGGTGGCTCTGGTCAGCGCCGCTGACGGGGCCGTTAAAAGTCCAGTCGGCGGTGCTACGGAACTAAGGCAGCCTAGTCCCTACCTGTCCTGGCTCTGTGCTGCGCCGCGGAAGTGGCCAGCAGGTCCAGCTCCTAGGCGGGGGGAGAAGGGCATGGGGCTCCATGCGCTACCCCTGCCCCAATCACCGGCTCCGCACTGTCATTGGCCAGGAACGGTGGCCAATGGGACCTGCAGGGGCGGTGCCTGGGGTGAAAGCTGTGTGCAGACCCGCCTGCCGCACCTCTGCCTAGGACTCAGGAGCGGGACCTGCTGGCCGCTTCTGGGGCACAGCGCAGAGTCACGACAGCCAGGAAACCTGCCTTATCCCCCCCGCTGCGCCGTTGACTGGAAGCCGCTGGTGGTAAGCCTGCACCCCAACCCCGAGCCCCCTCCCACACTCTGAACATCTCTGCCTCACCACCCAACCTGGAGCCACCTCCTGCACCCCGAATCCTGAATCCTCAGCCCCCACCCCAGAGCCCTCACCCCCTCCCGCACATCAACCCCTTGACCCAGCCCAGTGAAAGTGAGTGAGGGTGGAGGAGAGCAAGCCACTGAGGGAGGGGGACTGTAGTGAGTGGGGGACAGGGCCTCGAGGAAGGGGCGGAGCTAGGGTGTTCATTTTTGTGTGATGAGAAAGTTGGCAACCCTAGGCTCTCCTGCCCTGCACCCCACCCCCCTGGCATGTTATTCCAATGCAGAGCCTGAGCTGGACAGCAGAAAGCATGGGGGTGCTGGACCAAGCTGGGCAGGAGGTGGTGCCTGGCAGAGACGCACCCTGACCAGTGGGTGATCCTTGCACCAGGTACTGCCCGTTGATTAGCTGAAGACCCAGTGCCCCATCCCCCCAGCAGCACCCCGAGGGGAGATTTGAGTCCCCTACCCCCTGAGCTCCCTTGGCCCACCTGTGCTCCAGGCCTGATCGGGACTTGCACCTGGCCAAACTGCAGCCTGGCCCAGTTCGGTTCAGTTTGGAAGAGAACAGAGAAGGATCAACAGCAGGGGATGGCTCTAGAGTGGGTAGCCAAGAACGATCTGATTGGGAATTTGGGTGAGTCCAGTTCAGGAATAAAGGTTTGGGAGAAGCCCTGTTCTGGTAGGCAGTAGGGAGGATTGGGTCGAGAGGGGTTGGTTTATAGAGGAGTCTGATCTGGGTCTTATCTGGAAGGAGGTCTAGGTCCATTTTGAGGGGTTTGGTCTGGGGACGGATATGGGTCTGGTCTAGTTCCTGGGGGGTTGTTGAAGGGACGGATGTGGGTCTGGTCCAATTTTTTTGGGGGGCGGAGGGAGTTGTTCTGCGGAGGGATGTGGGTCTGCTTAAATTTAGAGGGTTGGCGCGGTCTTTTGGGGTCACAGCTGGTCCTGATCCTAGTCTCTGCCTCTTTGCTTGACTAGAAACTCTAGTATGAATAATGACTCTGTAAATAAAATGTATTAAATTTTTCATATTTTTAAAATTTTTAAATCCTCCCCAATTTTATACAAAAATGTAATTCAAACCCTGATAGTTCATATGAGAAATGTGAAGATAATGTGAAGGTTCCCTTTTAGAGGGAGCAGCACATGCCTGGTGTTTTGGCCAGCTTTGCCTTTTGTTAGCTGTTTTTACCCACTGTGTTTTATTTTGTATATTTTCTTTTATAATTTATCTTTTGTACACCTGTGCGTATTCTCTTTGCCCTAGCCACTCCATCAGCAACTTAAACTTGTAAATTTTGTAAATAAAACCTGTATAGCTGTGTTCTGCGTCAAAGACAGCTCCTGTGCTGAGCTCCTGTCTGTTACAATTGTTCCCCATGGGGGCCCACAATTAGGTTAAGTGGTGGGCCCACAAAAAGTTAACCCAGCCCTGCTTCTGCAGTTGGCTCCCATTCTGTCCCTTTCTACCTCTGAGAGTGATGGCTGCTGCTGCTTCTCTTTCCTCTGCTACTCTTATTGCTCCCTTGGGAGCAGCTGTCTGCCTTCCTGTGAGCCCAGGGGTAAAACTAGTAATAATGCACCAACTTTTTTAAAAAAAGAAAAACAAATTAGGAAAAATCTGCTGACAAGAGACCGTTCCAGAGCCGGACAGAACTCATGAAAGAAGGGATGACAGCCCCATTTTTGGCATATTTAAAAATGGACTGCACATAGCTATGGTCAGAGTAGTACAGCATAATTCTTCAATGCTCCTCTGGAGGATAGACTACATGACCAGACAGGTCATTTTTCATCTATTCTATTGGATAAACACATTAGCTGGATGTTTCCAACAAAACTATCAGCAGCAAAACAATTTAACCATGCTGGAATTAAATAGTGATAATTAGATCTCTGAGTTAATATTAAAATTAGATGCATGGAGGAAGTTAGCACTTCTGTGATGTTAGTTTCAGGCTATCTGCAGACTGAGGAAGCTGGCACTAGATTGGGTCACACTCAGCAGGTCATCTTTACAATTTACAAAACCTAGAGAGTTATTCAGAACACTGATAACCAGTAGAAATTAGATATCAGTCAGCCTCAAAAAATGTGGGCAATTTGCCTTTACTTATGACAATATATATTATTGTCATTGCTGTATAGTAATGTTTAGTAAGATAGCTTGTGAGCTTAGGCTACTCACATTTTTCATAAAAGTTTTCCAGTGAGAGTTAAGGAAAATATTTTCTGTGCCTTCACCTTCAAGAAAAAAAAATTCCAGCTAAAACAGAAGAGAGAAATAGTGTCTCCAGCCAATTAGGTCATGAAATCAACTGGACTTTATATTCACATGGAGTCTGGGACTGACCATAGACTGCTGCCACAAGTCAGGCAAAACAACAACTCTTTGATAAGAGACTCCATAAGAAGCATGCATGAAATACAACAACCACAGAAGCACATAGAGTAATGCTGAATAAAGCAGTGAAAGCTTTTTAATGCAGATTTTACTAGCAACCTAGTATTACACATTATAACTCAATAGCATCATTTTACAAATGGCACGTTAGTTACATTAGAGATTAGAAGCTTTGTTATTTAAATGGAAGTATAATTTTTTTTCTTTGTTTTTGGTTTGTTTTTTAATTTTTCTACAATATCTGGTAGATGAGCAGGAAAAAAAAGCCTAACCACTTTACCCTTAAATTCAGGTGAGCCAGTGAGCTGATGATTCTAGAGACACAAACCAGTCAAAGAAGAAAACATTAAAAATTATATAAGTGCTATTGTATTCTTCCATAAACCTATTCTGCATATTTGCCTACTAGAACAGTTTCATTCTGCAATATTTAAAATAGGTTTGAGACACTTTTATCCCATTTAGAGAAATACTTTGGGTGTAAAGCAGTAGGGATGTTGGTACATTTAACAAAATACAGCTAGTTTGGGGGCTGATCCTGCAAGCCGCTAAGCACCCCTTGTGAGCTGAGGTCATTCAGCTCTTCACAGGATCTGCTCTGCATCCTGCCGAGCTATGTTCTGGCTAACAATAACGAAGGGTCCTTCAGCTTCCATTGAAATCAACAGCAAGACCCCGTTGACTGTAATGGGAGTTGAATCAGTCCCTCTATTTGTGTGAGGATCTGACCTTATTCTAATATGCTAAAACATTGTTTTAAAAGCTCAATATTTCTGACTTCTTAGATTTGAAAAAAAAGTTTTAAATATACCATAACATAAATGAAAGTGATTTTATAAAGTGAATAGTCTGTAGCTCTATGATTTTAGAAAACAACGCTGCTTCACAGAACCAAAGTATAACTTTTGCTATACTCTCATCTAGACACTATCAAGTACGCATTTTAGGATAAAAATTTGGCCTACTGTACCATAAAACTTTCCCTCTGGATTCTATATTCTTGTTGATTTATATTTACAACCACCAAGAGAATTTTTAAAACAAGTTTGCCAAATCACAGTAAGCTTGTACAGAAGGTTTGGCTTGTGTTTGCTGTTTATTTTCAGCAGCAGTGAACTAGTACTGGGCGTAATAATGCCGTTTTTACTTGGACAAAACTCCAATGGGAAGACTCATTGGAAGTTTTGCCCAAGAAAAGACTGCAGGGTGAGACCCGTTATTCTCAAAGTCATGCTGGGATAAACAGGAAAGTAAACAAGAGTTCTGTTAATCTCAACCTCCATTAGAAACAGGATGGAAATGCCCATGGTTCCTAAATGGAACAGAATGAAATGGAGGAGAAAACTACTTTGTTTATAAGCGTATTACAAAAGCAAAGAGGGAGAAGGAAAAATTAACTCTAAAGACTAACTTCTGCAATTACTCTTCTGCAGCCCCACTCGGTTCAGCAATGCTGCACTGTTATGCTTTGGAGCATCCCTATGGCTCATAATTTACTGCAGTTAGAACTCAGGTGCTAGGGCTGTGCTCCAGCACGATGACAGAGAGCAAGGCCTTTAACTGATGGTTTAACAATATTGTGCAACAAACCATGAGGGAACAGACCTAAGAATTTATATGCATTTCTGTTGCCTAGGTTTTTTGGGTTCTTTACCAATGCACCCAATGGACTGGAAAAGAGGAACGAACTTTTTTGACCTCTCACATTACAGATGACTACACAAAACCTATGTGTGATCTACAGCTCATATGACATTTTGAGATCAGGTGTAAAGTGGGTGCACTACTCTCTTACAGCAAAGATCAATCTGCTGCTATATTATAATACACAGGTTCAATTTCATTCTCCTATCTAGGTTTCGGGTTTTATATTATGCATATGACACATCATTCGATAGCTGTTTACATGACATTTCAGCAGCAATCATAGGTTAATGGCCATTCTTTAATTTTACTCAACGAAGAGTCAGTCAAAAAACAGAACACTGAATGTCAAAGAAGCCAGACAATACTAACTGCTTCAAGCACTCATTTTAAGGCTGGAACCAGAAGGCAGGAATTATGGACTAAATAAATTTTCTACTATTAGGCAAAGAGAGGGGTGAAGGGCGAGAAAAGCCTGTTAAATGTGTCCATAAAGCTTTGTAAGGAGAAGAGCACAGGCTTCCTTGCATACTTTCCCTGTCCCCAACACCATGGAAAGCCCCTCTGCATGAACCCTTCTGAGATGAACGTTCTTCAGCATGTTGTAATAATAAACAAAGAGACGAGGGTCCAACCAAATATAAATTGTGTACACAACCATAGTCATTTCACAATACAAAGACAAATCAGAGAAGAGCTATTGTACGGTATATTAGCGAGAACTACAGTGACGTGGGGATAAAGAAGTCATGGTAAGTATGATATTATAAGAATGTTACACTACCGCTTACCGTACAGAGTATGTGATCATTTTCCAATGTACCTGCCCAAAAGTTAGTCATCTAAATTGATATTGAGGCACATAACAAATTAGCCTGGTTTTCAGAGGTGCTGAGCCCTCTCTGCTCCCATTGACAATATGGATTTAAGTATATAACTTGGATAACTTTACCTATGCTTTACAGGATATTCAATTTGGGGTGGATATTTTTTTCTAACCTAAAAATGTTCTTTAAAATATTATTAAAGAACTACAAATATAATCGTTACATATTTAAATTTAATACAAAAAAGTCTTGTGTTATAATCTGATTTTGAGGTAAATTAAGTGCTATGAAACTCTTAAATATTCCCTTGCATTAGTGGCTCAGCCTAAAACAATGTTTAAAATAATTTATAAAGCTTTCTTTTCATTTACAAAATTTTTATAAAAGTCATTTCATATTTAAATTCATTTCTCTGTCATACATTCTAGATTTCTCTTATGTATTATACATTTTATTTGAACATTGTCAATGTACAGGAGAAAAAAGGATTGTATTTGTAATTTCACTGTTTTTAAAGCATCCTACAAAATACAAGATATGTCACACACTAGGTGAAGAAAGATTGTTCCACTTTTAAACTTTTAAACAATTATAGTAATATTATAGTAATATTCATGATATTTTGGTGCTCTGATTATTATAACAAGACAGGATATCACCATATTGAGAAAGAACTGTGGTCCAGTCTTAAGCATTTGACTGGGAGGAAGGAATTCCCAAGCTTTCTCCCTCGATGGCCATGGGCAAATCATTTAACTTCTCTGCCTCAGATTTCTCCACAAGTAAAATTAAAATAATTCTTACTTAGCAAGGGTGCCTTTTAAAATGTCAACATTCACCCACATGGTTTTATCTAAGATTATTACAGCATTTCCTATAGTTAGAATAGGTCTTCTCATTCCTACTTGATCTATAACAAAAGGAACCTCCATACTGGGAGGTAAGTCCCTTCTTGTAACTGCTTGAAGAGTCCTGAGTTCCTAAAGATGTGAGTTTCATGCACTTTTCCTGGCAATCCCACGTTGATATCACTGAAACGTCCCTTGTGGTCCACCAGTGCTTGCAGCACCATTGAGAAGTACCCCTTGCAGTTTATATACTGGTTGACAAGGTGGGCCGGTGCCACGATACAGATATGTGTTCCGTCTATTGTCCCACCACAGTTAGGGAACCCCATTGCAGCAAAGCCATCCAGTATGACCTGCACATTTCCCAGAGTCACTACCCTTGATAGCAGAACGTCAGTGATTGCATTGGCTACTTGGATCACAGCAGCCCCACAGTAGACTTGCCCACTCCAAACTGATTCCCGACTGACCAGTAGCAGTTAGGCGTTGCAAGCTTCCACAGAGCTATCGCCACTCGCTTCTCAACTGTCAGGACAGCTCTCATCTTGGTATTCCTGCGCTTCAGGGTGGGGGAAAGCAACTCACAAAGTTCAAGGAAAGTGGTCTTACTTATGCGAAAGTTTTGCAGCCGCTGTGAATCATCCCATACCTGCAACACTGTGCAGTCCCACCAGTCTGTGCTTGTTTGCCAGGCCCAGAATTGCCATTCCACTGTATCAACCAGTCCCACTGCCACCATGATGTCCCATCTGCCACAGCCCATGCTTTCAGGAACGTCTGTGTCCATGTCTTCATCACAATCGTCCTCATGCTGGCGTCTCTTAGCCTGGTCCTGCACATATTTCAGGATAATGCACGAGGTGTTTACAATGCTCACAACAGTAGTGGTGAGCTGAGCGGGCTCCATGCTTGCTGTGGTATGGCGTCTGCATGGGTAATCCAGGAAAAAAGGCACGAAACGATTGTCTGTGTTGCTTTCATGGAGGGAGGGAGGGATGACTGATGACATGTACCCAAAACCACCCTCAAAAATGTTTTTGCCCCATCAGGCATTCGGAGCTTAACCCGGAATTCCAATGGGCAGCGGAGACTGCAGGAACTGTGGGATAGCTACCCACAGTGCATCGCTCCGTAAGTTGATGCTAGCCACGGTAGTGAGGACACACTCCGCTGATTTAATGTGCTTAGTGGAGACATACACAATTGACTGTATAAAATCAATTTCTAAAAAACAGACTTCTATAAAATCGACCTAACTTTGTAGTGTAGCCATACCCTAAATCGCACAAGATTTATAAGACCTTCATTTTAGCTCGTTGGGCAAATTTGTGTTTGCATGAGATATCTCAGTATTTCACAGTAAGGCTTATGAGGTTCCCCTAGTAACTGACAATATTGAGCATCACTGCTGGATACAATGGGACTGATCCTCAGCTGGCATAAATTGTCTCTGCTCCATTCCCTTCCATTGACTTCAACTGGTTTACACCAAGTGACAATCTGCCCCTCTGTCTTTTCATTCCATGTTAGTTGCTGTGGGCCAGACTGTGATAGTCTCACTCATGTTTGCCAGTTCCATAATCCCATCGATTTCAAGGATACGTCACATGGAGAAAGGTTTTATATAATGCGTGAAATCCTGGCCCCATTGAAGTCAATGTGAGTTTGCCATTGACTTCAATGGGGCCAGGATGTCACTCAGTGTGAGTCTTTTTCTTAGCGTATGTGCAATTGCGCAACATGTCTCAGGTGGCACGTGACCAGGATTCATCACCGAATTTGGTCCGCTGGTTGGATCATTAGCTTCCCCAGCATGGGCCATGTACTGACGGGGAATGTGATGTGAAACACATCAGTGTGTAGCTAGATCACATTCTAATCTGAGATGATACATATCATAGTTATGATTTTAAAAATCTCACAAATAGCTTTAAGAAATTGCACAGCTCAAATATGTAGATAATTTTAAACATCTCAGCAACAAAGAAAAGGGAAAGAAGTTATTCAAATCTGGATCAGAAAACAATATGGAAATTGCCATTAAATGGCAGGCAAGTAAGGGCATTCAAATTGCAACAGAAACGAATGTATCTCATGAATCAAAATGCTGTATTCTATAATGATATGCACAAAGCTCCCCTTCTTCCCCACTGCATTCACTTCTTGCTAAGGTCTCAAGAGCTCTCTGTATTTCACTATGAAGCTAAATTCTGAACCAGTTTCATAATTGCCTGAAGGATACAGGGAAGTGGTAGCAACATATTAACTACATCAAGAGACATAAAATACAAGTGCCATGCTGATATTAGCAAAATGCTAGTCATTGTCTGTAAAAGAACCCTTCGTATTTTAATAGTTAACCCATCCTAATATTTAGAAATTAGATTTAAAGAGAAGTAAAGGATATAACAAATTAGAAGTATTTGGGGAAACATTACCCTTCCTATAAACAACGAATCGCAGCTATTATATCACACTAGCAATTTCTCTGGGACTTTATCCTACTCCTTTTAATCAAGTTCATTTGAAGCTGACCAAAGCCCTAAATGCTCTACATTAATGCCATATCACATAACATTATGCAGTATGGAAATTTTAGTATGTTTGAACCCTTTTGCAGCAACCTATTTATTTTAATTGCACTTAGCAATTATGGAACTACCAATACATTAGTGAGGTCTGATGGAGATGCTAGATGTGTACAAGCATTCTTCAGCTATGTTAATATAAGGATAAGCAACTGTGATACAAAGTGACACGTTAAAAGAATCTCCCCCTAACCCCCCCCCCCGGGTTAGTATAGGGATAGTATTCTCAGCTGCATTTAAGATCTTCTTGCACTGGTAAACATGAAGGAATTATGAGGAATTTTTATTGTGAGTAAGTCATAAAATACAGTTTTTTGGCCATACTTAGAAAATAAGCAAACATACAATTTCACTTATGATGTTGCAAGCTCATATAATCTCAGTCTTACCACTCCTTTGATCAAGCCTGTGCAAATATCTGAGTGAGTGAAAATCATATTGCAAGAAGAATGTGTGATGAGGCCAATTCCTTAATATAAACATAGTCAACGCTCTTAGTAGGGAAAAATACCAAAAATAGGTAGTTAACTCTTTTGGGTATTCTCGCACTGAAGATCAAGCATTCATTTTTTTAATTTAAAAAGTGTTACTGTATATAAACTGAACAGTACCAGAATGCCTACAATCTATAGATATACATATTTATGTTTTGTGAACAAGACTGTATACATTCAATTAATCTCAGTTTGAGAGACCTATGGCACTCTAGATATCACAGAGTTGAGAAGCAATTTAGATTCAGTAAAGTATATCATTCAACTATACATTTTACAAATATTTTTTCACAAGTTCATCAACAAAAATTCCTGCTCGGTTTTAAAATGAGGAAGAGTCAGTTTAATACAATGTGTTATTAATGCATCAGATGAAAATTATGTGATGCATCTGCAGTTTTCAAGCATTTAATGATTTGAAAATGCTGATAATCAAAGACACATTCAAGTGCATTGCTTCAATTTGAAGTGTACTGTACCATATCCGAGCTACTAAATATTTCAATGCTAATGCTAACATTGTGATTCTCTGACTTCGGCTCTCTAACATGTTATCATTCTTCTGATATCAGGGATATCCAAACTTTGTGAAAAGAACCACATCAACAAGTTACCAGGAGACTAAGAGCCACATGTAGTTTAGACAGAAGGTATATAGACCCAAAATTTTCAAACTTGGGCTCCTAAATCTGTACTTAGACATCTAGATAAGAGGTCTGGTTTTCAAAGGCCATATTTTCAAAATGAAAAATTAATGCACATCTCCATAACATTTGTGTGTTCTTGTATTTTCCTTCGTAGAACAATTGCTGCAGGTTTTTATAGGGCTACCCATCTCTGGAAACTCAGTGCATTCCACAGAAAGGCACACACTTTTTTTAATATCTACGAATTTTAATGTTGTCTGCTATTTGTTTGAATTCCCTGACAATAAACGCCTGAAGTTGATCACCTTTCTCTTTGCTCTGTGATTAGAGAGAGGGAGCAGTAGCAGGCAGCTGCTCTCCTGGGGGCACACTTTGGACACACCTATATTACACGGAGGGGAGTACACTAACATTCATATGCCATGCCAACCATATGGAAAGTCCTTACCAAACATTCCTCTTTTCAAGTATTGTGATCACATGGTTGAATGGCAAGGGAAGTTACGTGCAGCCTTTTAAGTAAGATACCATCCCAACAGATACAGCTGGATTGACAACTAAAGACCTGGTCCTTGTCTTCAGCAGAACAGTTTGCAGGATCAGGTCCTAAATGATAATATAATGGTATATACTGTTCACTTCTTAGCATATAAATCACAGCTACGATTGTTAAACTGAAGGGGAAAGCACCTGAAAGACAAAATAATCTAGTTAGACAAGGCAAGGTTTCGCCCTCTTGTGTTGTTTGGCTTTGCATTGGTTCTTCTATTTCTATTCACAGCTTCCAGTGAGGAAATTTCCTTCTCAGGAGTCTAATTCCTCCATCACTTCCATGACAATAGTTCGAGGGCCAGTCAGAATGAGATTGCTCACTGTCCTGTAGTCCACATGGAGAACATTGAGTCCATTCACAGAAACCACAAACTGACAGACCTACAGAGAAAAGAAAACGGATGTATTACAATTGCGGTGGACATAGGCTTCTCTTTGTGGTAGCAGATGCTGCAATATTGACACTGTATTCTACTCAATCGGTTCATTTCTCCAGTGGGTAAAATTCATACATTTTTTCATATCTGCTGATACCCTGCCAATAAATAACGAGTAAATAAATGAAAAATAAAATAATAATAATAATACCTCACTGAAAGAGTTCAAATACACCAATATGCAAGGAGTTAATTCCCCGTGTAACTCACTTGCTTCTTATGTCTGAAAAGGTTAAAAGGGATAGGTAATGAGGCAGGCTCCTGAATGACTATTTAATCAGATGCTAAGTACCTAAGAATCCGATCCAAAGCTCATTGACTCTTTCCATTGACTTCTGTGGGCATTAGATCAGGCCCTACACTGGAAAGTCAATGAAGAAATAACAGAGGATAACAGCAATTAGTTCAATTCTGATAACTACGGAGACTCGGGCATTTAGACACTATCGTGTTGGATACTGAACCTGACCAGAACCAGCCAAGGCAAACCAGAATGATAAGCCTGTTATGCTTATACTTCTCCCTCCCTGGGTCTTTTTGTCCATAGGAATAATTTTTTTTTGTATGAAAACAGACAAGAGCTACATTTGGCACACATAAGAGTTCTATTGTTTTGAAGGATTCCACCACTTAAAGGTTAATTTCCAATTATAGATGTTAGGAATATCACTGGAAACGGCATGATCTTTCAAAAATGTAAGAATTTTTAACTACTCCTACTGTATCATTCAATTTTTCATATAATACCATGATTCACCTGGTGCTTTACATATCTATAGGACAATAAGACTCTGAACCCAAGCAGTCTACAGTCTAAAGCCCTGATTAGTGCTGTTGAAATCAATAGCACTCATAGAAGTCAAATTAAATACGTGCATATGTGTTTGCCTATGGGCATAGAATCAGGGCCTAAAAGTGAAACCCTAATCCCATTGAAGTCAATGGCAAAGATTTCACCCTAAGAGACCAGTTCTGTGAGATGCTAAGTACCTATAATCAATGAGAGTTAAAGTCACTTAGCACTAGCGTTAGTCAGAAAGTGCCAGTTATTTTTTTTTTGCAGGAAATTTTTAGAAAAACTTTTTTTTTAGATTTCCTGAAAACATTTTTCAGATTTTCCTCAAAAAACTGACCATTTTGAGGAAGTGAAACATTTTCAGCTACAAATTTATTTATTTTTGTTTTTTTAATCAAACAAAATGAACATTTTCAATGAAAAATTGCCACTTTCTGTCAAATAATGTTCGGATGCAAAATATTTGACCAGATGCATTTAACACGTAAAAGAGTCAGACAGAATCACCCAGAAATGAGGAGGCCATGCCATTCATGCATGCTAAAAAGGCCAGAACTGTGGATTGGAAGAAAAAGACAATGTTATTCATTCCCCAGTGAAATGCAGCCACCTCTGAGTCTACTCAAAGTATTTTATAAAGTCATAATGTTTATAGTTTTTGTATCAATGTTTTTTTAGGTATTGCATTACCTTTTTTTTTGTTACTGTAAGTAAAATAATTGTCACAGGAATGTCTCATGAAAAGAATACTTTCATTGCGAATCTACCTTATTCATAACTGATAATGAGTTCACATTAAACCCACTTTAACTGTGAAAGATGTTTATATTCTAATCTGTTGTGGTTTAGGGAGGCAATGTGATATAATAGTTAGAACAGAGAACTGGGAAATAGGGTACCTCATTTATATTACTGTTTTTCCCACTGAGTCTTTGTGACTTTACCTAAGTCACTTAACTTCCGTGCCTCAATATCCCTTGCAGCAAAATGGGTATCTCATGGGGCTGTTGTTTGTACAGTATTTTTATATTTTATTTTATATTATTCATTGAAAGGTTTTATAAAAATCCAAAGTATTAATAAAAAGAACAGGAGTACTTGTGGCAACCTTAGAGACGAACAAATTTATATGAACATAAGCTTTCGTGGGCTACAGTGTTAATGTATTAATGTGGCTCTCAAATCTCATGAACAGTATGGCCTCTGTGATTTCATCTTAGGGTGACCAGACAGCAAGTGTGAAAAATCGGGATCGGGGAGGAGGGTTGTCATAAATAAAAAGGGAAGGGAAGCCACCTTTCTGTATACAGAACTATAAAATCCCTCCTGGCCAGAGGCAAAACCCTTTCACCTGTAAAGGGTTAAAAAGCTAAGATAACCTCGCTGGCACCTGACCAAAATGACCAATGAGGAGACAAGATACTTTCAAAGCTGGAGGTGGGGGGACAAAGAGTCTGTCTGTCTGTGTGATGCTTTTGCCGGGAACAGAACAGGAATGGAGTATTAGAACTTGTTAGTAAGTAATCTAGCTAGAAATGTGTTAGATTTCCTTTTGTTTAAATGGCTGGTAAATAAGCTGTGCTGAATGGAATGTATATTCCTGTTTTTGTGTCTTTTTGTAATTTAAGGTTTTGCCTAGAAGGATTCTCTATGTTTTGAATCTGATTACCCTGTAAGGTATTTACCATCCTGATTTTACAGAGGTGATTCTTTTACTTTTTCTTTAATTAAAATTCTTCTTTTAAGATCCTGATTGCTTTTTCATTGTTCTTAAGATCCAAGGGTTTGGGTCTGTGTTCATCTATGCAAATTGGTGAGGATTTTTATCAAGCCTTCCAAGGAAAGGGGGTGTAGGACTTGGGGGAATATCTGGGGGGGAAAGACATCTCCAAGTGGGCTCTTTCCCTGTTCTTTGTTTAACACGCTTGGTGGTGGCAGCATAGGGTTCAAGGACAAGGCAAAGTTTGTACCTTGAGGAAGTTTTTAACCTAAGCTGGTAAGAATAAGCTTAGGGGATCTTTCATGCAGGTCCCCACATCTGTACCCTAGAGTTCAGAGTGGGGAAGGAAACTTGACGGGGTAATAGGAACCTATATAAGAAAAAGACCCCAAAATCAGGACTGTCCCTATAAAATTATGAATTCTGGTCACCCTATTTCATCTTCACTCTTCAGACCCTGTGTGCCATTACAGGAACAGCAGCAGACATCTCTAACGTCAGGCTAGATCTTTCTCCCTATCTCACCCCCCCAAACTCTTCAGTGCATTCCAGGGTGGGGACACCTGGAATTCAGCCTTGCTAGTAGCCTGGACAGTCAGCAAAGTGGGATGATGATTCTACTGGAGTTTTGATGATAATATGCCTAGATGGTATGTGCTTTGTCAAGAAGTCACAACATGGACAAGACCACTGCCTTCAATTTTATTAAAGAAAAAAAGGGGAGGGGAGAAAAGCCCCTGGGGGGAACTGAACCGTTTTACAACAAGGGAACTATTATTCTGCTGTCTTCCAGTTTCTAAAAAATATTGTTGTTCAATTTCTGAAATGTTGACTAAAATATTGCATGACAGTTGCTGACAAGGGGCTTAACGAACGGGCTAGCACCTTGCTTGCTAGATTTCTCACTTGCCATATTAGGCCTGGTGAACACAAAGATCTTGTACCAGTATAACTATGGCAGTTAGGGATGTGATTTTAACCAAAATAATAACAGTATAACCTCTAATGTGCATGCAGACATACCAGTATAAAGGTGCCTTATACCAATATAGTTTATTTCCTTTCCCATATGGGAATAAGCTATAACTGGTATAAGCACATTTATATTGGTATAACTGCATCCACATCAGGGAGTTGTGCTACTTTAACTCTACCAGCATAGTACTACACAGAACCACATAGTTAAAGTGGTCTACACAAACATTTAATTTATGGCAATCTACTCTGCACTAGCCTGCCGAGTACTGACTGTCCCTACAGACCCTGATGACATGCACTAACAGTTCATTAGTGTGCATTAATCTAGTCCCATTTCAAATCAGGGTAGATCAAAGTGTGCTAACTAACTGTTAGTGTGTGTCAACAAAGTTCACAGGACAGTTAGTGCATGGCAAGCTAGTTGAGGTAGATTCATACCCCAAGTTGCCACAAACTAAATGTTTATGTAGACAAGTCCTTATCAGTTTAAGAAACTTGGCTGAAAAGGATAACGCATCAGCCCACCCAAAGCTATTTCTTAACTATCATTTAAAATGTTTACAATACAGATTTTGACTTTGTCTAAAGATGAAAAAGTGATCTCTTTCTCAACCCCCCAAAGTATTTTCTAATGCCTTCTGCAGCTTTCCAAAATTGTATCAAGTTTTACTGGATTATAGTTCTGGCTTCAGTATAATAGTCCTGTTGATTTAAAAAGATCTATCTGGTTTTAAGATTCTACTTGATAAGTTTATGGAGGAGATGGTCTGATGGGATAATGGGATTTTGGTAAGTAATTGATCTTTAAATATTCAGGGTAAATAGGCCAAATCCCCTGAGATGGGATATTAGATGGATGGGATCTGAGTTACTATAGAAAATTCTTTCCTGGGTATCTGGCTGGTGAATCTTGCCCATATGCTCAGGGTTTAGCTGATCGCCATATTTGGGGTCGGGAAGGAATTTTCCTCCAGGGCAGATTGGAGAGGCCCTGGAGGTTTTTTGCCTTCCCCTGTAGCATGGGGCATGGTTGACTTGAGGGAGGCTTCTCTGCTCCTTGAAGTCTTTGAACCATGATTTAAGGACTTCAATAGCTCAGACATGGGTGAGGTTTTTCATAGGAGTGGGTGGGTGAGATTCTGTGGCCTGCACTGTGCAGGAGGTTGGACTAGATGATCAGAATGGTCCCTTCTGATCTTAGTATCTATGAATCTATAAATTACAGCAATAACATGGTCTCTTGTGGCTTAATGCAATCTTTGGAGACTGAATGACTGACACTTGTTTAACCTGCTGTATATTCTAAAGTAAAACTTATTGGTAAGATTTATTCATTTTAAAATATTTCCTGTGCAATTCCTGTGCAATCTTAAAATGATAATGTGCATCAAATGGAAATGAAACACTGAATGGAAAAAGTAAATAAGCATCAAATAGAGAAAGTAAATAAGAAATTTACTCCTTCTCATAACACAAGAACCAGGAGTCACCAAAAGAAATTAATACGCAGCAGGTTTAAAACAAACAAAAGGAAGTATTTCTTCACACAGCGCACAGTCAATCTGTGGAACATTTTGCCTGAGGACCTTGTGAAGGCCAAGACCATAACAGGGTTCAAAAAAGAACTAGATAAATTCATGGAGGATAGACCCATCAGTGGCTATTAGCCAAGATGGGCAGGGATGGTGTCCCTAGCCTCTGTTTGCCTGAAGCTGGGAATGGGCGACAGGGGATGGATCACTTGATGATTACCTGTTCTGTTCGTTCCCTCTGGGCACCTGGTATTGGCCACTGTCTAAAGAGAGGATACCGGACTAGATGGATCTTCGGTCTGACCCAATATGGCCGTACTTATGTACTTATGAAACGTGGTATGGTCTCATTTGTTTTACTTACTGTTAATCCTGCACAGAAATAGCTAATATTGTATTGCTGTCTTGATGGGAGTTACAAAATGAAAGAGATGGGGCCTTCCTACTTATTTTATAAGTTGTTTTAGGGAGCCTGGGTTACAAACTAACTATGATTTAATATTACAAAAAATAATAATAATCCTCACATATCTTCAGCTTGCAACTACAGCTGTTAGATGACTGTACCATAAACATGCAAAATTCTCTCCGTTTCCATAGATTAATATGACGGATAATAAACTGAAGTTAAAGTTCCTCAGAGGGCCTTTTATTGATCATTTCCTCATATAGATCTTTAGAGAACCTAATATGAGATGAGATTTCAGTGTCACACTTCCTGGGACTTCAAGGAATGACAAGATATAGAACAAAGAGACACCATTTTGCTAGCATGCATGCATAACCAGTGGAGATATTACAATATCTAAGCAGTAAAGTGTAAATTACTGTAACAGAATAGTGAAAAATTAAGTAACAGAATAGTGAAAATGCTCTCTCTTGCTTCATTTAAAATTTCTTTAAGTTTACAAGTGTGGGGTGTTACAGGGACAAACTGCAGAGCTTTGCAGCGTCCTGCTAATTCAAAGTTAGCAACTTAGATTTGCTTTGCTGAGGTAAGAATCTCCATGAAAAATTTTAAAGCATTAAAGTATTTTCTATTCAATTGCAAAGTCATTATCATAATAAAAATAACATATGTATTTAAGTAATGCCAAGAAAACTCAATTGGAACTGAGGCATCACTGTGCTATTATTCAAACACATAGTAAGAGATAATCCCGGTCCCAAAGATTTTATAACCCTATGGCCCTGATCCTGCAACTGGATCTATGTTGGCAGACATGTGTGCCAGCATGAAGCCCTGTGGACTTCAATGGTACTCCATGCAAGCTCAGTGATCTGCCTGTGTGTTGTAGGTTACAGGACTGGTGTCTGAGACAAGATGTGACAGGTGGGTGTAACATAGGGTTGCCAATTTTGGTTGGACATACTCCTGGAGATTTAATCACATGACATAATCTTTAGGGCTGTCAAGAGATTTAAAAAATTAATCACAATTAATCACATGGGTTAAAAATTAATCACGAGTAATCGCGCTGTTAAACAATAATAGAATACCATGTATTTAAATATTTTGGATGTTTTCTACATTTTCAAATATATTGATTTCAATTACAACACAAAAAAGAAATGGAGTACTTTTGGCACCTTAGAGACTAACAAATTTATTTGAGCATAAGCTTTCGTGAGCTACAGCTCACTTCATCGGAATGCATGGGAATGGATGAAGTGAGCTGTAGCTCACAAAAGCTTATGCTCAAATAAATTTGTTAGTCTCTAAGGTGCCACAAGTACTCCTTTTCTTTTTTGTGAATACAGACTAACATAGCTGCTACTCTGAAACCAATTACAACACAGAATACGAAGTGTATAGAGCTCATTTATATTTATTTTTATTAGTAATATTTGCACTGTAAAAAACAAAAGAAATAGTATTTTTCAATTTACCTAATACAAGTACTTTAGTGCAATCTTTTTATCATGAAAGTTGAACTTACAAATGTAGAATTATGTACCAATAAAACCTGCATTCAAAAATAAAACAATGTAAAACTTTAGCACCTACAAGTCCTATCAGTCCTACTTCTTGTTCAGCCAATCGCTCAAACACATTTGTTTACATTTGCAGAAGATAATGCTGCCTGCTTCTTGTTTACAATTTCGCCTGAAAGTGAGAACAGGCATTCAAATGGCACTGTTGTAGCCGCTGTCGCAAGATATTTAGGTGTCAGATGTGCTACAGATTCATATGTCCCTTCATGCTTCAATCCCCATTCCAGAGGACATGCATCCATGCTGATGATGGGTTCTGCTCGATAACGATCCAAAGCAGTGCGGACCGACGCATGTTCATTTTCATCATCTGAGTCAGATGCCACCAGCAGAAGGTTGATTTCCTTTTTTGGTGGTTTGGGTTCTGTGGTTTCCGCATCGGAGTGTTGCTCTTTTAAGACTTCTGAAAGCATGCTCCACACCTCGTCCCTCTCAGACTTTGGAAGGCACTTCAGATTCTTAAATCTTGGGCCGAGTGCTGTAGTTATCTTTAGAAATCTCATATTGGTACCTTCTTTGCATTTTGTCAAATTTGCAGTGAAAGTGTTCTTAAAATGAACAATATGTGCTTGGTCATCACCTGAGACTGCTACAACATGAAATATATGGCAGAATGCAGGTAAAACAGAGCAGGAGACATACAATTCTCCCCCAAGCAATTCAGTCACAAATATAATTAACACATTATTTTTTTAACAAGCGTCATCAGCGTGGAAGCATGTCCTCTGGACCAATGGCCGAAGTATTTCATCTTGTCATTTATATTAAGAGAAAACCTGGCAATACACCCACAAAATAAAAGAATAAGACCCTAACTCAGAACTGGTTTCTGTTCTTTTCCCTTCCGTGTCAACAACCAGTGCTGATAAGAAAATTAGAGACGATTTGTACTTCTTTTTTTAGGAAGTCCAAGCAATTTTACAAATTGCTACCATACTGTACCAAAAGTGCAGTTTTAACAGATACAAAATAGCAGATCACTTTTTATTTTAAAAAATACATTTATCATAGAATCATAGAAAATTAGGGTTGGAAGAGACCTCAGGAGGTCATCTAGTCCAACCCCCTGCTCAAAGCAGAAACAACCCAACTAAATCATCCTATCCAGGGCTTTGTCAAGCCGGGCCTTAAAAACCTCTAAGGATGGAGATTCCACCACTTCCCTAGGTAACCGATGCCAGTGCTTCACCACCCTCCTAGTGAAATAGTTTTTCTAATATCCAACCTAGACCTCCCCCACTGCAACTTGAGACCATTGTTCCTTGTTCTGTCACCTGCCACCACTGAGAACAGCTGAGCTCCATCCTCTTTGGAATTCCCTTGCCCCCCTTCAGGTAGTTGAAGGCTGCTATCAAATCCCTGCCCTCACTCTTCTCTTCTGCAGACTAAATAATCCCAGTTCCCTCAGCCTCTCCTCATAAGTCATGTGCCCAAGCCCCCTAATAATTTTTGTTGCTCTCCGCTGGACTCTCTCCAATTTGTCTACATCCTTTCTGTAGTGGGGGGCCGAAAACAGGATGCCGAGAAGTGGCCTTGCCAGTGCTGAATAGAGGGGAATAATCACTTTCCTCGATCTGCTGGTAATAATCCTACTAGTGCAGCCCAATATGCCATTAGCCTTCTTGGTAACAAGGGCACACTGTTGACTCATATCCAGCTTCTCGACCATTGTAATCCCCAGGTCCTTTTCTGCAGAACTGCCACTTAGCCAGTCGGTCCCCAGCCTGTAGCGGTGCATGAGAATCTTCTGTCCTAAGTGCAGGACTCTGCACTTGTCTTTATTGAACCTCATTAGATTTTTTTTAGCCCAATCCTCCAATTTGTCTAGGTCACTCTGGACCCTATCCCTACCTTCCAGTGTATCTACCTCTCCCCCCCACAGCTTAGTGTCATCCGTGAACTTGCTGAGGGTGCATTCCATCCCATCATCCAGATCATTAATGAAGATGTTGAACAAAACCAGCCCCAAGACCGACCCCTGGGGCACTCCGCTTGATACTTGCTGTCAACTAGACATCAAGCCGTTGATCATTACCTTTTGAGCCAGACAATCTAGACAGCTTTCTAGCCACCTTATAGTCCACTAATCCAATCCATATCTTTTTAACTTGCTGGCAAGAATAATGTGGGAGACCATATCAAAAGCTTTGCTAAAGTCAAGATATATCACATCCACCGCTTTCCCCATATCCACAGAGCCAGTTATCTCATTATAGAATGAAATCAGGTTGGTCAGCCATCACTTGCCTTTGGTGAACCCATGTTGACTGTTCCTGATCACCTTCCTCTCCTCCAAGTGCTTCAAAATGGATTCCTTGAGGACCTGTTCCATAATTTTTCCAGGAACTGAGGTGAGGCTGACTGGCTGCAGTTCCCCAGATTCTCCTTCTTCCCTTTTTTATGCAATGATACAGTTTGAATCCTGGGCCAAGTGAAGTCATTACTGATTTCAACAGTGCCAGGATTTCACCCATACTCATTATCTGTGCAGTTGTGGTACCACCCAATTAACAGCAAATTTCTAGTTCATGAAATTGCCACAAGTATGATTCAGTTTTCTTCCAGAGCAAAACCAACTTCAAATGGATTGTTGGGTTGCAGGGGATACTTCCATCAATTGATGATTTCTGAAAATACCTGGATATAGTGCTGGATAGAGTCCTGGTATTTTCAGTTCTCCAAAATCCTTCCAAATAGTGTTAGCACCCAACGCTAGAGACCAAAGTATCCCCTGAAACCCCCACAAACCATCTGAACTTGTTTCTGCTGAAGGAGAAAATGGAACAATGCTTTTGTAAGTTCTTTGGGACAGAGACTGCCTTTTTATTCTGGGTTTCTACAGCACCTAGCACAGTGGGGTCCTGGTTAGGGTTGTTAATTTTGGGTGGGCATACTCCTGGATGTTTCATCACATGACATAATTTTTAATTAAAGATGAATCCTTTAATTCCTGGAGACTCCAGGACAATCATGGAGGGATGACAGCCCTAGGACTCCTGGTCCAATGCTGGGCTTGTAGGCATTATGATAATAAAAATAATAAATAATAACAACTTATGTTTAATTCATGCTTTGGATGGGTTGGTACCACAACTGCACATATCATTTAAAAAATAAATTAGATGTGGCAGTGATGGGTGTCAAACCTTTTCAGATTTACATGTTAGCGAAGTGAAAAAAACCACTAACCAGTTCAGAAGTAGGCCTTTTTCTGCTGTCATATGTCACATATGTCATTTAAAAAAATGAAAATACCAGGGGTGAAATTCTGGCTCCATTGATGTCACTAGCAAAATTCCTATTGAGTTGGATAGGGCAAGGATTTCCTGCCCAGGCTATACCCAGATCCTAGACACTTTAAACAAGAGCACAGCTTGTTATTTGTAGGCATTAAAATCTTGAAGATGAACTGCAAAGCACATGAAAAAAGTTGTCACCTTGCATTGTCCCTTGTTATATATAATGGTAATATAATTTTTTTTGGTTTACTGTTCTGCTAAAAATATCAGATCCTGACTTCTCACTTTTTGCTGGAGGATTTAGGCAAGATATTTGGAAGACTTGGACGGTGACATCACATGAGGATGAAATCTGAACTGCAGTTCTCTCAGCCTTCAACTGAGAGGAAGGGGATGTTCAGCTGGTAAAAATTTAAAGAAAGATGTACAGTAGAACCTCAGAGTTATGAACACCTCAGAAATGAAGTTTGTTCACAACTTTGAAAAGTTTTCAATTCTGAACAAAATGTTATGGTTGTTCTTTCAAAGTTTACAATTGAACATTGACTTAACTTTCCTTTTTTTTTTTTTAGTAGTTTATGTTTAACACAGCACTGTGCTGTATTTGCTTTTTTTTTTTTTTTGTCTCTGCTGCTGCCTGATTGTGTACTTCTGGTTCCAAATGAGGTGTGTGGTTGACTGGTGAGTTCCTAACTCTGGTGTTTGTAACTCTGAGGTTCTAATGTAAAACTTGGTATCCGCTCGCTGCTTATTTGAGGCCAGAGAGAACCTCTGCTCATTCAAGCTTCCTGCCGTGAGATCAAGACCCTCCAAAGAACTTGTCAGGGTCCTCCAAGAAAAGGATGGAAATCTAGTTTTAATACAAAATTTTTTAAAAGATTTTTTAAAAATACTCCCCATCCAATTTAAGGTAATCATTAAATGTCATAGAGGAGCAGTAAAGGACACCCTTTTTGTTTGTTTGTTTATTATTTTGCCTTGTAAGAAGCATAATGTACAGAATCTAATTTATGATCTTGTAAGTGAAAATGTTCATACCTTCAGTTGTCCAACGCATAACAAAGTTCCTGAAATAATTCATCCTATGTTGAACAAATAACCGTATTCACAAGCACTCTGAATTGAGATACTGTCAGAAAAGACCCAAGGAAAGATGTATGTCTGCCCCCTCCAAATAAAGGGAAACACAAACAGTTCTGGGGTGGCCTGCTTCCACCCTCTTGACCCTTACATTGTCATATTGGTAGAAGGAAGGAGATAAAATCAGAGGTCCTAAAAGCCACTTGGCAATTTAGCATTTTGGATCCCTCAAACGTGCTTCATGAAATCCCTGTTGTATTAGTACAATGAGGGCCGGAACATCGTATTTTGACTACTACTGTACATGATCCAAAGGTTTAAATATGCACAACATCCTTTTCAACATATCTGAGTTTACTGCAATAAAAGAGACTCAACTGCAGCTGTGTGTTCTGCTCTGTAAATATCCCTAGCAAATGTGTAATTGGTTGTAGAGTGGGTGGTGTGGAAGTAGGCAAGGATCCAGTTCTCGCAAAAAACACAGGATTAGCTCTCCAGAGAACTGCAATTCTCTTTCAATCTCTATTGAAGCTTTAAGCTTGCTTAATGTTGTAACAGTGTTCCCAGAAAATGCTTATTAGAAAATGTGGGGCAATTTCCAGTAAAGAAAAATAACTTAATTTATGGAATAACAGATGTGTCCACATTACAATTCCTATGCACCCTATCCTTCAGTCTTTACTCAGGCAAAATTCTCACTGGAGTTTGGGGTAATGGGAGTTTTTTTTGTTTTTGTAATAAGGACTGTGGGATCAGGCCATTTAAATGTGAAAGTTGACATTTTTCTGCAGGATTGTTTAGAATAAAGTAAGCGATTGCATTTTAAAAGGTAATTTAATTTTTATGGTGCTCCAAACCCAGAGGCCTCTATGACTGAGGGACAAAATTAGTAACTGAAGTAGCTACATAATAAAGTAACTAAAATAAGGTTGGACATTCAACAGCACTGAGCATCAGCTTACCTAGGCTCCAAGTGGAGGCAATGGGAATTTGACCATTGATTACACTGGGAGTGGAGTTAGGCCAACACTTCCATAAATCCCATGAATAAAGTCACTTAAATCAAATAATTAGAATGGGCAAAATAGACAAAATGAAGAAAGGAAGTCCTGGGGTTAGGTGATCTGAATTCTGTTTTCCACTCTGCAATGCACAGCTTCTGTGACCCTGTGCAAGTCACTGAGCTCCTGTGTGTCAAATTCTTATCATCTGTAAAAGGGACTGACCTATCCGATAGGGATTGTTGTGGCAATTAATTTGTTGGTGTTTGTCAAGTGTTTTGTAACAGGAGTGCAATTTAGAAAGTTGCACATCAAGAAGAGGACAACCAGCTTCAATCCTCAAAGCACATTTTTAGAAAGTAGTAATAATATTCACTAAGCCCAGGAGCCTACAATACTTTTGCACGTTTAATATTATACATACAAGTAATCCCACAGAAGTCAACAGGGTTACTCACATGCATAAAGTTAAGCATGTGTAAGTAGATTCATAGATACTAAGGTCAGAAGAGACCATTCTGATCATCTAGTCCAACCTTCTGCACAGCGCAGGCCACAGAATCTCACCCACCCACTCCTATGAAAAACCTCCAGGTTTTAGCTAAAATAGCTATAATAGGTCTGAGCTATTGAAGTCCTCAAATCGTGGTTTAAAGACTTCAAGGAGCAGAGAAGCCTCCCTCAAGTGACCCATGCCCCATGCTACAGAGGAAGGCGAAAAACCTCCAGGGCCTCTCCAATCTGCCCTGGAGGAAAATTCCTTCCAGACCCCAAATATGGCGATCAGCTAAACCCTGAGCATATGGGCAAGATTCACCAGCCAGATACTACAGAAAATTCTTTCCTGGGTAACTCAGATCCCATCCATCTAATATCTAGTACTTGGAGAATCAAAGCGTAAGAGTCCTGAATGGGAGTCTTCCAAAACCAGATCTGTGGAATAAGGGAAGATAGGGACTACTGCCTTGGAAAACTAATATGGAATCGGTGTGCAGATGAAAACCCACTTTATAACTTAGAATGATTGAAACAGCATGGCCAGCAAAAGTACCAACTTGAAACACCAGGAGGTAATGTAGATCTAGATTCAGGTGCATTGGGAAAGCTTCCTCAGCAACTCACTAATTGTATACTTGGCTTTAAGGACTATTATTATTTATTGTACATGGCACTTTGAGGCCTAACATAGACACTTTATTTATCATTTAAATGAAAAGAGAAATGAAAGTCTGGGTGAAATACTGCATCAATAACAGAAGAAGAACTGGGAATGCCTCGCTCAAACTCTAATTCTGCACACAGGGGTTGATTCCTCAGGGGTCCCCTCCTTTGAAGTGTAGAGAAGTCTCCAAAATTGATGGGATTTAAAGGCAGGCAGGAGCAGAATCGAGTCTGTAATGCGCATAAGTGGTATTCAGCATTTCTAAGTCAAACAGCTGCTCTCCTTGTTCTCACAAACAAAAGTGCAATTGTTTCTGATTGAGTATGACATAGCTTTAACCCAACATCTTTTCCTAATTATTATCAATATAGTTAAAGGATGACAGCTTGTGTCTTGAACAACAACAAAACACAGTAAGAATTGTGATGCAGGGTTCTATTAAGTAGGTCAAGCTGATCAGAACACTATATGCTTTGTAAACATAGATTCATAGATACTAAGGTCAGAAGGGACCATTCTGATCATCTAGTCCGACCTTCTGCACAGTGCAGGCCACAGAATCTCACCCACCCACTCCTACAAAAAACCTCACCTATGTCTGAGCTATTGAAGTCCTTAAATCATGGTTTAAAGACTTCAAGGAGCAGAGAAGCCTCCCTCAAGTCACCCATGCCCCATGCTACAGGGGAAGGCGAAAAACCTCCAGGGCCTCTCCAATCTGCCCTGGAGGAAAATTCCTTCCCGACCCCAAATATGGCGATCAGCTAAACCCTGAGCATATGGGCAAGATTCACCAGCCACATACTACAGAAAATTCTTTCCTGGGTAACTCAGATCCCATCCATCTAATATCCCATCTCAGGGGATTAGCCTATTTACCCGGAATATTTAAAGATCAATTACTTACCAAAATCCCATTATCCCATCATACCATCTCCTCCATAAACTTATCAAGTAGAATCTTTAAACCAGATAGATCTTTTGCCCCCACTGCTTCCCTTGGAAGGCTATTCCAAAACTTCACTCCTCTCATGGTTAGAAACCTTCGTCTAATTTCAAGTCTAAACTTCCTGGTGGCCAGTTTATACCCATTTGTTCTTGTGTCCACATTGGTGCTGAGCTGAAATAATTCCTCTCCCTCTCCTGTATTTGTCCCTCTGATATATTTATAGAGAGCAATCATATCTCCCCTCAACCTTCTTTTAGTTAGGCTAAACAAGCCAAGCTCCTTAAGTCTCCTTCCATAAGACAAGTTTTCCATTCCTTGGATCATCCTAGTAGCCCTTCTGTGTACCTGCTCCAGTTTGAATTCATCCTTTTTAAACATGGGAGACCAGAACTGCACACAGTATTCTAGGTGAGGTCTCACCAGTGCCTTGTATAATGATACTAAAACCTCCTTATCCCTACTGGAAATGCCTCTCCTGATGCATCCCAAAACTGCATTAGCTTTTTTCACAGCCATATCACATTGGCAGCTCATAGTCATCCTATGATCAACCAATACTCCAAGGTCCTTCTCCTCTTCCGTTACTTCTAATTGATGCGTCCCCAACTTATAACTAAAATTCTTGTTATTAATCCCTAAATGCATAACCTTACACTTCTCACTATTAAATTTCATCCTATTACTATTACTCCAGTTTACAAGGTCATCCAGATCCTCCTGTATAATATCCCAATCCTTCTCCGAACTGGCATACCTCCCAGCTTTGTATCATCTGCAAACTTTATTAGCACACTCCCACTTTTTGTGCCAAGGTCAGTAATAAAAAGATTAAATAAGATTGGTCCCAAAACCGATCCCTGAGGAACTCCACTGGTAACCTCCCTCCAACCTCACAGTTCTCCTTTCAGTAGGACCCGTTGCAGTCTCCCCTTTAACCAATTCCTTATCCACCTTTTGATGTTCATATTGATCCCCATCTTCTCCAATTTAACTAAAAATTCCCCATGTGGCATGGTATCAAATGCCTTACGGAAATCTAGGTAAATTAGATCCACTGCATTTCCTTTATCTAAAAAATCTGTTACTTTCTCAAAAAAGGAGATTAGGTTGGTTTGGCATGATCTACCTTTTGTAAAACCATGTTGTATTTTGTCCCATTTACCATTGACTTCAATGTCCTTAACTAATTTCTCCTTCAAAATTTTTTCCAGGACCTTGCATACTACAGATGTCAAACTAACTGGCCTGTAGTTACCTGGATCACTTTTTTTTCCTTTCTTAAAAATAGGAACTATATTAGCAATTCTCCAATCATTCGGTACGACTCCTGAGTTTACAGATTCATTAAAAATTCTTGCTAATGGGCTTGCAATTTCAGGTGCCAATTCCTTTAATATTCTTGGATGAAGATTATCTGGGCCCCCCGATTTAGTCCCATTAAGCTGTTTGAGTTTCGCTTCTACCTCAGATATGGTAATATCTACCTCCATATCCTCATTCCCATTTGTCATGCTACCATTATCCCCAAGATCCTCTTTAGTCTTATTAAAGACTGAGGCAAAGTATTTGTTTAGATATTGGGCCATGCCTAGATTATCTTTAACCTCCACTCCATCCTCAGTGTTAAGCGGCCTCACTTCTTCTTAGTTTTCTTCTTATTTATATGGCTATAGAACCTTTTACTATTGGTTTTAATTCCCTTTGCAAGGTCCAACTCGACTCGACTTTTAGCCTGTCTCACTTTATCCCTACATGTTCTGACCTCAATTAGGTAGCTTTCCTTGCTGATCTCTCCCATCTTCCACTCCCTGTATGCTTTCTGCTTCATCTTAATCACCTCTCTAAGATGCTTGCTCATCCAGCTTGGTCTACAACTCCTTCCTATGAATTTTTTCCCCTTTCTTGGGATACAGGCTTCCGATAGCTTCTGCAGCTTTGATTTAAAGTAATCCCAGGCCTCCTCTACCTTTAGATCCATAAGTTCTTCAGTCCAATCCACTTCCCTAACTAATTTCCTTAATTTTTGAAAGTCAGCCCTTTTGAAATCAAAAACTCTAGTTGCAGATTTATTTTTGTTAATCCTTCCATTTAGTTTGAACTGAATTAGCTCATGATCACTTGAGCCAAGATTGTCCCCTACAACCATTTCTTCAATGAGGTCCTCGCTACTCACCAAAATTAAATCTAAAATGGCATCCCCTCTAGTCGGTTCAGCAACTACTTGATGAAGGAATCCATCAGCTATCGCATCTAGGAAAATCTGAGCCCTATTATTATTACTAGCACTGGTCCTCCAGTCTATATCTGGGAAGTTAAAGTCTCCCATGATCACGCAGTTTCCATTAGTATTTACTTGATTAAAAACATTAAAAAGGGCTCTATCCATATCCAAATTAGATCCCGGAGGTCTATTGCACACCCCAAGCACTATCGTAGGAGAGGCTTTACTAGTTATCTTCCCCAATATAATTTTTGCCCAGACGGACTCCGTCTTATCCATTGCATCGCTTCTTATTTCTTTACATTCTACCTCATCATTGATATACAATGCTACTCCACCACCTTTACCTTTGTTTCTGTCTTTCCTAAAGAGCACATACCCTTCAATTCCTGTAGTCCAGTCATGACTACTATTCCACCATGTTTCTGTTATCCCTAGAATATCTGGTTTCACTTCCTGCACCAGTAGCTCTAGTTCCTCCATTTTGTTACCTAGGCTCCTCGCATTGGTGTACAAACATCTTAATTTTTGCTGTTTGGCCTCGCTCACATTTTGTACCCTATTACGCACAGTCATTCTACAGCCAGTATAACCTATTAGACTAGTATCCATACCGCCCTTGCTCCTTATATACATTCTCCTACCCACGGCTGTATCCTTTCTTACTTCGTCTTCTTCCCTCTCAATGCTAAAATCTGGCATGGAGATTACCTGGACATCTCCCAACCATCTCCCCCTAATTCCTAGTTTAAAGCTCTCTTTATCAGTTGTGCCAGCCTTGATCCTAGAAGTCTATTTCCTTCCCTACTCAGATCAAGTCCATCCCGAGAGAACTGTCCTCTGTCCGTGAATGCCTCCCAGTGGCCATACATCCCAAAGCCCTCCTTATAGCACCACTGCCTAAGCCATCTGTTGACAGTCATAATCTTGTCACACCTTTGTTGCCCTTCTCTAGGAACAGGAAGGATCCCACTAAAGATCACCTGAGCATCAATTTCCTTAAGCGTCTTCCCCAGCCTAGCATAGTCTCCCTTAATACTTTCCAGCGAGAATCTAGCCGTATCATTTGTTCCCACATGAAGGATAATTAGGGGATTCTTTCCCGCTCCCTTTAGGATCCTTTTCAACCTCAGGTCTACATCCTGTATCTTAGCACCCGGAAGACAGCACACCCTTCTATTCTCTGGATCAGCTCTAGTTACAGGCCTGCCTATTCTTCTCAATAAAGAGTCCCCGATCACATAGACCTGCCTTTTCCTGGGGACAGTGCTATTCTCCAGTCTCTCCACTGTTCCCTCTGGCTGCAAGTTCTTTCCATTCCTATTTTCCCTTATAATCCTCTTCAACCCATCCTGTATCCTCCTGGGGCTCATATTTGGTGTAGTCTCCCTTGACTCTTCCGCTTTTCCTATAGGACTAACCTCTCTTCTCTTCTTCCTTGCCCTTCCACCTTCAACAAGTACCTGCTGAGCCCCTTCTTCATTTTCCAACTCTGCAAACCTGTTCCTAAGCTTCTCCTTCACTAGCCCGTCTTTTCCTCTGCCTGGTTCTTTTAGTCACATGCTTCCACTGACCACTTTCCTCACCCAGTCTCCCCTCAAAATTCCCCAGCCCTGCTTCCATCTGTGAGTCTGAGCTTTTCCCTTCAGATACCTCATATCTTTGCTCCATCATCTGCTCAAAACCCTTCCTAAACTCAGTGAGACTTTCCACCAGCATTTCCAAACCTCGGATCTTTTCCTCCATCAGCTCTGTCAGACGGCATTTCATGCAGAAAAAACTCTTACCAGGTCCCCCCTCCAGGATCATGTACATACCACAGCTTCCACATCCAGTCATCCTCAATGTGTCTTGCACTACATTTAAGCCACGTAACTACAGTATGCTAACAATGACACAATTATGGAGGAAAATAAATCTAAAGAGTTCAAGACATTAACTAAATTATTCTAGAAGGGGCTAATCCTAAGTGGTGCCAAAGTGCTGAATGCAATGGGAGTTCAAAATATTCAGCGTCTTGAAGGACTGGGCCCAAATTCACTGTTTATTAAACAACATCCATCCTTAATATTCTTGTATAATGTTCAACCTTCCTGAGACTGTAGAAATCCAGTAAGGGGACAATTTTTAAAATGCGGCCCCATTATTTAAGCAATCTCTGTTGTCTAGGAGTGATCTGCAGTAGCCAGAGAAAGCTCAAGTGTGTAAGGTCACAGCTGCTCTGTCTGGCACTAAATCTTTAACGGGTTGCAGACCATCCTGGAATTTAGAAGTTGTATCAAAACACAAGCACAGCATTGTTTTACACGGCAGCTGAAACCAAGACTGCTTTATCTCTGTCTGAATGGATATAGCTGTAATGGCTCAGCAACAATTAAGAAAAGCAGATACACAAATCCTGGGTCTGTGGATATATCTGAGCTATAGTGTCATAAAACTCCCCCCTTATTCAGAAAGATTTTTTTAAACCTACATTTTATTTTAAAAGTGTGAGTTGGTTTAAAATAACACAACCCTAACTAAGAGCTAGCAGATAACTTTTTGAAATTTGTTTGCTGCTGATATCAAAAGATGGTAACGTATAGACACAAGTATAGTATGTTTATTGTTTCCCAGAGATGTTTTAGAAAACAGACACACAAACACTGGGTTAAATTCTAACGTGATTTTACACAGTCATAAACTCAGACTGGGGACCAAAGGGAGGGTCCAAAATCTGAGGGACCAAAATCTGACACATCATGAAGAATTCAGATTTTTGGAATATTTCAGTTCTTATAAGGAAAGTAGGCTGATTTCTTTTATGGACCTATAAAGCTCTGTTATAATACTGTCTTTTTTAAAAAAAACTACACTGTTATCAAAAACATAGTACTCTTTTACATAGTCTTTATGGGTCAGATTTAGATCTGGTGTAGGCAGGTGCAACTCCACTGAATTCAGATCCCATATGTTTAAGTACAATTGAAAACATGATATTACGGTGAAATTCAGACTTATGCACAAGATCAACTCATTCTATTCTGTAGGTTCTTATACTACCCTCATTATCATAGTACCTCAGTATCTTCCAACTGTGAACTTAGCAACATGACTAACATCTCTCCTGTAGTTCAGGCACAGGACTAGGAGTCAGGAGATCTTAAACAGACAAAAACTATGTCCCACTTAAGTGCCACTTGAGCCATACTTTGTGGTTCCATGGGTCCTGTTTTAGTCCTCTGAAAAGGGGTGAATTTTACCCTTATAACTTTATGGGCTAACATTTCAGATCCTGATTACTGAGAATAGTACTTCTTTGTCATTTAGCCTGGCCCCCATGCTAGCTTTAGCAAGGCTCATAGACCAAACAGAAAGTGCCAGGCAAAGCTGGCTAAATTTTTTAAAACTAACTTTACATCCAATAATTCAGAGAGAAGTCCAAAGTCTATCAAAGCAAATGCAGTCTTTCTCTCCCCTTGACTCCTGTTTTCTTCATGATGACTATGCACTCAAAGACATCTGCCTGCATTTGGGTGAAGATTTTGTAATCATCGAAAACACACCCAAAACAAAGAGCAGGGTCTCTGATAAGATATCTTTGAAACAGACCAACCCTTAAACAACCTTATAGGCAAAAGCACAACTAAAGAAACAAACAAGTAGAAAGGAAGCAAAGGTAGAGAAGCACAAAGAAAAACAGGAAGTTAGAGTGAAATCCTGGCCCCATTGATGTCAATGGGAATTTTGTCATGGACTTCAACAGGGCCAGGATTCACCCTTAATGTCTAGTGGTTTATTAAATAATTACAAAGGTGAATTTGAGTGCTTGCAAAGGATATAAGACTGGCAGCATTGAAAACTGAAGGCCTCTGGGTATCCACAGAATAGCGACATTCCAGGCAGCGATAGTCCAGGGAGTTCACCCAAAATCAAGTGTTGGGAAAAGATGTCTTCACAGAACTCACAGAACTGGAGGATGGTGGCTGGCTTAGGATGCCACCCACCCTGTTCAAACTTGACTGGACTGCAGGGTGGTGGACAGCCTCAGAGGGAAAGGATGCGGAGAGTGCATGCCAGAGGGACATAAGGATGGGCCCTCTACCCCATCAGCTCTCTGCCTCCTATTGGTCAGCCAGAGGGAGATGGGAATAAATTGGCTCCTCGCTCGCCCCACCTCAATTTAAACCCTTGTCCTAGTCTTCTGGAGTCTGTTGCTCCATTGTAGTTATCTCACCTTTCCTGCCTGTAGTTGTAATACAGGAGCTGTGTTTTCTGGAATCTGTGGGTCTGACAGATTGCCAGTTTTGTGGGTCAAAAGGGAATTGTTTATTGTTGGGGCCAAATCAGCAGAGGCCTGGTGGGTTTTTTCACCTTCCTCACAGCACCATGCAGGTGCCATCAGATTCAATAGGAACAGGACTTGGAGATTACATTTAGTGACTTGTATGAATGTTTAGTTTGTCACAACTTGCAGCTCATGTCCAGTGCAGATAAAAGGCCAAAAGGGCCAGCTCCCAGAAGTAAAGAGACATGGGATTTTTACTGGAGGATGCTGGGCCAATGCGGAGAAGGGGAGATCTGGAGTCTTAACAGACTCAGGTCCAGCTTTATTACCCTCTGTTTCCCTCACAGGGGTGAAGGAGAGGGCGAAGATTCTGTCCTCAGTCACCTGTGTCTCCTAATCAAAGGGCCAGTTGGCTTCCAAAGTGTAACCCATGTTACCTAACCCCAGTGAATATTCAGCAGCTGTGAAACTGCTACTCTGCAAAGCATGTGTCCCTTTTAAAGCCCGTTTCTGCAAAACTGACTCTTTACTGTGCTCTGGGGTTAGGAAATCCAGAGTGCCCTGAAGAATGTAGCACAACTCAGGGGGACATAAGCAAACTTTGGTGAACCAGGAGTTTACATTTATCAGAGTTTGCACTGTACAAAGTTCCACACAATGGACGCCAATCCTTCCTCCCTGTTCTGGAGGGGCCGTTTCTCAAGCACAAGCAGGTATTTCAGTCTCCACTGCCCCCATTTGCATGAAAATCCGTGTCAGCTATGATGTAGTTACCCCTCCACAGGGAACTGGAGATCACTTAATCATCTCAAAAGGCCGAGTCAATTTGTTCTAATGCTTCAGATTTATATGCATGTATCGTCTGTATGTACAGTGCTTTAAGATCACAGAGAGCTAAGTTTCATTATGGGGAGAGTGACTGGCCCAAAGTCACCCAGTGAAACAGGGGCCAAGGCAGGAATAGAATCCAAGTCTCCTAACGCCACATCCCATGTCTATCAACACAGCCACAATGCTGTCTCCTCCACTCAGTGCCAAGTTGGGTCGATTCAACCAGCCACTCAGCAATGAAACCTTCCATCTTGTTACCATGCTCCTAAAACAGGCAGTTTCCTGCCACTCAGAAAGATATGACATTTTCAAACCATACCCCAGACCTCAAAGATTCTACCACAGAAGAATGAAAGAGAAATTGTAGCTGCAAGGTAAAGATATTGGAAAGGGTGTTGAATCCCAAAGGGGAATAGCTAATAACTAGGAGGAAGAAGGGTGGCTGAGGAAATATTGCATGATTTAAATAAACCTAAAGATTGTTTGCTAATGTTATAGATGGTCACTGCCCTAGGAACTCGATGGTTATACTCATTGTACTCTAGAATGATGGCAAAAGAAAGCTTTGGCAAAGCTGGTCTGCATTTAGCAGGCGGACTAAGGTTTGGAAGTGACATAGTATGTCGACCCAACTCCTAGGTCAGATTTTCCATTACAGACTTCTTTATTAAAAGAATCTTGTTTTTCACTATGATTTTTCTTTGCTTGTTTGTTTGAAGATGAAAAGGTGATCTTCTTAGGGAGTCAATTGTGTTTACTAACAATCACAAACAACAGAAACATTTCCTGCAATTACTAAAACACAGCAGGATTGGACTCCAAAATGAATAGCAGCAAAATTAGACATCTAGTGCCTAATTCAGCTCCTGTTGCAGTCAACAGCAAAATGTCCATAATTTCAATGGTATACAATCCACTGCTTAATTCCCTATTTGAGCAGAGGAACCACATTACTTCCATAAATTAGCATCAGAAGTATTTCTGTGTCAAAAACTGGGCATAGGAATTACTTTAAAATTCAAATATCAGAAGTTACTATATTGCCATTAGTAGAGGGTTTAAATGAACCCTTTTTGCTTCTTTATACAGTATAAATGCAGGAAATTTTTATTTTTTCAAAAAAGCTTTTTTTTGTTCTAAATCAGTGGTCAACAACCCGTTGATCGCGATTGACCAGTTGATCCTGGAGACTTTCCCAGTTGATTGTGATCTTCGATCGTGGCAGTGCCATGCCACTCCCAGAAGTGGTCAACGCGGCCCCGCGTGCTGCTCCTGCCTGCAAGCACTGCCCCTGTCTGCAAGCACTGCCCCCGCAGCTCCCATTAGCCGGGACTGGGGAACTGTGGCCAATGGGAGCTGAGGGGGCGGTGCCTGCAGAGAGGGGCAGCACGTGGAGCCACATGCCCCCCGTCCCCAGGGGCCGCAGGGGCGCGTTGGCACCTTCCGGGAGCGGCGTGGTCATGTGGTGCACTACTGGCTGGCAGGGTGTGGGGGCTGGACTGGCTCATGATGGGGAGAAGGTGCTGATGTGCCTGAGGGGGGCCAGGGAAGGCAGGGAGCCTGCCTTAGCCCTGCTGCATCACCGATTGGGAGCAGCCTGAGGTATGTGTCCCCCCAGTGGGAGCACGCACCCCAAACTCCAGCCCTGATCCCCCTCCCGGAGCCAGCACCCCATACCCTCTCCTGCATCCCAAACCCCTGCCCCAGCCCTGAGTCCCCTCCCAGAGCCAGCACCCCTTCCTCCCTCCTGCACCCCAACACTCTGACCCAGCCCAGAGCCCCCTCCTGCACCCATACTCCCTCCCAGAGCCCACACCCCACACTCCCTCCTACACCCCAACCTCCTACCCCAGCCCAGTGAAAGTGAGGGAGGGTGGGGGAGAGCGAGCGACGGGGCGAGGGGGAGAGGGGGAAGCAGAGCAGGGCCTTGGGGAAGGGGCGGGGTAGATCCTGGGTTGCCCTTAAATTCAAAAAGTGATCTTGGGCATAAAAAGGTTGGAGACCACTGCTTTAAATTAAGGATCTTGTCTGCTCTGCAAGATTCTATGGTGGCTGAAAAAAACCTACAGCTATCTCTATAACAGCAAAAATGGGACCTGTAGCTCACCACTGATATGTACCAGTGCGGTGCCAGCTTTACAGCAATGAAAGTTGTAGTGTAGATAAATATCTGGCATATTTTTTTAACTTGTGTGGTTGGAGAAATGGTGGTAGCAAATCCTGAACCTGCCTGAGCATTGTCTGTGCCCTGCAGCTTCGAATGGTTCTACCATCGGTGAGGCTGCCCAGCTGCATACTAGTGATCAATGTTGAGTCCCATGTTTGCTCATGCCGAAGCAGCCCTTGTGAAGTGATGGGATGACAGGAGTCCAGAGAGTGAAAGCTGCCCAGTGTTAGTCAGACAGTTTAACATCCCATGCTTTTTGTTTATGCCTATTTAACATCAATGACTAATGAACATTTTGGGGAAATGATGTATTTCATAGGTTTCAACATCGTCAGCCTTTCAAGTAAGATGTGAGACCTCCGAATACAGAAAATACTCCAGCAAATCAGGGGAGACCAGAACTGACACTACTGATGTTTCTAAAGTGATAAACAAGCATGAAACTCCCCCCTCTCAACATGTTTCAAGCCTTCTTTATACTTCATTAAGGGTAAAAGCCTCATTTAAAAAAAATCCCTTGTGGGTTACTATCACAGGATGTGCTAGCCCTTTAAGATCCAGTTCCACATAAGCCTAGTTTTCTCCTCTGTCATGGGGTTTGGAGGTTAGAGACAATATGATCAAGAATGAGCCAGGTGGTTGTGGGATGACTATCTAAGAGGCAGCCTGCACTCAGTGTAGAGAGAGACTCTCCAGGACTAGGAGGTGCTACGGAGTGCTGAGGAGCACTCTGCTCAAGAGAGCTGAGGCAGGACCTGGGAGAGGTCCTTCACAGTTGCCAAGATGGTAACTCAGGAGCAGAGCCTGTTAGAGACTTTGCTAAAGAGGCCGGATGAAGGCCTAGAAGAAGCAGACCATATAGGAAGCTGTCCAGGGGAAAATGAAGCAGGGGTGTTGAATGAAAGGACAGTGACTGGGGGTCCCGGTTTAGGGACCCTGGGCTGGAATCCAAAGTGGAGGAAGGGTTTGTGCTCCTCCTACAGCTCCAAATGGCAGTGGTGGGTATAAAACCCTGCACTGAAGGAAAAAGAGTGATTGACCCCTGAGAAAAATACCCTTGAGTGGGACCACCTGAACTCCTTAAAGCCTGAAGGGTAGACAAGACTACTTTGTTTAGGCCAAATTTATTTGCCCCAGAACAGGAGGTCTTGCAACTTAATTTTAGGGCCATGTCACCCCCAATGCACCAAGATACTCTACCAATAAGCGGTGACTGCGGACCTGTAGGGAAATGGGTCACAGAGTGGGAAAATCAAAACATGTCACACCCACATGAGGCAGGCATGGCAACTGTTAAGTGAGTATTGTTAAGTGAGTGTTGGAGAGCAAATAGCCACTAATCCATTTTATATGTTGCTTATAGCATAGCAGAGGTATCCACTGAGGTTTGAAACACTTCAAACTATCCTCGAAGCATCATGATGCTAACTAACACCAAACTGCCTAAAAGCAATTTTTGTTTTTGTTTTTTTAAAGATATATTTCCACTAAGAAAAAATAAACAAAGGAAAACTTACCCTGCTACTACAACTTGCTCTTGTTCAGCATGAGTCACAGGACATTCAAAGCTAAAATATAATTCTGTTCTCTGATCATCCCCCCTCTATTGCAGAATGTAGCTTATAAATCCTCTAAATCCCTGCCATACCTAGTTGGATAAGTGAAGGATAGAGTTGCAGTTTCAATATGAAAATGTCTTCCTTTTGTTAATTTAAGTTAAAACCAAACTGGACATTATGTAGAACAGGTTTTATGGTAAAAACTTTCAAACCTGGGTCACTGAATTTAGACTCCTAAGGCCATATTTAGACACCTACGTATAAAAAGACCTGATCTTTCAGAAGAGCTGAGCACCCACAAACCCAGTGAAGTAAATGAGACCAGCTGGTGCTGAGCACCTGAAAACTGGGCCTCTTATATATAGTTGTTATGTTTAAAAATTGTGGGCACATATATATTCCAACCATTCCATTAGTAACACTAACCACACACTGTTATTATATATATTTATCTCTGCCCCCTCCATATAGCCTGTGTTTAAGAACATAGCTACAATGTGCCATATAACTGATTTGTCACCAACTTTTTTAATTGTTCACCCTTCCTAAATAAAGGCATTTCTGAATTCATTCTCTGTTTAATGTAATTATCAAATTCAGCAGCCAGCTGGTCACATAATCCTATTAAAATATCAGTAGGCTTCAGTGTTTTCATGTAGTAATTGGAAACAGATGGCATCTCATGTCATTGGTGTTTTTATATAATCAGTAACATTTCTGTATAAGATGGGAATTCTAAGAGTGAACTGCATCTGCCTCAACAGCACAATATGTGATTACACTATGTAATGCATCCGATGAAGTGAGCTGTAGCTCACGAAAGCTTATGCTCTAATAAATTTGTTAGTCTCTAAGGTGCCACAAGTATCCTTTTCTTTTTGTGGATACAGACTAACACGGCTGCTACTCTGAAACCTGTCACTATGTAAATATTTAACCATGGTCTCTTTCATTCAGTCACTTGGGCCTCAATCCTCTAAGATAGTCAGAGCATCCTTTCAACACGCTCAGTTCCCTTTGCAGTCATCTCACAAGAGCCATTTAACACCTGGCAGGATCAGGGTCTGAGGGCCAAATACTAAGAGTTGTTATGTACCTTCAAAGGCCACTGAAATCAACGGAAGCCGTGGTTTCCCAGTCACTCAAAGGATGTGGCCTTTACTCTGCAATGGAATCATTTCAGAACTCAGATCTAAAGTAGTCATCTGTGAAAGTAAAACAACTTGCTGCAGGAAGAGACTTATGAGGCTGACTGCCTACCTTTGCCATTAAAGATCACACGGAAAGCAGAACCATGGAGACAGACTTGACGGTATTGAGAGAGCCCTGTATCATAATCCCCAAGCAGTGCTCAAAGCAGCAGGGGTATAAGTGATTATACCTTATCCCAAATCTCACTACTACCATCTGACAGTCAGGGAAGGGGGAACTGAAGTATGCTTTCATGTTTTATGGCAGTGGTTCTCAAACTTTTGTACTGGTGACCCCTTTCACATAGCAAGCCTCTTTTTTAAAACACTTTTTTAATATATTTACCACTGTTATAAATGCTGGAGGCAAAGCAGGGTTTAGGGTGGAGGCTGACAGCTTGTGACCCCCCCATGTAAATAACCTCGCAACCTCTTTCGAGGTCCTGACCAGTAGCGTAGCTGGCGGGGGGGGGGGGGGGGGAAGCGGGGCAGCGGCCGCTCCCCCACTGAGCAGAAGTGGCGTCTTTTTAAGTTCTTGGTGCCTTTTAAATTTTTACTCACGCAGTGGTGCTCCGGGTCTTCGGCGGTGGGCCAGGGGGAGTGAAGATAAAAAAAGGCGCCACCCCCTGGTACTCACTCACTCGCTCCGGTCTTCGGCAGCATTGCGGTGGCGAGGAGGAATCCCAACCCCCAGTTTGAGAACCCCTGTTTTATGGGGTGGAAAGGATTGGGTGGCATTGCTATCAAATTGTGTAATATTAAATTCTTAGGTATAAAACTATAAATATTCATTTGCTGGTTATTATTCTGGGGCCTCAGATGTATACTCCATATTTTAACAATGATCTTTGGCCCCCTCCCAGACTTAGTGCTATGTGCTAAATTCCCCAAACAGGACAGAGGGACAATCAGCAAATTAGTAATAAAAAATGTACCTTTTTTTTAATCTCACTTGGAGGTCCTAAAGAGCAGACCTGCATTGAACACTAGTTTCTACTAGGTGTATTTCCCATTGTGCACTCTGGTGGCTACGTCTCTTTCACCATTAAAGAGTGCAGCCTACTGAATAAATCCAGTAGTTTTATCAGCCAAGACAGCATAAGGCAGAGTTCCAAAAATGAACTTTTCTACAAGTGACATGCTGAGTCTGGGCTTTTCTTCAAATTCTTGCCCTATTTATCATAGACAGTTTTCCTGTTATGGTACAGTGCTCAGAGCAATACTGGCAGACAAAGCTTCTTACACCAGAACAGATCTTCACTGCCAGCAGTTATTATGCCTAATGTTCTATTTGAAATATGCCTGCCTCTGTGCTTCTAAAAAGGGGAAAGATTTACTTTGGGGGCATGCATACATTCAAATGTATTGTCACATACTTTCTTTAGAAGTTTTGAAGAGTTTTGAAAATAGACAGATTAAGTAAACAGACCACGCTTTTCAAAAGTGGCAACTCAAATTAAATACCTAATTCCAGGGGAGTCTAGCACCCACATTTCATTAGGAGTGGCAAGTGCTCACTACTTCTGAAAATCAAGCCACCTATATAGGTGCCTAACTATCGACTTAGGTGCCTACTTTTTAAAAAGTTTGATCATAATGTTTAAAGTGCAACTCTACTCTGAAAAGAGACGCTATAAAATAGCCCCATTGAACTTATCAGATCTGCTGTGTGCATCTGTGTTCAGAGCAATTTCTGCTGATTTTAGTGACTAAAATGAGTTTTTACTGTTTACTTCTATGAGTGCTGTGGAATTAAGAGTGTGCTGCATTCTATTCCTTCTTGTATATCAAACTGTTTATTAAGCTCCCACTGAAAGAAACTGTGCTGCATGTGCATCATTGATGACATAAATGGAAGACAATGAAGTTACATGAGTGTACCTGAAGGCATAATTTGGCTTGTAAAACCTCTATTGCAGTTGATGAAGCATGAAATGGACAGAACCCAGCTTAAGTTCATCATCCCAGAGTGAAGGGATGACATTTTAAAACAATAAAAAACACTATGTTTACTGGTAAAATGAGCAAATTAGAGCTGAAGTCATTTAGACAATAAATATGAAACCCCACAAAGCTATTTTTACAAAGTCACATTTCAGAGTAGAACCACATTATTGTAAATTGGTAAAATGCAGAGAGAATAAAGACTGCTACAAACCACTTGAATAAACTGCTAGGTTCAGGGTTCCAACCATCAACATGAATAGGAATAAGTTTGAAGTCCTGGAAGTGCAACTCCTTTATATTTCAGGAAGGATTAGCGTTCTAAAATGGACCATTTGAAGTGATATTGTAAAGATATTTTAAGTCTTTACTTATGTTATTCATAACCGAAGTTTATTCAAAGTGATAGAATTTAGAAAAAACAATTAATTTTTCACCAGGTATGCTGTTTTTTTACACTTTGCACTTGACTCAGGTTGGACATTGGAGCAAGACAGCGGTCAGTTTTCCCTTCCAATTCTTACACATATGGGCACAATGAAGTTACTTTTGGGTTTCCCACTCTGTAGGAGAACGATTAAGTCCACGTATTCCAGGGCCTGATCCAAAGCCCACTGAAGTCAATGGAAAGATTCCTACTAATTTCAGTGGGCTTGGGATCAGGTCTACAAACACCTCACACAAAGAATTTTTTTTAAAATCATGGATGAAACATTTCAGTTCATATTAGACATCTAAAATCTCTGTAGCATTTTTTTCTTTCCCAAAATTGTGCCCTGGGCCAAAACAACTTTACTTTGAAAAATCAATTGCTAAACAGTCTTAGTAAAAGAAAACAATGTTAATTTTGTGTTGTGTGATATAGGACATGACCAGCGTAGAAGCAGCATGGCAATTATAAACAATATATCATTATAAATGATACATAAATACCAAATAAATGAGAAGGTGGAGCTGGGGAAGGAGGGTAGAAACCACACACAGTTTGAAAGATGTGAAAGGCCTTTTAGAGGACTAAGAGAGAGGATCAAATATAGCGAAAGTGATTTCTGGAAAGAAAACACTAAAGAGCTTTTAGAAAAGAAAATGAGAGTCAGAGAACCTCAAAGACAGAGAGAAGAAAAGAGGAAGGGTGAAGTTTTGGAGGAGGAGGAGAACAACAACATTTGACCCCAAAACGCAAAAGGCTGGTGTCTCACAGTGACTGGCCAGAGAGCATCCCTGAAGGATACAGTAAACCACTAGCTAAACAGCTGATAAAAAATTACCTTCATTCCTGCCGCAGCTGCAGGGCCACTGGGATCCACAGCCTGAATATGGCATGGCTTGCTCCCCCGCACAACAAAACCCCACCCAACAGCATCACCGACAACCTTGAAAAGGAAAAAAAGACACAACAGTGTCCATGTAACTCACAGGGTAAAGTCCAAATGGTTGAAGACATGATTTCAGCACCTTGTAGTCACCAGCATACAGTTAATGCTGCTCTGTGGATAGAAATACTTTACAGTGCCCTCTGCATAGGCTATTAAATCTTTATTTATGGAGAAAGCCACCAACTGAATGACTGCATTTGTTTCTATAGTACTTTTCTTTTTTAAGTTACATCAGAGATGTTGACTAAAGGCTGTGAGAAGCCGTGCTTCCAATTAACAGGTTCAAAAAGGTTACTTTTTAAAAGGCTTTTCTTTTGTCTCTTATTGAATATGAATCAACATTTCAATCTTATATTAGCCTAGGGTGGCCCGATGCAACTCACATTTAAATCTTTTATTCTGAATAGGTAAATACAGTACATATTTCAAATCTCTTTATAAACTTAAGTATTAATAAAAATAGCTCAGGAGCATTAGTGCAACACACATATTACTAGATTTCTGCCAGTGTAACTCTACCAAAGTCAATGGTGTTAGGCTGACATACTGATGGAATAATAGAGGGGAGAATCAGACTCCACACGTACAAAACTAATATTAATGGAATCTTATGGCTAAGATTTTTAGAGCACAACTATCAGGAAATGTAATTAGGATCTAATTATACCATCAGAAAATATTTGTTTGAACCAATTAACACAACGTATAGAAGAAAGATATGCACTGGAGACGTACTGTGAATGTTTTTCTTGCATATGGGGCTCCAGGCATCAAGAGTTCATCAGAAGTCACTGGTCTCTTTAATACTGCAAAGACATACAAAGGAGTATTAAATACAAACCTTTCTGAAGAAACTTTCATAAAGAATAGTTCTGGGATACAATGTCTTCTCCCTCTTACTTTATTTATAGGGCTTAATGTGTTGCGACCTTAGTGCATGGCTAGACTGATGCAAAGTTGTAAAAGATCATTAAAAAGTCAAATATAGTATAACCCTCATTACCTGAAGGGAGCATGGAGGGACTGAGATACTATGGTGACAGGTTTCAGAGTAGCAGCAGTGTTTGTCTGTATTCACAAAAAGAAAAGGAGTACTTGTGGCACCTTAGAGACTAACAAATTTATTTGAGCATAAGCTTTCGTGAGCTACAGCTCACTTCATCGGATGTATCCAAGCCAAGGCAAAAGACAGGCTACGCAATGCTCTAATAGTGTGGTTCTCAAACTTTTTTTTTGCGAACCATTTGAAAATTGCTGAGGTTTCTCAATGGACCACTTAATGAGCTTTCCAAATGTTGTTTGTATCTTTAGCTAACTATTGTAAAATGCTTTGGATAAAAGTGCTATATGAAAAAAACCTTAATAATAATTACCTTTTTTTTGTTTTACAAATAAAAGCACACAACTCATATTTTAATATCAGTAGTCTTACCTTTCTAATGTGACGGATGTGCCCTCTCTCCCCAGACGCGGCAGTCCCTGAGCTGCGGCTGGGAAGGAGGGGATTCTCTCCCCCGCCACAGCAGCCACATAGTTGGGGCTGGGAAGGAAGGGGGTCTCTCTGTCTCTTCCCTGCCGCGGCAGCGCCCGAGCTGGGGCTGGGAAGGAGGGAGATCTTGCCCTGTCTCCCCCGCCACAGCAGCCACAGAGCTGAGGCTGGAAAGGAGGGCCATCTCTCCCTGGCAGCCGCAGCCCTGGAGCTGGGGAAAGTCGCCTCTTTCCCTGGCTGCCACAACCCTGCCCATCCCAAATTCCTGCCAACCCTCTTCTCACCCCACTGCTCCCTCCCACCTACCGCTATTCCCTCCACCTCACCTTACATGTACGTCTTCTCCAGGGTCCAGGCACCTAATTAGCAGGTCGCTTGTGCGGCTCCACTAATTAGGTGGGTCGCCCTTCATTCTCTAGTGTTCAGCCGTCCAGGTGCGCACCTTAGAGGGAACTATCCGCTGACTACCTGAATGGAGCTCACGGACCACTGGTGGTCCGCGGACTACAGTTTGAGAACCTCCGCTCTAACGGCCAGAAAAAAAAAATTTACCACTCTTTGTATCTCTACTACTTATACTGAGTATACTGAGTAAAGTTCACCCCTCTCCTGCACAGAACCTGAATAAACAGCCTATGATTTGAACAGCAGCCACTGGCCCCTTTGGGCCCTCTATCAGTAACTTCAAGTCTGAATAGCCCCACTGAAGATCATGCTTACACATAGCCACTGGCCCCTTCCCCAGCCTGCTCCAACACCCTACTCCCCCTTCATTCAGAACCCCTTTCTGCACCACACTGAGGAGGCAGCCCCATGCTCTACTCTCCCTTTTAAAGGGCTACCTCAGTGAAACCATGGTATTTTGTGGCCATGAATAAGGAGTGAATAATAATCTCCTAAAGTTCCATTAACATTTTGATTTTCAGCCAGCCATGTGTACTTCTGAATCCAGAACACGCAGGCCACAATAATATTGAGTTGGAAAAAGTTAATGGTAATAAGGAGAGCAAGAAATTCTGCTTTGGCCTTCAAGACTCCCTCTGGGGCAAAGAAAGAGGCTGAAAGAATATGTTTCCTGATCTACTTTTTCCTTTCATAAAAATACAAGTGCAAACAATTTCAACTTAGCCGTGGATGAATGCATGGCTGACCTTCCATTTGTGGTCAGACCGAGGAAATAATTTTAAAAAGAAAATAGACTTGAACCTTGACTGCCTTTAAATTCTTACACAGAGCGGTGTAAAATCTAAACTAATTTAAGGGTTTAAATTCTCCCTAACATCTTCAAAGCTATATTTGCTAGGCTTGCTCTGGCTATGTGATTTACACAATAACTCGGGTGGTTACCAAAGCCTATGTTTTCTTCTCATCCATTCAATGCCAGCAAAGTCACACCTGTGTAACTGAGACGAATTTATGTTTGGCAGCTGATACGGCAATCCGGAGGTAAGAGTGTATATAAGGCTGGGCATCTTTCTAAAAAGATATGTTCTAGCTCAAACAAAGTTATGGGTTTGATGCAGAAATTATTGGGTGAGGTTCTCTAGCTCATGTTATGCAGGAGGCCAAACTAAATAATCATAAAGATTTGACTAGCCGCAAAATCTGTGAATCTATCGATCTTTAAAATATGCCTCAAAAGACAAACTTAGATGAAGAAATACAAACAGTCACTCATTTACCCTCACTCTCTTTAGAGAGAGCTGCATGCTGTCTAATCTATACCAATTCCATCTGCTTACCAGATTTTGGGTTGCATAATACTGGGGGACTGCTGCTGAGGGTAGGGCTGCTGCTGAAGTAACCACTACTGCCACAACTGCTTAAGCTACTCCTTCTTACGGCTGATACGATCTTTATCTCCTTGGTGGGACTCACTGTGCAAAGAAGACAGAAAATACATAGAGAAAGGGAAATTGTCTTGATTCTTTTGGCACATTTCCCCTGCTTTGTTTAAAATAACAACATCAGAACATGCTTTCATTTATAATAGTATAATCATACTATCACACTCTGCCTAGTCAGAATGCTCACCCTATGTGCTGCAGGAATTAGGGAGACCAGATGTCCCGATTTTATAGGGACAGTCCCGATTTTTGGGTCTTTTTCTTAGATAGGTTCCTATTACCTCCCACCCCCGTCCAGATTTTTCACATTTGCTGTCTAGTCACCCTAGCAGGAATACTTGAATTGTACATGAAGATTATATTTTTACTCTGGTATGTTGGATTACCACATGAATCATTTTAGCTAATTTAATTCTCTGTAAAGCTTCCATCACTGTGATTTCTAGGTGCCAATGCAATAGAGTGAAATAGGCATTTTAATAAGCAGAATATTTTCTGCAGTTATCCCCTGCTTTCTTCCTATTTTCATCCTGCTTCCTAATGTGTACTGTAGTATATTACTTGTTCAGGTATTCTTTCCCCCCAAACTACAACGTACAGTTTATGCCAAAACACTTTTGCTTTTAAAAAACTTTTTAGCAAGTTTATAAAAAAGAAAAACGTCCAAGCTGCTTGATTTCTGCCTGTGGAAAAATGTAAATCTGAAATCTTTTATTTATACAAGAGCAAACAAACAACACAGGCAGCTAATTTTCTGAAAAGCCAACCAGGCCGAAGAACCTGTTTACTGGATATAATATTTATTCATGGATGATGCAGTGAGCACTTCTCTTCAGCTAAATCTGCCTCATGCTAAAGTGAAGGGGGCCAAGCTTTAGGAATCACACCTCTTCAAGGAAAAGTTAAACAATGGAGAAGTTAAAGGCACAGAACCAAGGAGTCACCTGACTGAAAACTGGTGTGCTTTCTGTTGTCATGGTTCTGCTTGCGCAGGCAAAAGGGACTGTCATGACTTTCTGGCATCAAACGGGATTTCTCAGGGAGCAACTCCATCAGCCTCCGTCGCCGGCGGAAATTCATTCTGAACTGGTACAGCAGGTTGCTATCCATAAAATGGTGCTTGTTGGACACTGGGGAGAGAAAAAGGAGTGAAAACTCCCTGTCTGGCAGAACACAAAGTAGGGAGCATATAGTATACATGAGGTTGCTGTTTCCATGCTTGCATCCTCCTTGGTGATAGCAGCACTCTAAAGGTACGTCTACACTCCCAGTGAAGGTGTGATTGTAGCACAGATGGCTATAACTGTGCTAACAATAATCTAACTAACATGAGTAACAATAGCTTTGTGTGGACATGGTGGCAAAGGCTTCAGTGCAGGCTAGTTGCCTGATTATGTACCCAGGCTTCCTATAGGCTAGTGCTTGGGCCACTCACTTGGGCTGAAGCCAGTGCCACCGCATCTACGCTATTATTGTTATCTAGGCTAGCTAGATTAAAGGTATGCCTACCCATGCTACAATCTCATCTTCGCTTGCAGGGTGGACCTGCTCTAGTTGCTCCTGATCTGTTAACTCACCAGGAGTGGCAGGGTCATTAGCAGTAGTGAGGTACCAGGATAGGATTGCCATGTACCCAGCAAAAAATATTCTATACAATAAAAAAAGTCTTATTACATAGACCTTGACACTGAAAGCGAATCCCAAGTCCAACTGGAGCCAGCGGAAGAATTTAGAAAGTAATTGCTGCTTGCAGCACAATCAAAATATCTGCATGTTCACTATCAACACAGGAATTGCTGTGTGCCGCCGCTTAAGAGCTATGGACTGAAAAATGCACCACTGAGAATAAGTTTCAGTGCCAGGACCCAGAGATACTGGAACTCATTTGGGACTGATCCCACTGGGCTTTCTGATTCTATCTTCATTTAGGTCTTCTGATCATTTCCCATGGAAATCATTTCTTTGGATCACTATTTCTCACCTAAGACTTAGGATTTGTCTAGTTTGTGAATTATATTTTTGCTCTGATATTACTATTCCTAATAATCTTGGACACACAGTTTAGTTTTATATATTATCCCCATTAAATTCTTCTAGAGCTGTATTATTTTATACAGCATTCATAAATTCTGCCATTAATCTTGGCATAATATACACATTATAACCTTCTAAAAAAAAAAAGCAGAAATTTACAGATAAAAATCCAGAATTCCGTTTATCGTTTGCTCCTCAAGAAAGAATATGCAGTACAGGTGTGACAAAGAAGGGCAATCTCCCATAATAACCTGGATAAACCTTTTTTAATTAAATTAAACCTTATGACTAGAACCCTAGCAAATTCACGGCCATGAAAAATGTATCATGGACCGTGAAATCTGCTTTCCGCCTTGAAATCTGGTCTTTTGTGTATTTTTACTCTATACTATACACAGATGTGGATTACGGTTTTCTGAGACCCTGGGTCAGAGCAAGTGGGGGCCTCTTCCCACCCCATCCACCTGCAGTTCCCCCCACTTGCCTCAGCGCTCCTGCACAGGAAATGGGGTCGGGGCACGGAGGCTTGCCCCTCCCTGCCCACCCACTCCTTGGCAGGAGCACTGGATGGGTGGAGGGGGGCAAGTCCCCACACCCTGACTCCACTTATCAACTCCACTCCCCTGCAGGAGTGTTGGGTGGGTGGAGCGGGGCACAGCCCCGTGCCCAGACCCTGCTCCCTGGCAAGAGTGCGGGTGGACCAGGCCGGGGTGCAGGGGTGCCCATTTTTCTGGGCCCCCCAATTGGCAGGGATCCCTGTGCATGGATCCCATTGGCCCAGTGACTAATCTGCCACTGACTATACAGATTTCAAAGGGGAGACCAGCATTTGTCAAACTGGAGATTCCGACCCAAAAGGGGGTTGTGGAGAGGGGGGCTGTCACAAAGTCATTGTAGGGTGTCACAGTATTGCCACTCTTACTTCTGCACTGCCTTCAGAGCTGGATGGCCAGAGTGTGGCTGCTGCTGAGTGAGGGCCCAACTCTGAACACAGCAGCACAGAAGTATGGGTGGCAATACCACACCATGCCATCCTTACTTCTATGCTGCTAGTGGTGGTGCTGTTGCCTTCAGAGCCTGGCTCCTGTCTAGCAGCCGCTGCTCTCCAGCTGCCCAGCTCTGAATACAGCGCCACCGCCAACAGCAGTGCATAAGTAAGTGTAGTAATACCGTGACCTTCTACAATAACTCTGTGAACCCCACACAGCCTCTTTTTGGGTCAGGACCTCTACAGTTAGAGCACCATGACATTTCAGATTTAAATATCTGAAATCATGACATTTACAATTTTTAAAATCCTCTTGACCGTAAAATTCACCAGAAATGGACTGTGAATTTGGTAGGGCCCTACTTATGACCTTAAGTTGAATACCTTTGGGGTCCATCGTATTGAAAATGTAACTGTTTATGTGTTTCAGAGTAGCAGCCGTGTTAGTCTGTATTCGCAAAAAGAAAAGGAGTACTTGTGGCACCTTAGAGACTAACAAATTTATTAGAGCATAAGCTTTCGTGAGCTACAGCTCACTTCATCGGATGCATCCGATGAAGTGAGCTGTAGCTCACGAAAGCTTATGCTCTGATAAATTTGTTAGTCTCTAAGGTGCCACAAGTACTCCTTTTCTTTTTGTTTATGTGTTATTGTGGAACTGTACATAACTTTTCTATGAGAGAATTAATGCAATCTCCGGAAAGCATCATAACATTCAAAAGGACAATAAATTCTCACCTCTGAAACTAACCTTTTGAAGCTATACCCTGGGGAGAGAACCCGATTGTCTACTGATTGTCTACTCCTGGAAACTCCAAATCAAAGAACCCCTAACTATACACAGGAGGCACTAAACTTTTCACGGGTGTTCTTTGTTCTAGGCAAAAATGGGTTATGAACTTGAAACCACCAGAAAACTCTTGTGTGGGGTTTTTAAGGACTGCTCACATGCCAGAACCACTGTTGGTGTGAGGTGGGTGTCTGGTAATCTTATTAGTCCATGTGTAGGTTCTTTTATTGTTTTTGATGTTTTCCCTGTAATGCTTTTACCTTACAAATACAATGTACTTGCTCAGAAAGAGCTGTGCGGTGACTTATAACTGTTGGCAATTTCTCTGTTATTAGTCTCTGAAGAGAAAGCAAAATGCAGTGGCTGGCCATTTTGGCAGTCTGTCCTGCTGGGTGAATTCACAATATAGTCAGAGAGCTGTGCAGCCTGGAGATAACAGCTCAGAAGAGAGAGAGACGCATGTCTCCACTCAAATAAGCCAATGGCTGGGGAGCCTGCCCTTGCTGGATCACAGAAAGGGAACAAAGGTTCAGTTGCCCTGAATTGTGACAACAGGTAAGTAAAATCATTTAGCAATATCAGACCATAAATAGAAAAGATTGACCTTAGTCCTGTGATCCATGCAGCCCAGCCGTCCAACACCCAATTCCCTTCTCTGTCCCCCAAGCTGATGCTCTTCTAACTACCCATATCCTGCCCTGTTTCTATCTACATAAGTACTTACATTGTCCTCATCACTGGTATTATATGAGAATGAATGATGCCAGCCCTGTCTGCTTGTTTGTCTGCCTCTCTCACAAAAGCCTGGGCTCTCTTCCACTCCACCTCTAAGCATGGGAGGCCCTGCCTATGTTAGTGTGCAAGGCCACTGCCTTCTCATTCAAATCCCTCCTCAAAAACACATTTCTACTAAGATAAGATGCCGACAGGGAGATATACAACAAGTATCAGGCAGGTAGAGTGGCAACTGGGGGAAGAGAACACAGCCAGAGGCTGCAACAGCCACGACCATGCTATTTTGTAAAAACCTCTCCTTTGAGTGTGGGCAGGGAGTGTCACAGAAGCAAAGGAATCAGTGATAGCATGGCTCAATTGGAGCTCTCCATTACATTAAGGGAGGGGATTCCTCATAGACTTGCTTCCTCCAGAGGAATCAGGCTGATGGCGGTCAAACTTATACTGTTTATGTTTTCTAACAGCCATAAGCAGGAAAGTATTGTAATGGAAGAGATCAATACCTCACAATGAGTAACAGTTGAATAAATCAGTAGGAACAAAGTCACATATCCAATGAGGAACTAGGAACAAGCAAGCTGCAGGAGCCTTTGGAACTGTATTGTGCATATCATGCATACCACTCCTCCCACCTCCTGCAGGTCATCTCAGAGTTAAGGGCATTTTGCTGAAGTGCCTCACCCTAGTTCAATGGTGCTTTGCAACACTGCAATTTGGTCTTCACTGATAAAAATCATGTGTTTTTTGCTTCAGGGAAACTAAGGCTATGTCTACACTATGCAGCTTTTACGCAGCCGCTACAGCCATGCCGCTAAAAGGCGTGCATTGGAATGCATCCAATGAAGTGAGCTGTAGCTCACGAAAGCTTATGCTCAAATAAATTTGTTAGTCTCTAAGGTGCCACAAGTACTCCTTTTCTTTTCGCGTAGCCACTGTTTGTCACCAGGAGAGAGCTCTCTTGTGGACAAAAAAATTCCACCCATAACAAGCAGTGTTAGTATTGTCAGCAGGAGAGCACTCCTGCCGACAAAGCGCTGTTCACACCAGCGCATGTCATCAGCAAAACTTTTGTCTTTCGGGTGTGTGTGTGTGTGTGTTTTTATATCACCTCTGAATGACAAAAGTTTTATCTTTCACTTGCCAGTATAGACAAAGCCTAACACACATGAGCTATCCCAAGGTAAAAACACGGTGAAGATAAGGCACTTTAAATTTAACACAAAGTAAACCTGTCATGGTCAATCCCTGGTAGGGGTATCCAGCTGTTTACTGTGTCTTCATTGTGTTTTTACCTCAGGATAGCTTATCTGTGCTTGTTACGCCAAGATGAAAATGCTTTTTTAGCACTGAAAACAAAGCCTTAGAGAAAACTAATACCGTTTCTCATGAATAAACAGAAAGGTCAAGCCAATCAGCCAAAACTGTGATGTTCCAAGGGCTGACTAATGAACCAGCTTGCTTTGCTCCTTGCTGTTTATTTTTTGAACTGCCAGAAGCACACAGCACTGTTACAGTGTTTTAGAAAAAGCCAGTGTCACTCAGCTTTATCGTGCTTCATGTCAGTGCTGAATTTGTAGGCTCTCCAAGCCAACACCCCAAGGTCTTTGTTAAGATGAGGATTTTACATTTTGTAGGCAATTCAATTCCTGGTTGTGAGACTCTAATTACATCACTAATGATGGTGTCCCATTCTGCTGAGCTCATCGTTTTGGATACTCTCATTTAATAACAACAAAATAGAGTTTAGGAATTATCCCCATTTTTAAAATGAGACAGAGAGGTTTGGAATCTTGTCCATAATCACAAGAAGGACCCGCTGTCAGAGCCAAGGCTAAAATTCAGGAGTACCTACTTCCCCACCCCATTAACAGACCATTAAAATATTTCATAGAGGATTCCTGGCAGTATTGTATTATCATAGCAAAGTAATGTAAAACAAACTCATGAAACTTCTCTTTGTGATAATCTCATAGACAATCTACTAAAGCTGAAGAAGACAAGCTATATTTATACAACATACTAATGGAATTTTTATTCCAACTCTCATAGGGCTGGGCCATGTGAATATTTACAGGGAAATATATATTCCAATTACCAAGTATCTATAATTATTAATATAAATATAATAAATTAGTTCTGGTTTAATTTTAATATTTTCTGAACTATATGCAATTCTTCTCAAGTAAATATATCCTCTCTATCTTGTTACCCTCTTTCCTTTATTAGCACAATTGTTTTGACATTCTTAAGAAATCATGACTCCTGCTTCTTTAGAAAATCAACACACATTTTACTACAGGTGTCACAAAGCAGTTTAAAATTGTGGAGTGACTATTGCCTATGATACTCCATAGCCTAATTTGCTTATGATGATATCCCTGTGTATCTTACAATAATAAACCTTGTTTTGACTAATATACTAAGTAACTGTGAGATAGAGGTTACAGCAGAATGGGCCACACTCATCCCTTGTGTAACTAGTTGTAGACAATGGAGTTATGCCAGGGATGAGTTTGATCTAGTATGTGAATATAACTGGAAAGAACATATTCAGAATGATGCTATCATCATCTGTTGTAGAAACACAAAAAGATATGCTTTGCAATTGGAATATTCTCCCCCTCACATAAACAGTGTAAGTACAGAATTCTGAGTGCTCACTCAGCTGTTACAAATTCTGAGTTATACCTACGTTAAAAATATAAATATCAGAGTGCCAGCTCTCAGCCTCAGGAAGAGTAAATACTTGACTCCTGGATATTGTGTTACTTAATAGGTGCTCCTTGCCAAATATCAGTGTTAATGCAAAATGAAGGAGATTGAAAAACTAAGCTCTTAAAAAGGAAGGAAATTTTAAAAGTTAACAATGAGTGCTCAATTTTAGCTGCCTCCTTGTGCTTATGTGGTCAAATAAGGTATTTTTAAAAAGTTATTCCTGTGGGGCACTGACTATTTTCTGCTCTAAAGTTGCACAATGGTTTCCATCTGAGTCACTCTACTTTAAGACTTCACCTTCAAGGCTGAAATTCTCCATTACTGATCTCTGACCAAAGGTGATTTAATCTGGAGTGTCTGAGCAAAAATAGCTCCACCAGTTTTGAGCCCAAAGAGAATGGGGGATAATGGAATTCTATTTTTTGAACAATCGCACAGATGAAATGGTTGCATTTGAAGCTTAGCATGGAAACAGCCTTCAAAAAAAGAGATGTGCATAGCCTTGTTCCTGAGTAATCTGGTTTGAACAAGTTACAGGCATTTGAAAATTACATATCAGGAATGTATAGTAGCTTGTCTTTTGCTAAGCTTCCTAAATGTGGACCTACAGCGCATGGGTGCTCATCTCATCAGTCAGCTTACCCATCACATATTCTGATTTAGTCAGCAGAGAAGGAAGGAAAGAATCCCAAACAATTTGCAGTCACAGAGAGATGTACAAACTTGCCTAGCATGGACTTTCTTAGGTGTAATTCAGTGGTTGAGGTTGTTAACAATCTTAAAACTAACTTAGATGGGCAAGCTATGAAACTAAGGAAAGCCCTACCCATGGTTGAGAAGGAAAGGTACAGTAAATTGGTGTTTACAAAATTATTAAAATTTATCATACAAATCCTAAATCAGTACATATATATTGGATAATACACACAGGAGGAGAGATACGGCTGCATGTCGTGCTTCCCTTCTCATTTACACCTGTTTTGTATGGGTGTAACTGCACTGGATTCAATGGCATTACTCCTGATTTACATCAGTGTAAGTGCAAGGAAATTCAGGCCCCTTAAACCTGACAGATCCCAGCCTTTGTTCTTAATACTGAAGCTTTAGCAGTTTTTGTATGGTTCTATCTATACATTATTTGCCAAATAGTACAACAGATAAAATACAATACAAATTGCAACTTCCTGTATAATTTTACATACACTTTCTAACACTTACCTACAATCTTGTGATCAGCAAAGGCCACAAACAACTCGCAGATTTGCAGTGAGAGGGAAGCACAGCAGGAGAACAAACATTATCTTTACTCAAATTTCACAAAACTGGAGAGGATTTATAAAATGTGAAAAGCTATTTTAATAAATTAGGTGACTCATGCTTTAAAACCCAGGTAATTTTCACAACCATCTTTTTCCTGCAATCTCACCCACAGTTTTAGTCCCACATGATTTTTAATGACGATATCTCAGCTACCACCACCCGTTAAAATGGGATTATGGCTATTTTATGTCACTGGTGCAGAGCAAAGGAAACGGACTTGGTCCTGCTTTGAGCAGGGGGTTGGACTAGATGACCTTCTGGGGTCCCTTCCAACCCTGATATTCTATGATTCTATGATTCTATGAATGTCCAGGTGAATCTGCTTGCTAGCAGTTCTCAAGTCAACAGCCAGACTAGAAGTGGCAAAATGTTAGCAAACTGTATGGGATTTTAAGACCTGATGTCTCATGTCTTTTTCACAGCTGAAAATAAATGCTTTACTCTACTCTGAAGATGAGAAACACTGCTTTCCAGAAGCACACAGAATACAATTCTAATCCTTTTTCTAATTGAGACAGAGGCCCTGTTTCTAACATTATGTTACACTGATGTAAAACAGGAGTAACTCCACTGGTTATGACAGAGACCTGCTGGTGTAAAACTGGAGTAAAGGCCACAGATCCTTAACTGTCACTAGTCCCTCCAAAAAATAATATTTTTTGGCAATAATCCAAGACATAATATTGAGGTCCCAGACCTCAATGTAATGTTTTGATCTTTGAAACAATAGAACATTGTCCTGAAGTTTACACTCTAAAGAAACAGCAAGTATAATACACACACACACACAAAATACATGACAAGGAGCAGATCCTAACTGGAATGCCTCTCAGCACAGGGTTTTTAGAAATTATCTAAAAAAGGGCAGGGAAGGAGCTTGGTGTACATGAATTGAATAAACCATCCTTCTGTGACTGAACTGTTTTCTAACCTGGCTTTTCCACACCCCTCCTATGAAATGTTTTGGATCAACTCTGATTTCTTTTTGATTCTTCACTTTTGCACACTACCCCAAGAAGAACTAGTGTTTAAAAAAGCAGACAATAAAGGAACATTATTGTGACAGTCTGTATCCCTATGTTCATTCTTTTTACAAAACTATAATGGATTTTGTACAAAGTATGGCTTGTGAGGTATCATTTAAAAACTCATAATGTGCTGATCATTATTGTCCTGGTGAAATATGTGTGGCAACATTGTATAAACTTATAAGATTCTACTGTATAACATTACTGAGACATAATCCAAGTTTAGAAAAGCAGGTAGAAACCAGTTCCTCAAAGACAAAAGGCAAACTGATGTCTTAGCCAGGTGTCAACAAAATCAGATGGGCTTATCACCTGATTAAGTGGCCATTCTTTGGCAGGAAAAAGGGTGTGAGTGAGAAATTTACATCTGGGCAAAGAAGCTGCTGGAAGTTCCTGTCACACAGACTTTCTGTCTCCTGAACCCCAGCTGGAGATGATTCTCAAGAGGAGGAAAAGATATAAAAATGGGGAACAGATGCCCCAACTCATCACTCCCTTCATCTCTACACACAGCAGCAACAACAACTGAAGGACAAGGCAATCAACACTGAACTGGGGGAGGGGGTCCTGGCTAAAAGGATTCCAGCCAGTAAGACAGCTAAAGCATATGGTGAGAGAAACCTTTGCTTTGAATTCGTTTAGCTTGTTAAGTTATATATTAGATATATTTTACCTTTTATTTACTTGTAACAAATTATTACTTTTATGCCTCATTACTTGTAATCACTTAAAATCTATCTTTCTGTAGATAATAAACTTGCTTTATTGTTTTATCTAAACCAGTATGTGTTTACATTGAAGTGTTTGGGAAACTTCATTTGGGATAACAAGATTTGTGCACATCATTTTCTATTAACAAAATGATGGACTTTATATGAGCTTGTGTTGTCCAGGAGGGTCCTGGGCAGTACAAGACACACATTTCTGGGGGGAAATCTGAGACTGGGAATATGCTGGTGTTTCCCTGAAATGTAATTCATGAGTGGCTGGCTATAGAGCTCATACAGTATAGCAGGGAGTGATTTACATGCCGAAGGCTGTGTGTGAGCAGACCAGGAGTGGTTGCTTTCACAGCGAAGCAATGTAAGAGGCACCTCAGGTTGGTGAATTGAGGGAACACAGCTGTCTGTCAGTCCAGATTGTGCCCTGGTTAATATCATAGTTATAAAATAACAGTGCCCTTTAACTGCCCTTCTTGGAGGAGAATACACAGCTTTCTGAGCTGCCTCTTATTCCTCTGGCCTTTTGCCAGCTCAGTTTCTGTGTCTTGGAGACAGAAAACAGAATGAGGGCCAACTTGTTGAAAACGTGTGCGCACTTTTGCATGAGGCTCTGGCAGGGTGAGCCTGCAAACTTTAAAAACAAAATTAGGCCCTTGCTCTGTAGTCACCCAGTATTCACCATACACTCAATCACTAAAGCCCTGCACAGACCCTGCATGGATCATCCGATCCATGATCTGCGAGCTGCAAAAACGATCTGTAGATACAGATATCCACACATATAAAGCGGATATCCACAGATTTGCAGGGCTTTAGATATAAAATTTGGATCTGCATCTAGCCACGATCCACAAAAATGGTCCTCCAATATCCACATCCGCATATGTGGATATAAAGAGGATATCCATGGATTTGCAGGGCTCTATCAATCAGAGTCTTGATATCTTTCACCCACCACTGCCAAATACAGCCACTGGGACTCTGCAAATTCCATTTCTCCTTTGTCCATTCCTGCTGCTTTTCACAATGCAAACGCTAAAAGATGAAAATAAATGGCACTATATTTTTCATTGGATTGTGCTTTTCCTTTTCCTCTCAAAGGCTTCCTGTTTTTCTACAGCTAATCTAGCATCTGCAAATGTGTTTTAATAATGGTACCTATTCAAACTAGTTTCTTCCTAAACATTGATGAATCACATCTGTTTGGAGCTCTCTCAAGCTAAGGAAGAGTCAGAACGTTTGCCCACACGTTCAATAAGCAGACAGCCAATTATTGGTCCTTGATTTTCCCTACTATATAAACATGATACATATATTTCTAGCCTTATGAATATGTATATTTTATTTGAACTGTAGATAAAACCATCTCTGTACATACTCCAACAGATGTTTAAGCTCTTGCTAGGACACAAACCAAAATGGTATTGTTTCCACATTTGTACTGCAAACATTTCACTTTCCACACGCAGTGCATGTAATGTTGAACTGTTTCAGTTTCAGAGTGTCTCATATAAACAAGGAGACAGCTTCTCAGTGTAAATTGTTAGAGCTGTTCCAAATTACGCTAGCTGAGGATATGTCCCTGTATACACACACACACACACACACACACGTTGTAGGTCAGAAAAAAAGTTGTGATGTAATGAGAGAACCACATTTCATGCATCATATCTACGAAATATGACATTTTTAAACAGTATAAGAAAAACTTAAGCAACAGGATTCCAATGTTCAGGACTCTGAAGTCCAATGGTAGCTTATCTCCTATCAAATAATGTATCTTGTACTGATTGTTCACTGCTTCAACACCGTATTTCAGGTAGATTAAAGCATGAAAGCAGGTTAAAGTTTGTAAATGTAGTATCTAGAGACATAAAGGGTAACAAGAAAACATTCTTCAAATACATTAGAAGCAAGAGGAATACCAAGGACAGGGTAGGCCTCAATGATGGGGAGAAAATAATAGAAAATGTGGAAATGGCAGAGGTGCTTAATGACTTCTTTGTTTGGGTTTTCACCAAGAAGGTTGGTGGTGAGTGGATGTCTAACATCGTGAATGTCAGTGAAAATGAGGTAGGATCAAAGGCTAAAATAGCAAAAGAACAAGTTAAAAATTACTTAGACAAGTTAGATATCTTCAAGTCACCAGGACCTGATAAAATGCATCCCAGAATACTCAAGGAGCTCACTGAGGAGATAGCTGAGCCATTAGCGATTATCTGAAAAGTCATGGAAGTCGGGAGAGATTCAAGATGACTGGAAAAGGGAAAATATAATACCAATCTCTAAAAAGGGAAATAAGGACAACCCAGGGAATTACAGACTAGTCAGTTTAACTTCTGTACCTGGAAAGACAAGGGAGCAATAATGGAGCAAATGATTAAGCAATCAATTTGCAAAATCTAGAAAAAAATAAGGTGATGAGTAATACTCAGCATGGATTTGTCAAGAACAAATCATGTCAAACCAACCTGACAGCTTTCTTAAACAGGGTAACGAGCCTTGTGGATGCGGGGAATTTTGTAAAACAACCAACCAAAAAAACCTATGGTGAATATGCCCCTATGGACATCACCTTTAATTTGGTCATAATTATACTAAAATCAGTTATAGTGCTGGATGGTCTCTAAGACTTCTTTAGGGTGCTGAATGGAGGTTTGTGTCACTGAGATAAAGCGGGACATCACCTGTAAAGAATGATTTTATGATCTTTAGCACAGACGCTGATGGCCTGAATACCTGGAGAATTTCTGATAGCTATTACAAGAGATTCAAGGATTAAAACAAACAGAGGAGGTGATAAAGCACATTCTTGTGTCACTCTTCAAGGGAGAAAGTCTCTGATTAGGAGCCATTCCAGTCAAGGAAAGCACATGGTGAATTACCAACATGGAGGTTATGAACTGAGGAATGAAATTATCTCCAGTATCAGCAAGTCATAGTCCAAAAGAGAGAATGGCAATTAAGGAAGCTGTACATTGCAAGGCCATGTTTTACTCAAAAAATGAAAAACAATAGTTAAAAATAGGGAATTGGAGAAATATATTAATGCAACATGTACACTATAATAAATTAAAGACGCTTCTGGACAGATCAGCAAAAGACAATCAGATCATAAGGGTTTTTAAAATTTTCTTCTACTTTCAGGTCTGTACACAACTTTAATCAAATCTGGTTTATTGGTGAATACGTAAAACAGCATTATACCTTGCTGCTTTAATATTGCATTCCTTTTCTTAGGGCAAGTTTCTTGTTACACAATGCTACTATATTTCTGCTTGCAAAAAGTGGAAGAAAATTAAAACATTTTTAACATGTTCTTGCACTGTAAAAGCTGATAGCAGAAGTCAATACTTATTGTACGAGTCACTTGTTTTCATCCATTAGAACAGTGGACGATTAGATGACAATAGACAAAATCTTGAGAGGTGCTGAGCTCCTGCACCTGCTATAAGTTAATATGATCAGCATGTGCTCAGCACCTCTCAAAATTGGGCCCAATGCAATCAACCAGATTAAATGTTTTAAATTGTAAAACTTATTCAGATTTAAATAATAATTTTATAATATTACAACAAAACCCTTATTCAAACAGGAACTCTGCTCACCAGCTACCTTCAAAAGAGCTACTTTCCATTCCTGCATCTTTCAGGGAAGTAAATGCTGAGCCCTCTCCAAAAACCCTATCAAACAGATATTTTAGTGCTAACGGAAATTATCAGGTGGAGAGCTCTGGATTCTAAAGACTTGTTTATCACCACAACAAGTACAGCATAGTCAGCAAGAATGCAAGCTTCTTCAAAACATACCACCTCTGAGGATCATCTCTGTTCTACACTGTCTACCTTTAGGCCATAGGGGATAGTTCAATGACAAATGAGACTCAGAGTAGAGATACCAATTAGTGACAATTGTGATGTGAACAGTTTCCCACCAGGAACTGGGCTAAAGTCATTGACTGTTTCATCTTGGCCCCCAATCATCTTCAGATGTAATGTAAGGCTACAACGGACCCAGTCCAAATTCAAACTGATAATCTAAAAGAGAAAAGGGACTAGTAATGGAAGACAGAACCTAAAGTCATCCATTTCCTTACTCTTGTTTCTAAACTATGTCTTAGTTCTACAAAAGAATTGGAAGAAGACTTAGCTTCACAGGTACAATCTTCTTTACTGATTTGGAAGAGATTGCAAACAACATATTAATGAAACTCACAGAAGATACTAAATTGAGAGCACTTAACACCAGTCATGACAGAGGACTAATTCAAAGGGAAATAGGGAAACAAAAAGCATGGGGAGAAAACAACAACCTGATTTGGTAGCCTTTTATATTCACTTTGCACTTCAGTCAGCGACTACACAAGGTGCAGGGCACAAGACAATCAGACCCAGTGAATCCAGGAGAAAATAATCCAAAATACAGGCATGCAAATGTAAGCAGCAGCCTGGCAAGCAGGAACACTGAAAGAGATGAGTAATCTGGTATAGAAACAAGAAGATTGAATGTTGCTTCCTAGGTACTGCATTTCTCATCAATTGGAACTGGATACAAGCACAAGCTGTACTGCATATACAGTGAAGTACAATCAATATGTGTCTAAATTTGATGAGAATTTTTAGAGCATTTAAAAATATACTATTTTAAGACACTGCCACAGAGCATATGTAACTACTGCCTGGCAAACACAAGTGGTGTCATAGGAGAGGACTTCCCTCTCCCAATATGAACCAGATCTAAAAGGGAAAGCACTTAACAGCTTGAGATCCCTTGATCTTGATCTAATCCCAGACCTTCTACTTGACTGACTGCAAGCCTGAAGATATGCATACAGTCCTGCAACTCCGTATCCATGGGGCTCTGGGTGAAAGAGGAGGAACACTCACATGCCAATCTTTGCAGTATCAACCACATTTATTCTTCTCACCTAACCATGCAGCATTAATTTATATTACAAGGGCCAGGCAAACTGCTAACATGCTGACCTTGAAGTTAGCAAATTAAGGACCAAATCCTTCTCCAGCAAGTCTTGTACAGGAAGCAGGAATGCTGCCTAGTATGTTGGTCCTGTGGTCCTGGGATCCTGAAAGGATTCCAGGAGGAATGAGCCATGAGGCTCACATTGCTGTACCTTTGTAACGGAGTAGGTCACATATCAAGCTAGCATGTGTTAAAAGCAGTCTTTTGGGGGACTGGCCACATCCTTCAGCAGAAAAAACATGCCATGATATGCCAACTGATGTTGTAGCCCCTCCCCCCTCCTTCGAGATCTGTTGAGCGGGGGTTCCCAAACTGTAGGCCACGGTCCAAAGGTAGGCATTGACACAGTCCCGGGTGGTCTGCCATCATGGGTGGAGTTTTGGCAGAGCAAGTGGCGACGCCAGGCGCTCTGTGCATCCAGATCACTTTCCCCACGTGGGCTGGGTAATGGCCGCCACACCCTCCAGGCTCAGGTAGGTGTAGTCCTTGGTGCCCGTGAACCACTGGGTGCTGGTGGTCACAGTGACTGGGTAGGACGGCATGACCCAGCCTGGCGCACACACAGCCACAAGAAGTGAAGCCCCACTGTGCCAATTAGGGACTGGGCACACAGCCTGGCCCTGCAGCAGCACCCCCTCGAACACAGCCCCTCCCGACATGCTGAGCTACAACTCTGCCTGCACCCTGAGCTACCCCACTCTGCACACAGCCCCAGCTACTTCCTGCCTGCACCCTCATATACACTCTTGCCTGCACCCAGAGCTACCCTCCTATTTGCACACAGCCCCTAGATACTCCTGCCTGCACCCTGAGCTGGCTGAAAGACTGAAAATTATAGATGAGATCAGGTTGAGCCTCACTAACATATGTCCCCAGCTGGAAAAACTGAGCAAGGAGAAGCAGGCACATCCATCCCATTAAAAAGACTCCTGGTCTATAAGTTATTTTATATTTTATTTACAATATTTGATTTTTTCCTAATTAGTAGAGACTAGGGTTGGGTCTTTACTTAGCACAGAAATCCAAATTTTACACTAAAAAGGAAATTGAAAACACAATATAATGTTCAAAGTTGGACAACTATTTTGTCTGAAAATCAAATAATAACACAATGTGGTTTTTAACAACTTTCTTAACATTGTGTTGCTTACTGTTCGGTTTTAGACAAAATTATGTTTTGCCTCTTTGAACACTGCATTTTGCTCTCAACATTTTTTTAAAGTGTAGTGTTACTAAACCTGTTTGCTTACAAAGATCTTGAAACATTTCTTTGGGTGCTAGGGATTTCTGTCATTACAATTGTTCACATTAAAATGAAAAGGAAACATGTACATGTAAATTGTTTATTTAAAGTGTTATAGTTTATACGAATGTAATCATTAAAATAAATTAAAATAATAAATAATAATCATTAAAATAATAATAATAATAATAATAAATAACATTAATAATTTTCCTCAAGAAGTGTTAATAGTGGGCTTCGGTGGCTATTGCAGCTGCACGGGGGGGCCTCAGGGACAAAAGTTTGGGAACCCCTGGATTAGAGCAGCTTGGGGACTGCTCTAACCTATTGCAGAACTGGGCAAACTGAGAGCTGTAACTAGCTCCCTCACACCTCCTCTCACCCCTCTGCCGCCCATTGAACTGAGAGAATTTTAGTCACAGCAGATAATCTGTCCCAGTGCTTCCAACTCTAGATAAAATATGACAGATTCCCTGTGTGTAAAAACACTCTTATGTCTGAATGTTAAAGCATTCAATGTGTCTAGATGTCTTAAGAAGTGGAATTTTATAAAGCTGCAAAATTTGTCCTGTGCTCTTTTCATTTTATGCATGCACAGACATGCTTCTCATTCTTTTATAGAATCTTTGCTCCAATCGTCTGATTAATTTAATCAGTGGTTGCAAAGGCAGACTAAATACAGGTAATTGTCAGTGGCAACTCAAGCATTAAGAGATGTACAGGATATGCTGCCCTAGTACACAAAGGGACAAATTTTCAGGCTATGACCTCTATTAGGGCATGCAATTTTTGTGAATCATGACTTGCATACGCAAAGTAGAATACTCATATGAAACCACATTTGCTTGTACAAATACTGTAGAGGTTAACAAGGCCATTTTCAAATTCAATCAGAGTGTGTATAAAGTTATGCATGCACAAAGGGAGGTCAGTCCGAGATCCTTTTGAAAATTTACCCCAAGTTGTCTATCAACTGGCTATAGTACAACACTTCTGAAGTTGAAACATTTCACCTTTCTACAATATTTGCATAATTCCTTTCAAATACCTAGTTTCCCTTTTAAAATTAAGCATAGTTAATAGCTTCATGTGTGAAATCTGGTTTGAGGCTGACTGATTAAAATGAAGACAAATATGAAAGGAAATTGTGCTCAGCATATAAGAAGAGTCAAATACTGACTCAGCTGCAAAATATTTTTCTGAAGTCACGGAAATGAGAACAGGTATCAATAAATAAACTGGCACTATTTAGTTATAGATGGAAAATTACCTTGATAAAGACTAGTTCTATCAAACTTATGATTGCAGAGGCAGTATAATAAAAAAATATAGAAGAGTGAAGTGTTTTTTATTCTGTTTCATGCATATTTAACAATATTATTCGCTAGAGATCACATTTTGGGAAAGGAGGAATTTCATTCTCCATTCCTATTCAATCCATGTCCTTGCTGCTTGTACTGCCAACAAGGATGTCAATTAGTGTCAAGTGAAACTTTATAGATGATGACAAAGAAAGCACCAGGTTAGCCGTGACATTATCGGGGATACTGTTCCTGACGGCTTGTAGCCCATCTTTGTGTGGAATGTTGGTGTAGAGGGCTTCTACATCCATAGTGGCTAGGATGGTGTTTTTAGGAAGATCACCAATGAACTGTAATTTCCTCAGGAAGTCAGTGGTGTCTCGAAGATAGCTGGGAGTGCTGGTAACATAGGGCCTGAGGAGGGAATCTACATAGCCAGACAATCCTGCTGTCAGGGTGCCAATGCCTGAGATGATGGGGCGTCCAGGATTTCCAGGTTTATGGATCTTGGGTAGCAGATAGAATACCCCTGCTCGGGGTTCTAGGGGTGTATCTGTGCGGATTTGTTCTTGTGCTTTTTCAGGGAGTTTCTTGAGCAGATGCTGTAGTTTCTTTTGGTAACTCTCAATGGGATCAGAGGGTAATGGCTTGTAGAAAGTGGTGTTGGACAGCTGCCTAGTAGCCTCTTGTTCATACTCCGACCTATTCATGATGATGACGACAGCACCTCCTTTGTCAGCCTTTTTGATTATGATGTCAGAGTTGTTTCTGAGGCTGTGGATGGCATTGTGTTCTGCATGGCTGAGGTTATGGGGCAAGCGATGCTGCTTTTCCACAATTTCAGCTCGTGCACAAGTAATGGCTACTCTTAGCCCAGCAGAAGAATCTGTCCTATCTCGGGGCCTCTCCTTTTGCCCCTCCACCCCCACGAACATGATACAGTTCTGTGGTGACCTAGAATCCTATTTTCGACGTCCCCGACTCAAGGAATATTTCCAACACACCTCTGACCAACATATTAACCCACAGAGACCTTCCTACCAACACTACAAAAAGAAGGATTCTGGGTGGACTCCTCCTGAAGGTCGAAACAGCAGCCTGGACTTCTACATAGAGTGCTTCCGCCGACGTGCACGAGCTGAAATTGTGGAAAAGCAGCATCGCTTGCCCCATAACCTCAGCCATGCAGAACACAATGCCATCCACAGCCTCAGAAACAACTCTGACATCATAATCAAAAAGGCTGACAAAGGAGGTGCTGTCGTCATCATCATGAATAGGTTGGAGTATGAACAAGAGGCTACTAGGCAGCTGTCCAACACCACTTTCTACAAGCCATTACCCTCTGATCCCATTGAGAGTTACCAAAAGAAACTACAGCATCTGCTCAAGAAACTCCCTGAAAAAGCACAAGAACAAATCCGCACAGATACACCCCTAGAACCCCGAGCAGGGGTATTCTATCTGCTACCCAAGATCCATAAACCTGGAAATCCTGGACGCCCCATCATCTCAGGCATTGGCACCCTGACAGCAGGATTGTCTGGCTATGTAGACTCCCTCCTCAGGCCCTATGTTACCAGCACTCCCAGCTATCTTCGAGACACCACTGACTTCCTGAGGAAATTACAGTTCATTGGTGATCTTCCTAAAAACACCATCCTAGCCACTATGGATGTAGAAGCCCTCTACACCAACATTCCACACAAAGATGGGCTACAAGCCGTCAGGAACAGTATCCCCGATAATGTCACGGCTAACCTGGTGGCTGAACTTTGTGACTTTGTCCTCACCCATAACTATTTCACATTTGGGGACAATGTATACCTTCAAGTCAGCGGCACTGCGATGGGTACCCGCATGGCCCCACAGTATGCCAACATTTTTATGGCTGACTTAGAACAACACTTCCTCAGCTCTCATCTCCTAATGCCCCTACTCTACTTGCGCTACATTGATGACATCTTCATCATCTAGACCCATGGAAAAGAAGCCCTTGAGGAATTCCACCATGATTTCAACAATTTCCATCCCAACATCAACCTCAGCCTGGACCAGTCCACACAAGAGATCCACTTCCTGGACACTACGGTGCTAATAAGCGATGGTCACATAAACACCACCCTACATTGGAAACCTACTGACCGCTATTCCTACCTACATGCCTCTAGCTTTCATCCAGATCATACCACACGATCCATTGTCTACAGCCAAGCTCTACGATATAACCGCATTTGCTCCAACCCCTCAGACAGAGACAAACACCTACAAGATTTCCATCATGCATTCCTACAACTACAATACCCACCTGCTGAAGTGAAGAAACAGATTGACAGAGCCAGAAGAGTACCCAGAAGTCACCTACTACAGGACAGGCCTAACAAAGAAAATAACAGAACGCCACTAGCCATTACCTTCAGCCCCCAACTAAAACCTCTCCAACGCATCATCAAGGATCTACAACCTATCCTGAAGGACGACCCATCACTCTCACAGATCTTGGGAGACAGGCCAGTCCTTGCTTACAGACAGCCCCCCAATCTGAAGCAAATACTCACCAGCAACCACACAACAGAACCACCAACCCAGGAACCTATCCTTGCAACAAAGCCCGTTACCAACTCTGTCCACATATCTATTCAGGGGACACCATCATAGGGCCTAATCACATCAGCCACACTATCAGAGGCTCGTTCACCTGCGCATCTACCAATGTTATATATGCCACCATGTGCCAGCAATGCCCCTCTGCCATGTACATTGGTCAAACTGGACAGTCTCTACGTAAAAGAATGAATGGACACAAAACAGACGTCAAGAATTATAACATTCAAAAACCAGTTGGAGAACACTTTAATCTCTCTGGTCACTCGATTACAGACCTAAGAGTGGCTATCCTTCAACAAAAAAGCTTCAAAAACAGACTCCAACGAGAGACTGCGGAATTGGAATTAATTTGCAAACTGGATACAATTAACTTAGGCTTGAATAGAGACTGGGAATGGATGAGTCATTACACAAAGTAAAACTATTTCCCCATGGTATTTCTCCCCCCCACCCCACCCCACTCCCCCACTGTTCCTCAGATATTCTTGTTAACTGCTGGAAATAGCCTACCTTGCTTGTCACCATGAAAGGTTTTCCTCCTTTCCCCCCCCTGCTGCTGGTGATGGCTTATCTTAAGTGATCACTCTCCTTACAGTGTGTATGATAAACCCATTGTTTAATGTTCTCTGTGTGTGTATATCAATCTCCCCTCTGTTTTTTCCACCAAATGCATCCGATGAAGTGAGCTGTAGCTCACGAAAGCTTATGCTCTAATAAATTTGTTAGTCTCTAAGGTGCCACAAGTACTCCTTTTCTTTTTACAAGGAACATAGTTTGATGTTCAGATTCCAGATTAAACGCACTATGTTGGCAGTGGGGAAAAATAGTGTTTTTACTGGTAAATGGAGTGCATTTGACTTAGAATTCAGTAAGGGTGAACAAACAGAATATTACATACCCACTGTTACAGTCGGAGTCTAAAATTTTTTGTTCAATATCTTCATAAATGATCTGGAGGATGGTGTGGATTGCACTCTCAGCAAATTTGCGGATGATACTAAACTGGGAGGAGTGGTAGATACGCTGGAGGGGAGGGATAGGATACAGAAGGACCTAGACAAATTGGAAGATTGGGCCAAAAGAAATCTAATGAGGTTCAATAAGGATAAGTGCAGGGTCCTGCACTTAGGATGGAAGAATCCAATGCACCGCTACAGACTAGGGACCGAATGGCTCGGCAGCAGTTCTGCGGAAAAGGACCTAGGGGTGACAGTGGACGAGAAGCTGGATATGAGTCAGCAGTGTGCCCTTGTTGCCAAGAAGGCCAATGGCATTTTGGGATGTATAAGTAGGGGCATAGCGAGCAGATCGAGGGACGTGATCGTTCCCCTCTATTCGACACTGGTGAGGCCTCATCTGGAGTACTGTGTCCAGTTTTGGGCCCCACACTACAAGAAGGATGTGGATAAATTGGAAAGAGTACAGCGAAGGGCAACAAAAATGATTAGGGGTCTAGAGCACATGACTTATGAGGAGAGGCTGAGGGAGCTGGGATTGTTTAGTCTGCAGAAGAGAAGAATGAGGGGGGATTTGATAGCTGCTTTCAACTACCTGAAAGGGGGTTTCAAAGAGGATGGCTCTAGACTGTTCTCAATGGTAGCAGATGACAGAACGAGGAGTAATGGTCTCAAGTTGCAATGGGGGAGGTTTAGATTGGATATTAGGAAAAACTTTTTCACTAAGAGGGTGGTGAAACACTGGAATGCGTTACCTAGGGAGGTGGTAGAATCTCCTTCCTTAGAGGTTTTTAAGGTCAGGCTTGACAAAGCCCTGGCTAGGATGATTTAACTGGGGCTTGGTCCTGCTTTGAGCAGGGGGTTGGACTAGATGACCTTCTGGGGTCCCTTCCAACCCTGATATTCTATGATTCTATGATTCTATGATTTAGTAAAGAAAAGCTCTCAAGTCTAGCTCCACTATTAAGGAAAACTAAACTGCAACAACTTAGTAAAATACATAGATACATCCACTTGTTACAGCTCAATCTGTAATCATCCATGTTAATCTTTCACCAAATAATTTCTAACCCTATCCAAATAAACAGCTTTAGTGAAACCTGTAGGACAGAATATCCTTATAAAACGAACTTCTGTTTTAAAAGAGTGCCCAAAGTATTCCCAAATATAGTGCTAAGTCCCCAGGCCCTGATTCAGTTTTTATTCCATATTTATGCAACCAAAATCTCTAAGAAGTTAATGGAATTTACCTTTGTCAAATAAAGGTGAATAAGGATCTCAGTGTTTCACTTACATTGGGTACAATTCTGCTCTAGCTTTATGAGATGACCACCCATGTTCAGCTACTGATTTTCATTGCCCTTGAGTGAACAATAAAGGTTCATGGGTTTCAAAACTGAATCAACAGACTTGCTACTAATTCCAGGGTAGATTGTGCTCTTGGCACCCTTTAGCTCACTGGAGACAGACGGACCAGGTGTAAGACTAGGAACAGAACAGAGTAGACGAGATGGGTGTGGAGGAACTCACTGTATCTAGAATCAACAAGGAAAAATCCTGGTTGACTGGGCTTACCCAGGAAGCATACACCAGTAGGTCCAGCAAACTACCCCTTTTCCATACTGGCTGGTGTGGGAAAAGGAAACACCTTCACATCACGTCTCCCCCTTTACAACTAACTAGTGCCTCAGGGGCACTCAGTGGGAGCAGGTCCTGCACCTTCCAGCCATACTGCATGCAATCCCTTGCAAGGGCGCAAGAGAGGATCTTTGTGCACCCACACAGGGCTCATGAGGGTGACCGTTCGTTATTCTTTTGATTCTGTTAATGAGAACAGTGCTTGCTTTGCAATAAATCTATCCCATCCTGATTTTCTTTCCTCTGAATACATTTCAACAGTGAATCCCCAATTTTTTTTTAAACCAGTTCACCCTGTATCTATATATAAAAACAGCTTGGGGTAAAAATACAAATGAAATAATTGTTGCTGTAGCGAGGAGGGGGAAATATTTTCACTTTTCACTAAGTCCTAACCTGTTGGCACTCTATAAATCAGACATTAGCACCAAGGGTAATTATAGAATTTGAAGCTGCTTCTTGTAAACATTCAGAAGTAGTTGCTGTTAATTACAAGGTAAATACAAACTTTAAAGTCACAGAGGAACTGTAGAAGTACTTTATAACACCAGGCCTTTTCCTTCCTTGAGGTTATAGGTATTGTCATAGAACAACAAAAAGACAATCCATCTCATCTGGTACCCTGCTTCATGCAGCTACCTATTATTGTTAAATCTGTATTGTGTTCTAATCTATACAGGTCTTATGCTGTGCTCATCACTGTAGCATCTGAGCGCCTTCCAGTAACACATTAAGCAATATGACTAACACATGTCACGTGTCTGTTCTCTCATCCCCTCTTCAGGGGGAGAAGTACGTACAGTGAAGTGGTCTAGATTTATTTTTTTAATATTTACACACCACACACGTTGGTATATGTTTATGTTAGAGAAGGTAAGATAAAAGAGATTCGCCTTTCACTTAGAGCACAAGGTGGTGAGGTTTGTGAGGGTCCTTAGTTCCTGGGGGAGTTCATTCCATGGTCTTGGGCTGCCCCCAAGAAAGCTCTTTCATCTGCACAGCTGAGCTTTACCCTTATTGTAGCAAGTTATGTTGTGCCAGTAGCACCAAGGAGCCCCATTGTGCTGGGCACTGAACAGATACTGAATCCCTCCTTCAAAGACCATACAGTGCAGGACTAACTGTAATAATGTTTCAGGTGAAAGTGATTTCCCCATTCTTTTCCAAACTTACTTGGCCAATTGTGCAATACGATAGGGATGGGGACATTCTTTTCTGATATCAGATTATGATATGCTCATGTCCTGAAGCGTGAGGATTTATAAAGCTTGTAATTTTTATTCTAGCTAGTGTAATTTAGTGTAACTCTCCTTATTTATGGCTCTAATCCTTTGACTCTTACTAAGCTATTTACCTTAATTATATCCTAGGGCAGGGATCGGCAACCTTTGGCACGCGGCCCATCTGGGAAATCCACTGGCGGGCCGGGTCGGTTTGTTTACCTGCAGCGTCCACAGGTTTGGCCAATTGCGGCTCCCACTGGCCGCGGTTCGTCGCTCCAGGCCAATGGGGGCTGCAGGAAGCGGCGGCCAGCACATCCCTCGGCCCACGCTGCTTCCCGCAGCCCCCATTGGCCTGGAATGGTGAACCGCAGCCAGTGGGAGCTGCGATTGGCCAAACCTGCGGACGCTGCAGGTAAACAAAGCATCCTAGTCTGCCAGTAGATTTCCCTGATGGGCCGCGTGCCAAAGGTTGCCGATCCCCGTCCTAGGGCAATGACTTCCATTGTTTAATTATTCACCACCAAAAAAAAGGTTGCCTTTTATTCATTACTTATTTGTTACTAGCAACTCAAACCCAAATTCTAGTGGTTTTGAGTGCTTTTGAAAATTCCACTCTTTCTTAAAAATAAGTATACAGCCATCTATCATTTAGATAGGAGTTAGAATTGGAAATGTTTTAGGACCAAATAACACAATCTGCAACCTCTTTACATGATCCTGCATGGACAAAGTGTTGTGAAGAGTGTAGCTTTTTGTTATCAGGCAGTAAATTCCTCACCGTGCTGTATAATTCCATGCTCCAACAGTCTACGGCCAAGTTGTTCTGCCTCAGTCCTTGTTGTGACTTCTCCTTCCTGGATCAGCCACTCAATAAACTCAGATGCCATGAAGGTCCGTTCATACTTGACACTCTCCTCTTCCCTGGCTAGTAAAAGTGTGTTCTCAGAATTCATCAGCCTGCCACGGAAGGAAAAACAAATATACGGGGAAAGCAATTCTTCAGAAAGCAATTCCTGATCCATTTTTGTAGACTAGGCAAACAGAAGCAACTTTTTATTGTCTGACACAGTTCTTAATTATAAACTGGTATGTGGAAAGCTAAAAACAAACAAAAACATTCTCAGGCTAATCATGTGAAACTGGGAATTGCAATTCAGAAAGCCAAAGGGGCTATTAACAGATGTCTAAGGAGTCTTGAAACAGATATTGTGAAATAAACTTACCAAAAAATAACTGTCCCAGTGTTTTGGATACACATTTATAAAACTGAAAACACTTTTCCTTAGCAATACATGCCTTTGCTATTTGAGTAACATGTGATCTTATGAAGTTGAACTAAGCATAGCTGTCTTTCTGTTAGGTCCTCCTTTGTTTATTAGCGTCATTGAGAACATTCAAGGCACTAGTGTAATGGGGTATATTAGTTACCTTGTGTTCTCTCTGTGAGCCAGCTACTTTGCTTGAAAAAAATCAAACTTTGTTGTTCCTCTATTTTTAAATTACTTGCTATTTGTTATTATTTATGGCTCAAGGCCCCAGACTATGATTGTGCTGGACACTATACAAATACGTGAGAGTCCCTACATTGAAAAGCTTACAGTCCAACCAATATTGGTTACAAAGTGGTGAGGGTTGTATAACAAAACAAAAAGATAGTAATCAGAATCCAGAAAATGTTCCCCACACAAGGAGAATCATTTTAAATGGAGGCCAATTTATTTTGAGATCAAAACATGTACCCAAAGAGGAAAGCATCCTACAATGTTGTGTTTTCCCCCCTTTGAACACAATCAAGTTAATTCCATGTTCATGATTGCCTCACCCTACAGGAAATGCTTTCTATTTTATATTGCTAAAAGGTTACGGTCCAAAACCTATTTGTAAATCAACTTATGACCGGTAAGAATGAATTTCAGCACTGTGTAAAATGCCATGCAGAGTGCACTGGAAACATTAACTTTGTTTATTAACTAAAGTGAAATGTAGACAGTGGCTGATCAAAGCTTAACTTCATCACTCCACCACTGTACCACAGTGTTCACCTGAAAGTACTGGGCAATTCAGCACTTGGTCTTTTAAGGTATGTGTCCACACTGCAATAAAGACTGTAACAGCTGCAGAGAGCCTGGGTCAACTGACTTGGACTCAGAGAGCTCAGGCTAAGGGGTTAAAAACTGCAGCATTCAGGCTCGGGCTGAAGCCCAGGTCTGACACCCCAAAACGGACATGGATCTCAGAACCAAAGCCCAAATGTCTACATGGCAAAAATGTCTACATGACTTGGTACTGCGGGTTATTTTACTGCAGTGTAGACCCCAGGCACCCTTTAAAAACAATCCCTATACCTTTTTGTACAACTGTCTAGTAAGTTGGGAAGGAAGGATAGCCCAGTGGTTAGGGTGCAGCCTTGGTATTGGATTCAATTCCCTGCTCTCCCACAGACTTCCTGTGAATTTGGGCAAGTCACTTAGGCCCAGATTCTCAAAGGTAAGCACCTAACTTCCATAGAAATGAATGGGAGCTAAGCACCCCTTTGAGGATGTGAGCCTTAGTCTCTCTGGGCCTCAGATCCCCTTACGTAACAAGGGGATAATAGCACTTCATTCATCCTTAGCTCTATTTCTGCCTGTCTGCATTGCAGCATGGACTGCCTGATAACTGCATGATCTTTAAGGGGACTGTGGCCTAGTTTTCAAGGACCAAGCTAAGTGTGTGCAGAATTTCTCAGGATCAGCATAACAATCCTCCCAAATCATTCTACAACCAGCCAATTGGAGATGTTACAACACAATTATCCTGGAACCGCTTAAGCTTTTTGCCCTTCTTGTCACAAATCAGAATGTGGTATAAATGTACATGAGCTTACTTTTAAATTGCTAAAGCATCTAGAGTTCATCTCAGCAGAAGAAATTGAGCACCTGTCCCTCGAGTTTTGTAAGTTCTGAGTCTTTGTAACCCATGAAGAATGGAAATCTGCATATGATCACCACCTCTCTTTTCCACTGACTTCTTGCATGCATAAATTCCAACTGCAATTACCATGGATCATTTTCAAATGTTAAATGACATGAAGCTAAACCCATAGAAGATCTTTTAAAAACAAAACAATTTCATTTCTAGCTAATCTGAAGGGGCACAACTATACATTAGATATATATTGATGTTACTGATTTTATACTCCCTTCAAATAACTAGGTCTAACTTGGTAAATAAGCTGAGCTCTGATACCATGTGGAAGGGGCTGCCCCTTCTCCCCAAGACACCGCTCCCCACTCACTCCTCTCCACCCCATCCCACCCATTGCTCACCCTTACAGCCAGTAAAAGTGATGGGGCCATGGCCCTCTGCCCCCCTCCATTCCAGCACCCCTGATAACACTTGTGTTGGAAGGACACCATATTATATATTAACATCACTTCATCTAGGGAGATGTTTAGAATTAATGAATGGGGGCATCAGAAAGTGATGTTGTAGGAAGATACAGCAAAGGCTCATTTAAAAATGACAATGGTTTAAGTAATTGGTCAGATAGACCTGATCCTACTATTTCAAGTCTAAAGGATTTATCCTACTGACTTGAACGGGAGTTAGCTGAAACCCTTAATCAGTTGGTCAGACTACCAGTCAGCCAAGTTATAGGTCAAGACCAGTGTCAAACTACATGGTCACAGTTGTGAACTGGTGGTAGATAAAGTGAACTGTTACACGTTTTCTTTTGCTCCTGCCAAACCTTTTGAACTGAGTAAGAACTGACCCAAAAATCTTAGCTGAATTCAGGGACAAATCCAAAAGCAGGTGTGATATTCCGGGGTGCAATCCATACCAGTGAGGGGCTGTGTCATTATCAGCCCTGTAATCTGGCATGCCCTGCAATGCCTTGCTGCTGAACCTCCCAATCTAGATCGCTCACAAACAGCCACCGGCATGCAGGTGCTACTGAGTGACTATGTGTAACTGCAGCCTGCCAGCTGCATTTGGCTTACCCTCTGGCTTTTACCAGCCTTGGTTACTTCTGAAGGGTGACCTCAACAAGCTCTCAGTCCTGGATTTTCCCCCAACAATGTATGTTCTGTACCATCCAGCCCTCTCTTGGATAGCCAGAGATATTAGGTCCATTGTCCCTTTAAGGGACCAATACACAACAGCTTGTCACCTTAAATGGAGTTACCCGGACAATTTAATTTAAATGCACAGGATTAGTTTCAATTAAAGCATAAAACAAGTTTATTTAACTACAAAGAGATAGGTTTGAAGTAAGTACAAGTAACGAAGCATAGAAGTTAGAAATGGTTACAAGAAAAATGAAGATAAAATGCTTCCTAGTGCCTAACTTAACGAACTATACTTGATTCAAAGTAAAGTCCTTATCACATCCTTCTAACAACATTACTGATCAAAATCTTCAGGTCCAAAAGTACTCCTCCCCCAAAGTACAATGGCTATTTCTTTTATCTTCTTAGGTGTAAGGAGGGAGATTGACACAGAGAGATAAGGGAGCTGTAGCTCACGAAAGCTTATGCTCTAATAAATTTGTTAGTCTCTAAGGTGCCACAAGTACTCCTTTTCTTTTTGCGAATACAGACTAACACGGCTGCTACTCTGAAACCAGAGATAACTTGATTGCCCCTCACTTTGATAGCTCAGACCCCCTGATAAAGTTTTTTTTCAGTTGAAAGTAAGGAGACATGGAGTCTGGTGAGGGGGGAGTTGCTAAGTTGTTTATTAAGATGCAGATCTGTTTGTTCCTGCCTCCTTTCCTTGCCGAAGAAAGTCCCTTGATAGATGATGGCCCATCAACTTTGATGACACCTGGCGAGGTGTCAACTTGTCCTTTAAGAAAAGGAGTACTTGTGGCACCTTAGAGACTAACAAATTTATTAGAGCATAAGCTTTCGTGAGCTACAGCTCACTTCATCGGATGCATCTGATGAAGTGAGCTGTAGCTCACGAAAGCTTATGCTCTAATAAATTTGTTAGTCTCTAAGGTGCCACAAGTACTCCTTTTCTTTTTGCAAATACAGACTAACATGGCTGCTACTCTGAAACTTGTCCTTTGACTTTGAGAAACCGGTTTACCCACTCCCCAGACTTGTCTAGTAAATGCACTTCAGTCATGATTTCACCTTACGCTTATAAGTTCACATATAATGTTGTTACATATGTTTTACCGTCATATTATTGACCAGTAAGTTATTAGTTTTCAAATAATACCTTACAAGGCATATTTTGTAAAAAGATTATGACAATAGTATATAGAGGGTGAATATAGGGGTGCACTCTGTCACAGCAGTAACAATACAACACAAGGAATAAGATGCAGAGCATCCAGACGACTTGTACATTTGCATAGTCCTTATTCTTCCTTTCAGAGTTTTTTTTCTTTTCTTTTTAAAATACAGGTAAGCAAGTTTTAGCTCCTGAACATATAGTCTGGCTACATCCAGTACAGAAGGAGCTGTGAAGGAGCATCTTCAACGATGCCTTGCTAAGCCTATATATATCAAACACACACACACACACAAAACAAGCAACCAAGCCTTTTCAAACCAGCTGTTGCATGAGAACTGGTTGCCCAGGCTCTGCAGGAACCAAACAGAAATTCTTGGTTTTACATATATATATAATTACTGTGTCTAGCTGATTAAAGAGGCAGACAGAAATGTCCTTGCAAAAGAGATGCTAATGACTGAATTTACAGGGACACAAAAGAATCTGGAAAAATATCAAGTGAAAAACACTCAGCTTAATATTTCACACCGTTCTCTCTGAGCCCAGAATAGAACTGCTAAGGATTCAAATTTGTGAACAAGCAGACATGACAAACTGACAGTTTAACAAATTCAGAAATAAGATTGTCAGCTGGTGTAAGTCACCGTAAGTCCTCTGACTTTAACAGAACTAAACCAGTTTACAGCAGCTGAGGATATAGACCTTTATCAGACAAATTTAAAATAGGTTAAAGGAGGTTAGAGACAAAAAGACATCTTTTAAAAATTGCAAGTCCAAATCCTACAGAGGAAAATAGAAAGGAGCATAAATTCTGGCAACTCAAGTGTAAAAGTATAAATCGGCAGGCCAAAAAAGAATTTGAAGAGCAGCTAGCAAAAGGCACAAGCACTATCAGTAATTTTTTTTAAATACATCAGAAGCAGGAAGCTTGCCAAACAAGTAGTGAAGCCACTGAATGATCGAGGTACTAAAGGAGCACTTGAGAAAGACAAGGCCGTCGCAGAGAAGCTAAATGAATTCTTTACCTCCATCTTCACTGCAAAGGATGTGAGGTAAATTCCCACACCTGAACCATTCTTTTTAGATGACAAATCTGTTGAATTGTCCCAGATTGAGGTGTCAATAGAGGAGGTTTTGGAACAAACTGATAAATTAAACAGTAATAAGTCACCAGGACCAGACGGTATTCACCCAAGGTCTGAAGGAACTAATATATGAAATTGTAGAACTACTAACTGTAGTATGTAATCTATCACTTAAATCATGTTCTTTACCAGATGACTGGCAGAAAGCTAATGTGGTGCCAATGTTTAAAAATGGCTCCAAAGGTAATCCTGGCAATTACCAGTCAGTAAGTCTAAATTCAGTACCAGACAAACTGAAACTATAGTAAAGAACAGAATTATCAGACTGATAGATGAACACAATATGTGGGGTATGAGTCAACATGACTTTTGTAAAGGGAAATCATGCCTCACCAATCTATTAGAATTATATGTTAGCGTCAACAAGTATGTGGAGAAGGGTGATCCAGTTGATATAATATACTTGGACTTTCAGGAAGTTTTTGACAAGGTCCCTCTCCAAAGGCTCTTAAGCAAAGAAGTCATGGGATAAAAGGGAAGGTCCTCTCATGGAGCAGTAACTGGTTAAAAGACAGGAAACAAAGGGTAAGAATAAATGGACAGTTTTCACAGTGCAGAGAGAGAAATAGCGGGTTCCCCTTGGGATCTGTACTTGGACCTGTGCTCTTCACCATACTCATAAATGATCTGGAAAAAGAGGTAAACAGTGAGGTGGCAAAGTTTGCAGACAATACTAAATTACTCAAGATAGTTAAGTCCAAAGCAGACTGTGAAGTATTATAAAGGAATCTCACAAAATTGGGTGACTTGGTAACAAAATGGCAGATGAAATTCAATGTTGATAAATGCAAAGTAATGCACGCTGGAAAACATAATCCCAACTATACATATAAAATTGTGGGCTCTAACTTAGCTGCTACCCCTCAAGCAAGAGATCTTGGAGTCACTGTGGATAGTTCTCTGAAAACATCTGCTCAAAGTGCAGTGTAGGCAAAAAAAGCTAACAGAACATGAGGAACCATTAGGAAAGGGATTGATAATAAGAAAGAAAATATCAAAATGCCACTATATAAATCAATGGTACACCCACACCTTGAATACTGCATGCAGGTCTGGTCACCTCATCTCAGAAAAGATATTGGAATTGGAAAAGGTATAGAGAAGGGCAATAAAAGTGATTAAGGGAACAGCTTCTGTAAGAGGCGAGATTAAAAATACTGGAACTATTCATCTTGGAAAAGAGACGACTAAAAGGAAATATGATACAGGTCTATAAAATTGTGAATGATGTGGAGCAAGTGAATAAGAATCATAGAATCATAGAATCATAGAATATCAGGGTTGGAAGGGACCCCAGAAGGTCATCTAGTCCAACCCCCTGCTCAAAGCAGGACCAAGTCCCAGTTAAATCATCCCAGCCAGGGCTTTGTCAAGCCTGACCTTAAAAACCTCTAAGGAAGGAGATTCTACCACCTCCCTAGGTAACGCATTCCAGTGTTTCACCACCCTCTTAGTGAAAAAGTTTTTCCTAATATCCAATCTAAACCTCCCCCATTGTAACTTGAGACCATTACTCCTTGTTCTGTCATCTGCTACCATTGAGAACAGTCTAGAGCCATCCTCTTTGAAACCCCCTTTCAGGTAGTTGAAAGCAGCTATCAAATCCCCCCTCATTCTTCTCTTCTGCAGACTAAACAATCCCGCTCCCTCAGCCTCTCCTCATAAGTCATGTGCTCTAGACCCCTAATCATTTTTGTTGCCCTTCGCTGTACTCTTTCCAATTTATCCACATCCTTCCTGTAGTGTGGGGCCCAAAACTGGACACAGTACTCCAGATGAGGCCTCACCAGTGCCGAATAGAGGGGAACGATCACGTCCCTCGATCTGCTCGCTATGCCCCTACTTATACATCCCAAAATGCCATTGGCCTTCTTGGCAACAAGGGCACACTGCTGACTCATATCCAGCTTCTCGTCCACTGTCACCCCTAGGTCCTTTTCCGCAGAACTGCTGCCGAGCCATTCGGTCCCTAGTCTGTAGCGGTGCATTGGATTCTTCCATCCTAAGTGCAGGACCCTGCATTTATCCTTATTGAACCTCATTAGATTTCTTTTGGCCCAATCCTCCAATTTGTCTAGGTCCTTCTGTATCCTATCCCTCCCCTCCAGCGTATCTACCACTCCTCCCAGTTTAGTATCATCCGCAAGGAAGTGTTATTTACTCCTTCACATAACACAAGAACCAGGAGTCTTAATAGGCAGCAGATTTAAAACAAACGGAAGGACTTTTTCACACAATGCAGAGTCAATCTGTAGAACTCATTGCCAGAAGATGTTGTGAAGGCCAAATCTATATAGGGATTTAAAAAAGAATTAGATGAGTTCATGGTGGATAGGTCCATCAATTGGCTATTAGCCAAGATGGTCAGAGATGCAATTCCATGCTCTGGGTGTCCCTAGCCTCTGATTGCCAAAAGCTGGGAATGAATGAAAGGGGATGGATCACTCACTGATTGCCTGTTCTGTTCATTCTCTCTGAAGCATCTGGCATTGGCCAATGTGGAAGACCAGTGGGCCAGATGGTCTGACCCAGTATGGCCATTCTTATGTATAAAGAGACAAATAAGGAAGAATATGATAGAGATTTGGTATTGGTGAGTAGTGAGGACCTCATAGAAGAGCTGGGTGGAGAGGACAACCTTTGTTTGACTGATCATGAGTTAATCCAGTTTAAACTCCTGGATCCAGCCTTAGAGGTTTTAAAGGCCTGGCTTGACAAACCCCTGGCTGGGATGATTTACTTGGGTCTGATCCTACTTTGAGCAGTGGCTGGACTAGATGACCTCCTGAGGTCTCTTCCAACCCTAATCTTCTATGATTCTATAAAACTAAATGGAAGGATAAACAAAAATAGCCTTGCAACAGGATCTTTGATTTCAAAAGAGCTAACTTTAATAAGTTAAGGAAATCAGTTAGGGAAGTGGACTGGACTGAAGAATTCAAGAATCTGAATGTGGAGGAGGCCTGGAATTACTTTAAGTGAAAGTTGCAGAAGCTATCTGAAGCCTGCACCCCCAGCAAGGGGGGAAAAAATTGTAGGGAAGGGTTGCAGACCAAGTTGGATGAGCAAGCATCTCAAAGCAGAAAGCCTACAAGGAATAGAAGATGGGAGGGATCAGCAAGGAATGCTACCTCTTGGTGGTCAGAAAGTGATAAAAGGATAAAGTGAGAACTGCCAAAAGCCAAGCCGAGTTAGACCTTGCAAAGGGAATTAAAACCAACAGTAAAAGGTTCTATAGCCATGTAACTAAGAAGAAAACAACAAAGAAGAAGTGGGACCACTAATCATTGAGGATGGGGTGGATATTGAAGGTTATCTAGGCATGGCCCAAACACCTAAACAAATACTTTGCTTCAGTTTTTAATGAGGCTAATGAAGATCTAAGGGGTCATGGCAGGAAGGCTAATGGCAATGAGGATATGGAGGTAGAAATTACCACATCCAAGGTGGAAGTCAAATCTCTATCCAAGAATATTAAAGGAACTGGCACATGAAATTGCAAGACCAATAGCAAGCATTTTTAATTAATCTGAAAATTCAGAGGTCATACCCTATGAGTGGAGGATTACTAATACTGTTCCTATTTTTAAGAAAGGGAAAAAAAGTGATCCAGGAAACTGCATGCCTGTTAGTTTGACCTCAGTTGCATGCAAGGTATTGGAACACATTTTGAAAGAGAAAGCAGTTAAGGATATAGAAGTGAACTATAATTGGGATAAAATACAATATGATTTTATAAAAGATAGATTGTGCCAGACAAACCTGATCTCCTTCTTTGAGAAGATAACTCATTTTTTAGACAAAGGAAATGCAGTAGATCTAATCTACCTGGATTTCAGTAAGGCATTTGATAGAGTTCCACATGGGAAATTGTTAGTTAAATTGAAGAAGATGAGGATTAATATGAGAACTGAAAGGTGGATAAGGAACTGGCTGAAGTAGAGACTACAATGGGTCATATTGAAAGATGGATTGTCAGGCCGGAGGGAGGTTACTAGTGGAGTTCCTCAGGGATCGGTCTTGGGACAAATCTTATTTAACATTTTTATAGTGACCTTGTCACAAAAAGTGAGAGTGTGCTAATAAAATTTGCAGATGACACAAAGTTGGGAGGTATAGCCAATATGGAGGAGGACCGGAATATTATACAAGAAGATCTGGATGACCTTGTAAACTGGAGTAATAGAAATGGGATGAAATTTTACAGTGCAAAGTGCAAGGTCATGCATTTAGGGACTAACAACAAGAATTTTTGCTCTAAGCTGAGGACTTATCAGTTGGACATGACAGAGGAGGATAAAGACCCGGGTGTACTGGTTGATCACAGGATGACTATGAGCTGTCAATGTGATAAGGCCATGAAAAAAGCTAATGTAGTCCTAGGATGCATCATGTGAGGTATTTCCAAGAGAGACAGGGAAGTGTTAATATCATTACACAAGGCACTGGTGAGACCTCATCTGCATTACTGTGTGCAATTCTGGTATCCCATGTTGAAGAAAAGATTAATTCAAAATGGAACAGGTACAGAGGAGGGCTACTAGAATGATCCGAGGAATAGAAAACCTAACTTAGGAGAGGAGACTCAAAGAGCTTAGCTTGTTTAGCATAACCAAAAGAAGGCTGAGGAGGAATATGATTGATCTCAATAAATACATCAGGGGAATAAATACTGTACCAGGGAGAGAGAAGAGTTATTAAAGTTAAGCACCATTGTGGACACAAGAACAAATGGATATAAACTGGCCATCAACAAGTTTAGGCTTGAAATTAGAGGAAGGTTTCTAACCATCAGAGGAGCAGTGGGGGCAAAAAGCCTAACTGGCTTCAAGACTGAGCTTGATAAGTTTATGGAGGGGAATGTATGATGGGGCTGCCTACTATGGCATGTGGCCCATCAGTGACTGCCAGTAGCAAAAATCCCACACTGCTAGATGGGAATTGTCTGAGAATTGTTTTCCAGGTATCATGCTCAGGGTCTAACTCACAGGCACCGAATTTCATTTTTCTGGGTGGGTGTTCCACCTCCCTCCGTGCTGCCCCCACTCTGCTCCTTCCCCAAAGCCCCACCCTCATTCTGCCTCTTCCTTTCCCTGCTCTGACCCCTCCTCCCAGGACCTCCTGCCCACTGCTGAACAGCTGATTGGTTGAGGTCAGATTGGTTGAGGTCAAATTGGCTGAGAGCTTGTGGGGAGGGGGAGAGGTGTGGGTTGCCTTCCTCTGCAGCATGGAGCATGGATCACTTGCAGGTTTACACAAGTGTAAATGGTGAATTCTCTGTAACTTGAAGCCTTTAAAGTAACTCAGCTAGAGGTTAGGGGTCTATTTCAGGAGTGGGTGAGGTTCTGTGGCCTGCAATGTGCAGGAGGTCAGACTAGATGATCATGATGTTCCCTTCTGAAAGTCTATGAGACTCCCAGTCTTGAGTTCTTCAGTAGAGCTGGCCGAATAATTTGGTGTGTTTATGTTTTATGACGAATTTAGACCTTTTTTTCTGTTGGTAAATTGTTCATGAATGGTCATTAAATCTGACACATTATTATTCACTATAATTGTCCAAAGACTTTGTGCAGATAAACTTCAGCACTGTCCGTTATTTTCTTCCAATATTCTATTATTTCTCGTGTAAGATTGGTCACTTCAGACTCATTAAATTGTTTCTGCTCCCTTGGATGACTGGAACTTTGTAAACAAGAAAGCAATGAATGGCTAGCAAATAACCAATAGTGAATAATGAGTCCTTTTGTTCTCATCCAGATATATGTGCTCATAAAGGATGAAATTTATTCCATTTCCTTCTAAGGATTGAGGGATCAGCTCTCAGTGCTTCTGTGTCAGATATAGGAGGTATTCATCTTAAATCAAAAGATTGACAGAATAAGAAACATCTTGAAATCTTCTTGCTGAACTAATCAATTTTGTTGTTCATGCAGCAACTTGCTTATTGTCTTAATTCATGTTCCTCATAAATAATCCACTGAAGGGACAAATCTGCATGTGATGACAGGAGATATTTTTTGGCAAGCACAAGCTGTTCTGGATTCTGAATATTAATGGTGCTCTCATTCAACAGAGGGAGGGAGGGAGGAGGAGAGAATAATATTTCAATGCAGTAAATCCAACTAGCTACATGAAGGTTAACCAAATACCAACAGATCTTTGACACTGATTTTTAAGACAGTATAATAAATTTGTGTGTGGCTAAAATGGCTAGAAAGGGTAAACATCCTGCAAAATAAACCCACAGAAGACATGTGGGGAGATAATGTTTGTTTTTGTGTATTTACATATGTATAAGTAGGGGAGACAATGTAATAACAGTCCCTGTTATGCTGTATTCTGATAATTCAGAGGTCAAAAGAATATCCTATCACGTAAATTAATTGTAAACACAGGATATCTCAGTATTCATCTCTCTTTGAAATGTACTGTGAATTGTGAAGGAACAAGCAAATAGCCTTCTGTTAATTCATATAGCTAAGTACCAGTGATGGACCTCCTTCAAAGTCATCCTAATTACCTTTTGTTCCCTGAGGAATTCCAACTTCTCAAAAGATATGAAATTATATAAAAGATAAAAGATCCTTGGGTCCTGATTCTGTCATCTGAGATCTATTTAAACTTCATCAGAGAAGTATGAGTTGCAAGACTGAGGTCCCAGTTACGCTGGTATGCCCTGAATATGATATTTGGACATTGGACTATACACTATGAACTATTTCTGAAAAAACTCTTTGCACCTACGAAGCTCACTATCTCTGCTATGAATCTGCACCTAAATGAATTGAACTCATGTCTGTATGTATATTGATCTTCTAACCATAATCTCTCTCTTTTGTTTTTTAATACATTTTAGTTTCGTTAATAAGAATTGGCTGTAGTGTGTATTTGGGTAAGATCTGAAACATTTGTTAATCTGGGAGGTAATGTGTCCAATCCTTTGGGATTGGTAGACCCTTTTCTTTTATATGATGAAATAAGATTTACAAAAATTTTCATCATATTTGACGTGAGTACCTGGATGGAGGCCTGAGGCTGGATCACTTTAAGGGAACTGTGTTGTTTAGACTTCTGAGTAACCAGTAAGGTAATAAAGAAACTGGTTTATGCTGGCTTAGTGAATCTAAGTACACCTCTACCCCGATATAACGCGACCCAGTATAACACAGGTTTACATACAACGCAGTAAAACAGGCCTCCAACCCCCCCCCCCCGGTCTTGGAGGCAGGAGCTGTGGGGGGCACTTTTGGTCACCCTGCAGGCCCAGAGTGGCCCGGGGGATTAGCCGGGGGCTGGGAGCAGCCCGCTCTGCTTCCCTCGCCCCGGCCCCAGCCATGTTGCTCGGAAGAGGGGGCTTGGGGAAAGGGATCCCTCCCCACACCCACCGGCAGCAGCGGAAGTGGAGCAGCCCGGCTCCAGCCCACTCCATTCTGCCAGCTCCCAGCCGTGGCGCTGCACTTCCCAACGCCGGTGAGTGCAGGGGGCGTCCTTTCCCCAACCTCCCTGCACTCACTGGCAGAGGGAAGCAGAGCACCACGGCTGAGAGCTGGCAGAGTGGAGCGGGCTGGGGCCACATTGCTCCACTTCCCGCCGGTGCCAGTGAGTGCCTGTCAGGGGGCAGGGGTGTGGATAGGGGTCAGGGCAGTCAGGGACAGGGAGCAGGAGGGTTGGGTAGGGGTGGAGTCCTGGGGGTGATTAGGGACGGGGTGGTCTCTGGAGGGGGTGGTCAGGGGCCAAAGAGCAGGGGGGCCAAAGCAAGTTCGATACAACAGGGTTTCACATATAATGTGGTACAATTTTTTGGCTCCTGCAGACCGCGTTATATCGGGGTAGAGGTGTATTGGAATATCCACCAGCTTTTGGGGGTTTGGCTGCCCCATTCTTTGCAGTTCACCCCAATAGAGTGACCATAGCTGGCCCCCTCTAGGACCCCGGTCACAGTGCAGGATTCAGATTAACTTTCTTAGGTCAATATTTAGCATTGCTTCACCACTTTGAAGTAAGAATTGCAGGCATTTTGATAAAAGGTATGAAATACTGGCAATAGTAAGAAACCTTATATCCTCTACATAAGTGCTATATGGCAGGAGTTCTCATCAGTGAGTCAAACAATATTCTTCCTTCAGCCACCTCAGTATAAGTATTTCTCCAGCAGTGTAAGCAGAGCTGTATAAAAAAAGTTTGCTTCAGTCACAGAACTCTGTTTACACTGGTAACAATACTGTTGCTTTTGAATGTAAAGTGTATCAAATGAGACTTATAGGTGCTTAGGTGCTTAGCAACTTCTAAAACTTAAAATCTCAGCTTGTATTCTTCAGTTTACATCAAAATAAAATTCTGCCACTGATTCATGCAGAAATTATTACTCGCACTGAATGTAAACAGCTGTATCTATTGCTTTTCACAGATCACACATTTTCAAATCTGAACTGGCATGTTAGCGTGCAAATGATGCACATGGTAAGGAGTGGTATGGTGAACCTTTCAGGTAGAGAAGACCTATGAGGTGATGTTATCTAGTCCATGCCCCCAACCAATGCAGGACTGTTCCTTATAATATATTTTCTAGTGTGTTGTCCAGTTTATTTTAAATTGTCACAGGCATTGAGTTCAGCAATCTTTGAAAACTTATATATGATATAAGTGAGGAGAGAAGCAGCATTTACACATGACTGTTCTATATTTCAGTTTAATCCTTCTTCTGGTAGTTTGACAATTCTGTCTTTTAAATATGACAAAACACTCATCATCAGCCTTTCAACTCATGCATGTCCTTATTTGTATAATAAGGCTGCAGTATGGAAATGCCTATAATACACAACTATTATATATACATACACTCTCTCTATATAGATATACTCTACATCTAGGTACTTATAATACCTCTACAACTCTAGAACTTCAATAGGCACACATTATTTTACAGCACCTCTCATCACAAGCACTTTATGAACATATCACCAATGAAGCATATATGTCTTTGGGGTGGAGAGTGGCAGCTAGTACACAGCAGACAGAAGAGGAAGAAAAAGAAAAAGCAAACCTAGACTCTTACAAGAAGTGCCACAGGACCTAGGACTCGGATCATGCAGACCAGCTAGGCCCTTGGTGAAACAGCCCACACAACCAACTGTAAGTATATCTGCTTATCTAAAGGGCTGAGCTAGCTCTGCCAAGATTCAAATCTGGGACCAGCGAATATAGGCACCGCAAAACTGATGCCAACTGCTAAGCCATTCCCTCCAGAAATAAGGTACCACCTGTTTTTTTTCCGACAGCAAGTAAGAAATAGTTGCCATTGCCAGGAAGTATTCTACAGAAAAGGCTTAGACATTATACTGCAGTAAAACAGTCTTTGTCAAGCCATGACACAAGACTAGGGTGCCAGGTGCCCAGTTTTCGACTGGAACACCCTGTCGAAAAGGCACCCTGGTAGCTCTGGTCAGCACCACTGACCGGGCCATTAAAAGTCTGGTTGGCAGCGCAGCAGGGCTAAGGCAGGCTCCCTGCCTTCCTTGAGTCTACATGGCTCCTGGAAGCAGCGGGATGTCCACCCATCTGGCTCCTACACGTAGGGGCAGCCCGGGGGTTCCACACGCTGCTCCCGCCCCAAGCATCAGCTCTGCAGCTCCCATTGGCTGGGAACTGTGGCCAATGGGAGCTACAGGGGACAGGGCAATGCCCAGAGCCACCTGGCCATGCCTCCGTTTAGGAGCCGGAGGGGGGACATGCCATTGCTTCCGGGAGCTGCTTGAGGTAAGCATCACCCGGAGCTTGCACCCTTCCCCCCCCCCCGAGCCCCAAGCCCAGCCCTTATCCCCCTCCCGCCCTCTGAACCTCTTGGTCCCAGCCCAGAGCACCCTCCTGCACCCCAAACCTCTCATCCCCAGCCCCACCCAGGAGCCTGCATCCCCAGCTGGAGCCCTTATCCCTCCTGCACCCCAACCTCCCGCCCCAGCCCAGTGAAAAAAAGTGAGTGAGTGAGGATGGGGAAAGCGAGTGACGGGGGGATGGAGTGAGAAGGGGCAGGGCCTCGGAGAAGGGGCGGGGCAGGGGTGGGGCCTCGGGTGAGGGGCAGGGCAGGGGGCAGGGCAAGGGTGTTTGGTTTTGTGCGAGTAGAAAGTTGGCCATCCTATACAGGACAGAGGCACTAAGGCATTTTGCTAAATCAGAAATTTTGGATCACTGTTCAGAAAAAAAAAAAATCTGCTTAATCATATTTCTCCCTTAAACAGTACAATTCACATCTTTCCTTTTTGATCATTAGATAATTAGAAAAATTATTTCTAATGATGGTGAATCAAAGCACATTGCTTTGTTGTTGAACAACGGACCAAGAAGCTTAGGCCAAAATTTTCAAACTCTGTTGATTAAATAGAGGCACCACAAATTGTATTTAAAGAACCTAAATAAATTTATGGTGCCTAACCTGAGATACTCGAGTTTGCAAATATGAACCTTTTTTCTAACCAGTGTGCTTTCCTGCATATTTTCTAAATCTAAAAAGAGTCCAGAGAATATAATTGGAACCTAACGACAAAGCACTGTTTCTGTGAAGAACATCACATCATACTGTTAGGCCTTTTGGTGATGATTAAGAGTTGTGTTGGTTTGGTAACTGATTTGCTTTTCCATCAGGGGACTGAGTGCTGTCCTTTATTATTCATTATTTAACTATTATTCAGTGCTTGTAATGCACTAGGTGATTTACAGAGCACATACAAGACATGGGGCCAGATCCTAAACTGGTACAAATCAGCATCGCTCCATTGATTTTGCACCAGCTGAGACTCTAACCTGTGGTCTCTGCCCTGAACATTCACAATCTAGGAATAAGCAAAAAATGACGAGTGATGCCAGATGGGGCAGGGGAGAGGGATTTGGTAGATGGGTGAAGGGTAACTAGTACAATGTGATTGCATTGGTGCATGCTTCATGGAAGCATTTTTTATTTATTCTGATGCCTTCATTTGGTTCTGAAGTGTCTAGGCCACTGCATGACTTGTTTTTTAAGGGAGTAAAGAAAAGAAACCTTGCCAAGGGATGGATTCTGGATCTTTCCCAACTCTACCAACTATGATCCTAAAAATAATTCACATAAATGTTTTTATTAGCTGTTTCTGCTGCCTTCTACAAGGCGTTAAAGAAATAGAATAAAAATGTGAGCTTCTGAGGTGTCTGTATTCCACTGTTTTCCTGAGTTCCAAGGCTAAGATCCAAGTTGCAACTTCTAAATCCACAACAGTGAAATCTCAGTTCTCCTCTATCTGAGAAAACAATCTCAAGTGGTCAATTACTGTATTCAAAATAGAGTTTGCCCTGTAATTTGCTTCTTCTTTCAATTAAAAATCAAAGACTTTTGTGTTCTGGCTTCTGTATGTCAAAGAAGTTTTGCCAAAAAGCAATAAAAGGAAGACATTCATAGTCAAAAGTCCTTCACTAAATAGGATAAACAGGACAACTCCACAACATTTTATATTAGCACCGCATGGTGCATAGATGACAAAGCATAAGGCTTGTTTACAGGCTGCACCCCAAATTGTTCCCCTCACCCAACCCTGCATGTGCATGCAGCTATGAAATGTCTCCAGCCTTACCTCTGGCTCACAGCTGATGCAAAGACCATATTGCTCTCACCCGCTACACCCTCCCCAGTTCCCTGGTGGCTCTGCATCTCTCTTGACCAAGTTCCTAGTCGCACTTCCCCTCTAATACCTTTAAGGTGTCTGTCCATTTACAGTGTTAGCTGCTGGCATAAACTGCTACCCAGCATGCACTACTCCTGAGGATGACTGTTCTGATACAAACTGTAGGGCAAGTAAGTGCTTCAGAGGAGTTGCCAGCTACTCTCCCTTCTGCATGGCAGCAAAGTTAACCTCCCACTGAAGATTTGGCAGGTTCTCCCTTCCTTGTTGATCATTTGCCTCTTCCTTTGGGTGCATCCCACTACTCCTCCACTGCCTTCTTTCTCTCCAGGCCAAGCAGAAGGAGGGACAGCTATTTGGAGATTTTTTGGCCCCTTGGGCACTAAGTACAGATGGAGTTGCTGGAATGGGGTTTATGCTAATGGAGTTTTTATTCTTGCCTTTAATAGCTTTCTCTGTATGAACTTTTCATTTAAAACTTTATTCTAACAGGGAAACCATATTGATCCAAACAAAGTGAACTCAGTGGCTCATATGGCTGCTGTATGCTTGTTCCTTAAAGGTATCTAGGCACCTAACTCTCATTGCAATTGAGTGCCTAAATACTTCTGAAAAAAAGAAAAGGAGTACTTGTGGCACCTTAGAGACTAACAAATTTATTTGAGCATAAGCTTTCGTGAGCTACAGCTCACTTCAGCTCACGAAAGCTTATGCTCAAATAAATTTGTTAGTCTCTAAAGTGCCACAAGTACTCCTTTTCTTTTTTGCGAATACAGACTAGCACGGCTGCTACTCTGAAACCTGTTAAATACTTCTGAGGATCTGGACCTTGCTGCCTTAGGTAATCACATGTGTATTGCCTGAAAGCTAGAGCCAGTCTGGAATACTACTTCAAGCATCTTAATAAATAATACATCTGTTAGCACTTTTGCACAGTCAATGTCAACATTTTATTCATTCTGCCTGAAACTACTATGTTACAACCTCCTGTGTCTTGAATGAAAATTAAATTAATTCTACAGTGGACAATCTGGTTAAACTTCTCAGTTATTTGACCCAAGTAATCCAGTGGGATATTCAGTATCTCAGCGTAACCATCTGTTTCAACTCTTAATTAAATGTTCTGGACTGTTTTTGTAACTTGTTTTAATATAATCTTTCTTCTGTGGAAATAATGGAGGCTGACTCAGTGAAGATTAGTTTTTCTTGTTAACTAAAATTAGGTCTACTATTAAGGCAACAATCTGACAGTTTTAAGACCCAGGTTTACACTTTTAAATGCCAAATCAGCCATTATTATTTATTATGTGATAGTGTGCAAAGGCTCCAGTGAGAATTGGAGCCTCATCATATTGGGAACTATTCAAGCATTTACAATTCAAGACAGGAGGATTTGCAATCTAATGTGAAACAAGATGTTACAAGGAAGCTAATACTGTCAACATGCTATGGTTTTGGATGCAACATACTTTTCATATAGCCTCTGTCCTCTCATGAACACCTTCACCTCGTTATCCAGTGGGAATGTTCCATCATCTTTCCTAAAGCGGTAGAAAAGTTTGACATCCTTGAATTCCTTATGCTCATCACAAACTGAAACATAAAATAAGTGACATCAGAAATGATCACACTTATGTTGAAGACCTAACACAATCAGAACAAGATACCAATCATCACTAGTGAACTTAAAAACAGAAGAGGCATATGCAGAGCATAGTCCTGCCTCCTCCACCCCAAAATTGTTTATTGTACAAATATGACCCTACACATGAAAGGCTGAGTGGTATCTTTTGGAATCCAAACTTTTAGATAATTATCTGAATAGAATCTCTAATCTTTTGGAGCCTGCCAGCCATTCATTTCAATGGATGCTGCAATAGCAATGCATAGCAAAAGACACTTATCTGGTAAAACCTTGTGATTTTGCACCCTCAGCAAGTTTACGGATGCCACTACTCTCAGGGGAGAGGTAGATACAATGGAGGGTAGCGATAGGGTCCAGAGTGACCTTGACAAATTGGAGAGTTGGGCCAAAAGAAATCCGATGAGGTTCAAAAAGGACAAGTGCAGAGTCCTGCACTTAGGATGGAAGAATCCCATGCACCACTATAGGCTGGGGACCGACTGGCTAAGCAGTAGTTCTGCTGAAAAGGACATGGGGATTACAGTGGATGAGAAGCTGGATATGAGTCAGTAGTGTGTCCTTGTTGCACAAGAGAAGAGTGAGGGGGGATTTGATAGCAGCCTTCAAATATCTGAAGGGGGGTTCCAAAGAGGATGGAGATAGGCTGTTCTCTGTGGTGGCAGATGACAGAACAAGGAGCAATGGTCTCAAGTTACAATGCTGGTATCTGGAGGGGAGGCCTATTTCACTAGGTGGGTGGTGGTGAAGCACTGAAATGGGTTACCTAGGGAGGTGGTGGTTTCTCCATCCTTAGAGGTTTTTAAGGCCCAGCTTGACAAAGCCCTGGCTGGGATGATTTAGTTGGTGTTAGTGTTGGTCCTGCTTTGAGTAGGGGGTTGGACTAGATGACCTCCTGAGGTCTCTTCCAACCCTAATCTTCTATGATTCTATGATTAAATCAGGTGTTTCTTAAAAACCCTGAATCAGTAAATTTAAGGATTGGTTAATCCATTACTTTCATTTGCATTAATCCAGGGCTGGATCAAGCAAACCCGAGACTTGCTGCAAAGACACATAATAAGGTCTAAGTTTCACTGTATGACCTTCATTCTCCACTTCTCAAATTGCTCTGCCATGCCACCTGGGGAGTGGGAAAGGCAATGGGGAATGTATTGAGAGCTGGAAAACGTTTTTAGGGGAACAGTTGATGAAAGTCTTGTTAAATTGGAGAGGGTGGTCTGAAATGAGCTCCAACTAAGACAGAATAAAGTGGGGGACATTCCAATCAAGCTATTATCACCACAGAACTCTCAGTCAGCATGCACAGGCTCATACTCCACCCCATATGGCACTAGAGCAAGAGCATTAAACATTACATTACCGTGTTAACTTACAGCTGGTGGCATAAGAAACTCCTATGGAACCTGGCTTACTAGGCTATCTGAACTTATCCTACATTAGAGCATTCTTGAAACAGCAATAACACTAACTTTGAAACCAATGAATGAAAATCCTTGAAAATATCAATTTTGTACTTGTCCTAAATATAAAGGGAAGGGTAACCACCTTTATGTATACAGTGCTATAAAATCCCTCCTGGCCAGAGGCAACATCCTGTTACCTGTAAAGGGTTAAGAAGCTCAGCTAACCTGGCTGGCACATGACCCAAAGGACCAATAAGGGAATAAGATACTTTCAAATCTTTGGCGGGGGGCGGGGAGAGGGAGGAAGGCTTTTGTTTGTGCTCTTTGTTTACATGGTTGTTCTCTCTTGGGACAGAGAGGCCAGACAGAAATCCATCTTCCCCAACCCATCCTAATCCAAGTCTCCAATATTGCAACCAGTATAGGTAAGACAGGCAAGGCGGATTAATTTATCTTTTGTTTTATGTGAATTTTCCCTGTGTTAAGAGGGAGGTTTATTCCTGTTTTCTGTAACTTTAAGGTTTTGCCCAGAGGGGGATCCTCTGTGTTTTGAATCTGAATACCCTGTAAAGTATTTTCCGTCCTGATTTTACAGAGATGATTTTTACCTTTCTTTTTTTTTTTTTAAATAAAACCTTTTTTTAAGAACCTGACTGATTTTTCCATTGTTCCAAGATCCAGGGGTTTGGGTCTTTGATGATTTTGTAACCAATTGGTTAGGATATTATTCTCAAGCCTCCCCTGGAAAGGGGGGGTGTACGGCTTGGGAGGATATTTGGGGGGAAAGACGTCTCTAAGTGGTCTCTTACCCTGTTCTTTGTTTAAAAAACGCTTGGTGGTGGCAGCATACAGTTCAAGGACCAGGCAAAAGTTTGTACCTTGGGGAAGTTTTTAACCTAAGCTGGTAAGAATAAGCTTAGGGGGTCTTTCATGCGGGTCCCCACATCTGTACCCTAGAGTTCAGAGTGGGGAAGGAACCCTGACAGTACTTAATTTTTTTAACATATTTTTTTGTCAAGGACTCCTGCCTTTGCTCGTTGCCTCACCTAGCTGGAAGAAGCGAGCTTGGATTATGTTCTGAGGTGGAAAACATTTTAAAGTTTTGTTAAAGATTTAAACAAGCTTTCACATATAAAGTTTCCATTGCTCAATTAAATTAAGTTACTCTGACCTCCATGTAAACTATTCACTGACATTTCTTCAATAGAGGATAAATCAATCAGCATTAGGAGCCCCTATAATTACTTTGTAATTATATTGTAATTGTAATCTTTTCTTTAATTATCTACCTCGATTCCCAGATTCCATAAAGACCCAGAATTTTAATTTCTGAATCAAGCAGAACGTGTAGTAGTTGCACACATTCCAGCTGCATACTTATCCCTTTAATTAAGGTATTGTTTATGCATTGCTGACAGTTGCAGCAGTGCTCACGCACTTACATGTGCCTCTGGAGAAAGTCAACTTTTGTCAATTACAAAACTTCTTCTATTCCCTGTTATGAAGAGATGGGAAAATTGCAATTTCATATGTTGACTTTTTAACTGGACAACACTGTGCACTTGAAACAAAGGGCTTGATTCTCCACCGACTTGAACATTGTAGTCATTTTGCACCTATACTTTATACAGGTGTAAAATGAGTATATAAAGTTACTATTGTGATTTGATAGTGGTTTGTGTCCACATTTCACAAATAATGCATGTAACTTCCAATACATCATTATTCTAGAAATGAAGCTACAGGGTCACCATGATACAGAACAAGAGAAAAGGTACAGAACAGCTTCAGTTTATAAAGAAAGGATGTTGCATCTAATATGTTTCATTACAGTCACTTCATTCACTAAGTGAGAAATCCTCCCCTCCAGCTGCCCCAAGTTCAGGTAGTTAGATGTTAGCACACAGAGGCGTTCAACAGACAACAAAATCCCTGTCTGCTGCAGGACAGTAGAGGTGCAGTCATTCTTTAGCCACTAAGGCAGAGGTGGGCAAACTATGGCTAGCCCCTGGCCTCTCCCCTGCAGCCTCAGCTTACCATGCTGCCAGTGCTTTGTGGCGGAGCTGGCTCTGGCCAGGCCGCGCAGCTGCGAGCTCCTGCCACTCTGAGCGGCATGGTAAGGGGGCGGGGAGCAGGGGTTGGATAAGGGGCAGAAAGTCCTGGGGGCAGTCAGGGACAGGGGCGGCGTTGGATGGGGTGGAGTTCGGGGGGGGTGTTGGTCAAGGGACGGGGAACAGGGGGGTTGGATAGGCATGCGAGTCCCGGGGGGCCTGTCAGGGGATGGGGGTGTGGATAAGAGTCAGGGCAGTCAGGGGGCAGGGAGTGGTGGTCAGGAGATGGGGAGCAGGGGGGTTTGGATAGGGGGTGGGGTCCCGGGGGCGGTTGGGGTGGGGGTGTGGATAGGGGTCGGGGCAGTCAGGAGACAGGGAGCAGGGGGGTTGGCTAGGGGGTGGGGTCCTGGGTATTGGTTTGGGGCGGGGAATCCCAGGAGGGGTGGTCAGGGGACAAGGAGCAGGGGGGATTGGGGATTCTGAGGGGGGCATAATTGGGAGGGGGCGGATAGGGGGTGCGGGCCAGGCTGTTTGAGGAGGCACAGCCTTCCCTACCCAGCCCTCCATACAGTTTCGCAACCCCGATGTGGGCCTCGGGCCAAAAAGTTTGCCCACTCCTGCACTAAGGCAATAGTGTGTCTAAGCAACTGCATCCCCCTTTACAGAGGGAAATGGACAATGGATCTGAGTAGTCATGGCTCTGAAGGCTCCACCCTTACATCTCTATTTAGTCACCTCTGTACACTGGCATGTACGGGAGTCCCCATGGAGCAGAGATAAGCAGGGCACAAGATGTAAGGACTCCCTTTTCCATGGGATGCCCGAACCCTGTCTCACCCACATACAGCAGAATAATCAGGGCCTTCTTCAGCTGCAGAAGCAAGGTCAGGAGTTACCGTTAATTGCATCACAGTTATTAAGAAAAAAAACTTAAAATAATTGTGGCTGCTGCTGTTTCACTCACCATGATGGATAATGCTGCAATTCAATAATTTCTGCACAAGTTTAATTGCTGTCTCTCTGTCTGAGGCCTCTTTGTGATCAATCATCCAGTCAATCAATTCTTTGGCAACAAACAGTTTGGATATGTCTTGAGATGATGCCTTCGATCTTAATTATCTTTTCTTCATGCAGTCTCAGTGTGTCAATCACATTATTAATAACCTTTGCAGAGAATCTATATAACCCAGAGGAGGAAAGGACTCCTTTCTATGTAACATGTTAGGGTCTGACTGCCACACAATTCATATACACCCCAATAATGTAATGCCTAATTATAAGGGTTATATGTGGCACTCTGTGAAAGCAGAGAATACAAACTAAATTGGCACTGACCAGTTTTCATTTCCAGCTGGGAAAGAAAGAAAGAAGAAGAAAGAAGAAGAGAAAGAAAGAAGAAAGAAAGAAGAAAGAAGAAAGAAAAAGAAAGAAAGAAAGAAAGAAAGAAAGAAACGAAAGAAAAGAAAAAAAAAAAAAAAGAAAGAAGAAAGAAAAAAAGAAAGAGAAAGAAAGAAAGAAAGAAAGAAAGAAAAATATCAAAGATCATTTTAAACCCAGCACATGGACAATTTTCAGTTACAGTGGAAAACAAACAGGAGGAGAAGCAGATGTAATTCTCAGTATAATCTGCTAAACACAGGAACGCATGCCTCAGTGTGTCAATAAAATTAAACGTTAACACTTTGGCATGAGCTGAGACTAATTTTCACACATTACCTTTAATATGCTTGACATTGCTGCATTATTTTGGGAAAGCCCACTGCCAAAGATTCGTTAACCCCACTCGGTGGACTCAGCTGCAGTTTTTTTGTGGTGCCGTTCCTTTTAACTTCCACTGGTTATGGAACTACATCTTCTCGAAGCTACATACTAGGTACAGGGCTTGCCATTTAGAAGTCAGCATCTAAACAGTTTCCACACAACACTATCTAACACACAGCAGCTACTTTCTTTTCTATGGGAAATTGATCTCAGCAACTGGCAATGGAGGAGCTTCATTATCAGAGATCTGACAGCTGCAAAAATCCCACCCACCATTTTGAAAGCAAACCCAGCAATTGCTTCTTACAAACTTAGTATGGGTGGCAAAAGCCCACGTGAGAGTATCTGAACTGACCACAAGAAGTAAAGGTTTTTAAGGTCAGTAGCTTTATGATTAGTCATTTTCCCAAATTAACATAACTGATAGCTTATTTTATATTTATCTGTTTATCTATTTTATGTATTACAAAACAGGCAGAGATTTTGTAGAAGTTAACTGCATTCTTATTATTACTTTTCACTTTTAATTAATAATTTTACTGATAACTATTGCATTTTTTATAGAATCATAGAATATTAGGGTTGGAAGAGACCTCAGGAGGTCATCTAGTCCAACACCCTGCTCAACACAGGACCAACCCCAACTAAATCATCCCAGCCAGGGCTTTGTCAATCCAGGCCTTAAAAACCTCTAAGGATGGAGATTCCACCACCTCCCTAGGTAACCCACCCCAGTGCTTCACCACTCTCCTAGTGAAATAGTGCCATTTATCCATAACTATAAAGAAAGCACAAGAACCACTCTATAGAGTATGTCACGAGGGGGGAGGGGGTGGGGGGGGATTTGGGCTCCTATTGCAAAGACTTGCACACATATTTAACTTTATGCGCTGTGAGTGAAATTCTGGTTCCACTGAAATCAATGTAAGTGTTGCCATTTACTTAAATGGCACCAAAATTTCACCCTAAGAATAGTCTCATTGACTTCAGTGGGGCTCTGTGCAGGCACACAGGGGCTGTCCTCAGGAAACAAGTAGAATAAAAAGGTAGAACAGTTTAAAGTATTGGCACAAGTACAAATCAATGCTATATGAACAACAGTTATTCCTAACTAATCTAATCTAAGATATTTATATGGTCCCCAATATTGCAGCACCTCACAACCTTCAATGTATTTATCCTCAAAATACCCTTGGGAGGTAGGGCAGTGCTATTATCCCTATTTATAGATGGAGAACTGAGGCACAGAGAGACTAGATGACTTGTCTAAGGTCACATAGGAAGTCTGTGGCCAAGGAGAGAATTGAACCTGGGTCACCAGAGCAGGGCCCTAACCACTAGTACATCCTTCCTCTCAGTATGGTATTAGTATGCCTTAGCTTCACACTATTTCCTTTTGAAACCCACAAAAGGCAAATAAGTCAGCTGAAGATGTTATTGATGCCATTACTGGGTCACAGACAAGTCTTAAATAAGGGTTTTACCTAAAACTATCCCAAATAGTAATGAAGCAACTTTTCTGATTTGCAATATTTATCCTAGATTGCTCCCCCTCCCCCAAGTACATATTATGGTTTAAAAGGCAACTTTACGAACACCATCAAAATGAATACTTTTAAGTTAAAAACCACATAGAAATCAAATGAGTATTTAAAACAAAACCCACTGACGATAAGCCTTCTGTGCATTGTGAAATACAGTAAACTAAAATATGTCTTTGCTTACAGCTCTGATACTTTCCAGCTGCGCAGTAACAGCTGTCATCTTGCTTGGAAGAAAAAGCCTGCACTTTTTATTTAAAGACCCTGAACTTATCAGTGTTCTTTGTCCATTTTTTAAGCTACATAGTCATCTGAAAGTACAATACTGAAACAGCATAAATATATCTATATGTACAGAGTGGGTTTGATCAACCTTTCATTTCTATTGGTATAAAAGTAAATGAATGGAGTTACGCCAGCATAAAAGGAGAATCAGGCTCTGACAATTCTTTGCACCTACATAAGGTGTTGATATGAGTTAAAAAGGCACTAGTATCAAGCAAGAGTCAGCATTTACCCACAAGTATCAAATGGGAAATAACTGTTATTCCAGACATTACATTATGTAACAAGTGTCTCAAACCTCTCCTTTCCCAAGGTGGGGGTGGGGAAATTATTTGCACTACTTCTGGGCCTAACAGGCTTGAGGTGTGACACCAGAAAGGAAACCCAACCCTCCTGCACAGCAACGTATAGCACTACCATTAGGCCACAGGGCTAGCCCACTACTCTGAACCCGCTATATGCTCCTAACTGAATAGAACAAAATAAAGACATTTTTAAAAAAGACCTAGTGTTAATCATGATGTATAAGCCCCATATACATTTACTGCATCTATTTTTAATTACACAGAGCAGATGTTTGGACTCTGGCATTCTGAAAAGGTTTCAGTGTTCAGCCCTGTGGATCAAGAACACAAGCATGGTTTCTCTAGCTAAGTAGCTAAAAAAAGAATTGCTCAAGACCTACTTAGAAACAGGTTTGATGCACAAAGCAAAGCTCACTCATAAAACTTAATGAAGGTGGGCGAATCTTGTTTCCAGAGGCCTTTGAAGAGTGATCGAAGAGTCGCCTACTGTCTAGCCACCGATACTTCACAACTCAACTATAACTACCGCAAGAAACCAGTCTTCCTCACAGTATTAGAGTATCACACAAATGTAATTCCTCATATTACTCAAGATGGCATCAAGGACATTTTGTACTGGGGGCCACATTCTGCCCTATTTGAAGAAAAATGTGAGAGCATTTCCACCGGTCTCTGAAACTAACAGTACAGTAAAAAGCATATACTATATTCAGCCCATTGAAATTCACGTGTATGCATTTATCATATTCAAGCTTCCAGCAAATATACACTGTATTTAACATTTACATATTTGCATGTATAGGTCTTTGCTTGCACATTTGTCTGTTTTATGCTAATCCAGAACAATCTGTCATTTCCTTACCAGGCAAAACATGGACTGGCAGAGCAATCATAATTAGCATTACTTAAAGGAAAAATTGAGCTTTTTGGTTGAGAATCCAAAAACTAGTCACTAACTCCCTGGGAAGAAACCACTCCTAGTGGCATTTGTCTAATAAGTTTTCTATTAGGGAAATTATCCTTTCTGAGGTTGTCACAGTTCACGGCAACTGCACCTGTATTCCCCCTCTCTATGATCCCTCAAGAGCACCTGCTCTAGGCTCCCAACTTTTCAGCTGTCAGCTCTCTTGGGTAGAAAACTGCATCTCTCTCCCTCCTGACCAGGGTTTTTCCAGATGCACATCTCCCTGCCGATACAGTTATATCCCCAGCAAGCCAGACTGCTTAAAAGGCCAGCATCTGCACTTTGCTTTCTCTCCACAGGCTATGAATTACAATTCATCACAGAGCTCTTTCTAAGGAAGCATATTTATTCTTAAGGTGAAAGGATTAAAGAGAAAGCATATTAAAAACAATAAAAGAACCTACATGTATGCTAAAAAGCCTACCAGCGGTCATTCATCAATCTTATGAGGCTTCAGTAGGTTAAATCCTTCCAATCCTTCCACAAGGATTAGAGTGCTCCCCCACCACCTTAAACAGAAAGTCCTGTCTGTATGCTGTATCAGAAAGAAGGCTCTGAATCAGTTTAAACTCAGGCTATTTATCCAAAAGTCATAGAATCATAGAAGATTAGAGTTGGAAGAGACCTCAGGAGGTCATTTAGTCCAACCCCCTGCTCAGAGCAGGGCCAACCCCAACTAAATCATCCCAGCCAGGGCTTTGTCAAGCCTGGCCTTAAAAACCTCTAAGGATGGAGATTCCACCACCTCCCTAGCTAACCCATTCCAGTGTTTCACCACCCTCCTAGTGAAATAGTTTTTCCTAATATTCAATCTAGACCTCCCCCACTGCAACTTGAGACCATTGCTTTTTGTTCTGTCATCTGCCACCACTGAGAACAGCCGAGCTCCATCCTCTTTGGAACCTCCCCTTCAGGTAGTTGAAGGCTGCTATCATATCCCCCCTCACTCTTCTCTTCTGCAGACTAAATAACCCCAGTTCCTCTCCTCATAAGTCATGTGCCCCAGCCCCCTAATCACTTTCATTGCTCTCTGCTGGACTCTCCAATTTGTCCTCATCCTTTCTGTAGTGGGGGGCCCAAAACTGGACGCAATACTCACCAGTGCCGAATAGAGGGGAATAATCTCTTCCCTCGATCTGCTGGCAATGCTCCTACTAATGCAGCCCAATATGCCGTTTGCCTTCTTGGCAACAAGGGCACACTGCTGACTCATATCCAACTTCTCGTCCACTGTAATCCCCAGGTCCTTTTTTGCAGAACTGCTGCTTAGCCAGTTGGTCCCCAGCCTGTAGCAGTGCATGGGATTCTTCCGTCCTAAGTGCAGGACTCTGCACTTGTGCTTGTTGAACCTCATCAGATTCTTTTAGCCCAATCCTCCAATTTGTCTAGGTCACTCTGGACCCTATCCCTACACTCCAGCGTATCTACCTCTCTCCCCAGCTTAGTGTGGAAAGCCCTTCCTTTGTCTGTCAGTCTCTGGAGAATCTAGTCTGAACTAGCATATGTGAGCATCCCCAGGAAGCAGTACCTTTTGGGGGAGGGAGGGACACACAACTTTGCTGATTTGCCTTAATCCCCACCCACTGTTTTTAGTTCCTGGAGGAGCTGTGGTAGCCCTCTCCCATGGAGTTGAACACAGTCATACATAAACCATTCATTTAAAACAGTGGACTCCAAAGATACTGAATAGGATTGCAACGGCTGTCACATCTGCCCTCTAGAGAGGTTGCATTTAATCCCAGACCACAATAATACATAAACAATACAATAAGATCTTTCAAGGATATTGCAGGAAAATTGCCCTATCTGTCGCAGAGGTTTCTTGCACCTTTCTTTGAAACTACTGGTAAGGAGGCTGACTGGTCCTCCAGCACTTCCCATGTTGCACTTGTTCCCAGTATAGCACTTTCTACATAGTCACTACATTTATCCCAGCAAAGGTCTGGCATTGTACAATTTGATTCTGATATGCTTATTTCAGACAAAAGCATATGAGGAGCTTTTGTATCATTCTCACCCACTTCATTTTCACCAGATCAGGCCTCTTTTGCAGACATGCCATCACGTAGTGCAAGACGTGTGTGGCTGTAGAACTGCAAAGTTTTTAAACAGCATAATCACCAGTTTACTGCTGAGTCTTTTCATACTTACTAATTATTTCCTGGTGTTCACCAATGTGGTAGCTAGGAGCTTCTCAGAAACTGCACAGAAAACAGGTCTCGTAGTGCTTACCACAGTGAATAGTCCCATTGGTTTCTATGTGACTACTCATGCTAGCAAGTGTTTACAGGATCAGATTCAAAAGATGGACTTGACAGAAAAGTGAGGACACAAAGAGGGGAAGAGATTATTCATCATTTAATTATTTATATGCTTTTGTAAACTTAAAATTGGCACCATATAATACCACAATGTCTTCCTTAGAAATTAGCAGGTAAATACTGGGTGGACCAGGTTCGCTCCGGGCTTGCACTGGCTTCTGCTGTCATAAAACCCACTGCAGGTTTCAGAGTGCTAGAAAGTCTGCTAAGCAAAGAGGCTGTGTTGGAATAAAGCAGGGCACAACCTCCTTTCTGCTAGGGATGGCTGGGTTTTGGGAACAAAGCTGCCCAAACAGTGGGAAGTGCTAGACAAGAAGAGAAGAGAGGATGGAAAAGAGCAGCCAGAGAGCACACTGGTTCAGCACCCTCCCTCAATGATTCCTAAACAGCAGTGCAAGTAGGGTGGTACACTACGGTATACCTTACCAGCCATGTATTTATAGCAGGCAGGGCGTACCGGGAAGACACAGGAGGAGCAGAACATGGGGCCACTGGGCAGCCCCAGGCCGGCAGCTCCTCCGGCGCAGATGTACCGCTCCCAGCCCTTCCACGCAGGGTCTCCTCCATCTCTAGAGCAGCCCTGCCACAGGACAGGGCTGGGGGTGGTACAGCTGCGCCGCAGGCGTTCTGCTCTTTTCCCTGCTGTGGGTCCCGGGAGAGCTCTGCGGTTCAGGGCTCCCCCAGGAACTGCAGCAGGGAAAAGAGCAGAACATGGGGCCACCAGGCGGCCCCACGCTGGCAGCTCCTTCGGCATGACTGTACCCTGCCCCCGCCCTCGCCCCCGCCCTGTTCTCCTGTGGGGCTGCTGTACAGACAAAGGAGACCCTGCATGGAAGAGCTGGGGTGGTAGAGCACCCAGCAGCCCCACGTTCTGCTTCTTTCACCGCTGTGGTTCCGAAGTCTAGGGCACAGCAGGAGGAGGACAGAGCCCACTCCTCCCCAGGTAAGGGGGCTGGAACATGGGGAGGGGACAGGGAAAGCATGGGGGCCCTGGGCTGGGGGTAGGGCAGGGAGGAGTCATGTGGAGGGTCATTTGACGAGGTCACGTGCCCCCTGTTAGCTGCTACCCTCCCCCCTCGTACCGGTAAGAAATGGATTCCACTTGCACCACTGCTCCTAAAGAGCCCCAATGAAAGACAAAGCTGACCCTCTCCAGATGGACAAACCAAAGGAGGGCAGTGGCAGAAACGTCACCAGTTCTCCCTTGAGTTGAGACTTGCCAGGGGTGCATGAGGCCCTGCTGGAAGTAGGGGGGTGTATAATTTACTTCAGTGAATCTGTCCCATAGCATGGTAAATATTTGGTGGGATTTTCAAAAGTGCCAAGGTGATTTAGGAGTAAAAGTACCATTGAAAGTTGAAAGTCCCATTCTAGGTCTCTTCATCATACCAAAATAAAGAGTAAAGAAAAATAAGCAGCTGCAAGAAATACCTAAATATTACAATTCTATTCTACATTTAAACCCTTACTCTCCCTCTCTCTTCCCAGCCAAAAAAATGTCGGTCAGTGAAAATATAAACATTGCACGTAGAGGCCTAGGTGAAGGTACTCTGGAAATGCAATGCTTATCACCTAGAACAAGCATTTCCACACAAGCCTGCCAATTCTCAGCAACTAACCACTGACACTTTCCAGCTACGTGTTCCTCTTTCTATTTATGCCTCAACTATGAGACTATGTAGTTCTGATACCCGATATTCATAGCAGCTAGAACAGTCTTGAAACCAGTGGGTTACACTAGAAACTGGACGAAGATATTTCTGTTAGTATGTGTGGCAGGGAGGAAATTCTGTTCCCTGAAATAAACATTTTAAAGGTTGTCTTTAAAGCATCTTCTGAAATCAGTTTCCCTTATTGTGCCCGTCTCTAATATATGTAGGTAGCCGGGTCTGCAATGTGGAAAGAAGTAGCCAGGATGCCGAGCCAGCCTTAGAGGGACTTTAAATAAGTGGCCTCAGGGGACACTAAAGAGGAAAAGATATTAATGTCTCCTACCAAAAAAGCTGCAACATACCAGTGCTTCTGTGACCTTAAATTAGTCACTGGTGTGGTCTGTTTGGGGGGGAGGGGACTAATGGGAGGGAAAATTAGTAAATTCTTTATGTTTAAGTTTAGAAGATAACTAAGCTTTGATCCTCCAACTGACTATGCACAATCACACCCACATGGTGCCCTACTGATGCCAATAGACTCAGTGCAGGCTCAGCACCACACCAATACACAGTTCAGAGCCTAGACTTGGAATCACACAGCTTTTTCCTCGAGATGGGCTTGGACTAGAGCCACAAATTCAGACCCACAGATTCGCATCTGAGCACCACCACAATGTAAGGGCATTTGGACCTGGGGTTTTCGTTTGAGCCATTATGAAGCAAGCTAGAGGCCATTGACAAAATCTGGATCCTGAGCCAGGTTTGGATTTTGAAGATTTCCAAGGTAACAAAACTGATTAATTTGGGCCCAATCTCTGCTTTTTATTTATGACAATGGAGCATAATGTTAACCCGCAATGCTGACCTATTAAACAATGAAAGTAACTAAGTCTTCATATAACTTTTATACCTGCTATGTAGATGCCTTGGGCCTGGGTAGGCACTGCATAGGTGCTGAGGGGAATGAGTGCGCTTGGCTTCCACTAGAGTCAATGGGCCTGTTTCTCCCCTGCCTTTCATTGTGCACAGTCATTTGCACCTGTGCAAAGTGAGTGTAAGATGCCATCAAATCAAAATTATAGAGTTGATCCTTCTTTTCCACAAGTGTAAATGACCACACAAGGGGCAAGGCAGTAGAGAATAACGCCCAGTCAAATTAACATCGCTGAGCAGCTGGTGGGCAGTGCTCAACACATGCATGATCAGACAGGGTTACATTGCTAGTTATTTTCTCTAGCTTGCGTTGCTTGCATGTCAGTGAAGCTAATGATCTCCCTGCCTACCACAATGACAGTACATTTTCATCATTTTCTTAAAGAAAATTTATGTTGAAAACTCAACCATCTCCAACTTGGTGTTGGGCATTGTAGCCTAGTCTCTCTGGGACACAAGAAGTTATAAGTCTGCTTTTACACAGTGGGCCAAATGGGAACCAGAAAATGCAGGCAATTTTTTTTTAACCTACCCCTTGTCAGAAGGAAAATGGAAGCTCACCTGCCTAACTCCTTTTTGTGTGTGTGTGTGCGCGCGCTAGTGAAAGTTATAGATGATGGCAGGAATCACCTGAAGTTCCCTTCCTTTATCCACAAACCAGGTTAGTCAGATGGCAGTACCTAGTCAGTTGAAGCCTCACTGAACCTTGCTTGTGGATAGACATGGTTCCTAGGGTCCCCTGATAACTTTCACTAGCACCACACCAAAAAAACAAACAAAAAAAAACAAACGGGAATTTATATATATTTTTTTTTTTTGAGAGTTGAGCTAGGTGCAATAATGCATCCGGATCAAGGCCAGGATCCCACTGCCATGTGGATCCCTGGACAGGATTGATAAATGGTTTCGTTGAGGCCAGGGCTGTCTTTGTTTATGTCTCATGCAACACTGAGCAGCTCATTCTTGGTGCTTAATAAATAGTATTTATGGAAATTAAGCGCTGGCTTACAATTGCAAGCAAAGATATTTTAGAAGTCACTCCATTCAGGAAGCAGGGAAGTCCGGTGTATTTTGTCAGACAACAGCCAACTCGAGTATTTTTACAGCTATTCTGTGCCAGGTGTGCAAAAAGAAAAAAAATTTCTTTGCCACTCAGTCACTCTTAGCCTCAAGGTGCTGAAGTCATTGGCTGGTTACAAATTAAGAATTCTGTGAAGAATTACTGTTGAGAAAAGAAAAGATAAGCCACAGAAAGTACGTCTTTCTAGTCCAGTGTATGAAAAAAAGCAGAGATTCAGATGAAGAATACAAGGGCTTGATTCCTCACTCCACTACACCAATTTTATTCTGGTATAACTTCACTGATTTTACTAAACTGATGTAACAGAGTAGATAATCAAATTCAATTCAGCCAGCTCAGCACAGAGTCTGCCCTGGTGTAACACCAACGAATTCAACTAAGTTACACTTGGAATGAATTTGTCCCCTTATTAACAAAAACATGGACAAGATATTTAGGCCCTGATCCAGCAAACATTTAAGCACACACTGAACTTCAAGCACAGAAGTAGGTCAGTAGAAGTCAATGGGACTACCTATGTGTATTAAGTTACGCACATGCTTAAGTGTTTTGTTGGATCCATGTATAGTGAGGTACAAATTGACCCAGCTAGCACCTAAGGATGGGATTTTCAAAAGCATTCGGTGCTGGCCTAGTTCTGCCCTCGAAGTCAGGGTGAGTGAATTCTACCAATGACTTCCAGATCGGTAGCGTTAGGCCAATGATGTGTGCTTCTGCAAATCCCATACTAAATCAATGCCACAGCCTCAATCATAGATTCATAGATACTAAGGTCAGAAGGGACCATTCTGATCATCTAGTCTGACCTCCTGCACAGTGCAGGCCACAGAATCTCACCCACCCACTCCTATGAAAAACCTCACCCATGTATGAGCTATTGAAGTCCCTAAATCATGGTTCAAAGACTTCAAGGAGCAGAGAAGCCTCCCTCAAGTCAACCATGCCCCATGCTACAGAGGAAGGCGAAAAACCTCCAGGGTCTCTCCAATCTGCACTGGAGGAAAATTCCTTCCCGACCCCAAATATGGCAATCAGCTAAACCCTGAGCATATGGGCAAGATTCACCAGCCACATACTACAGAAAATTCTTTCCTGGGTAACTCAGATCCCATCCATCTAATATCCCATCTCAGGGGATTTGGCCTATTTACCCTGAATATTTAAAGATCAATTACTTACCAAAAACCAATTATCCCATCATACCATCTCCTCCATAAACTTATCAAGTAGAATCTTAAAACCAGATAGATCTTTTGCCCCCACTGCTTCCCTTGGAAGGCTATTCCAAAACTTCACTCCTCTGATGGTTAAAAACCTTCATCTGATTTCAAGCCTAAACTTCCTGGTGGCCAGTTTATACCCATTTGTTCTTGTGTCCACATTGGTGCTGAGCTTAAATAATTCCTCTCCCTCTCCTGTATTTATCCCTCTGATATATTTATAGAGAGCAATCATATCTCCCCTCAACCTTCTTTTAGTTAGGCTAAACAAGCCAAGCTCCTTAAGTCTCCTTTCATAAGACAAGTTTTCCATTCCTCGGATCATCCTAGTAGCCCTTCTCTGTACCTGCTCCAGCTTGAATTCATCCTTTTTAAACATGGGAGACCAGAACTGCACACAGTATTCTAGGTGAGGTCTCACCAGTGCCTTGTATAACGGTACTAAAACCTCCTTATCCCTACTGGAAATGCCTCTCCTGATGCATCCCAAAACCGCATTAGCTTTTTTTACAGCCATATCACATTGGCAGCTCATAGTCATCCTATGATCAACATATACTCCAAGGTCCTTCTCCTCTTCCATTACTTCTAATTGATGCGTCCCCAATTTATAACTAAAATTCTTGTTATTAATCTCTAAATGCATAACCTTACACTTCTCACTATTAAATTTCATCCTATTACTATTACTCCAGTTTACAAGGTCATCCAGATCCTCCTGTATAATATCCCGATCCTTCTCCGAATTGGGAATACCTCCCAGCTTTGTATCATCTGCAAACTTAATTAGCACACTCCCACTTTTTGTGCCAAGGTCAGTAATAAAAAGATTAAATAAGATTGGTCCCAAAACCGATCCCCGAGGAACTCCACTGGTAACCTCCCTCCAACCTGACAGTTCGCCTTTCAGTAGGACCCGTTGCAGTCTCCCCTTTAACCAATTCCTTATCCACCTTTTGATGTTCATATTGATCCCCATCTTCTCCAATTTAACTAATAATTCCCCATGTGGCATGGTATCAAATGCCTTACTGAAATCTAGGTAAATTAGATCCACTGCATTTCCTTTATCTAAAAAATCTGTTACCTTTTCAAAAAAGGAGATTAGGTTGGTTTGGCATGATCTACCTTTTGAAAAACCATGTTGTATTTTGTCCCATTTACCATTGACTTCAATGTCCTTAACTAATTTCTCCTTCAAAATTTTTTCCAGGACCTTGCATACTACAGATGTCAAACTAACTGGCCTGTAGTTAGCTGGATCACTTTTTTGTCCTTTCTTAAAAATAGAAACTATATTAGCAGTTCTCCACTCATTCGGTACTACTCCTGAGTTTACAGATTCATTAAAAATTCTTGCTAATGGGCTTGCAATTTCCGGTGCCAATTCCTTTAATATTCTTGGATGAAGATGATCTGGGCCCCCCGATTTAGTCCCATTAAGCTGTTTCAGTTTCGCTTCTACCACAGATATAGTAATATCTACCTCTATATCCTCATTCCCATTTGTCATGCTACCATTATCCCTAAGATCCTCTTTAGCCTTATTAAAGATGGAGGCAAAGTATTTGTTTAGATATTGGGCCATGCCTAGATTATCTTTAACCTCCACTCCATCCTCAGTGTTAAGCGGCCCCACTTCTTCTTTCTTAGTTTTCTTCTTATTTATATGGCTATAGAACCTTTTACTATTGGTTTTAATTCCCTTTGCAAGGTCCACCTCTACTCAACTTTTAGCCCGTCTCACTTTATCCCTACATGTTCTGACTTCAATTAGGTAGCTTTCCTTGCTGATCCCTCCCATCTTCCACTCCCTGTATGCTTTCTGCTTCTTCTTAATCACCTCTCTAAGATGCTTGCTCATCCAGCTTGGTCTATAACTCCTTCCTATGAATTTTTTCCCCTTTCTTGGGATACAGGCTTCCGATAGCTTCTGCAGCTTTGATTTAAAGTAATCCCAGACCTCCTCTACCTTTAGATCCATAAATTCTTCAGTCCAATCCACTTCCCTAACTAATATCCTTAATTTTTGAAAGTCAGCCCTTTTGAAATCAAAAACCTTAGTTGCAGATTTATTTTTGTTAATCCTTCCATTTAGTTTGAACTGAATTAGCTCATGATCACTTGAGCCAAGATTGTCCCCTACAACCATTTCTTCTATGAGGTCCTTGCTACTCACCAAAATTAAATCTAAAATGGCATCCCCTCTAGTCGGTTCAGCGACTACTTGATGAAGGAATCCATCAGCTATCGCATCTAGGAAAATCTGAGCCCTATTATTATTACTAGCACTGGTCCTCCAGTCTATATCTGGGAAGTTAAAGTCTCCCATGATCACGCAGTTTCCATTAGTATTTACTTGATTAAAAACATTAAAAAGGGCTCTATCCATATCCAAATTAGACCCCGGAGGTCTATAGCACACCCCAAGCACTATCGTAGGAGAGGCTTTACTAGTTTTCTTCCCCAATGTAATTTTTGCCCAGACGGACTCTGTCTTATCCATTGCATCGCTTCTTATTTCTTTACATTCTACCTCATCATTGATATACAATGCTACTCCACCCCCTTTACCTTTATTTCTGTCTTTCCTAAACAGCACATACCCTTCAATACCTATAGTCCAGTCATGACTACTATTCCACCATGTTTCTGTTATCCCTAGAATATCTGGTTTCACTTCCTGCACCAGTAGCTCTAGTTCCTCCATTTTGTTACCTAGGCTCCTCGCATTGGTGTACAAACATCTTAATTTTTGCTGTTTGGCCTCGCTCACATTTTGTACCCTATTAGGCACAGTCATTCTACAGCCAGTATAACCTATTAGACTAGTATCCACACCGCCCTCGCTCCTTATATACATTCTCCTACCCACAGCTGTATCCTTTCTTACTTCATCTTCTTCCCTCTCAATGCTAAAATCTGGCGTGGAGATTTCCTGGACATCTCCCATCCATCTCCCCCTAATTCCTAGTTTAAAGCTCTCTTTATCAGTTGTGCCAGCCTCGATCCTAGAAGTCTATTTCCTTCCCTACTCAGATGAAGTCCATCCCGAGACAACTGTCCTCTGTCCGTGAATGCCTCCCAGTGGCCATACATCCCAAAGCCCTCCTTATAGCTGCCTAAGCCTGTTGACAGTCATAATCTTGTCACACCTTTGTTGCCCTTCTCTAGGAACAGGAAGGATCCCGCTAAAGATCACCTGAGCCTCAATTTCCTTAAGCGTCTTCCCCAGCCTAGTATAGTCTCCCTTAATACTTTCCAGTGAGAATCTAGCCGTATCATTTGTTCCCACATGAAGGATAATTAGGGGATTCTTTCCCGCTCCCTTTAGGATCCTTTTCAACCTCAGGTCTACATCCCGTATCTTAGCACCCAGAAGACAGCACACCCTTCTATTCTCTGGATCAGCTCTAGTTACAGGCATGTCTATTCTTCTCAATAAAGAGTCCCCGATCACATATACCTGCCTTTTCCTGGTGACAGTGCTATTCTCCAGTCGCTCCCCTGTTCCCTCTGGCTGCAAGTTCTTTCCATTCCTATTTTCCCTTATAATCTTCTTCAACCCATCCTGTATCCTCCTGGGGCTCATATTTGGTCTAGTCTCCCTTGACTCTTCCGCTTTTCTTATAGGACTAGCCTCTCTTCTCTTCTTCCTTACCCTTCCACTTTCAACAAATACCTGCTGAGCCCCTTCTTCATTTTCCAACTCTGCAAACCTGTTCCCAAGCTCTATTTCTCCTTCACTAGCCCGTCTTTTCCTCTGCCTGGTTCTTTGAGTCACGTTTCCACTGACCACTTTCCTCACCCAGTCTCCCCTCAAAATTCCCCAGCCCTGCTTCCATCCGTGAGTCTGAGCTTTTCCCTTCAGATACCTCATATCTTTGCTCCATCATCTGCTCAAACCCCTTCCTAAACTCAACGCGACTTTCCACCTGCATCTCCAAACCTCGGATCTTTTCCTCCATCAACTCTATCAGACAACATTTCATGCAGAAAAAACTCTTACTGGTTCCCCCCTCCAGGATCATGTACATACCACAGCTTCCACATCCAGTCATCCTCAATGTGTCTTCCACTACAGGAGTCACTCCCACAGCTGCCTCCATATCTGTCATCACCTTCCCACCTAAATCCTGTTAATATGGGAAACACAAGGCACACCAAAAAGACCACCCCCCCCAGCAAAAGCAAACCTCAAACAAGCACCACAATACAAACTCCTACTCAAACTCCCCTGTTTAGAGCTCTGTTTGCTAGCTCCTGTGCCGCTGCCTGACTGGCTGGCTACCTTTATAGGACCCCTAGTAAGAAGCCACACCCCCTAAGCAGGGCTCAGCTGCTCTCCCAGCACAAAGCCCCACCCCCTAATCAGGCTCAGCTGCTCTCCCAGCATTTGCCAGACTGTATCCACAAAGGGCAAAGACCATAAACAACTCCAATGTCCTGCCCACAACACAGCAGCCAACTCCATCAGCAGGAGTCAGAGGTGCTACAACCAGCAACATGTCTGCCACAGTAACACCTGCCACCCCGTTCACATTGCCTTCTGTTTGGGATTTGGATTCCATGACCTCCACCAATTTTCCCACAAGCAGAATTATCTTTCTGTAGTATTTCCTATGCAAAGTTGTCATTGCGCTTACGATAGCAATATGTGCATTGGGAACTACTTTCCTTTTCAACATTGGAAGATCATCACCATCATGAATCTGAGCTAGAAATCAGAGCACTTTCTTGGATGCTAGGAAAAGTCTTGTTTTCTCATGTAGCTCGAAAGCTTGTCTCTTGCACCAACAGAAGTTGGTCCAATACAAGGAAAAGTCTTGTAATTTTAAAATGCACATCTAAAAAAAAATAGGGAGCAATCTTATGCACAGATTTTTCTATGATGTTCTTCACCAGACACCTCACACACAGATGGATTTAGTGTAACATCACTGCTGGGAGATAGGAAAACTGAGGCATGGATGGATTTAAGGACTAGACCTCTCCCCCAGACTTGGGAAGCCCATGAAAGGGCAAGGTACAATTGAATTCTCTGCACCTAAGGGTATGTCTACACTACGAAATTAGGTCAAATTTATAGAAGTCAATTTTTTAGAAAACGATTTTATACAGTTGATGGTGTGTGTCCCCACTAAGTGCATTAAGTTGGCAGAGTGCGTCCACAGTACCGAGGTTAGCATCGACTTTTGGAGTGTTGCACTGTGGGTAGCTATCCCGCAGTTCCCGCAGTCTCCGCCGCCCATTGGAATTCTGGGTTGAGCTCCCAATGTCTGATGGGGCAAAAACATTGTCATGGGTGGTTTTGGGTACATGTCGTCAGTCGCCCCTCCCTCCGTGAAAGCAACAGCAGACAATCGTTTTACACCTTTTTTTCATGCGGGCGCCATACTGCTTTCAGCAGATGGTGCAGTAGGACTGCAAACCATTGTCATCAAATGACCACTTCCACTGCCACTCTGCTCTCCTGATGGTATGAATCCACCTCGTAGGTCCTCTATATGACCGTCGTCATCCACCGCTTCCGCTGCCACTCTGCTCTCCCGGTGGTCTCGCAGGGCTGCTTCCGCTGCAACTCTGCTCATCTGCTCTTGTCTCGCCATACCACAGCAAATGGGCAGCCCACTCAGCTGTTGTGTCCTGGCAGCAGACAGTGCAGTAGGTCTGCAAATCATTGTTGTCATTGAACGACCGCTTCCGCTGCCACTCTGCTCTCCTGGTGGTCTCGCAGGGCCGCTTCCATTGCAACTCTGCGCAGCTGCTCTTGTCTCGCCATACCACAGCAAGCATGGAGCCCGCTCAGATCACCGCGGCAGTTAGGAGCATTGTAAACACCTTGCGCATTATCATGCAGTATATGCAGAACCAGAACCTGCAAAAGCAGGCGAGGAGATGATCGCAGTGCGGTGACGAGAGTGATGAGGACATGGACACAGACTTCTCTCAAAGCATGGGCCCCGGCAACTTGGCCATTCTGGTGGGAATGGGGCAGGCTCGTGCTGTGGAACACCGATTCTGGGCCCGGGAAACAAGCACAGACTGGTGGGACCACATAGTGTTGCAGGTCTGGGATGATTCCCAGTGACTGCGAAACTTTCGCATGCGTAAGTGCACTTTCATGGAACTTTGTGACTTGCTTTCCCCTGCCTTGAAGCGCAAGAATACCAAGATGAGAGCAGCCCTCACAGTTCACAAGCGAGTGGCGATAGCCCTCTAGAAGCTTGCAATGCCAGACAGCTACTGGTCAGTCAAAAATCAATTTGGAGTGGGTAAATCTACTGTGGGGGCTGCTGTGATCCAAGTAGTGAACGCAATCACTTAGCTGCTGCTATCAAGGACTCTGAAAAATGTGCAAGTCATAGTGGATGGCTTTGCTGCAATGGGATTCCCTAACTGTGAGGGGGCCATAGACGAAACGCATATCCCTATCTTGGGACCGGATCACCAAGGCAGCCAGTACGTAAACCTCAAAGGGTATTTTTCAATGGTGCTGCAAGCACTGGTGGATCACAAGGGACGTTTCACCAATATCGACGTGGGATGGCCGGGAAAGGTACATGACGCTCACATCTTCAGGAACTCTGGTCTGTATGAACAGCTGCAGCAAGGGACTTACTTTCCAGACCAGAAAATAACCATTGGGGATGTTGAAATGACTATAGTTATCCTTGGGGACCCAGCCTACCCCTTAATGCCATGGCTCATGAAGCCATACACAGGCACCCTGGACAGTAATCAGGAGCTGTTCAACTATACGCTGAGCAAGTGCAGAATGATGGTAGAATGTGCATTTGGACATTTAAAAGCGCGCTGGCGCAGTTTACTGACTTGGTTAGTCCTCAGCGAAACCAATATTCCCATTGTTATTACTGCTTGCTGTGTGCTCCACAATATCTGTGAGAGTAAGGGGGGAGACTTTTATGGCGGGGTGGGAAATTGAGGAAAATCACCTGGCCGCTGATTACACGCAGCCAGACACCAGGGAGGTTAGAAAAGCACAGCAGGGCGCGCTGCGCATCAGAGAAGCTTTGAAAACCAGTTTCATGGCTGACCAGGCTACGGTGTGACAGTTCTGTTTGTTTCTCCTTGATGAAAACCCGCCCCCTTGGTTGACTCTACTTCCCTGTAAGCCAACTGCCCTCCCCTCCCGCCTTTGATCGCCGCTTGAAGAGGCAATAAAGTCATTGTCACAAATTCATACATTCTTTATTAATTTATCACACAAATAGGGGGATAACTGCCAAGGTAGCCCGGGAGGGGTGGGGGAGGAGGAAGGATAAGGCCACTGCACTTCAGAACTTATTGAATGCCAGCCTTCTGTTGCTTGGGCAGTCCTCTGGGGTGGAATGTTGGGGTGCCTGGAGCACTCCTTCCCCCCACGTTCTTGGGCATCTGCGTGAGGAGGCTATGGAACATGGGGAGGAGGGTGGTTAGTTACACAGGGACTGCAGTGGCAATCTGTGCCTTTCCTGCACCTCAACCATACACTGGAGCATATCAGTTTGATCCTCTAGTAGCCTCAGCATTGCATCCCGCCTCCTTTCATCATGCTGCCGCCACCTTTCCTCTTGATCCCGCCACCTCTCCTGTTGCTCCCCCCATTTGTCCTCGTGTTCATTTTGTGCTTTCCTGGACTCTGCCATTGTCTGCCTCCATGCATTCTGCTGGGCTCTTTCAGTTTGGGTGGACTGCATGAGCTCAGAGAACATTTCATTGCGAGTGTGGTTTTTTCACCTTCTTATCTGCGCTAGACTCTGGGATGGAGATGGTAGTCACAACGTTGAAACATTTGCAGCTGCGGGAGGAAAAAAAGGGAGATTAAAATTGAAAAAGACACATTGGCCATTTAAAAGGAGGGGCTGATGTTTTCCGGTTAACGTGCAGCACAAACCCAAGTAAACCCTTCCCACACCCAATTCTCTGGGATGATCGCTTCACCCCTCCCCCCACCGTGTGGCTAACAGCGAGGATGATTTCTTTTCAGCCACAGGCAAACAAACAGCCCAGCAGGAATGGCCACCTCTGATGTCCCCTTTATAAAATTCCCCTATTTCAATCAGATGACCATGAATGATATCACTCTCCTGAGGATAACACAGAGAGATAAAGAACGGATGTTGCTTGAATGCCAGCAAACACCAGGACCACACACTTCCATGCTTTCTTATGCAATGATTCCAGACTACGTGCTACTGGCCTGCCGTGGTAAAGTGTCCTACCACAGAGGACGCAATAAGGCTGCCCTTCCCAGAAACCTTTTGCAAAGGCTTTGGGAGTACCTCCAGGACAGCTTCATTGAGATTCCCTGGAGGATTTCCGCTCCATCCCCAGACATATTAACAGACTTTTCCAGTAGCTGTACTGGCCGCGAATGCATCCCAAGTCTTCAGGGCAAATTAATCACTAAACACACTTGCTTTTAAACCGTGTATTATATTTACAAAGGTACACTCACCAGAGGTGCCTTCTCCACCTTCAAGATCCGGGAGCCAGGATTGGGAGGGTATTGGATCCAGGGTGATAAACAGTTCCTGGCTGTTGGGAAGAACGGTTCCGCTTGCCCGGTGTGCGCTATCATCTTCCTCGTCCCCAAAATCCTCATCCCTGTTGCATGAGACTCCCTTGCAGGAATCCACGTACAGGTGTGAGGTAGTTGTAGGGGCACCCCCTACAATTGCATGCAGCTCATCATAGAAGAGGCATATCTGGGGCTCTGACCCCAAATGAGCGTTTGCCTCTTGCGTTTTTTGGTAGGCTTGCCTGAGCTCCTTAAGTTTCACGCGGCACTGCTGTGGGTCCCTGTGATAGCCTCTGTCCTTCATGCCCTTGGAGATTTTTTCAAATATTTTTGCATTTCGTCTTTTGGAATGGAGTTCTGATAGCATGGATTTGTCTCCCCATACAGAGATCAAATCCAGTACCACTCGTTTGGTCCATGCTGGAGCTCTTTTACGATTCTGGGACTCCATGGTCATCTCTGCTGATGAGCTCTGCGTGGTCACGCCATGGTGGCCAAACAGAAAATGAAATTCAAAAGTTTGAGGGGCTTTTCCTCTGTACCTGGCCAGTGCAACCGAGTTGAGAGTGCTGTCCCAGAGCAGTCACAATGGAGCATTGTGAGATTGCTCCCGGAGGCCAATACTGTCGAATTGCGTCCACACTAACCCAAATTCGACCCAGTAATGTCGATTTCAGCGCTAATCCCCTCGTCGGGAGGAGTACAGAAATCGATTTTAAGAGCCAATTAAATTGACAAAAATTGCTTCGTTGTATGCACGGGTGCAGGGTTAAATCAATCTAACACTGCTAAATTTGACCTAAACTTGTAGTGTAGACCAGGGCTAAGAGAGTAGTTTTAATTGCAAGTGCTTTGGAGGATAGGATTTTAATTCAAAATGATCTGGACAAACTGGAAAAATGGTCTGAAGTAAAGAGAATGAAATTCAATAAGGACAAATACAAAGTACTCCATTTAGGAAGGAACAATCAGTTGCACACATACAACATGGGAAATGACTGCCTAGGAAGGAGTACTGTGGAAAGGGATCTGAGAGTCATAGTGGACCACAAGCTAAATATGAGTCAACAGTGTAACTCTGTTGCAAAAAAAGAAAACATCATTCTAGGTTATATTAGCAGGAGTGTTGTATGCCAGACACGAGAAGCAATGCTTCTGCTCCACTCCACGCTGATTAGCCTCAACTGGAGTATTGTGTCCAGTTCTGATCACCACATTTCAGGAAAAAAGTGGACAAACTGGAGAAAGTCCAGAGAAGAGCAACAAAAATTATTAAAGGTCTAGAAAACATGACCTATGGGGGAAGACTGAAACAAGTGAGTTTGTTTATTCTGGAGATGAGAAGACAGAGGGGACATGATAACAGTTTTCAAGTACATAAAAAGTTGTTACAAGGAGGAGGGAGAAAAATTCTTAACCTCTGAGGATAGGACAAAAAACAATGAGTTTAAATTGCAGCAAGGGCGATTTTAGGTTGGACATTAGGAAAAACTTCCTAACTGTCAGGGTGGTTAAGTACTGAAATAAATTGCCTAGGGAGGTTGTGGAATCTCCATCATTGGAGATTTTTAAACAGCAGGTTAGACAAACACCTGTCGGGGAGGGTCTAGATCAGTGGATCCCAAACCTGTTCCACCGCTTGTGCAGGGAAAGCCCCTGCCAGGCTGGGCCAGTTCGTTTACCTGCTGCGTCCACAGGTTCAGCCGATCGCGGCTCCCAGTGGCTGCGGTTCGCTGCTCCAGGCCAATAGGGGCTGCTGGAAGCGGCCATCATTACGTCCCTCGGCCCACGCCACTTCCAGCAGCCCCCATTAGCCTGAAGCAGTGAACTGTGGCCACTGGGAGCCGCAATCGTCCGAACCTGCAGAAGCGGCAGGGGCTTTCCCTGCACAAATAGCAGAACAAGTCTGGGAACGACCGGTCTAGATAATATTTACTCCTGCCATGAGTGCAGAGGACTGGACTAGATGACCTCTCAAGGTCCCTTCCAGTCCTGTGATTCTATGTTAGTAAACTAGTTTATTATACCATGAGTATTTTTGTTTAGCTGAAACATTTAATCATCACCTGACAGACAGGAGTACTAATAATAAAAATAAATTATTTGATGTACTACAGATAGCAATTAGCATTTTATAGGTTTAAAATGAGAAACTATAATTTGAAGTTTTCTACTCTCATAACAGTACAAATGATTCTTTTAAAAAAGCATTAGTAAAATGGTAGAGATATCGTAAAATGAGGATATGTACAATATTCTTACAGCAGTTAACATGTTGCAACAAAGCCATCTATTGACGGCACATTATATTTTTGTTTGCAACTGACATTCTAGATGAAATAATTATATTTTCCATGTTTAATATGGCTGCAGTTATTAGATTTTATATTAATTTCAGCAGACACTGTTAAAGCTGTAAAGCAAAGAAATTACCTACCAGGACAATTGTTCTATATTGAAATACTTGTATGGGACAAATAATGCCGAGTACTTCCTGCAAGATGCTAAGCAATCTCACCTTTCATAGATATTTACACCTTGCATGGTTGGATCTTATGTGTCTAAACTTCAAAAAGAATGTTGCAAAACTGAAGGCCTCTCAAAGAAGAGCTAAAAGAATGATCTAAGGTCTGGAAAACATTCCTGGCTGTCAGAGACCTAAGGACCTCGATCCAGTTAATTTAGCAAAGTGGTGAATTGATCACAGTCTTCAAGTATTTGCACAAAGAGAAGATCTCTGATTTTAGGAAGCTCTTGAATCTATCAGGAAAAGGTATAACAAGATCCAATGGCTGAAAATTAAATTTAGGGGAAACAAGTCAAACTGGAAATATGATGCAACTTTTTAAGCAGTGAGGGAATTAAGCCATTGAACTGATTACCAAGGAAAGTGGCTCATGCATCACCATGTTGAGCTAAATTGACATGTGCAGTAGAGTGCTATTTAATGGGGGTATGAGAATTGGAATCTGGCCTTTGAAAGCTTTATATCCAGATTGGATACCTTTCTATAAGCTATGTTGCATGTCCTCCCCAAGTTATTGGGCTTGATAGTGGGGAAGAAAAAATCCTTCCGTTGGATGATTTACTGCGTGAAATTCTCTGACCTGTGGTATGAAGGGCCCAGACTAAATAATCACAATGGTTCTTCTAGCCTTAACATCTAGGTGTTTATGCATATTAATGCTATCTCTTCCCACCTTAGCTCATATGCATAGCCACTTATTTTGCATCAGGACTGAACATTTGTTTTTAAATTATTCCTGCAGCAGGTTTTGACTGAAGTAAAATATAATGTACCTCAATCATTAACATAAAAGTTGGTGCTGACTGGACGTCTAACATAATGAATGCCAGTGAAAATGAGGTAGGATCAGAGGCTAAAATAGGGAAAGAACAAGTTAAAAATTACTTAGACAAGTTAGATGTCTTCAAGTCACCAGTGCCTGATGAAATGCATCGTAGAATACTCAAGGAGCTAACTGAGGAGATATCTGAGCCATTAGGGATTATCTCTGAAAAGTCATGGAAGAGGGCAGAGATTCCAGAAGACTGGAAAAGGGAAAATATAGTGCCAATCTATAAAAAGGGAAACAAGGACAACAGTGGGAATTACAGAGCAGTCAACTTAACTTCTGTACCCAGAAAGATAATGGAACAAATGATTAAGCAATCAATTTGCAAACATCTAGAAGATAATAAGGTGATAAGTAACAGTCAGCATGGATTTGTCAAGAACAAATTGTGTCAAACCAACCTCATAGCTTTCTTTGACAGGATAACAAGCCTTGTGGATAGGAGGGAAGTGGTAGACGTGGTATATCTTGACTTTAGTAAAGCTTTTGATACTTTCTTGCAAGACCTTCTCATCTAACAAACTAGGGAAATGCAACCCAGATGGAGCTACTATAAGGTGGGTGTATACTGGCTGGAAAACCGTTCCCAGAGAGTAGCTATCAGTGGTTCAAATCATGCTGGAAGGGCATAAGGAGTGGGGTCTCACAGGGATTGGTTCTGGGTCTGGTTCTGTTCAATATCTTCATCAATCATTTAGATAATGGCATAGAGAGTACACTTACAAAGTTTGTGGACGATACTAATCTGGGAGGGGTTGCCAGTGCTTTGGAGGATAGGATTATAGTTCAAGATCTGGACAAACTGGAGAAATAGTCTGAAGTAAATAGGATGAAATTCAATACAAACAAATGCAATGTACTCCATTTAGGAAGGAACAATCAGCTGTACAGATATAAAATGGGAAATGACTGCCTAGGAAAGAGTACTGTGGAAAGGGATCTGAGAGTCATAAGCTAAATATGGACCACAAGCTAAATAACCACTGTTGCAAAAAAAGTGAACATCATTCTGGGATGTATTAACAGGAGTGTTGTAAGCAAGACACGAGAAGTAATTCTTCTGCTCTACTCCACGCTGATTAGGCCTCAACAATTAGGAGTATTGTGTTCAGTTCTGGTCGCCACATTTCAGGAAAAAAGTGGACAAACTGGAGAAAGTCCAGAGAAGAGCAACAAAAATTATTCAAGGTCTAGAAAACATGACCTATGAGGGAAGATTGAAAATATTGGGTTTATTTAGTCTGGAAAAGAGAAGACTGAAAGGGGACATGATAATAATTTTCAAGTACATAACAGGTTGTTCCAAGCAGGAGGGAGAAAAATTGTTCTTAGCCTCTGAGGATAGGACAAGAAGCAATGGGCTTAAATTGCAGTAAGGAACGTTTAGGCTGGACATTAGGAAAAACTTCCTAACTGTCAGGGTGGTTAAGCAATGGAATAAATTGCCTAGGGAAGTTGTGGAAGCTCCATCATTGGAGATTTTTAAGAGCAGGTTAGAGACACACCTCTCAGGGATGGTCTAGATAATACTTAGTCCTGCCATGAATACAGGGGAGTGGACTAGATGACCTCTCGAGGTCCCGTTCAGTCCTAGGATTCTGTATGATTCTATTTCAACATGGGACAGCAAACTAGGTAGTCATGTTATGGCCCTTTTAAATGTCCCCTAGCTATTATGTTTGCTTATGAAAGAATTGTTTTGATAATTTACAAATCATAATGGTTTTCCGTGAAAGCCTTTTGCACCTACTGAAGAGATCAGCCAATGTCTCTTAATGTTTCATTATAAGTGCCAAATAACAAGGAAGAAAATTAATCACTTTCTGTAGATAAACTGAGCAATACCTTGGAGAGCTATTGATTGTGCCAAATGACACTACATTGCTTCCAAATACATTTATGCTAAATAGTAACAATGACTTGACTCAAGAGATTCTGCAGCACCAAATCTTTTCTTTTTTTTGGTAGAATCACTTTTTATCTTTCCACAAATACTTCCAAACGACAAAACCAATCCTATCTGCTTTAAGTCGGTTTCCTTCATCAAGCCTTGATCCTGCAAGCACATAAGCACGTGAACTTGAGAGGGACTTCTCAAGTACATGAAGTTACTCACATGCTTGAGATGCACAGAATCAGGGCCTTAACTAACACAAAACTTCATCTTTGAGAAAAAAATGTGTTAATAAAAATTCCAGTTAAGACTTTGACTCTATTAAAGGCTTTAAATCACACAAAAATTCCCAAACCGGCGGGGTTTTGTGTAAACTCAGCACTTTCCCTCCACCTGATTAATGATATGAATGTGTACACAATGGTCGAGTAACCACTTATGAATCATGAATGCTTCCTTTTGCCAACCAGCTATCAAGGATTTTGCCTGGCTTGATTAGATCTTGTTAAATGTTCACAAGTGGACTAGCTTTTAAAAGATAGGAAGCATTTCCCCACCACTCCTTGTAATTAAATGGAAATATTCCTTTACAAAAGCGCACACAGAAAAATTTTGCCTGTGATATTGAACAACTTGCCCTCCTTGTCCAGCTGTGTCAATGGAGATTTTGTCTAAGGCCAGATCTAAACTACCGACCTGTATCGGTATAACTACATCACTCAGGGATATGAATAATCCCCACCCCTGATGAACATAGTTATACCCACTGTGACAAAGCTCTGTCCTTGCCTCTGTGGGTCCCGCGTTTCCTGGCAGATTTCGCTAGCCTCAGAGGCTCACTGGGACCCTCCACATAACCTTTCTTTCTCTAGAGACAAGGGTCACAGTCTACTGAGCCATTTTCATCATAAGCCAGTGAGGGAGGTGAGGAGAAGTTATCCTTCCTTGCACAGTCTCTATTGTCTCCCAGTCTCGGTGATTAATCAGGGGGCAAAGGTCAGGGGGGAGCCTGGGCCCACCCTCTACTCTGGGCTCCAGCCCAGGGACCCTAATAGTATCAGCTATGGTAGCTGACCTTTTAGAAACATGACATATACAATTCCCTGGGCTGCTTCCCCCACAGCAGCCTTCACTTCCTCAAGCTCCACTTCACCCTTACCTCAGGGCCTCCTTCCTTGTGCCTGATATGGTGTGTACTACTCTGCCTCTCCAACAGCGCAACTTCTTCCCACAGCTCCTGACATGCACTCCCACCTGACTAACTGGGAGGCTTTTAATTAGTTTCAGCCAGCCCCTGATTGGCTTCAGGTGTTCCAATCAACCTAGCCTTCTCCCTGCCTTCTGGAAAGTTCTTAATTGGCCCCAGGCATCTTAATTGACCTGGAGCAGATACCATTTCACTTATCCTGGTACCAGGGATTTGTTTAGCCTGGAGTGAATCTCTCTCTCTCCCTCCCACTGCTCTCCCATAGCCTTCTAGCTTGGAGGGAGGTGGGAACCTGCTACTCCTGCTGCTACTAGGCCCTAAGCTCTCCCTGCTGCTCCAGCTGCTCCCCTGGCTGGGCCAGACACACCCCCCCCTTCTCTGCTACCTGGCTGCTGGACCCCCCACTCTCGGGTGCTGCTACTGCTCCTACTGCAGCCCCGGGGAGGGGGCTGCTAGCCCTCTCCCCAGAGAGGAGGAGTGAGGGACCCCAGCCACTGCTGTTGTGGATACCACCACCACCACCACCACCACCTGAGAGGGGTCCTTTCTGCCTGCCTGGACCACCACCTGGAGTTCCTGGAGCTGCTGCTGCTGCAGAGGCCGCTGCCTGGAGCTGCTGAAGCCCGAGGAGGAGAAGAGGATCATCTGCCAGTGGGGCAGCACCTAGAGACTTTGCAGACCACCGTGGAGGGGGCCCTAAGACAGAGTAATTTTCAAACTGTGCTCTTGTGGTGGGGGTTTTGACTGTGTTTACAGGGACATGGGGTGTGGCGTGGAGCTGCCCCCCATCCATCTGTGTGTCCCCCCAACCCCCACCACTACTACCACCACCACTGCCCCCTCCACCACCCCCACTGGCTGTATACCACCTGCCTCAGCTCCTGCCTCTGGACTCAGCTGCTTGCTTGGCTTGCCACGCCCTATTTCCACCCTTTGGGCCAGAAGCAGCAGCAAGCTAAAAAAGACTTGTGCAAGTGCACATGGGCACATGTGCCCCCCTGGACTGCCTACCCCTCAGCTTTGCCCTTTATTACCTGCCCCATTTGCCACTTGCTTTGCCTCCTCTTTTGCTCCAGCCCCCCTTACTAGCTTCAGTTTGTTTGCCTGCCCGGCCCATTTCCTTCTGCAGCCTTTGTTTGTTTGCCCCGCCCCAGCCTCTGAAGCTAGCCCCTTGGTTTCCCTGTTCTACCCCCAGACCGCTTAGCCCCTCGCTCCGTGTGCCCATGCCCCCTCCCATGCGCTTGTGCAATTCCCCTTTTTAGTTGCAACCCTCTTCACTGCACCCGCAATGTTGTTATATCCCCCCCTCCCCTAGTGCACCAAGAGGACCCGGAATTTCCACCTTGTGTCGGTGACTGACCCCTAACCCCTGATTGCCCCCCGTCCAGCCCACGCCTTTTGGCGCCCTCCTCCCCTGCCTGCAGCCTAGCGGGGAGGAGTGGTCGACCTGCTTCCCCTCTCCCCTCCTCCTTTTGATGTCCTCCCTTTCCTCCTTGCTCATGATGGCGGGGGATGAGACGGGTGAGACCTCTCCAGTAGCCCGAGCTCCCCCTCCCCCGCCTGCCCCTCTGTCACCCCCCCAAGCTTCTACCTCCGCTGCCAAACCATCTGCCATCGCCCCCGCTGGGGCACCAGCAGCGACGGGCACCAGGGTGACCTCCACTGCTGCCACGTCTATCACCCCCTCAGATTCGGGGGGAGTCCTCCCAGCCAGCGGGAAGGGCCAGGGGAAGAAGAAGGGGAAGGGCCCCGCTAAAAAGACCAGGCCCTCCATGGCAGGGGCTGCCCCCGATGCCCCGGCCCCATCTCCAGCTGGGGCGCCCCTCCCCGCTGTTCCCTCCACCAGCTCTGCAGGTGTCCCTCCCCCGGCCCCCAGAGCATACGCCCAGGTGGCGGCAGCCCCCCTGCCTGCCGCTACATCATTTCTCCAGCCCACCGCCTCCGCTACCATCTATAGGGGCCGGGGCCCCTTTCCCACCATGACCAGGAAGCACGGCGTCCATTGCCTCCTAGTGCCCGCCTCACCCCACGTGGAGACCTATGTGCAGGCGTTGGCGAGGGTGGTGGGGCCCACGGCCATTGTGGCGGCCTCCAAAATGTATGGCAAGGTCGTCTTCTTCTTAGCATCGGAGGCCGCCGCCCAGGAGGCGGTGGAGAAGGGCCTGGTGGTGGGGGGCGTGTTCGTCCCCTTAGAGCCGCTAGAGGACCTGGGCGTCCGCCTGGTCCTGACCTCCGTCCCTCCCTTTCTCCCCAATGCCGCCCTGTTACTCGCCCTTTCTACCTTGGGAAAGCCCATCTCTGTCATCAGCCCTCTCCCGTTGAGCTGCAAAGACCCCGCCCTCCGTCACGTCCTCTCCTTCCGCCGGCAAGTGCAGCTTCAACTGCCGCCGGCGGCGCGCGATGGAGAGGCACTGGAAGGGTCCCCTACCAGGGGACCCATTACAGGGTGCATTATTCCACGGGGGAGGCCCGGTGCTACCTCTGCCGGGCGATGGGGCACATCCGGAGGGACTGCCCCCTGGCCCGGGAAGGAGGGGCATCCAGGACACCCAAGCCCCGGCAGGACACCGGCCCCGTCATCGCCGACGCCCCTGGCTGCCCGGCACCCGAAACCGCCCCTCCTCCTTCCCAGTCCACCATTGCTCCCGCTCGGGCCCAAGGGGTACCTCCCCCACTATGCCCAAACAAGCGGGAGAACCCCTCCCCCGCTGTTTGCAATCTGGCGGGGCCTGTGGAGGAGGGTGCGGCAGGGACACCACCAAGCATGGGAGAGGACCCACCCCAAGGGGAATCTTCCCTCCCTTGTGCTGCCCCACCGTTACCCCCTCGAGTCCCTGAGCCATCGCCTCTGCCCCCTGACACAACCCCTAATAGCCAGCCCCTGGATGATGCCATGGAGGGCTGGGCCCTAGTCCAGGGGAAGCGGGGCAAGCGGAAGGCTCGAGCTCCGCTCCTCCCATCTGACGCGGAGGCCCCCCGGAAGACCAGGAAGGGGAGCACCGATGCCGAGCCTTCCGCTTTACCCACGGGTGTGTTCCATCCACCAGAGCCAGCTGGGGAAGACATGGCAGCACTGGAAGGCGGTATCTCCCCTCCACGGGAGTCCCTCCCCTCCAAGACCCCCGAGGCACCATCTGAAACCCCAGTGTGCCCCGAAGTAACCGTCGCATCAGGTGCCGGCGGGGAGAATCCCGGGGTAGCGGAAAACAATTTCCCCTCTATATGTGAGGAGATCGAGGCCCTGGGTCTGACCCCGGTCACCCAGGGGGAGGACGATCCTATGCCAGCGGGCCTCGATCTGGGCGACTTCATTCCAGCCCCCCTTTCCCCATACTCCCTCCCCCTAACCGTTGCTTCTGCTCCCACCTCCGAGGAGCCCCTGGACTCCTCCATCAACCCGGCTGCAGAGGGCACCCCGCTGAGAGCCGCCGAGCCAGTTGAGGCGACGGCCAGTGCCACGCGGCTGGAACCTGAGCCACCAGGGGCATCCCTCGCTGGTGAGGAGCATTCGACCTCCTTTCCGAGAGAGGACCCTACAGAAGAAAGTCCACCTCCTGATGCCGTGGCTGCCAAATCCACCAGAGAGCTTGCACCCGGCATCAGTGAGAGCCCTCTCCCGACCCAGACTCTCACCTCTACCCCTGCCCCTGCCCTTATCCCGCCCACCTCCCGAGATATCATTGCCACCCCTGGGACTGTCTCCCTCCCCTTTCCAACAGATGACTCCCAGGGAATGGCCTTTGTGTTTGCCCGTCCCGACCCACCAGGGGCTGCTATCGTCCCTCCGCCGCCCCCTATCGCCCCAGCATTCAGGTCAACCCATCAGGAGCCCCGTCGGGGGTCCGCACCCTGTCTACCCGTCTCGCTGGGCCAGGGGGCTGTACCAAGGGCCCCATCGGGGAGCGCTGCGAGAGGAGTTGCGGGAGTTCCTAGAAGACGTCCGTGGCTCCCGCAACAAAGTCCAGCTTGCCCTCCAGCGATGGGGGGACTTTAATCAAATCCTCCGGGCCGCAAGGGCCCTCATGGGGGAAGGGAAAAGGACCGGGAGACAAGGCGCCGCGGCCTACCAGCGGGTCCGCCACTTCCGTGACTCCTTACTCACCTACGGGGTGGGTCACGGACTGCTGCGCGGCCCGCCGGGAGCCACCAGCATCCCTGCCGGCGAGGATCCCCCCCAGCCCTCCTCATGGCACCCTTTACCATCACAACATTGAACACCCGTGGCTGTAGGATGGGTCTCCGCAGGTCCCAGGTGCTCTCCTTCCTTCGGGAGGGGAGGTACTCTGTGGTTTTCCTGCAGGAGACCCATACGGATCCGACCGCCGAAGACAGCTGGCGGCTGGACTGGGGGGACAGGGTCTACTTTAGCCACCTCACAGTTCATACGGGTGGAGTGGCGACCCTGTTCTCCCCGACCTACGGCCCAAGGTGCTGGGGTAGCCGAGGCTGTGCCGGGTCGCCTGCTGCACCTCCAGGTCCGCATGGAGGGGCTCATAGTCAACCTCGTCAACATCTATGCCCCAGCAGCGAGCCCGGAGCGGCTGCAATTCTATCAGCAGGCATCCGCCTTCCTCGGCACCTTGGATCCTCGGGAGTGCCTGGTCCTGGGAGGGGACTTTAACATCACCCTTGAGGAACGGGACCGCTCGGGGACCGAGCAGAGCCCGGCCGCCGTGGCCGTCCTCCAGGAGATAGTCGAACACCACTCCCTGGTGGACGTCTGGCGCGACCACCACCCGGATGACACTTCCACGTTCACCTTTGTCCGGGTGGAGGCCCATAGGTCGCGCCACTCCCGGTTGGACCGCATTTATTTATCACGCTTTCATCTCACACGAGCCCACTCCTCCAGCATCCGGCCGGCCCCATTTTCTGACCATCACATAGCCACCGTGACAGCCTCCCTCTGCGCGGAGAGGCCGGGGCCGGCCTATTGGCATTTTAACAACAGCTTGCTGGAGGATGCGGGCTTCGTGGCGTCCTTCCGGGAGTTCTGGCTGGCCTGGCGAGGGCAGCGGCGTGCCTTTCCCTCGGCACGGCAGTGGTGGGACGTAGGGAAGGTGCGCGCCCGGCTCTTCTGACGTGACTACACCCGGGGCACCAGCCGACGGAGGGATGCAGCGATAGAGCAGTTGGAACGGGAGGTCTTAGAGCTGGAGAGGCGTCTGGCCGCCAGCCCCGAGGATCCACCCCTCTGCGGAGCGTGCCGGGAGAAGCGGGAGGAGCTCCGGAGCCTCGAGGACCATCGGGCCCGGGGTGCCTTTGTTCGATCCCGCATCCGTCTCCTTCGGGAGATGGATTGCGGCTCCCGCTTCTTCTACGCCCTGGAAAAAAAAGAGGGGGGGCTAAGAAACATATCATATGCCTACTGACTGAGGATGGCACCCCCCTCACGGATCCGGTGGAGATGTGCGAGAGGGCGAGAGCCTTCTACGCAAGCCTTTTCTCCCCGGAGCCGACCGATCCTAACGCTTGCAGAGTGCTGTGGGGGAGCTCCCGACGGTCAGCGTGGGCGACCGAGACCGGCTAGAGCTGCCTCTCACTCTGGCCGAGTTCTCGGAAGCCCTCCGTCGCATGCCCACCAATAAATCTCCGGGCATGGACGGGCTGACCGTGGAGTTCTACCGCGTGTTCTGGGACGTCCTGGGCCCAGACCTAGTCACCGTCTGGGCCGAGTCTTTGCAGAGTGGGGTCCTCCCTCTTTCGTGCAGGCGAGCCGTGCTCGCCTTATTGCCGAAGAAGGGGGACCTCCGCGATTTACGAAATTGGCGTCCCGTCTCGCTCCTCAGCACGGACTACAAAATCGTGGCAAAAGCCATCTCCCTGAGGCTAGGGTCCGTGCTGGCGGACGTGGTCCACCCAGACCAGACCTACACCATCCCGGGCCGCAGTATCTTCGACAACCTATATCTGGTCCGGGACCTATTGGAACTTGGGTGTAGGGATGGTCTGTCGTTCGCCCTCCTGTCCTTAGATCAGGAGAAGGCGTTCGACAGGATGGATCACGGGTATCTCCTGAGCACTCTGCAGGCGTTTGGCTTCGGACCCAAGTTTGTGAACTTTCTCCGGGTGCTGTACGCTTCCGCAGAGTGTCTGGTAAGGCTCAACTGGACCCTGACCGAACCGGTCAACTTCGGGCGAGGAGTACGGCAGGGGTGCCCCCTCTCAGGCCAGCTGTACGCTCTGGCGATCGAGCCCTTCCTCTGTCTCCTCCGAAGAAGGTTGACAGGGTTGGTGCTGAGGGAGCCGGAGCTGCGGCTGGTCCTGTCGGCGTACGCTGATGACGTGCTCCTCATGGTCCAGGACCCGGGCGACTTGGTGCGGGTGGAGGCTTGCCAGGCCATCTATTCAGCAGCCTCCTCTGCACGGGTCAACTGGGTCAAGAGCTCTGGCTTGATGGTAGGGGACTGGCGGCAGGCGAGCTCCCTCCCACCCGCGCTTCAAGCCGTCCGGTGGAGCACGGGTCCGCTGCTCTATCTGGGCGTTTACCTTTCTGCCATGCATCCCTCTCCGCCGGAGAACTGGCAGAATTTAGAGGGCGGGGTGATAGAGCAGCTCCGGAAATGGACAGGACTACTCCGGTGCCTCTCCATTCGAGGGAGAGCGTTAGTGCTTAATCAACTAGTCCTGTCCATGCTTTGGTACCGGCTCAACACCCTGGTCCCGGCCCCGGCTTTCCTGACCAACCTGCGGACATCGATTCTGGAGTTCTTTTGGTCAGGACTGCACTGGGTCCCTGCAGGGGTTCTCCATCTACCTGTGGAGGAGGGAGGGCAGGGCCTCAAATGTCTGCTTACTCAGGTCCATGTCTTCTGCCTCCAGACCCTGCAGAGGCTCCTTTATGGTGCAGGTAGTCCGGCGTGGAGCATACTGGCGCACGCCTTCCTGCGCCGCTTCCGAGGGCTCCGATACGACCGACAGCTCCTTTATCTCCATCCGAGAGGTCTTCCGCGAGACCTCTCCGGGCTGCCGGTCTTCTACCAGGACCTCCTCCGGACCTGGAAACTCTTTACAATGAGCAGGTCCGTGGCGGCCACCGAGGGGGCAGATCTCCTCGCGGAGCCCCTGCTACACAACCCCCAGCTCCGTTTGCAGGTGGCGGAGTCCCGCTCGGTGCGCCAGAGGTTGGTCCTGGCAGAGGTCACAAGAGTCGGAGACCTCCTGGACTATGACCGGGGAGACTGGCTGGATCCCCTAACCTTCGCTCAGCGCATGGGGCTTTCCAGACCTTGTACTCCCCGACGCATAATTCAGGAGGTGAAGGCCGCTTTGCCGCCCGCTGCTCGGGTTTATCTCGAACGGGTCCTGCACGAGGGCACGCCCCGCCCACCCACTACCCCAGGCCCGCCGGACCTTTTAATTGGACCCCTGCCCCGTGGACCCAACCAATCCCTTCACCCCTTCACTAGAAGCCGGCTGCACGAGATGCAGCCGGTCTGTTTTCAAACCGCGCCGAGAAAACATCTCTACACGCTCGTGCTCCACACCCTTCACGCCCGTACCCTTGTGTCCCGCCCCGATAGAAAATGGCGGGACCTCCTGCCACCTTTGGAGGGTGAGGAGCCCCGGTGGGCCAGCCTACATTCCATCTTAGTCCCAAAGCCCGCCGGGGATGTCAGTTGGCGGCTCCTTCACGGAGCCGTGAGCACGGGCGTGTACTTGGCGCGGTTCACCACAATCCCAGACACCTGCCCCTTTTGCGGCGTGAGGGATACCCTGGCACATGTCTACCTGGAGTGTGCCAGGCTGCAGCCCCTATTCTGGCTCCTCACCAATATCTTATTACGTTTTTGGTTGCACTTCTCCCCTCACCTTCTCATTTATGCACTCCCTATCCGTGGCCCCACAAAGTCACGGGATCTCCTGGTCAACCTCCTCCTGGCCCTAGCTAAAATGGCCATCTACAAAACCAGAGTGAGGAGGTTGGCCGATGGAGTCTCCTGTGACTGTAGGGCCTATTTCCGATCCTCGGTCCGTTCACGTATCCGGGCAGAGTTCCTCTGGGCGGCGTCCTCTGACTCCCTTGACGCCTTTGAGGAGCAGTGGGCGCTGTCCGGGGTTCTCTGCTCGGTGTCCCCGTCCGGTTCCCTTCTTTTGACCCTTTGACCGCACTCCTGTCCCTGTTATCTTATTAGTTGTCCCCCGAAATTTTTTGGGCATCTAGGTCCTGTGGATCCCCCTTTTAGGCTGGGGGGATCCTTTAGCAGTGGACGGGCTCCGCCCGCCCACTTCCCGGATCCCAATAAGACTACTCTTCCATAGCCATCTGGCCTTGCCCCATCAGACCACCTAACCCCCTATCCCGTGTAGACACACTATGTCAACGGGAGAGCTTCTCCTCCAACATAGCTACCACCTCTTGGGGAGGTGGATTAACTATGCCAATAGGAGAAGCTCTTCCATCAGCATAGACGCATCTTCACTTAGGCACTGTGGTGGCACAGCTGTATCGGTGCAGCTGCGCTGATGCAGCATTTTAAGTCTAGATCTGCCCTAAGCCTATGTCCTTGCCACTCATCATTCTGGGTGAAATTGACCCTCCATACACACAGGAGAGCTAAGTGAGTAGGTGTCCTATCTTGGGGAAGTAATTGCAAAAACAGATACACAGATTTAATGCTGTTTTATTAGCAGAACTCAAGCATCCTGCTCCTTACTCTGAATCCCAGCACCTGAGTCCCATCCAACAGTGTTGGGGTGCTTAGATTACAACAATATGCTGGCCTTAAAGGGAACATCATTACAATGGATTTTCTTCCTGGAACTATGGAGAGGTCTGAATTTACTCACCAACATGTAGGCAGGTCATGGGGCACCTCTGCAGCTGCTACTCCAGTCCCTGCACTAGGAAGGGGCAAAAAATTCTTACATATTCACTGCCAGAGGTTTGTGGTCAGTGAAGGCATGATCCTTCCCCCGCTCCTACTTTACCATGTTATCAACAGTGATGGTCTAGAGCCTTTGAATACAAGAATGCTCAGTCTCCTTTGTGCCCACTCGCCAACTGCACACCCCTCATGCAGCAGAACGGTTAGGATTCCTCTGGATTGGGACATTTCCAGGGCCCCTACGTGCTTGAGTAAATTTCTCTCTTGATGCTTATTTTACTTCCTCTTGAATGTGTTGTGCAATCTCCTCTTCCTGCCTCTTTGCTTAGTACTTCGATTCCCAGGAGTACAATAGTTACGGCCTTTTACATATAATTCAGATGTTCCAAATGTAACAGAAACGGAAACAACACGAAGGCTGTTCTTAGCATAGCTGTATTTTATTCTACACAATTTTAGCTGCTTCAGTTGTTTTTTGAGTCAGAGATGAACAAAAAGAAATCCTATAAAACTGTTAATTTTTTAATTTAGTGCAACTCCATCCCCTTTAAGTCACTTATTTTCCAAACCGCAAGGGTATGCAAGCGCTTTGTCTTTCAAAGGCCCCTTTGGTCAGTAGGCCCAAAGTGTAGAGCCTGTCATACAGAGATTTTCTATAAAACCTAAAATCAACAGAAAAATCTTATGATTTTATTCCCTGCTACAAACATGTGGCCCCCTCCTGGGCACCTCCTCAGGGCAGCCCTGCAGTTTCCCTCTTGATTCCTCAAAGAAAGTCAGTACAGCCTTCAGACTATATAAATAGCCCTATTTGCAGGGGAATTTATTACCAAAAGTCACACTACCATAAACCAGAGCTGCTGTCCCCTACCCCTACCCAGTCCAAATAGTACACTCATCCCAACAGCAAAAACACCAAGTTTGGCTCCAGCATCTCTCACCACAACTCACCCCAGTTCCCAGTGTCTCT